>NC_133167.1:702500-1390000 GCF_040802235.1 Manis javanica
TGTGGCACTTGAAAGGACTAACATGCAGACGTTGCTGACAAAGCGTCCGGAGCCAACTCCAGCTGCACCATGGGCCCTGCCAGCCCAGAAGACCCACCTTGCCTCTAGAGCCCGGACTGAAACTGCTGGGGCCTTGGAGGAGAGCCCTCAGGGGAAGAGGGAAGGATGCCCAGGCTGGCACCGGGGGCCAAGAGTGGGACCCTGGGAGCCCCTCAAGCTGTGGAGGCTGTGACCTGGCTCTGAGCCGAAGGTGACCTCGTGGCCTCTCCCGGTGGGCGAGTGCCAGGTCCTCTGCCCACGCTTCCTGTTGGCTCTGAGGCCCATCCAGCCACTGCAGGACCCCCACGTGCAGTGCTGGGCGTGCGTCCTAATTCTCTGGGCTCAGTTCTGCATTGTTGATCTATTGAATTCCCAGGGTAGCCCTGGAAACGAGGAGAGATTTGCTCTCAAACAAGAATCTTACTGTTTGCATAGCACAGCCTACCATTTAATTAGAAAAATGTGTTTTTAATTAACTTCCTCTTGACGAACACATCGGTTCATGTGAAACTGAGAAAGTTGGCGGCTTGGCGGCCTGCCACAGCCAAGGTGCGGGCAGTGGGTTCCTGCCCCTAGCCGCTGGGGACACTGCTGCCCAGGGGCACTGCTGGGGAAGTGCCTAGGGCCTCCTGCTGAGTGTGCCCCAGTCCTCTTCCCAGGCACCCACCACATGGCCTACACCCAAGGCGGAGGCCCGGGACTCTCAGGGCACCCCCAAGAGGGAGGGCAAATGGGACCAGCAGGAGGACGGGTGACCGCCAGCCTCTAAGGCAAACTGGGTGTAATACCGATAGATTTCAGCACACGCACTTCACTAAGAAACTGAGTAAATTCTTGATCAAGCAGATAAGTCAACATGGGTAGAGATCTGAACAACACCCGGAAGAGCTCTCTGCGTCAGACTTTGGAGACCCACATTCGACACCTCTGGTACCCTGGGGGCCCTGACTCAGAAGGCCTAGGCTAGAGGGGCTGCAGGGAGGTGGAGGGGAGGCCTCCAGGATGGGGGTCCCGGCAGGTAAGGGTTGGGAAGGCCCCAAACCCCTGGCATGCAAGCGGGGGAAGAGGGTGTGAGGACACCACAGCTGGGCCCTGAGAGTGGGACCCTCACCTCCCTGTCCTGGAGACAGAAGAGCTCTGGTGAGTGTTCACTGCTGCCTCCACTGCTACGCCAGAACCCCAAGGCTCCCCGTGGCTCTGCACAGCACCCTGCAGCTCCCCACACCTCCCCACGGCTCCCTTGGACCCTTTTTCTGCCCTTTATTTGCACCTGAACTATGAGGACAGGGACGCCTGGAGTCCCAGATGGGTTCCTCTCACTCTCAGCTTTGAACAAGACCAGACCCCCTTTTTTAAAGTCATGCAAAGGAAAATGTCATGACATAATTTGTAATCCACTGCAGTTCAATAGACAGTCAGTCCAAGGAATCAGATGTGAGGATCACAAATTAAAAAGAGAACAGAGATACTACAAGAAATGCAAATATATATCAGAGAATGTTAACTGACATTCTCAAGAAGATGAGACCAGGGTGGGGAGCCCCCGAGTGAACCATCAAGATAAAAGCACCAGCCCAGGATGGCATTGAGGCAGGGATCAGATCAGACACAGAGGCAGTCGGATCAGCCAAGCAGGAGGGAGACCCCAAATCCTCCTGGACTCGGCAGGGGGACCGTGACACCCATGCAGGTCGGCGAGGAGGGCCAGAGAGCGGTGCTGGGCTGCTGTGGATTCCAGGACAGAAGGTTGGTCGGGCAAGACGGAAGAGAAGAGATGTCTTTGAAGTGCAAAGAACTTGCTGAACTGAAGACAGAGCTGTTCCTGCCCAGGCAGAGGGCTCCCCGGGCACCGGCAGGAGGACAGAGGGAACCGACTCACGGAGGCGTTCCAGCATTTCCGGATTTCAAAGATAAGTTGCTTTCTAGCTTCCACTCTGGAAGGTATCATTCAAATGACCCACAAAACCCTTACACTTCCTGAGCCCATCTGAGACTGAGGTCAGAGGAAAAACAGTAAAAGAAACTAAGGAAAAACAGGCCCCTCCCAGAGAGTGGGGATGTGAGTCATTCACCTGTGTCACCTGCGTGCATGCAGAATTCAGGTGACATGGTGCACGCTGCTGCAGCCAGCTGCGGGAGGCAGAGCTCTGGGATGGCCTGGAACCTGTGGCCCTGATGTCATCCACGATTGTGTTAGATTACGTCGCAGATATAATCAAGGCCACCAATCAGTTGGCTTGCTCTGAGTTAATCAAAGGGGAGATTTTCAGGTGGGCCTAATGAATCCCATAGGCCCTGTAGGCTGGGGCAGAGGGGCAGTTGTGGGCCGTGAGTGTGAGGAGACTCCTGTGGTCTTGGTGACGTCAGAGCTCGCAGGCATGCCCCGGCCGCACGGCAGAAGCCTCCAGAGCACGCCACCCTCAGCCAACAGCCAGGAAATGGGACCCCAGCCCCACAGCCACAGGGACCAGAACCCTGCCGACGCCTGCATGCCCCCGTGGGGATTCCCCCCACCCCAAAGCAACCCCGCGGAGAGACCCCAGCTGGCCACAGGAACTTCTGGCCTGCAGGACTGGGGGACCACAAATGGGTTCACCCTTCACTCCTCGGGGATTGGTGGCCAGCAGTGATGGGAAAACAGTACACCAAATGAGGGCTGCCGAGAGCAGACGGCCCCTGCGTCCACAGACCCTGGGCCGGGGGCTCAGACTCAGGGGCAGGTCCTTCCTGGACCCTGCTGGCCCTCAGGAGAAAGACAGGGGCAGAGCAGGTGTGCAGGAGGCAGAGCAAGGGGCCCCCTTCAGCCCCCGGGACACAGGCGCAGGAGCCCGGAGCCCAGGGCCACAACACTGGCCTCCAGGCTTGCCCCTCAGTGGTCCCAGGGCCCATGAGGAGCCACACAGGGAAAGGGGTGGTGCCAGGAGGCCGACCCCAGAGGGGGAGCAGAGAGCCCCCGTGATGGTGCAGCGCAGGCCACGAGGAGGCGCGAAAGCAGCAGCACAGGGCCAGCCACCACAAGACTAGTGAGGGGAACTCCCCGAGACCCCGAGGTGGGAGTGAGGCCAAGGCCAGGCGGATGGAATGGTGCCTGAGAACGTGAGGAGCAGAAGCGCGGGGCCGTGAGGAGAGGGTGGGTGGTGGCACTGCCTGCGCCGCTGAGGCAGAGTCCAAGAAAAACAGCATCGAACGGGGCACGAGGCCTCCAGGCCTCAATGGGCTGGAGCTGCGGGGGAACCAAATTCCAAACAGCATGTCAAGGAAACCTGTGAATCAAAGACCCTTGGAAATAAAAGGAGGCGGTGCCAAAAAGCTGCTGTGGGAAAATTCAATGCATCACTCTTGGCTTTGGCGACCTCGGGACACAGATCCCGTGTGGACGGCTGGACAACAGATTTGTAAAGGTTGACTTAATAGGTGTATTTCAAAATATGGGACCTGCACACAGAAAACGTTATTGTCAAATGTGCACAGAACAAATACATGTGAACATACGTGTGAAATGGAGCACAGCCCCTCCCCCCTCACGCGGGTTCTCAGGTGCCCACGAGTCCCGTGCTCCTGAGGCCGTGACAGACCCCACTGAGTGTGCCCCCCATACATGTGGCAGGTTTGCCTGACGAATGAGCAGGCTGGTCTTAGCCTCACCGCCTGGGCACTTTGGCACTTGGCAGCCCCAGGTCTGCGGTTCCACGGTCCCCTCAGGAGTCCCCTTCCCAGAGAACCAGGCCCTGCGACCCAGCCTCTGAGGGCCACTGGGCTCCAGGCTCGGCCCTGAAGGGACCCAGCACAGCCAGGCTTGGCACCTGCCCCCCGAGAGCCTCCCCTGGCCCACCTTCCCTGCAGAACCCCACATCCAGAGTTGTGTCCTCACAAGACCCTTGCAGGGGCGTGACCTGTAGCTCGTGGTGCTTGTGGGACTGTGCGTGTCTGTCCCGCCCTCCCTGGGCTCTGCTGCCCCCATTAGCCCCGTGCTTCTAGCCCCTGGTTCCTGACCCCAGGTGTAGCCACCTCCATGGGCCCTTGCCCCTCAGCCGGCACCCTGTTCTCCATGCCTCTGAGGTCCTCAGGAGCTCTCTGCAAAGGCGCAGACCCAGCTGTCTCCCAGCCCCGTCCTGCCAGGGGGCCCTTAGGACAACCCAGGTTGCTTCCACCTATGGCCTGGACAGAGAGGGGCATGGGGCTCCCCATGCGAGCGGTGAGGAGCCATGTGTGCCGGCCCCTCCATGCAGGCCTGCCCCGACCAGGCCCAGCTTCCTCTCCTGAAAACCACAGCCCCTGAGGTCACCTTCACAGCACGAGGCCCGCAAGTGGGGGCCTTCACCAAGTCCATCCTGTGCAAACTCCTTCTGCACCCGAGTGACGCAGGACAGGTAATGGTCCTGCAGTGGCGTTAGTGTGACCTCCCAAGGGCTCCAGGGCCCCTTGCCACTCTGTACCTTCCAGGAGGGCCGATGGGCCTGAGAGGAAGGGGTCTACCCGAGGGTCAAGTCACTCCCTGCCCAGGACTCAGTTTCCCCAATCTGTTAAATAAGGACTGGGGCAGGGAGAGCCCTGATGAGCTCTGCGAGTGCCCTTTGCCCCCCAAGGCTGCCTGAGCTGGCACGCAGGGAGCCAAACGCCGCCTCCTGCAGAAGCCCACCCAGGCCTCCTCCCGCCCTGCCCTGGGGTGCGGGTGTCCCCGTCAGGGTCCCCACCTGCAGCCGCCGCCTGGCCTGGCCTGCTGCCCGTGTGCCCGCCAGCTGCTCCATCTCCAGTCTCTGGAGCGCCGCACTCTGCAGGGCCTGAGCCGCTTGGGCCCTGCTCGCCTTACCCTCCGCCTGACGCCAGCCTGTGGGGAGGCCATGCGCCTATTCCCGAGGGCTGTGGGCGCACGCACGGGGTCACCCCTCCCATTCCACAGGCCGGGAAACTGAGTTTGAGTGACTGGCACCCAGATGGTGGGGGCTGGAGAGGTTCCCCCTGAAAACCCCTGGGCCTGGGAGGAAGGGGTCTATCCGAGGGTCAAGTCACTCCCTGCCTAGGACTCAGTTTCCCCTCTGTCTCTGAAGCTGCAGGGTCGCCAGGGCAGGTCTGGGGTCCCAGTTCCCTCTCGCCTCTCCCCACCACCCTTCTCTCCTACCTTCTTTCCTTCCAACCCTCCCTCAGACTCCACAGGGCCCTGGGCCTGCCTCCTGGGCAGACCTGCCGGAGGGGGCAGGGGACAGTAGTGCCCTGGGTGGCTGGCAGGTTGGGAGGGCCTCTCTGAGGCAGTTCAGGCAGAGCCCTGGTCTGGCTGGGGGAAGGCCTGTGACGTCTGGGGAAGAGGGCCCAGTAGACCCCTGGCAGTGCGAAGGCCCTGAGGTGGGAGCCAGCACCCAAGGGTGCCAGAGGGTCTGGGGCAGTGGGCGGGGCCTTGCCAGGCCTCTGGCCCCACCCCTCACTGAGAACCAGCCTGCGCACCATCCAGCGTGGGGCGCCCCTGGGAGGCGTGCCGGTCGGGGCGAGCGTCTGGGGCAGGGCGGGAGGTACCTTCCTCCACCTGGGCCAGGGCCTTCTGCAGCTGCTGTGCGCGGCTCTGGGCTCGGGCGCACTCGCCCTCGGCCTGGATCAGCCGGCTGCTCAGGCTTGTCACCTGGAAGTGCCAGTTGTCCTGAGCAGAAGGACCACAGTGAGTGAGCAGCCTGGTGGGTAGTGGAGGGCCAGGCCTGGGGGTCGGGTGGGGCAGGAGTGGGCACAGGGATGGAGAATGCCCTGCCCTGGACCCCAGGGGGCGTCACAGCGGGGCCTGATGAAGGGGGTGCCCAGGCCCTGGGGCAGCCGTCAGAGGGACCATGACTTATGGTCTGTCTGAACACTGAGGTGCCAGGTGCCCCGGGGGCCTGCCAGCAGACCCAGGATGGAGACAGACGGACAGCAGGCTGCGTGAGCAGCTCCTCCTATCTCCTGGGCCCCCAGGGCATGTCCGCCCCTCGTACCCGCTCCCGCTGGGCATCCCGCAGCTTCTGCATAAAGTCCCTCAGGGCTTCCCGCACAGCGGCCACGTCCACATCTGGGCTGTGGTCTGCAGGTGCTGGTGAGGGCCGTTGGAGCAGAGAGCTGGTGAGGGCCATTGGAATGGGCCTGGTGGCGGGGCTGTCACTTTGCCACCCAGAGTGACCTTGGACACCATCCAAGGCTGCAGGACAGTGATGGCTGAGAGCACGTGGTGGAGACAGACATGCAGGCACCCTGACCCCTTCCCTCTGCTGTGCCCACCCACAGGGAGCTTGGGGGGTACAGGATCTAGGCCCAGGGAGTGGGGTATCCCAGGTGGGTGGCAGAGCTGGGACAGGAGCCCACCTGAAGCCACTGACCTTTGGTGGGGAAACTGGGCCTCTCAGGGGAGGCTGAGGGGCTCCGCCCCCGGAGGCCCAGGTCTCGGCACAGCGTGGACCATAGCTGGCCCAGCTGGCTCTCTGCAGCCCGCCTGGCGCCCTCGGCCTGGGCCAGCTCCTGCTGCAGGCTGTGGACCTGGAGGCAGGCCCCGTCCAGGCGAGCCTGGAGGCCGTCAGCCACACCGCTGGCCTGATGTAGCCTGCTGGTGGCGCTGTGGAGCTCTGCCCGGAGGCTCTGCTCTGCCTGCCGGCTCTCACACAGGCGCCCCTCCAGGTGTTTCTCCCAGGTTCTGCCTCTGGCCTCCACCTCTGCCAGCTTCCGCTGCAGCCTCAGGACCTGCGGGGACACGGGGGGGGGGGGGTTCCGAGGGAGGTTGCTGTCCCACACCTGCCCTCTGAAAGCACCCCCAGGCCTCTCGGCCTCACCGTTGCATGGAAGGGCCTTGGACCTGCCCCCAGCCCACGTCTGGTGTAGGGAACTGGAGCCCAGCTGGAGAAGGACGCCCGGGACCCCGGAGCCCATCCTGGCAGACAGCAGAGAGCCCCACTCGCAAATGCATGAAAACCCGGCAAGACAGGGCCGTGGCCCCAGGCCGCAAGCCCTGCCCACCCCTGCCAGCCCCTCCTTCCTGCCCCCTCCTGCCAACCCCCTGCTTGCGGCTGCTCACGTCCTGTGGTACAAAGCGGGTCGATGCCATCCTCAGACCAGGGGTGGCTAACCTCAGGGGGCCTGACACCCCGCCATGGGCTTCCTAGGGGGCTGCCCATGGAGAAACCAGGGCTCCAGCCCCTGACAGCCATGCCCCGGCACACAGCATCCGTGCATGAGAGGATGGCAAGGCTTGGAGTGGCCAGCCCCCCTCGCTTGGCCTGGGCCGCCGCTCCCGGGTCACCTCACTCTGGCCGCCTGGCAGCCCCTCTCTCCACGGCTCCTGTGCCAGGCCACATTCCCCTCTCTGCTCTGGTGGCTGTGCCCAGGTCTGGAAGGACTCCCTCCGACCCGCCGCCCTCTCCTGTCGTTCGCAGTGTGGCCGCCCTGTCCCCTGCTTGCAGACCCTGGTTCTGGGCTGATGTCTGCCCCCAGGCCCTGGCACGGGGCCTCCTCTCATGCACGTTTCCCTCAGCTGCTTGTGAGTGAACACGGAAACAAATGGGTGTACTGCCACCCCTGGGAAGTGACAGGCCTGCCAGGAGGCAGCCAGACCCCAGCTGTCAGCTACAGAGCCCCTGCCCACCCGCGAGCTCGCCTCTGCATCGCCTCCCTGGTAGCTGCAGTGTGACGCCCCGTTCATAGGTGGAGGTGAGAGGCCTTGAGGTCACACAGGGCCATGCAGGCCGCAGGAGGTGAGCCCGTGTTTTCTGGGCATGGTGGGTGCTCGATGCAGCACCTGCACACGACACTGTGTCTAACGGGCCCCAAAGCCGGGGAGGCCTTCTCAGTGTCTGCTGGGGTCCGAGGCCACTGGCCCAGCGGCAGACAGAGTGGAGCGGCCAGGCCAGGACAGAAGGCAGGCAGTGTGGGCGCCGTGAGCACTGGTGAGGGGCTGGTGGGGACACGCGTGCAGGCGTTGGGGTGGGAGCAAGCCGGCAGTCCTGAGGACCCTCGAGAATCGGTCGTCTCAGGGCCCCCACTCCTCTGTGGGCTCAGAACCCTGGCTTCACTTGGGTGGGTGCAACCCTGCCCTTTTTTAGAACATGAGGCCCTGTGGGTGCAGGGGCATCATTTCACCTGGGTTAGTTCAGTCAGAGGGCCTCTCCCTGGACCTGACCACACGCAGTCCCATTGGGAAGGGGCGGGCAGGTGGAGCCACGGGGCACCCATGGGTAAGAGCCAGGCCCTGGCCCTGGAACTCAGCAGTCCCCACATCCCTCAGTCCTGAGGCCCTGGCAGCACCGTGGCCTCTGCCTCCCCCGCCAGTGCCCCTTCACCCATCTACCTCCTTCTGGGAGCCCTCGAGGGCAGCCGCCGCCTCGGCCACCTGCCTCCGCAGTTCTAGCACCTCCTGACGGCCCTGCTGCTGCCGGTGGGCATCCTGTGCGTCCCGAGCCTGCAGCAGGACCACCTCCTGGCTCGTCCTCTGGTTCTCGGCCTGCAGTGTCTTCACCTGGGAGTGTGGAGGCGGCTGATGGGGTCACCCGGCCCCTATGCTGGGCCCCTGGACACCCGCCCCACTCACGCCCTGCAGAGGGAGCCTCCCCTGGGGGCTCAGCACCCAAGACACGGCTGAGTGTCCTGGAGCGACGTGGGCGTGGGCACTGATTGTGGGGGTGCGCTCTGGGCTCAGTTTCTG
Organism: Manis javanica; assembly: GCF_040802235.1. Classification (NCBI taxonomy): domain Eukaryota; kingdom Metazoa; phylum Chordata; class Mammalia; order Pholidota; family Manidae; genus Manis; species Manis javanica. Next base: position 711,184 of record NC_133167.1, read on the forward strand.
GCTCCCACTCACAGTGACCCTGGTCTGACCACCTAACCTCACTCTGCCTTAGTGTTCTCATCTGGAAAGGAAGGTGCTAGAACCCCCCCTCAAAGGAGGGCCACGAGGGGACCTGTGCAGAATGTCTGGGACGGAGGGCTGACAACCAGTGCCCGTTTCTGCTGCAGGCAGCTCACCAACCAGCTTGTCATCAGGGATTTGGCAGAAATGATTGCAAATGCTTTGACAAGACTCCCTGCTCTGGGTGGGCGTGAGGTTGAACAGATCGGATAGGAGTGCCTGTGACTCACCCGGAGCCCTGAGGCGGCCATGCTGGGGGGAGCCCAGGCCTCTCAGGGACACGCAGGTGCCCCAGCTGACAGCCAGCACCGGCCAGCGGCCTGCAAGCAGAGATGCCTGCCTCCCAGTGGCCGGGTACCTGCCATCATGTCCCCTGCTGAGTGGACTTCCAGGGTGCATGCCCTGTGGGCAGAGCCAAGCTGCCCCTCTGTGCTATTCATGAGCCTCAAAATGGCTGTTTTAAGCCATTAAGTTTGAGTCCTGAAATCTGTGACCCCCGGGGCAGGACCCTTCGGCCAGTGGCTCTGTGTGGGGACAGAATGTGGCAACGGCACAGGCTTCTGAGCTCCGGAGCTGGGCCGGGGGCAGGGCTGGGGGTGAGGCTGCCGGGCAGCTCTGTGGGTCGGGGCTCCAGGACAGGGCCCACCTGTCTGCGGGCCTCCTGGAGCACCCGGCGGGTGTCCGCCCAGGCCTGCTCCGTGTCCCGCAGGCTGGCCCGAAGCTCGCTGGCCTCCTTCTGGGCCGCCACTCGGGCCTCCTCCACGACCAGCACCTTCTGCTCCTTCTCGTCCTTGGACAGCTGAAGGCTGAGCAGAAGGTCACAGGCTGGGCCGGGAGGAACGGGGCGCCTGGCATCTCCCTCGATGCCCTTCCCGGCCACTCCAGTGAGTCGCTCCCCAGTGTCTTGACTGCACTGTACCCCCGAGTCCAGCCTCCCCGGGGCTGGCTGGCACCTCTGGGGCACAGTGGGTCTGAGGGCCCCATGGGGCTGCCCCTCTCCCCATTTTGAGCCCCTCACCTACTGCTGCCCTCCCTCCAGCCACCCTCCGACACCCACTGTCCAGTGCCAGCCTGCAAGGGCTGCAGCCCTGGATTTGCGGTCCCTCCCATGGGTTCCTCTGCTCCCAAGCCTTGGCCGCCTCCTGCTGGCCACTTGGCCCCTGTCCTCCTTCTAGGCAGGAACCCCTGGAGGAGAGGATCGGCTCCTAATGGGCCAGCACTGCTGACCCCTTGGCTGGGCAGCTGACATCATGAGTCTGCTTGACATACCCACCATCATCTGGCCCCGCTCAACAGGACATTGACACCCACCCACTCTGCCCCCGCTGAGGCCTGGGTGAGCTGTGGGGCCGGGAGGTGCCTTCACAGCCACTCTGCGGGCAGCCTCCATACCTGGCCTTCTCTCGCTCTGCCCTGTGGATGGCGGCCCGCAGCTCGGTGTTGGAACGCTGCAGCACGTCCTTCTCCTGGGCCTCGTCAGCCAGTGCCCGGCGGGCCTCCAGGACCTCCCTGTGCAGCCCCTCACGGCTCTCCTCGCTGCCCTGAAGCTCCCGGCGCAGCACGGCCAGCCCTTCCTGGGCCTCGGCCAGCCGTGTCCGCAGCCTCTCGGCCTGGGGGAGGAGCATGTGGCTCTAGGGGCCAGCTGGGGCCATGGGCTGGGGCCATACGGGGGTCAGGAGCTGTGGGTCAGGGCGGGCCGAGGCTGCTGCTCGAGGGATGGTCACAGGCACCGTGCGGCCTCTGGCTCTGGTCTGTCAGGGCTGCTGTCCCCCTAGCCCTGGGTCCCCCAAGTGCTTGGAGGAGAGGCAGACAACCTGGCTGTGCCCACCCATGGTCCCCTGGAGCAGGGCAGCTCAGCAGGGCCGGTCCCAGAGCCCAGGCAGGCAGCACCCTGACCCCTCCTCACCTGGTCCTGCCCTGTGCTCCCTCCCAGGACCCGGGGATGCTGACCACTAGTGGGCAGGCCTGTGAGGCCCATGTGTCTGCACCACCCTGACCCTGGCCTAGCTGCCTTTGCTGGCGGTCCTCCCCGCCTGCTGCCCCCTGTGACCATGCTCCTTCAACAGTGGCATGGCGCCCACCCAGTCTGGGCAACAGCACCAGCTGTGAGGACCCTGAGCCCTGCCAGGCCACAGGCACGCCCACCCCCACAGGCCTCGCTTCCCCAGCCACGTGGAGGGCATGGGGTGGCTCTGGACAGCAGTGCTCCTGGAATGCTCGGGCAGCCCCGGGCCTGCTTGGGCCAGGTGTCCACCTGCCTGGGTGTGGCTCTGCCCTGTCACATGAGCACTCGGTCAAGCGCTCCACAGAAGCGTGGGCCTCCTAGACCTGAGGGGCAGGGGCAGCGGATGCCCAAGGCGGGAAGGCCCTGGAGCCAGTGGGTGTCTTGTGACTACTGGACTCTGGCCCTGGCAGCTTGGCACCTCTGGGAGCTGACCAAGTGAGGAGAGGCCACAGGGGTGTCCTCCAGCCCTGCCCCTGCCAGGCCCGCTCTAGGCCCAGAGGGGACGCCAGGGCCCTGCTTCCCAGAGGCCTCCAGGCACGGCCTGCCAACTTTGGTTCTGGGAAGCAGAGCTGGACGAGGCCTGGAGCATAGGTGGGGGTCAGGGGTCGTACGCATCCCGGGACACAAGGGTCTCAAGGCCCTCAGAGGGAGGGTCTGGAGGAGAGTGCAGGCCTGGGGAAGGGGCAGCCCACCCCTCAGCACCAGGCACCCCGGAGAAGGTCTCTGAGGAGCAAGCCGAGGAAGCCGCAAAAGTGAGCGGCGCCGCGGCGCTGGTCCGCCAAGAGCAAACCTCCCTTCACTGGCTGTTTCCATGGGACACTGTCCAGGCCCCTGGCCGGCCTGGCTCCCGCAGCGGCCGGCTGTTATTGTTGTTCTGTTTTGGGGAAGGGCCCGAGCCCCCCTCCGCTGCCTCCCGCCCCCCACACGTGGGAGCCGCGACCGAGCAGAGCATTTTCCGCTGAGCTCAGCAGAAATCCGCCCAGAAGGTCAAGGACCAGCGAGAGGGCCTTCCCGTCGTGGAAGAGTGTCTTCCCAGGGCCAGGGGACAAGGACAAGCAAAACAATCGGGGGGCCCCTCCCCGCACCCCACCCGCCCCTCTGCCTCCTGAGAACAACCATCCCTTTTACAGGAATTTTACAGCCAAATCGCTTAATGTGATTATAATAATGATTTCTTTACTAGAAATTGTATAAACAGCCTCTTTTGAAATCCCCTGCAGGAGGTGACCGGGGGCTCTAAGGGAGGGGACAGCAGGAGGGAAGGTAGGGGCAGGGCCGCGGATGGCCGTGCAGGTGTGCGTGTGCATGTGTGTGCGTGAGTGTGCGGTTCAGTGTGCATGGTGTGAGTACATGTGGAGTTGCATGCGCTGCTTGCTGCACATGTGTGCACTTCGCGGTGTCCCTGTGTGTTTGCACACGCAAGTTGTGCCCATGTGTGTGTGCATGTGCACGTGCTGGCACTGTGTGCACGTGTGTTCCTGGGGGGTAGGGTGTGCATATGTGTGAGCAGTGTGGGGGTGTGTGCGTGCACACGTGTGGACCTCAGGCAGGTCTGCAAGAGGCTGGACAGCCCTCTAGTTTACAGGCTGTGAGAAGTCATGGTTTCCATGGTGACTCCGGGCCAGCCTGGCGCCTGGGAGGTTCTGCGCGGCTCCCCTAGCTGTTCTTTCTGCCCCCCTCCATTTTGGGGGCCCTCTCCTTTCGGGGCTCCTCTCTGGGAACTGGGACTCCTCACCCCGCCTGACACAGATGCCCCCCTTCTCCCTGGCTCCTGCCTGTGCTGCCCCCGGCTTCCAGGCCTCTCTTTGCTCCCCCGTGTGGCCACCCGCTGGCCTGGCTCTGAGATCCGTTGAAAGGAGCCCTTTCTCAGGGGCCAGAGCAAACAGCCTGTTGTGTCCAGTCTCACTCTGCCTCGGTCTGCGCCTGGGTGCTGGGAGGCCACCCCTCGCCCGGGGAGGGCACGAGGCCGCCTCGGCCCCTTGGCACCCCCGGCCCAGCCTGGGCTCCTGCTCACCCTCCGGCCCAAACCCCTGGCCCCGTGCTCCCCTCTCCCAGGTCCCTAGGTCCTGTCAGGTCCACCTCAGAAACGGCTCCCCTTCTGCCCACCTGTGGAGCTCCAGGCTGCCCAGCTGGGGCACTTCCATCTAAGACTGTCCCCCACGTGCCTCCTGGCACCGCGGCGCCAGCCTCACCTCTCTCCCCACGTTGCTGCGCTCTGCCGCCATCTCCCGGAGACTCTGGCTCCAGGCCGCAGCCTCTCCCTGATGGGCGGAGATGGCGTCCTCAAACTGGGCCTGCAGGGCCTGCAGCTCGGCAGTCGTGGCACTGACGGTTTCCTGGGGGGAGCGGCCACACTGTCAAGGGTCAGTGGATGTTCTGCTTGGGCCCATGGGGGCAGCCACACCCGTCCTGGGGCCACACAGGTGGCCTCTTCAGGCTGCACAGGTGGGTGGGGGCCGGCACTGGGCCGGGGGCCCCAGGTGAGGGCCTTTATGCAGACAGATCTTGTGCCAGTGTCACTGATGCTGGGTCACAAGGGTTCAAGGTGGGGACAGGTGGGGACGGAGGCCCCAGAGAAGCACTCCCCATGGGGAGGGGCTGGCCCTGGGCCCTGCCCCCATGCATTCCCTTGCCAGGGAAGGGTGGGCAGCAGGGGCCCAGTCTGGGACCCACGTACCAACTCCTTTCCTTCCTGAAACATTGCTGTTGGGCCAAGCGTGGCCATTTGCAAAGGATATGAGGTCCTGCCCTCCCAAACGCCATAGACCAGGAGCTGCATGGGATTCTGTGCCCGGGGGCTCAGGGCTACGGCTCTGCCCTCACCCGGAGGAGCCCCTAGGCCCCACAGTCCCCAATGGCTGGGGCGTCAGCTGCGGTCAGTGCCTCTGGCCCCCTCTCTGGGGCCCCACCCATTGGCATAGGGTGAGCAAGGCTGGACCCCACCTCAGGAGATGGGGTGGTGGCCAGGGAAGGGAAGGGCCACTCCCCCAGTCCAGGTGACCGTAGGAGCCGCCCCCCTATCATCCAGACCCTTGGCTTCCTGAGCTTTCAACAGGAGGCATTCAGGGACACCCACAATCCCGGCCTGCTCTAAATGTGTGAGTACCCACAGACATGTCTGGGAGGGGGCCAAGGGCTCTGCCAACCCCCCTTGGGCGGGGGCCATGCCTGCAAGGGCCACGCTCAGGTGGCTTGGACATCCCTTCAGGACTCGGCACAGTGCCCGACACCCTGCTCTCCAGAGCCACCCACAGGTGCTTGGAGGAGAGGGGGCCCTGGGCCCCAGGCTGGACAGCAGGGTGCTGGAAGTGCCTCCCTGTCCACGAACATGAGCCCTAGGCCCTTGCCGAGACCCTCCCCCTCCCATGCCATGGCCTCAGAGTGGTCCTGGCCCCCAGGACCAGCTCCTTAGCCAGGTGAGCACACAGAGCTGGCTTTGTGCCCCAGGCAGGCGGCACCCCATCTCCTCTGCCTCCGGCCTTCGTCTCCCCAGTCGGCTCCTGCTGCCTCACTCCTACCCCAGGGGCTCTGCAGGCCACTGCCCACGGGCACGGCTGGGCTGGGGGCTTCCTCCCTCTGAGTTCCCCGAGCCTGACAAGGGAGCCTGGTGGTGCCCTCTCTGTCCCCGAGCCCTGCCGTCCCTCTCCACTAACAGGCACCACCTAGGGTGGCCCCAGCGCTGCTATGGAAGTGTCAGCACGGCCAGGCCAGGAGGCCCCTGTGCGGGCCATGGGTGACTGGGCAGAGGTCAGGAGCCCTCCGTCCTGCAGGGGCTTGCTCTTACGTCATCCCCCAAACGGTGCTTCTTGGCTGGCATTTCTCCCCTTCCCACCACAGCTCAGAGGGTTTTAATTTCCATTTTCCAAACCAAGTGGCAAGAGAGGCCTTGATGGCTGGCAGGCCACCCCTGTCTGGGCAGGGAAGGGTCCCCAGGAGGCCCCTCCGTGAGCTGGGCCTCGGCTCCCAGGCCTCAGGAGCTTTCTTGTTCCCTTGTGGCACGCGGGGCCCATGGAGCAGCTCAGAAGGGGTCAAAGGAAGGGGGGGCCTCCTCCAGCCTGTGACCCTGGAGGGTCCATCAGGTCTCAGGGGCAGGGCACACCTCCAGGGACAGAGGCTCTTGGGCAAGACTCCCCGGGATCCAGGAGCAACTCCCTGTTCCGCTCAGAGAGCCGGGTCCAGGTCACCCCGTGGGGCGGGGTGGTGGGGGTGCCATGGAGAAACGCCTGGCAGCCAACTCCTAATTGCAACTCCCTTTTCCACTGCTTGATGCCCTGTGGGCCTCTCTGCCCATCTCCCGCCTCCCGCTGCCTGGCTGGTCAGTCAACTGTGAGGCTGCTCCAGGCCCTGATGTCCTCCCCCCACCCAGCCAGGAGACTTCCCGCTGCCCTGGTGAGTGGCCGCTGCTCACCGGAGGTTCTGGGCCTGGAGCCCTAGTCTGTGTTCTGTGCACTGACTCACTGAGAGTGCCCTCAGTACCAGGGCCCTCGGGCTGGGGACACACCCAGGACCAGGGCGAGGAGGGTGTCCTGGACTGAAAGGGAAGGAGTGGCACTGGGCAGCCAGAGGCCAGAGGCAGAGGAGGTGGGGTGCCAGCCAGCAGAGCCACGCATGGGGCAGAGGGGAGTGGAGGGCAGGGTCCCACCTAACCTGACCATACCCGCCCGCTGCAGGGTGGGGGCTGTGTCCTGGGGGCCATCCACGTGCCTGAGGCACCTGTCTGCTCAGGCCACCCCCAGGGCAGCAGTCCGGACCCCAGCTGCACGCAGCTGCTCCTCACTAGGCCCCGCTGCATCGCCCCCCTCCTCCTGTGAGCTGGCCCTTTTCTCTGCATCACTCATGCGGGGCTTGGCAGCACCTCCCAAACGGGCTGAGGCCGCCCTGCCAGCAACAGCAGGGGGACCGATCCCGCTGGTGGTGAGGGAGCACAGGTCCCAGAGTCTCTGCCCCACCTCCCCAGGGTCCGAGGTACTGCTGCCTGACTTGTCCCCTGGGCGTGGGCTCCTGAGGAGTCTGGGCCCTGAGTGGCCCCTGCTGGCTGCCCTCAGCAGCCCCATGCAGAGTGGGCATCTGTCCACTGGCCCAGGGTGGGCAGCCGCCTGCTGGCAGCCCCTCAGTGGGTGCCTCCCTCCTGGCCTTGCCTCAGATTCTGCATGGAGTCCTTTTGGTGAGGCCGCGATGCTGACCCCCCTGGGGCTGCTCCCCTGGAGGTAACTCGTGCACATTTCCCGCAGCTATGCGTACAGAGCAGCTCGAGGGCACCAACACGCAAGGCTCGGGGGACCCAGGCCCGGTGCTGGCCCCTGCTGCTGCCCCACGTGTGGCCAGGGCGCCTCTCCGGCCACTGCCTAGTCCACAGGTGAGGGGGAACTGGGCCTGGTGGAACCGTGGTGCCTGCGGCTTGCTGCCAGGGGCAGGGACTGGCTCCCTCAGCAGTTCACGCAGCCTTTTCTTCCCATGGAGACAGTGCACCCCCACCCCCAAGCACGAGACCCTGGGGATGGCCGGGGAAACTGCCGAAGGGGGACGTGTCCCTCGGACCAGGAGGAAGGGTGCAGCTGGGGGTTGGCGGCGTTGGCCGGGAAGCATGCAGTGGGCCCGGGGGGCTCACCTGGGCTTGCTCACGCTGCCTCTGGGCCTCTTGCCGCACGCGATCCACCTCCCTCGCGGCCTCAGAGAGCTTGCCCCTCAGCAGGCTCCTCTCTGCTTCTCTCAGAGACAGGGCCTGGTGAGACAGGGTGGGGGTGCTGAGAGGGGACAGGGGTCTCTCTAGGGAGACGCTGCAGTGAAACGCTGGCTGTAAAGCCCCTGCCGGTGCCCTGGGTTCCTGGCTCTGCTCTTGGAGGGGCAGCGCCTGGGAGGCACCCCGAGTCCAGCCTTGGGCCTTCCCCTCCCCATCCTGCACCTGTCCAAGATGTGTTCTTTCCAAGCTGGCTTCACACACCACCTCCGCTGAGCCCCCCGAACACGCCAGACAATGTTTCCGCAGAGCACAGGGCAGGGACCACCAACGGTCCTTAACCTCTGCAAACACTCACGCCACCTCAGGTGAGGGCGCAGGTGCGTCCAGAGACGCTGCACTTTGCGCATCAGCCCCGAGGGGGGGGCACGTGGAGCAAATGCTGCTCCATCGCACTGGCCGTGGAAGGCAGAAGGCGTTCGCAATGCCTGTCAGAGTCACAAGTGTGTGCTCCCTCGAGGCCCAGGCCCACTGGGGAAGGCAGGCCTGGAGACCTGTGCGCCAGGTGAGAGGACCTGTGGTCAGGGCCACGGTCAGGGCCATTGAGCACTGTTTGCAATGGTAAAAAACTGGAAAGAACCCACATATCCAGTGTCGGGAGGCCGACAGCACAGATGCTGACCCGTGTCCCCAACCGGACATTTTGCAGCTGAGATGAAGAGTGTTCAAGCCCTGAACACACAGGTGTGGACCTACTTCCAGGGTATGCTGGTCCTGAGGAAAGAAAGGCCTAGAACATTGCATGGTCTTCTCACCGTTCTTGTGTAAAGGTAGGGGCAACAATATCTATTCCTCTTTGCTCCTCTAGGTACAGTGATCTCTGCGAGGATGATACAGAATAAAGAATTTGGTTTTTGTCCTGGGTCCCGGGGGCAGCCTCCGGATCCTTGGGATTTCCCAGGTGGGGAGTGTCTTTGTTGTTCCTGGGCCCCTGGGACCACACCTCAGTCGATGCCAGTGAGGGAACTCCCGGCGCCCCGTCCAGTTCCAGGGCTGGGAGCTGGCCATGCGAGAGCTCGAGCACGTGGTCAGAGCTCCTGGACCGCCGACCCCCAGCCTCCGGAGGGGCGGAGCCTCGGCCCCACATGGCCAGGGATGCCCGCACTCACGCCCAGGGGGGGAAAGCCCCATGAAACCCGGAGGCTCCCGGGGGCAAGCACACGCAGACGGGCAGGGGGTAACATGCCCCGACGGCACGGGGAGGAACTCCGTCCCAGGGTCTCTCCATCCAGCTGGCCCTCGTCTGTGTCCTTTGTAACAGAACCGTGATCACAAGCATAGCGCTTCTCGAGGTCTGTGGGTCACGCTGGCGAGCGGCTGCACCTGACGTGCTCTGCACAGGGCTCCTTGGGGCCCCCGGGCGCCCTGCAGATGCCCTTCGCCGGTGCCCACAACCTCCTGCTCCTCCCTAAGGCCTCCGAACGCCGCCGCGGAGGCAGAGCCTTTGTTCCCTCCCGGGAAGCAGAGTCCTGGAGTGGCCGAGAGCGCGGCCCCCTGCCCAGCAGGTGCGCGTTGCCGTCCCGGGTAAGGCGTTCCACGTGCAGGCATTCGCCCTGTCACCAGCACAGTGGGGCCGGTGAGGGCGTGTACCTCGGGGCGGTGAGAATCCGGGCGCACAGCGCTGACAGTGACTTGGCCGTTCCCACTACTGCAGGTCCCCCCTTGCGACTTGTCATTTGCACCGACATGGAGCGTCCCATCACACGGCGTAAAGGGATGCGTTTCCTTGTCTGTCCCGTTCGCTCCACAGGGGGCGCTTCAGGCCGGCACGGAAGCGCCTGGGCTCAGAGCGGGTTTGATGCGCCCAGGTCCGCGTCCCCACACCCGTGGGAGGGGGACGGCCAGGCGGTGGCTGATAGCTGTGTGTGCTGGGAGACATTCGCTGACGACTGGCTGGCTGGGCAGCTGGACGCCTGGGTGGGTGTCTGGTACGGATGGACGGCGGAGTGTGTGGGTAGAGGGAAGGGTGTTTGGTCAAGAGATAGATGGTCAAGGGGGTGGTTAGACAGCTGTGCAGATGGGTAGTTGGATGCATGTTTAAGCAAGTTCATGGGAAGATGTGTGTTGCGTGTGAGAGGACAGGGAGGTATGTAGACAGAGGGCTGTGCGTGTGGGTGGGCAGCTGGGTGTGCGGATAGAAGGATGACTGTTCAGGTGAACAGATGGATGATGGACGACTGGACGGAGTGGCGGTCAAGTGCATGGAGGGCGGGAGGGGTGGGTGGGTGGTTGGACTGGTGGATGAGTCGGGGGGGGGGCGGTGTCTGTCTGCCAGGGCTGCTGTGAAGACCAAAGGTACAACCGCAGCGGCCCAGAAAGGCCGCCCCCCCAGGCGGGGCGGGGGCGAGGACCCTGGCCACCTCATAGTCCCTGTCACCTGCTGCGTCTCATGTTCCAGTGGGAGGAGACGCTCACCACGCTCTTGCCTCCAGCTCTGAACCTCCGCCCTCAAGGCCTCCCTCCTGGCAGCCCTCCTCACCGCCAGCTCCTTCTCCCGGTCCAGCCGACGTGCCGCGGTCTCCTTCTCCTTCGTCAGAGACAGATTCAGTGTCTCCTGGGCCGGGGCATAGGGACGGGTAAAGAAGACGTCACAGGTCAGGACACATGAGAACAGCTGGTGCTTGTGGTCTGGGCGCCCTGGCTCACAGGACAGCAGGGCAGGACAGGTCTCTGGGCGATGTCCGCTCCAGCCGGACGCACACCCTCATTCTACACACGGTGGCATGGGTGGCACGGGAGAAGGGCTGCAGAGGGCTCGCTGGGCCTGAGCATGTGCCACCCCACTTTTACCTAAATTTGGGAGCCTGTCCTTAGCTTCCACGGGCACCAACCACCGCTGCATGCAAGACGTGGAAGGACACGTGACGGCCTGCCAGAGCCTCTGCCCAGTGGGATGGCTCAGGGGGGTAACATGCTCTCCAGCTATGAGCCCTCCGGCTGCAGCCAGGCCCGTCAACCCCCAGGTCCGGCTTCTTCTCTGAGGGATCCTCCCCCAAGCCCTGCACACGTGCGCCAGGCCACAGGGCCCGGGGTTGCCCCCTCGAGCTCCGAGAGGCCGCCTCCGGCTCAGCCTCAGGGCGGCTGGAATACCTCCACCTCCTGGCTGGTGTCCGTGGCCCCTTGCCCAGGCGTTTGCAGTTCTTTAGGACATTGGGGCTCCCGGGAAGTGACCCGACAGCTTGGGTGGCCCCAGGGAAGCAGACCTTCTCCCTCTGGAGCCGTGCCAGGTCCTCACGGTGGGCCAGCGCCTGGCTCTCCAGGGCCAGCTGCATGTCCCGCTCCTGCTGAACTGCTCGCCGCCGCAGCTGCCCCACATCCCACTGCAGCTTGGCCTCCTGGGCCTCCCAGGCACCTCTCAGCTGCTCCATCTCCACTGTGAAGCAACAGGGGCATCAGGGACGGGCCACAGGGCTGCCCTGCCATGGCATCCCCCTTGGGCCTTGCCAGTTCCCTCCAGAGTGGTGGCCCTGAAAGGAGGCCACCTGGGCCAGTGCTGGAAGCAGGCCGGGCAGTGCCCACCCCTCACAGATAACAGTGGCACCACCCTCTGGACCACATGAGCTCCAGGCCCGTGTCTGTGCCCCTTCAGAGACCACAGAGTGAGGGCAGCACATCCGGGACAGAGCCCCTTTGCAGGGGTCTTCTGGGGCCCCTGTGGGGAGCCTGCCCAGGGAGCACCTTGCAGGGCCTGCCGAGCGAGCCGGGCACTCTGGGCCTCTCCCTGCAGCTGCTCCTGCTGTGCCTGCAGCTGCTCCGCCAGCTGCCGGGCCTCGAAGAGGCTGCTCTGCAGAGCGTCCCTCGCAGCCCTGCAGAGAATCGTCCAGCAGAAGGGCCATCAGCCAGGCAACCCTGCCGATGAGGGACGGCCCAGAGCCTCTGCTGGGTGACAGAACAGCGCCCACCAGGGCCCAGCTAGTGAATCAGAAGGTAAACACATGGCGTCTCGTTGGTTTAAATCTCCAAAGACAAATTGGACCTGTTTTCAAGTGGATTAAAAAGCTAAAGGCAGAAACAAATCAAAGCAAACAACTAAACTTAGAACCATAAAAACAGAATAAAACACAGAAAGGTATTTTTTAGTCTTCTTATGCAAGAAACAAGATCCAGAAGGTAAAAATAAAGTGACCAACAGAACTAAATACAGTTAAAGAGAGGGCGAGGGATCTTTTGTACAGAAAAGACTCCACAAACCAACTTAAGGGACGGACTTGGAGAAAAAATCTGCACTAAATATGCAAAGGGTGAATATCCATCATACCGAAGAGCTCCTACTGATCGGTGACAGCGAGTCAATGGATCCCACAGAAAAAACAAGAACAAATGCTTGTTGTTCACAAAGAAAACACAAATATTGAATAAACAGGAAACGCGCTCAGCCTTCCTGGTACTCAAGGAGAGTCAAATCACAATCATTAAGTGTTGCTGAGCACCGTCAGATTAGCGTAAGCTCAAAATAATAATATACAGTGTTGGCAAGGGTGGAAGGACCGTTTTCTTTGGTTTTTGGGGGGGAGGGGCTGAGGAATTTCAAAACTCTGGCTGTGCTATCTTTGAGCCAGCAATTCCACTTCCAGGTGTCAGTTCTGTAGGAAAATACATGAACCCACAATGTGTGTACAAGAATATCCACTGTAGCTTCAAAGAGGGTATTAATCGGACTCCACGTCAATGCTGTAAGTGGCAAAATGTTTTAGTGATATGGTGCATCTTGTCTGTTGTTAATGAGGATGAGGAAACTGTCCTCTCCTGCGGTGGGAAGAGCCACCCCGAAAGCAGTCCGCCTGGACAGAGCTGCGCCTGCAGCGTGACCGTTCACACAGAAACAGCCTGCACTGGGTCTCTGTGTGCACAGAGACGCTCAGAAAACACCCGGGATGATACACAGCAGAGCCCATCTCTGCAGAGGGTGAGAAAGTGGCCGAAGTGGTTGTCAGAAGACAGCCAATCCCTCACCCGTCAATGGGCCAGTGACCGTGTTCTAGTGGTCACTGCGCTCTCCCTGTGCTGGGTGATGCACGGTGAAAACAATACACCACAGATGCTCAAACAGTGACGCCCGCAGGAACACACAAATAGCAGACATATCCCACGAGCCCGTGACACAGGGAGGACCATGGGGACCTCACCCGCCCTAACAGGACCCCAGTCTCACACGGTCTCCCTGCTGCCACCTTTCTCAGGGGTGGCTTATGCCAACACCTCCCAGGGCCCCTAATGTCTGCAAAGCCCAGAAGCTTCACTTCTCTGACACCCAGGCCCCCTTCGGGTCCCTACCCTGTAAGTGCCCACTCCCTGCACCAGCCACGTGCTCCCCAGCCTAGGTGCTTCCCAGCTCTGCACGTGGAGAGTCCCCATTCTCTGCCCAGATGCCTGCCTGTCCCTCTGGGAGAAGCAGCCTCTGCTGCTTGTCCATCAGGAACTTCACCAGGAGGCCTGGGAACCTAAGGGGGTGCAGTCCCTTCTTCTGCAGAAGCTGAAGAGCATTCCAGCCTGCTGGCGTGCAGGCCCAGCACCACCAGCACGGGTGCAGGTGGGGTGCGGTGGGGACCCCAGACCATCTCGCAGGCAGCGTCTCCCCATGCACCTGTCCCTGAACTGAGCGTCTCTCTGGCGCCCCAGCCTTGGCAGGGCCTGGTGGGGGGGCCAGAGGACCCTGAAGTCTGGGGTGCCCCGTCAAACAGGTCGACTATGGGAGCGGGAGCAGAAGTGAACAGCTGGAGCAGGACTTCTCAGGCCTCATGCTCGCCAACAGTACCTGGGAGCTCACTGAAACAGCGGTGGCCAGACCCTCTGGCCCCAGCAAACCAGCCAGATAAACACACCATGTGCATCCGGTGTATTTCACCCCTTCTAGATGCTCCCCCTAAGTCCCAAGCATCCCTGGAGGCTCAGGCTGGTCATCGTGAAGCGCTGTTTAGCAGGAGAGAGACTCTGTCTGGGGGCTGCAGGGCTCCCGCACGTAGAGGCCCTGGGTGCAGGCAGGACTGAGTCTCAGGGACGGTTGTGGCTGGTAAAGCCTCTGACCAGGGCCCGTGATCCAGGCAGCAAATCCTGGCAAGAGTATGGGTCCCTCGTCCCCTGCTTTTCCGAGTGCCCACGGGGCCTGGGAAGGGGGGCGGGCAGGACCCTGGGACCTCCACTCCTGCCAACCCAGAGCAGCCCCCATCAGCTTTTCCTTCCTGATTTCTGTGCGAGCTGGCATTTGCAGGAGACGTTTGCCTGTGAAGGTGTCCCAGGACCTGGGACTCAGAGGGTTCTCATGACCCCCAGATTCTGGAATTCCAGGAGGAAATAAATATTTTCTACAAAGATACTTAGCTGTTCCTGAGAAGAGCCCACAAGGTGTAGAAAGCCACCAGCTTTCTGATTTCCAGAGAGGCCGCGGGACCCGCTCAGCTCACCCGGCAGCAGTACAGGACGCCTCTGCTCTCGGGTACCAGTGCCCACCCACGTCTTCGGGAAATGAACCACAGTGGCCTTTGGAGCTCACCCTGCCCCCTCTTTAGCCTCATGGTTCCCTGGGGCTGACACTGCCCCAGCTCCAGGCATGGGCATGTGACCTCAGACTGCCACTCTGAGCCCTGCGACTCCCAAGGCGGATCACGCTGGTCAATGGCAGGAGCTCTTCCTGGCCCTGTGTCCGCTGGAGCGGGAAGCCTGGAGGGGCTGCTGGCCATCTGGCCCCCTCACCCCGAGCCCACCCAAGGGTGACATCTCCTCAGACTCGAGCAGCACTGAGGGGAGAGAGGCAAGGTCCTGAGGGCATTGTGGGAACACCCGGATGCAGCCTTGCCTGAAGCCATTTGTGCCCTGAACTTCTCAGACCCATGAACAAGGTGTTCCCTGGCTGGCCGCTGCTGGTCCCAGCTGGGCCTCCTCTCTCAGGAAGGCCTCCCAGGGCTTTCACTGGATTCACTTCTTCTAGATGCTCCCCCTGCCCACGAGCCCTGTTTGCCCCTTACTCGCAGCCTGTCTCCCAATTAGATATATTTGCCCGGCCCTCCAGTTGCCAAGGGAGTGTCTGATCCCTGCCACACTGCGGGCTCTCTGAGGGTAAAGCCATCCGGACACACCCCATCGGCGGGCCCCCTGGCACCTGAGGTCAGCTGCCTCCTCAGCAGCGAGCTGACCCCGTCTCTCTAGAGCATCCTGCTTAGCCAGCAGCCGGGCCTGCTCCTCAGACAAAGCCTCCTTCTCGCGCAGGGCGCCCTGGAGCGTGTCCATCTGGGCCGCCTGGTCCTGCAGGCTCTGGGCCAGCTGCTCCTGCAGGTCCTGTTTCTTGCATGTGACCTGGAGGAGGGGGAAGGGAAGAGCTCAGCAGAGAGAGAGAGAGCGGGTCTCCTAAGGGAAAAGAAGCCATTTCCTGCAGGATGCCATGGAAGGAAGGGGTACAGGCGCATTGGGGCCCAGCGGAGGGATACCCCGCTCTTGCGACCATGACAGGGTACCTGTGCCGAGTACTCCGGGCAGGAGACGGCCGCCAATCCAAACGGGGACCTTGGCTGGGCCGCAAGTATGTGGGGGGCAAGAAACACCACACAGAAATGGCAGCAGAAGGTGACAGAGGACCAGATCATTGTAGACTAATACTTCCATCAAGAATGTCACAAAAATCTAGACAAACATGTCACGGAAATCCACACGAGGCCTCAGAGAGCTGTGGAGGTGGCTGGGACGGGGGTAGTCGAGGCCCGGGGGAGAGCGGGCGGGGGCACCCCGCCACGCAGTGCCTCTTCTCTTCTCGGAGCACTTAAACATCTCGGCTGAGGAACTGAGAAGCCAAGGAGAACTTCTGGCAGCACTAGGGCCTTAAGGGTGCCAGTCGAGTTCAGAGCCACCATAGCAGAGAAGCCTTGATACACACCCAGGTTGCTAGTTATCTTCACAGAAGGGCTTCAGCCTGGAAGGGGTGGTGAGCCAGAAATGGGGCACCCCACATAAAACCGAAGCCCAGGTTCGGATCATCTCGGGCATGGGTCGCAGTGGTCATTGAGCTTCACTGCCTGCCCGAATCAAGAGTAAATCCTCTCTGAAAGAACGGCATCAAGACCCTCAAATCACTTCTACAATTTTTATATATGATATTTGGCATTTAATCAATATTATCAGGAATATTGGGAGATATGATCATATAGCAAAACCACATGTAAGAACATAAACACAAATACCTCCCTGCTCCCTTGGTTATCCAAGTACTTATCAGAAACAGACTTTAAAATAGTTGTTATTAAATGTTCAAGAAGATGGATGGCAAGATACAGAATTTCACAATAGAACTAGAAACTAAATATAAACAACATAATTTAAATACAATACCCAACATTAATAAATATATGGGTTCAATGGTAGATTAGACAGAAGATTAATAATCTGGAAGACAGAGAGAAGAATGTGTTCAGACTGAATCATGAAGAGAAAAAAAGATGGAAAATGCAGAAAAGAGCATAATAGACATATAAGAAAAGGTAACAAGGTCTAACACACATACAATTAGAGTTTCAGAGGGAGAGGAGAGAGCATATTTGAGCAGATATTGAACTTTCCAAATCTAATAAAATACATCAAGCCACAGATTTAAAAAGCCATAATCCTCCAAAAGGATAAATACAAAGCAAATGTCACATAGATACAGCTTAGTTAACTTTCTGAATACCAAAGCTAAAGAAAAATATTTTTAAAAATCAGAGGCGAAGAACCACACATTACCTTTAAATGAACAAGACAGACACTTGATTTCCAAATACAACAATGAAAGTCAGAGGACAGTGGCATAAACTCATCAAAATGCCAAAAGAAAATAATGGCCTATCCTGGTATTCCATACCTGGTAAAAACATTCTTCAAACACAAAGACCAGAACTTTCTGCTTTTGATAATGCTGAAGTAGATTGTTGAAGACCAACCCTTTCACCTAGATCAGCTAGAAAATCTGTATAATGTACCTCCAACATGTCTGCATGAAGGTCTCAGAGATGCCAAGGGAGCCAAGACCCAAGGGGGCTCAGCTACTGAGAGACATGGATTAAAGTGAGCCCGACATTCTACCACAGACTTCCCCTTGAGGTACCTGCCAGCTCCTAGGCAGCACAGTGCCCAGAGCCTCGGGGGCCAAGGATAAAGCCTTAGCTGACAGGCTGGGGACTTAACCTAGGGCAGCGGCAGGCCTGTGAGACTGGGGAGTCACAGCATGCAGTCCAGAGCTATGAAGGGAGCTGGTGCGGGAGAGTTTAAGAGCTCAGAAAGGAGGGGGAGTCTGAGATTGTGTGTGTGTGTGTGTGTGTGTGTGTGTGTTTAATGATACTATTTTTAAAAAATAACTCACAGAAAGTATAGGGCCAAGGGACTATAAATCTGAATGAAAAGTGGCAGCTGAGGATCTGGAATTCAGATAGAACTTTGGACAGTCTTGTAGAATTGAGAAAAAAAATTAAACACCCAAAATGTCCAGTTAGGAACACAGGAGAGTTATGCTATACCTTGGGGTAAACCAGAAATATATTGTTCCTCACAAAAGACTGAAACCCAGTTACAAATGGGCTAAATTCAAGACTGGATAAAGGTGACCTGCACCTACTCTGATTTCTCAAGATCAAAAGCAAATTCCCTCTGGAAGTTGATATTTTTCAGAGCTTCAAATTATCTCTACAAAAACATAACATCTGTTATTCTATAAAAATTGTTAAGCATACCAGGAGGTAAGACCAAACAACTGAAAACCAAGAGGATCAAAGACAATAGAAAGAGACCCATTAGGTGGTTCAGATATTGGAGTTTTCAGAAAAAAGGCTTGAAAAAGATTGTAATTAATATGTTCAAGAACATATCTGGGAAGATAATTTTGTCAGATAACTGAAATGTGCATGTGCATGCGTGTGCGTGTGTGTGTGTGCGTGTGGTTAAAATGACCATTTAAAACAAAAATGTAGGCTTTATAGCAATGCATATAGAAATAATACATATAACAACAAGAGCACAAAGGACAGCAGAGATAAACATATGGTTGTAAGGTTCTTAAATTATTTGCGAAGTAGTATAATATTATTTGAATATTAACTATGCATATCATGATTTTAGAGTAATTAGTAAAATAATAATGAAAAGAAATATATCTGAAAAAATCAGTAAAGAAAATAAAACAATACTAAACAAATATGCAACTAACTGAAAAGAAAGCCAGAAAGGAAGAATGTAAAAAAAAAAACTTTTTTTAATGATACAAATAGAAAACAGATGCTGACATGGTGAACTTAAACCCAGCATATCAATGGTTACATTAAATGTAAATGGTGTAAATGCATCAATTAAAAGGTAGAGATGGGCAGAGTAAATATAAAAGCAAGACCCAACAATATACTTTTTACAAGAAACACACTGTAAATATACATACAGAGACAAATTCAAAGTAAATGTATGTAAAGTATACATCATGAGAACACTTAGCATAAAAAAGTTGATGGGGCTATATCATTATCAGAAAAAGCAGGCATCAAGATAATTCAAAATATATGAGCCAAATGCTGACAGAATTAAAGGTAGAAATAGACAATTCCACAATGATAGATGGAGATTTTGATGCCCTTCTGTCACTGATAGAACAAGTAGACAGAAACAACCAGCCAAATAAATAAGACAAACAACAACAACAAAAACCCCAGCAAGGACATAGAAGATCTAAACACTATCAAGTATGATTGATATTTATAGACACAACATTCACCAGCATCATAATACACATTCTTTTCACATGAACATGGAATGTTCAAAAAGATATACAATAGGCTGGGCCATAAAACAGGCCTCAATACATTTAAATCCATTTAAAAAATATGGGAGTGTTTTCTGATCATAATGGCACTATATTAGAAATGGGTAACAGATATTTAGAAAACCTCTATATTTGGAAAATAGGCAAAATACATCTAAATAATTCGCGGGTCAGAAGAAATCACATAGAAAATGAGAAAATAGTTTGAACTGAATGATAATAAAAACACAAGCCAAATTATTAGCATGCAAAAGAAAAAAGAACCACAAAAGTAAATAGGAAATCTGAATAGTCCTGAATCTGTTAAATAAATTGAATTATCAAAACTTTTCTCACAAAGAAAACTCCAGACTCAAATTACTTTGCTAGTGAATTCTACCAACATTTAAGAAAGAAATAACACCAATTTTAGAACACTTTCAGGAGACAGAGGCGGAGAGAGCACTTCCCAACTGATTTTATGAGGCCCTGATTCCAGATCTGACAAAAACTTCTTGAGAAAAGAAAATTGCAGACCAATATTCCTCATGAATACAGATGTAAAAATCCTTAACAAAATATTATGAAATTGAATCTAAAAATATATAAAATCATTGTTAAGTTATGACCACGTAGGGTTTATCTTAGGCAAGCAAAGTTGGTTCAACATTTTAAAAATTAATCAATATAATTCACCACATTAATAGAATAATGGGGAAAATGATATGGTTACCTTTATAGATACAGAAAAAACATTTGACGGATTTCAAAGCGCATTCATGGTGCATTATCCTCTCAGCACATGAGGAATGAAAGGGGACATCCTCAATCCGATAAGGGGCATCTATGAAAAGCCTACAAACAACACCACACTTAAGGGTGAACTATTGAATTCTTTCTCCACAATTGGGTGGAAGAACGGCCACTCTTATCACTACTTCTCAACTTTCTTCTGCAGGTCGTTAGCCAGCACATTAAGAAAAGAATAAATAAAACACATGGAAATCAGAAAGGTAAAAAACCCCGTTATTATTCAGATTGTTTTTAAACTTGTTAAAATGGACTTTGCCAAAGTTAAATTTTTTTGCCCATCAAAAATACCATTAAGAAAACACACAGGCAGGTCGCAACCCTGAGGAAAATATTCATGGTACATCTGCCTGACAAAGTACTTGTATCCAAGATAAATGAACTACATATCCATAACCAAGCACAAGCACCTAACAAAATACGCGCGAATGACTTGAACAGACACCTGATGAAATACAGTATATGAATACCCAATAAGCACATGAAAATGGGCTCAGTCGTCTGTTATCAGGAAAATGCAAATTAAAACCAAGTGGTATATGACTTTACACTCACAGAAAAGCTAAAAAATAACAACAGATGATACCAAATGCTGACAAGGCCAAGGAGCAGCTGGAAGTCTCCCGGGGTCTTGGTGGTGAAGTAATGTGACCACTTTGGAAGATGGCTCAGCAGTTTCTTATAAAGCTCAACACGAACCTAACCAATGACTCCGTGATTTCACTCCTATGTATTTACTCAGGAGACATGGGAATATATGTACATGAATGTTCAAAGCAGGTTTGTCCATACAGCTCCAGATGGAAACAACCCAAATGGCCAGCAGCAGGTTCCTGGGTTAACAAGTGTGGTATTGGCACACAGTGGAATATTACTATGCAGGCAACAGGAAGGGCCCTTGGACACCTACCATGCAGATGACTCAAAGATTTCATGCTGAGAGAAACCAGACACTAAAGAGTATTACTCTATGACACCATTTACAAGAAGTTCTAGAACAGGGGAAGCCAGTCCAAAGTGCTGCACGTGACAGCAGGGGGTGCCAGGGGTGGAGGCTGGAGGGGCACGTGGCGGCCCCTGAGCTGGTGGAGGCATTCTACTCTCCACCTCAGTGGCGGCTCTACAGGTGCACGCAATTGTCAGAGCTCGCAGAACTGCACCACGATTCACAGTCATACTTCAGTTTAAGAAGAGAGGAGACATAACCAGAAGAGGGACAGGACAGAGTCTGAGAGGCTGGAAGAGGCTGTGCTGAGTCCCAAAGGTGATGGAGCCACGGAGTCTGGATGCTACCAGAGGCCCACGGCCGCAGGGCAGGGTCTCCACGTGGCCCAGGCCAGGACTGCAGAAGAGCTAAACTGGGTCTGAGCAGCGCAACAGAGGGTCTGCGTCCCTGGGAGATTTGGGAGCCGGTGCTTGGATGCACGTGCGGCTCAGGAAGGAGAACAACGGGACGAAGCAGAGGCGGTGAGGCCCTGCAGCCCTGAGGGTGCACGACCACGGGCCCGAGGTTCTGGGTTCCCTGAGGGGCAGAGCCCAGCCCCGGCACATGGGGAACGCGACTGACAGAAACGTTCTCTGCACATCCCTTCCCCATCCCCTGCCCCACCCCACCAGCCATGTCAGGCAACTCTGCAGTTAGCAAGCACAGGTGCGGACGTCCTAACGGGGCCTGTGGCCCATCCACACCCAGAGGCAGGTGGGGACCAGGAGCCCCGCAGACCTCACCTGCTCCAGCTGCTCCTCCAGGCGCCCGCAGGCCTGCAGCAGGCCCTTCCGCTCGGCCCGCACCAGCTGCAGCTGCTGCTCGGCGTTCGCCAGCTGCTCCCGGGCACCTGCCTGCTCCTGCTCCAGTGCCTTCTGCTGCTCCCGCAGCTGGTCCCGCTCCTGCTCCAGCTGCCCCCAGGGGGAGGGAAGGGGTCTGCGTCCTTACCCTGGGCACCCATGGACTGGCCATCTCTGTTCTGGGCCGCCCCATGGGGCATGGCCTTCCCACCCTCAGCCTAGCCAGGGCCAGCAGACTCCCTGTCCCTCTGTGGGCCTCTCGGACCCCAAACCAGGAATGGACAAGATGGGGGTGGGTGGGTGACTCAAAGAGCCTGGGCTTGGAGGCCAGGGCTGGGACACCCTCACAGCCACAGGGGCGGGCAAGGCTCAGGGTCATCGCACCTGCAGGACCAGGAGGTTCAGGGTGCCCTTGTCCTGGGCCAGCCCCTCTGTCAGGGTGGCCATCTTGGCCAGGGAGTCCCTTTGCTTCACCCCCTCTGCCTTCAGCCGGGCGGTGAGCAGTTCCAGGTCAGCATTGCTGGACTCCACCTGGGGCAGCGAGGGTGGGCAGCCGTCACCCCAGGACCCCAGGGAAGGGCTCTCAGATTCACGGGCAGAGCCTTCCCACAGGGCGAGGTGTTGGTGCCGGGCAGGGAGTGAGCCCAGTGTCTCAGAGGCGTGTAAGTGGAGCTCCGGGTGGGACAGGGTCCCACAGTGGGGTGGCCTGTGGGGTAGGCATGGCCAGCAGCTACAGAGGACAGGCGGGTGCCCACTGGCTGGTGCCCGAGGAGGCCCAGGCAGGTGGGGGTGGGCGGCAGCGTACCCGGGCCAGGGTGCTGCGCAGACCCTCATGCTGGCCCTCCAGGATGTCCCTCTGTAGCTGGGCTGCGCTCAGGGCCTCCCGGGCTGACACCAGCTCCTTCCTGAGCCCCGAGACCTGCTCCTCCAGCTGTTCCAGGCGCCCCCGACTGAGGGCAGAGGATGACATCACCTCAGGGCAAGACAGGGCCGCCTCCCAGGGCCTGGCGGGCAGGCGACTGCCTGCGACCCCCTCCAAGCCCAGGAGCGCTGGCCGCTGGCAGGTCCTGAGGGCACAGCGGGCACTGAGTGCCTGTTTCTGGGCTGGCATGCCTGGCCCAGGAGTGGGTGCTCACAGGCTGGGGGCCCCGCCCGCTGGGCCTGGGGTGGGCTTGCCCAGAGGGCTCTGGCGGGAGGCTGGAGTGGCTGTCTGGGTGTGGGGAGTCCAGGTAGCCTCTTACCCCTTGTTGGGTGCCCCAGTCCCCAGATGAGACTGGGAAGGAGGCGGACCCACAGCAGATGGGGGCTCCAAGGCCAGGGGGGCATGACGGGCGCTGCCAGCCCCCCGCCGGCCCACCTGGTCTGCAGCTGCGTCCTGCCCTGCAGCACCAGCTCCTCCTTCTGTTCTGCGCACAGCTGGAGGCTCCTCCGCAGCTCGGCACTGGTGGCCTCTAGCCGCTGCTTCTCCACGTCGCGGGCAGCCACCTTTCCCCTCAGCTTCTCCACGGCTGACTCCAGAGCCCTCTTTTCCCTGGGAGCAGGGCATGGGGGCGGAGAGCCAAGGGACCCTCTCTGGGCACAGAGGGTGGGCAAGGCAGGGTGGGTGCTGGCTTGTGGAGGCCTCTCAGGACAGGAGCTCAGGGAAGCGTGGGCAGGAAGGAGGAAGATACGGCCACCAGGCTGGCCTCAGAGGTGGGAGGCCCCCAGCCAGCTTGTCCCCCTCTGGCGGTCCTGTGGGAGCCCCTAAAGCACTGGGGTATCTTGGCCCCTGGTGTGTCCCAAGCTCAGCTCTGTGCTGCCTGCAGGCCACGCTCAGCCAGAACTCGGCTGGAAGGCAGGGGCCACTCCCGGCCCGGTGCCCTCCCCAGCTCCACGGGGCAGCTCCACGGGGCTCTGCGGCCCCTGAGATCTAGCGCCCTTGTGCAAAGCGGTGCTCAGGGTCTGGCCGCTCCCGAATCCTCCCTGCATGTCACCCACCAGCCGAGACTGTGAACCTCAGCTGCTCCCGAGTCCCAAGGCCTGCAGCTCACAAATCGCCCCTGCACCTGGGTCCTCCTCCCCATGCTGAGGGCCCACCTGCCCCCAGGGCACTGCAGCTCGCCCCCGCAGCAGGCAGACCTGCCCTTCCAGGCCTTGGGCTGGAAGGCGCACGCTGCCCCATGCCCCAGGGCTCCTGCCGCCCTCCGATTCTGGTGGTGGTGGGGCCCCTTCCTGCCTCACCTGCACTCAGTGAGGTGCAGCTCTGCGCTCCACCCGCCTCTGTCCTGTCTCCCTGGGAGGCCCTCCCGCCCTCCCACTCTCCCAAACTCCTGTGCTCCTACCCCGGGGGGGTCCCAGGACCCACACTGTGCCAGGCAGAGATGCCCTGCTCCAACCTCTTTGCCCCTACCAGGGTCTCTCGAGGTGGCACTGGGACTAATTTTCCATGGACCTCCCGTCCCAGTGGAGTGACCACCAGGCCTCCAGGGAGGAGCCGCCGGGGGACTGCTGCGGTCCCCCCAGGGTGAAGGAACGCAAGCACGGGAGGTGGGCACTGCCCCTCCCCCTGTTCCTGCAGGAGGCCTCCTGAGCCACCAGCCCGCACCCGTCACCCTCAGCCAGCCTCCTGCTCAGGCCGCCCGCGGATCTGGGGAGCCCCACCGAGCCTACCACCCAGCACTGTAAGTCCCGGGGTTCTCGCCCCACACCCCTACTCCCACCAGCGCAGTAAGACGCGCAGTCACGGCTGAGCGCACCATGGACCGCCAGATCCACAGGACGCGCCAGCAGGGCATGCGGACCACCAGGGCATGGGGAGGAAAGGGAACTGGGGGTGTTCGGGCACCGTTTCTGTGGGATGGGGGAGTCATCCTAGGAGCCAGGCAGGGGGCTGGGAAGGGCCAGGAGGGGAGTGTGGGAACGGTGCTAGGCTGGCGGCAGCTCGGGGTGCAGGCCACGGAGGCAGGGCACCTGCTCAGCCTGGGCTCTGGGAAGCCCAGGTGGGCTCAGGGTGGGAGAGGGGCTCGGCATGGGCGGGGGTAGGGGACACCTTGCCAGGAGTGGCTCCTGTCTGGGAGACGGGCGCTCCGCCTTCATGCTGGAAGGCCTAATGAGGGGAAGGCCCCAGGCTGGGACGGCCCCATGCCACCTGCCCACCCTCTGGTCACCTGCCCAGGAGCTTGCTGGACGCCTGGCAGCGCTGTGCCTCCCGGCTCTGTGCCTCCAGCCTGCCCAGGAGGTCCCCGTGCTCCCGCACCCGCTCTTGCAGGAGGCTCTTGGAGGCCCGCAGCTCCTGCTGGCTCTCGGACAGCTGCTCCCGGAGCCCAGCCGCCTCCTCCTGAGAGGCCTCGAGCCGCAGGCGCAGCTCCTGTCCGGGGTGGGGGCACATTGAGTCCCCTCTGGCCTGGGCAAGCCTCTGACCAAGGACTCCTCCAGAAGGGTACACTTAAGAGTCCGAGCCCCCTTCCTGGGGAGGCCCTGTGGAGGCCAGGTGCTTGGCCCACCTGGTTGAGCCACAGGCAGGACCCGTAATGGCACCTATCATGGCTTTGTCCCTGGTGGGGACCAGGGAACAGCTGTGCCTCTCGTGCCCTGGGGGGCACTGTGGCCACCCACCTGCTCCAGCCGCTGTCTCCTCTCAATGGCTGCCTGCACGGCCTGCAGTGCACAGTCCAGGGTGGCCGGGGAGCTGGCCCGTGGTGGAGACAGGCCCGAGTGCAGGGACACGGTGCATGGTGGCCTCCTCAGTCGGCCCTGCCCCTCCTCACCCTCAAGGCTGCTGCTGTGCAGCAGCTCCGGGCACACTGCGTCTGCCTGGGCCACCTTCCGGGTGCAGAGAGGAAGCTCAGGACTCTGGCCAAGCAGGGACCTTGCAGGCCTCAGGGTAGCTGGGCCTGTGGGGTTCATCCCTGCTCGACCAGGGAAATGGGCCCGCACCTTCGTGATGCTGTTCAAGACATGCCACAGGGATTCGACTTCATCCTTTAAGTCGCCCACCGCCAGCTGGCCTCCACTGCGCCGCGCCTCCTGTGGCCAGGGCAGACTCCTCAGTGAGGTGGGCGCTTGTCCCCCACCACACAGCTGCTGCTCTTCCCGGCCCCACGCACCAGGTTCTGAACTTCTGTTTCGAGGTGAGAGATGGTTCTCTCCTTCCTGGAGTTTTGCTCTGTGAGCTTGTCCACCAGCTGTGTCTGCTCAGAGAGTCTGGAGAAAAACTGGGGGGTGTCACGGCAGGGCCATGAGGGCAGAGGACAGAGGGCAGAGTGGGGAGGGCCCTGAAGATGAGCCGGCTGTGCCCAGACTCCTCTGGTGCTGTCTTGCCCGCTGGCACTGACCACTGACCACCTCTGTCTGAGTGGGCCTTGGTGCCTCATTGGATCAGAGCCTCTCTCCTAGAACCTTCAATGGCTCTCACTTTCTCTGGAGTAAAGCTCAGACTCCTAGTTCAGCATTCAGGACCCCCACCCCCACCCCAACTCAAGGTCCAGCTTCATGGCCAGTGGCTTCCTGAGGCTCTGCCCCGTCCTTAGGCCATGGCAGGTGCCGCGCTGACCCGTGGGCCTCCAGCACAGGTGCGACCTCTGCCTGAACACCTCTACCATCATAAGTCTAATGATCAGCTACTGTCCCTTCCTTTCCAGGAGCTACCTTCTTCTCAAGGACTCCTGGGTCTCCCTTCCTGTGGCCCCAGAGAACTGAGCGCAGGCTCTGGGGTGCCACCCTGCAGGTGGCACTGGACCATTCAGCACCCCTAGGTCCCCATGGTGGTCCTTCAGGGCTGGGTTGGGGAGTTTGGCTTGCTCCCGCCAGCCTGGCAAGGAGAAGCCTAGGTCCTGTGGAATCTGGCTGCACGGCTGGCAGGTTCAGCCTTTACTGGGGAGCTGTCTCCCCATTTCCTGCATCCGAGCTTGGGTCGTGGGGTCTGCTCCTGGCCTTGTGTGCTCACTCTGGGTTCACAGACCCCAGCTGGGCCTGGTCTCATGTGCACCAGGAGGGGCCCTGGGTCCCTCCCATCAGCTTCTTAATCAGTTCACCTCCAAACAAGCACCCACCCGTGGAAGAATGTGTATTGGGGCCTGGCGGCAGCCATGAGTAAAAGTGGGCAGGTGTCCCTTGCAGCACTCCCTTGGGCCTCCTGGGGAAGGCTAAGGGCATCCGGGCCATCTGCCTTCAGGAACGTCATGCAGCCACTGGGAGACTGATTGAGAACCATGTGCACAACAAGGGACCGGGCACGATCAGGGAGCAGGGCTGTGCAGAGCCGCCTGCTCAGAGCCTGCAGCTACCCAGGGGTATGGGCTGCCTCCCTCTGGCCTCCACCTGCCCTCGCCTGCCTGACCCCAGGTGCCCACCTGGCCTGGAGGGCCACCTTCTCCGCGTCCCAGCGGCCCTGCAGTTGCAGCATGTCCTGCACCTTGTCCCGCAGCCGCTGCTCCAGGGCGCTGTGGGCACTGCCGGCCGCCAGCCGCAGGCTGGAGTCAAGGTTCAGGCAGGCCGTGTGCAGGCGCCGTGCTGTCTTGGCAGCATCTGCTTGCATGTCAGCAAGACCCCTGGAGGACAAAGGCGGCAGCCCCAGCTGAGACTCGGGGCGTTCTGTGGGCTCCCGCTGGAGAGGCAGGGTGTGGCCCCATCGGGCCTGCTCCCAGCAGCAGACCCCTCCCCTGCCCCCCTCAGGAGATGCTCCTACGTGCAGCACCACCTGTCCCTCCTTCAGCTGGGAGAAGTGAGCGGGGGGTGGCCAGGCCAGATGCGAGGGGCTGTCCGCCTCGAGCAGGACACTGATGCACACGTGTGCATCAAGGGCCATAGGACAGACCTGTGTAAGGTGCCTGGCAAGTGCTGCAGGGACCCAGAAGCCCCGTCCGTGTGGACGCCCCTCTGCAGCGACCCCTCCCTGGCCGCCCTGCCCTCATCTGCCCTTCGCACCCCTGCTGCGTTGCTGTGTCTTCTTGCCCTCCCCCACTGCCCATCCTTCCCACCTCCCCACCACTCCCACGGGACCAACCCCAGGCCCAGACAGGGCTGTGTGGGGCTCGTGAGCCAGAACTGAGCACCATGAGGAGCCAGAGGGCAGTGCCAGGCCACCCCCGGCTGCCCCACCCCTCCCCGAGGAGCCGCCAGGTGCCCACCTCTCGGTGGCTTCACGCAGCTCAGCCAGGTGTGCCCGGAGTGCTGTGACCTGTCTCCACAGCAGGAGGATGTTCCGGTGCCCTGCCAGGCATACACCCCGGGTCTGAAAGCAAGAGCTTTGTGTCCACCTCAGGTGGAGGCTGAAGGGCTGGGAGGGGTGTGGAGTCCTGTGCCCCCACCCACCTGCACAGCCCAGAGCCGGGTGTCCTGCTCCACAGTGGAGCAGACCCAAATAGCCTGCCCTTCTGCAGCCAGCCCGTGTCCCCGCAGCCCATAACTTATTTTCTGGAATAATGCAAATCCTCTGCCCCTGGGACCATGACCCAGCCAGCTTCTGCCCAGGATTGGCCCCCGTCAGCCCCCGGCTGGGCTGGGGCCCCAGCAGCTCTGGGGGGGTGGTGGCCTTTTCCTCCTCAGGGACCCAGGGGGCAGCTTGTTCTCCAGGAGGGCTCGGGACACCCAGGTGTGGGGGATCTTCCTGGGCAGGTGGGGAGGCCACCAGCTGAGACAAGATGGGCTGGGGAGGCAGGGTGGAGGGTGGGGCGGAGAGGGAGCAGCACGTGGGCAGCCTCGCGGGGAGCTGCACGGAAGCCCAGAAGGTCCTGAGTCCCTACACTACCTCCTCGGGCCCTGACTGGGCTGTGCCCTGGCTGCTGACCTCCAGGGACCCTGAGGTCACCAGCAATCCTGCGCATCCCAGGCCCCACTGCCCACATTGCCTATTACAGCCCGGCCGGCCAGCTCTGGCGAGTGCACGCACCCCGCTGGTCCTCCAGACCTGCACCCCCACCTCTGCCTTCACAGGCCTTTGCAGTCGCCCTCCCCTGGCCCCCCATCTGAGGTCGCCCCGCTGAGCCCAGGAGTGCTGTGCTGTACAGGGACAGGGCCTGCCCCTTCACGCCCGTTCCCAGAGCCGTCTGTACACTTGCGCCCACCCCCGGCTGCCATCATGATCCCCCAAGGGCCGGGATGAGACACTCCTTCTAGTGACGTGAAGGAGCAGGTGCCCAGTACCTACATGACATACACTAAATTCACAACTTCTTGAGAGCAGAGCTGGGCTGGCCAGGGGACGAGGAGCGTGCAGGCCACGAACGGTGATGCTGGGGGTTTGACACCCATGTAGATAACTTCTTGTCAAACTGAGCAACTTGAGCACATCTCCTTGACCCCAGGAGCCCAGGGACAGAGAAAGAAGCCAGGGCCCACCCAGGGAAGCATCTACTCACACCAGGAAGTGATGTCCCAAAGCTGCAGGCAGTAAGGTGTGCTAGCAGACACACACATGCACACCCACGCTCCACTGCCTGCAGGGCCCCGTAAGGAGGTACAATGGATAGAATGTTTGTGTCCCCACAAATTCACACGTTGAATCCTAGTCCCCACTGTGCCAGTATCTGGAGGTGGGGCCTCTGGAATGGGGTCAGTAGTCTTACAAAACAGCCCCAGAGAGCTTTTTGCTCTGTCCATGTAAGGTTATAGCCAGACCCCCATGAAATCAATGTGTTTACAAGGCCCCCTCCCCCACCAGCCTTGGTATTCTGTTATAGCAGCCTCGATGGACTGAGACAGGAAGGAGAAAAATCTTCCTTGTGCATTTGGAAACACAAGTTAGCCTTTATGCAGTTTTCAGCCTGAACTCCTATAACCCACATAGTTTAAAAAAAAGCAAACCTCAAGCTAAAACTCTACTTCAGGGTGGTCCCAAAGACTGTCAGTGCCCCTTGGCACCCACCAGAAGCAAATGAAAATCCTTTCTGGAATGTAGCACGTTCATTCCGGATTTCAAATGATTTTCACAAGGTTCCAAGAAAATAAGCAGCTTTTTGTTAAAAATGAAAATTAGAAATATCAAAGACACAAGGAAACACAGCACCATGATCAAGAGCTGGCAGAGAGAGTAGAACCTAACCCTGAGGGGCTTCAACTATTAGAATACGAGGCACAGGCCACAACACAACCGCTTCTTAAGATGCATCAACATGTAAATGAGAGGCTTGAAAATATGAGTTAAGAGTAAGACATGTGTTGAATCAGAATTTTTACAGATGAAAAATAAAGTATTTGGAATGTAAGCCAAGGAGGCAGGTTTAACAGAGATTTCTGCAGAAGAGAAATTGATGACCAGGAAGGTAGGTTTGAAAAAATCTTAATATAGACCAGAGTGATAAAAAGGAAGAAAATATGGGCGACTGAGAAGCGTGAGGAGAGCTACGTGCACGGAGCTGGGGAGGGGACAGCACGCGCTCGGGCAGCGTTTACAGAGGTCACGGCTACTTTCCGACTATACTGAAGGGCACAGAGTCCTGATGAGTTCTGAACGGGATAAACAGCACACACTCAGCATGCAGTCGCAGCACAGCACAACGCAGAACACCGCAGCCACGGCAAGATCTCCGAGCAGCCAGGCTGAGAGGCAGGTTACCTCTGCGAGGGGTCAGTCCACACCAGAGGGACTGGGTGCTGACTTCTCGGCAGCAAGGACGGAGGCCAGAGGCCAGGGAAAGGACACTTCACGGTGCCGCCGCCTATGAACATTGCTGACCAGGACAGGGGGAAATGAAGCCCGTGGCAGCCAACACCAAGCTGAGTCCGAGAAGCGGCCCCGGGAGCCCAGCGGCGGGTGATGTGGACAGGCGGGGGCCTGGGCTGAGAGCTCTCCCCAGCTTTTCCCAGGCCCCATGCCCAGAGCCGGGCCACTAGGGACTCCCTGTGCTGGTGAACACAGCTCTCCCCAACCCTGAGGCTGAGGCCACAGGCACGCTGCCCTAACCCCTCGTCAGGAAACCGCAACCAGGTGAGCTGAAGCCGGCTCACCCTCTCCTGGCCCCTGCTGCCCACACACCGCCGCCAGCCACAGGCACTGACAGGACACCCCACCAAAGCATCAAGGCCAGGGGCACCTCTCTCTTGGTCCGGCGCTGTGCCTCCCTCAGCTCCAGCTGGCCCCGTAGACGGAGCACGCGGCCAGTCGTCCTGGCAAGCTCCTCAGCCAGCCTGTCGTTGGCCCTCTTCATGTGCTCCAGCTGCCCCCGGAGGAGGGTGTTCACCTGGGAGAGGCCCGTGCTCCTGGGCGGACGGAAACCACGTTGCGGCCGTGGGCGGGGGCCTCTCCTTGGAAAGGCGTTCGGAGACCCAGGCCCCGAGCTCCTGGACCAGCAGGCCCCAGCTCGGGTGTGCAGCAGCCCCTCAACGGCCCCAGGCAGCCCTGACCACCAGCAATGGGCCCCAGCAGCCTCCCAGACGGGGCCAGCATCCGGGAGCCATGCTGCACGCTCCCCTCCCTCCATCCTAACCCTGGGTGTGGAGGGCCTGGGGACAGGCGAGAGGGCCAGGCCTGGGAGCACGGGGGCGAGGTGGCAGGGCTGGGAGGGAGGCGCCATCCCTGCAGCCCGGCAGGAGGTGAGGAGGAGGAGTCAGGCGGGCCTCTGGAGGGGCCCCTGTGGCTGCACTCAGGGACCCAAATCCACCTGATGGGTGAACCGACCCTCCGAAGTTCAGTGCCTCCCAGCCAGGCTGGGAGGCCACAGGTAGGACACTCCCTTCTCCCATGTCAGCCTCCACTAGGGTTACCCACCCCCCAAAACTGGTTTCCAAAATGCACTTTTCCTCCTTCCCCAGAGCCCCCTAAGAGGAGGCGACTACAAATGGCTTCACCTCCCACAGGCCTGGCTGTGGAGCCGGACTTGGGGGCTCGGCTGCCCTCCCGACAAAGTGGAGAGACGCCCTCACTTCCAGGGACGGCACCCTGGGGCCTCCCCACAGGTTGGGGCTGTGGCACACTTGCCGATGGTGAACGAGTGAGCCTCTGAACATATCAGGGCAACTGGGAGCAGCCCGAGCGTGAGGAGGAGTGGGGCCCGGGGCAGTGCCCGTGAGGACTCCCGGACTGACTGCGTCGGCTGAGGGCCACGGTCAGGCCAGAGGACCGGCCTCAGCAGTGCCAACCTGAGGCCGAGGCCACAGCGGGTTGGTCCCCTCCCCATCCTGCTCTGCCCCCTTCCCCTACCCCGAAGGCCCTGGCCAGGGACTCCCACAGGCAGATTTGACTTCCAGTCACTTTGGAAAGAGGCTGGCCTAGAGCCCCAAGGCACAGCGGGGTTCGCTGCCTGCCAGGGCGATGCTGGGCTCCCTGCAGCCCTGACTGCCCCGCCTGCCTGGCCTCACCTCTGCTCAGCAGCTTCCAGACGGCTCAGGGCCTCCTCCAGGTCCGCGCTGCGCTCCAGCTCCGACCTCCGCAGCCGAGCCTCAGTGGTCTCCAGGCGGGCCTGCAGCTGGAGGGGAGCGTCGGCCCACCCGCAGGCCACTCAGGCCCCCTGGGCAGGGTGGCTCAAGCACTAAGCCCTCTGGCTAGGAGAGAGGACTCCCCCGGGGTCCCAACAGGCACAGGGTCAGGCTGGGCTGGGCTCTGGGCTGGGCCTGGTGAAGCTCAGGCACCTCCACACGATGGGTCACACGGTGGGCATCCACACCCCACCTCTGTGCCAAGTGCCCGTGAACAGCAGAGAAGGGGCCCCCAGGCCCTGGTTTGGCCACGTAAAGGGCAGGACAGTCAAGATGCAGAGCAGGTCAGGGGTCACTCCCACAAGATGTGAATGGGGGGCTCCCCCAGCTGCCCCTCCTGTCTGGGCACATACACCTCTGTCTGCTCCCAGCAGGTGGGCAGGACCACGCCCACCCTGAGTGGGTTTCAGCCTCCAGGGGGGCCTGGCTGGGAGGGGTCCAGGCTGGGCAGGCAGGCCTGCCGCCACCTCTCCCTGCTAGAGCCCGAGCAGACGGGCCCTGGGCTCGGAGGGTGACAGGAGGGGCTGGGGGGCCCGCCCTGATGTGCTGACCCAGAGCACAGTCTGGCACACAAGGAAGAGACTGGCCCCTCCACAGCCACCTGCAGGATGGGGAGGCTGAGGCGGAGGTGGGAATGCAGCCCAGATGCGGGTGACTGGGACACAGTCACACTGGCCCCCGTGGCCCCCGCCTTGCCCTGTCTGGGCTAAGGGGAGGCCTGGCCCCTCCCAGCCCTGGCACAGGGGAGCTGAAACGGCCGTGGGGGCCTGGCACGTGCGTTGAGCTGCAGGCTGACAGTTCAGGTCTGACTCACAGGATTAGTAACCCGCCAGCAGGAGTTCTGTGGCTTCTATTCCCACCGGCCCATTCCCAACATTTCCCCACCCTGTGCTAGGAAGATCCCCCACCCCCAGGGCCAGCAGAGGCTACAGACAGCCCCAGGAGCAGGCCAGCTCCCTGCCACGCTCCCATCCCCCATTCGAGGGGCCCATCAGGCGTGGGGGCAGCAGTGAGAGTGGGTGTTTGCAGTTTGGGGGGTCTAGGCAGAGTGCACCTCTGCAGGGTGATGCTGCCTATCCCGAGAAGCCCTGAGGACCCCAACGAACACGAGGCCAGCGCTGGCCTTGGGCACTTAGCACGGGTCCTGGGTCACACCAGAGAAAAGGCCAGACCTTTTCAGGTCTCAGCCCCAATAATGGCAGCAGGGTCCTGACAGCAAGGACCGCCTGGAGCCTCGGGCTCCTCTGCTGGAAAGTGGGGTCGTCTGTCCTGCCAACAGGGTGAGGGAGGCTCTGAGGACAGCATGGCCTCAGAGGTCCCCACTGTGGCCGGGCACCAGGCCAGCCCTGGCTCAGGGTAGCAGAATCAGGAAGAGCCAGGTTTTTTTTCACCTGCCTCAGTTTCTCCACCCCCACAATGGGGGGTCCTTCCCAGCCCCACACTTTATGAACAAATGGCCTCCTGCTGCAGCTCGCCAGTTACCCTAGAAGGCAGCTGCCGGGGGCTGAGGGGCTCAGCTGTCCCCGGAGTGTGGCCGTCGGGATGTGTGGGAGGCTGGGAGCAGGGCCAGGGCTCTACAAGCCCTGCCTGAGGTTTGGGGCCGCATCCCCCTCCCACGGCAGGTGCTGACCGTGCGCTGGCACTGTGGGCACAGCCTGGGGCCTCGGGGGCAGGATGGAGTGGGCCACCTCCTTGGGCTCCCGGCAGGCAGGGAAAGTCAGTGCCTGAGATGGGCTGCAGACCTGGTGGGGCTTGGGGGGCTGGAGGCCTGGTCACCCGCCCCGCTTGCACCCGCCCCCTCTAGCCTTAGTTTCTCCTTCTGCTGCCCAGGGTTTTGGATGTGCTGGGCTGATGCACTCACTGTACAGCCTGAGGCTTGCTGACAGTGCGCTGGTCTGGCGGCCAGTCCTAACAGATGGTGCCTCACCCCGGGCCTGGGCCACCGCCCTCTGGCCTGCCATGTGCCACTTCACACACACTTACCCGCTCGCTGACTGCATGGTACCTGCTGGCCAGCTCATCCCTCTCAGCGCCCGCCTGGGCCAGCAGGTCCTCCAGCCGGGAGAGCTCCTCCTGCAGTAGCTCGTTCTCCTGCACGTGGGCCGAGGTGGCCGGCAGCTCCTGTGGCCCTGCGGGTGCAGCACTGGGTTCAGCCTGTGTGGCCCCCCACCACAGCACCCTGTCCCCAAGGCAGGACTGTGGGCTAGTTGCTGGGCTCCCCTGCTGGTCTGCCCCAATCTCCCCGATGAGTCCCAGCTGCGACCCGTGAGACCTCCTGTTTGGGGCTCACTTCCTGTCCTGTCAGGGGGCATTCTCCCATCTTTCCCATACAGACTCCCCATCTTTCATCAGCATCTTTAACTCAATACAGACGCACACGCAGGGTGAGCCTGAGCCAACCGGGGCTCAGGGTGTGGGGCCAGCCTGGGGTCCCACACTCTCCATGAAGCAATGAGAACTGATGATTCAGGGAACTGGATCACATTCACAGTAAGAAGTTGCTTTTCTAACCACACAGTGGGGTTTCTTTTTCTTTAATACACATATTTAGTGAGCTACGCCCTCCTTTAGGGGTCTCTGGGGCAGGCTGCCCGACCGGTGAGGGGACCCAGCCTGGGAGCCAGTCAGGGGGCTGCAGGGCTGGGAGAGCAGAGCCTGGGAGTGGGTGCCCCACGTTGGGCTTCCCGAGCGTCAGCCTTTAGGGTGGGCACTCATCTCCCGAGAAACAAATATGGATGAGGTCAAGATGTGGTCACAAATGTGTCCCAGACTCAAATGCTGCGCTGGCATGGATGGCCAGGTGGCCCAGTGGAGCGCACAGCGCAGGGAGCAGCCCCAGGATTCAGCAAGAGGCTGTGGCTTTGCCACCTGCCGTGCTGGCATGAGGGGCCAGGAGGAGACAGCCGGCTAGGGGACAGCGGAGGGGCACCTGCCTCTCTGTGGTTGGATCCCGGTGACGGCACCCCAGCCGCCCCCGCCCCCCACCTCCCTTCACCTTGGGGTGGCTCCTCGCCCAGGCTGCCAGCCACGATCTCACGGATGCGGGCAGGGACAGGGGTGGGTGTGGCCCGCCAGCCTTCCCCACGCACGGTCAGCGCCCGGTCTTCTCTGCTGGCTGTGGGGCTCAGGACCGTGTCTTCCAGCCTCTGAAAAACACCCACCAGAGCCTGGCAGCTTCCCAGACAGCTTCCAGGCACCCCCACCGGAGACCACTAGAGTTAGTGGGATTGACATGAGGTGCCCCCTGGCAGCACAGTGGCCTGCAGAGGCCTGGGCATGTGCCTCGGTTTCCCCACCTGTAATGTGGGATGGCACATACGGAGGAAGTGGGAGAAGGGTTGCCTGGAGAACACCTAGCTGAGGTCACCAGGAACTGAGGGGTGGGGTGGGGACACAGCAAGGGGGCCCCCCTTCCTAGCGGGTGGAGCACCTGCCGTGGAAGTGGTCCGAATAGGCCTGGAAGCGGGTGGGAAGTTCCTGGTCCTGGATACCCAGAGACTGGTCTTGGGTTGGGAGCTGGCACCTGGCCTTGGTCCAGGGGATTCTTTGCTCAGTGAGGGGGCCCCCCGGTGGGGAAGGCCTGGAGGTGCCCTCTGGAGGCCGGGCCTGGGCAAGGCCTCCCCGACAGGTCTAACAGAGGCGCTGACAGTGTAGAGGATGTTCAGGGGCCTGTGAATGCTGGGGTGGCCCAATCCAAACCAGCATGAGCCCCCTGGACGTGGGAGGGCACGGTGAGAGGAGACCAGCCGGAGTCAGGCAGTCTACAGCTGCCCGCCTGCCCTGCCGCATGAAGGACGTCGGGTTTTAAGGCAGTGAATTGAATGTTAAAGAGTGACCAGACGCTCCTGCGGGTCCTGCAGGTGGATTCCACTCCCAGGGACTCCCCACGGCACCAAACAGGGTCCTCCAATCATCCCCAGAGAGGCCCGGACTTCTCAGACCATGAGCCCAGATCCTCCCTCCTCCAGCATCCCAGGACCCCTCTCCCTGGATTCCCTCAGAGGCACAGCGGACTCCCCGGCTGTGACCCCCAATCTCCCTCCCCGCCGGGGTCTGTGAGTGGAGGCTGAGCAACCTCCTGTCTCTGCTCCCCCTCCCTGCTTCCAGCTCTCGCTGATGGCCCTCTCCGTGCCTGTGCCCCTCTACCTGCCCTGACTCCCAGGCCAGGCTCTGCAGTGTGGCCCTGGGCCCGGCCCACCCCCTCCTCCTAGGACCCCAGGCTGGCCTCGCCCATGTCCATCTCGAATGCTCCCTGGACACAGGCTTCCTTCTCTGTCAGGACCAGACTTGTGAGAGTCCCTTCAAGACCTGGGCTCCCGCATAGTACCTGGTGAGGCCCGGGCCGGACCCCCAGCAGCAGCCTGGCCACGGGCAGCCTCTGAGCACATGCCACCCACTGAAGCTCGCCTCCCTCCCTAGGGGTGAGGATTCTGGGTCTGCTGCCCCTGGAACCAAGCCCTCCTTCGGGCTGGAACCTTCCTTTTCACTGGGGGGGATCTGAGTTTGGGTCCCCTCGGAGGTCCAGGGGAGGCACCTTCCCTTTGCCAGATGAGCCCCTTCCGAGTTACCCTGGGTGGGGTGTGCAGCCCCCCTTGGAGGGCGTGCCTGCCGCCCCTTCTGGGCCAAGACTCCCAACCTTTCCTGCCCTGCGAGGACAGGCGAGTGGAAGGGGCCCAGCTGTTGCCTGCCCTGAACCCCTTATTTGCACGTGGGGAGACTGAGACCCGGCGGGGTGGCGCCCACCCCCCCGGCCTGCGGCGGGGGCATCAGCTCCAGGAGCCTGGAAGGGCGCTGCCCCCGCCCACCCGCGCCCCCCCCCCCCGCCCCGCTCCCCCGGGCATCCCGGCGCCACCCGCTAACGGGAAGGCAGCAGCGCGGCGTAGACCTGACTCACTCCTGACATTTACAGAGGGTCACTTATTAGCCGAGAGTCCCGGGAGGCGCCGGGGGCGTAATGGGTTCCAGCTGTGGCCGGGTGCCTGCGAAGGGCCGAGGCGCAGCTGGAGCCGAGGGGGCGCGGCGGGGGGCCCGGGTGCGAGGGCAGCCCTGCCCCCGCGGAAACACGCAGAGGGGAGGGAACTGAGGGGGTCGGACGGGCTGGGGCCGGGAGGGGAGAGGAGAGAGGAGGAGAGACCGGGAGGGAGGGGGAGGAGGGGGGAGGGAGGGGAGGAGGAGAGGGAGGGGTGGAGAGGGAGGGGGAGGGGAGACCTGGAGGGAGGGGGGAGGAGGAGAGGGAGGGGTGGGGGGGGGGGGAGGAGAGGGAGAGGTGGGGAGGGGAGGGGGCGGAGAGAGGGAGGGGAGGGGGAGGGGAGGGGAGGAGAGACCCGGAGGGAGGGGAGAGGGGGAGGGGAGGGGAGGGGGACAGTGGGGGCGGGCGGCAGGCCCGGAGGGGAGGGAGGGGAGGGGCGGGGAGGGCCGACCAGGACCGGAGGGGCCTGGGGGATGGTGGGGAGGGGCCAGAAGAGAAGTGAGGAGGGGCTCCGTCCGCCTGGCCGCCTCGTCCGTCCGCGCCGACCTGCCGCCTGGGCCGCGCCGCTCGCGGGGTCTCCCAGGACGGCAGAGGCTGGTCCCGAGGGGCTCCACCACCCGGTCCCGACGCGTTCCTGCGGGCACCCTGGGCTCCGCCCCGCCACCTGCCTGCAGGTCTGGGAGGGTCGCCTCCTCCGCCGGGGGGCCGGGGGCACCTTCCTGGCGGGCCCGCCTGTGCCCGGCAGTGTCGGGACACTCCTAGAAGGACCCCTGGGGACCTGAGCTCGTTGGAGGGACACCAGGGCTGGGCATCAGTTTCCCAAAGGGCTCAGACCCACAGTGAGCCCCGCCGTGTCCCTTGCTCCTGCCCCAGCGCCTCCTTAGCGCTACCCGCGGTCCGAGCCCCTCGTGGCGCGGCGCGGCCGGTAGAAGCGGATCCCGGCCCTGCCGGTGCTGCGCGGAGGGGGGTGAGCGGCCACCCAGGGGGAACGTGACCCCATTTCCCCCACCCGGGATCAGAGCAAGACTCCCCTTCCGGAGAGCTGGGCTGGGGTCCCGGCTGCGTCACCGCCAGTGCCTTGCGCAACCCTGGTTGTGTCAACGCAGGTGCCTCGGGTCCCAGTGACTCTGCAGCGCCGAGGAGGGTGGGATCTCTGGGACCACCCCTCCGGGGTCACAGATGAGGACAGGCGGAGGCTCTGGAGGGGGTGGGGTCGTAGGTGGAGGGCAAGGTCACTCCTTCGCCTGGCTGACCAGCATCAGAACCCCCTGGGTCCCTGGGTGGCTCCTGAATCTCCAGGCTGCCGGGGCACAGGAAGGGACGGCCCGCGTCCTGGGCCCCTCTGCGGGCGGCCTGCGGGGACCTGCCGGCCGCGGGGCCCGGCCGCGCGGAGCTCCCACAGTGTCCCCGTGTGGCTGCCGAGGGCGCTGCAGGGCCCGGCTGGGACGGCGCCGGCTGCCGCAGGCTCCAAGGGGACGGAAGGATGCAGGGCTCCCGCTTCGCCTGGGAGAGGCGGGCGCTCACCTCCCAGGGGTTCTTAGCCATTATTTTGACCTGAAAGGGCAGCTCGTCGCCTCCACAGTGCAGATGAGGAAGTGGCGAACTCGCTCAAGTTCATCTGCCCACCTTCAGCGCATTAGGACTAGGACCCCACCGGGGAGTCTCCGCACCTTCCCAGTGGCCGGGGATTGGGATTCAGCCTGCCTCAGCCCCGCCCACCTCGTGGCAACTCCCTGAGCCCAGGCAGACGAGAGCTCGCTGCAGCCTGGGGCCCGCACCCACCGCAGCTTTCCTTGCCCACCTCTGCCGCCCACTCACTCCCAGACGTTCCGCACCCGCACTTCCAGGCCTCCCTGCCTCTGCAGGTGCAGGGTTTGGCCCTCACCAGCGGGAGGCCCAGGTCGAGCACAGCTGAGGGCAGGGCCTCCAGCCAAGTCCAGCCACCAGACATCAGCTTGCCGTCCTTCCACGGCTTGGCCTGCTGCAGAGAAGACCCGGGCCAGGGTGGCTGCCCTCCAGGTCCCATTTCCTCAGGAAAAAGAGCTTCTGTGGTCTGGGGTACACCTGGCTCTCCACGTGCCGTGTCTCAGCACTGCTCGGTTCAGACGCCTGTTCAAATGTGGGTCCTTCTGGGGCCCCAGAGCAAGGCCATACCTCTCTGGGTGCCAGTTTGGTCCCCAATAAAAGGGAGATCTGGGCCAGGCATTGAACCAGCCACTGCAGATGAGGGGGATAGCTTCTCATTCACCCCTGTGTGCCCACTTCCAGCTCCCAGCATGATTGATGCTTGGCACAGAAGTGGTCTCAGACACAGGTCACTACACAAATATCTGGAAACCTAACCTAAGGTATGAATCACTAACAGCAAAACGATTCATATAAAGGAATACCCAGAAGGGCAAGGATCCTGTTGATCTTACTTACTCTTGTGTCCCCAGTACCCACACAGGCTTCCTGGAGGAGGTGGCAGGTGAGTTGAACCTTGAAGGATAAGTAAAAGTCCAGCAGCCAAGGGGGCACAGGTCACGTGTCCAGGAGGAGGGGACAGTGGAAACAAAGGCAGAGGGTGGGTTCTCACAGTCTGCGTGGGGCCCGGGAGAGTAGGGTGTGGGGATGGGGGTCAGCGGGAGACAGGAGAGCAAACTGTGACGGCCCCTTTGAGGGAGACCCTCAGATCATGGGGCTGGGAGCGGTGCTTCTGGATGGGGAGGTGGGTGTTGCCCACTGATGGCGCATCTGGGCAATCAGATCGGATGCCGCCTGAGCCTGGCTGCTCCAGGGGGAGCAGGAGGGGGATGACGAGATAGGCAGGCGCTTCTTCCTCTGCGCCCGGTTCGCAGGCCTGGCCCTTGGCATGTGACCATCCCAGCATCTGTCCCACAGGAGGGCCCTCTACTCAGGCTCTAGGGAGCCCCAGAGGCCATCTGTTTCACCCCACTTTATAGACAGGGGCCCTGAAGCAGAGACAGTGGCGGAGCAGGCACCAGAACCGGGATGCCACACTGCCGTCCCTCCGCTCACCCCGCCACCATGCCCGGCCCCTCTCATGAACCTCCTGACAGCACTTCCCACCCTCCCCTCCCCTCCCTCCCCCACCCCCAACCCCCCAGCATCCCTCCTTGGAGCTGCATTTTCTCTCTTTGGGGACAGAAGTCCCACCACAAGAAAGATTTCCCACCTCCTGGGGAATTGCCAGGGCCCATCAAAGCCCGGGGTGGAGAGACTCTCCAACAGGTTGAAATCCAGAGACTCAGAATGTGCCCTTCTGGAGGCGTCTGTGAGGGTGCAGTGAGCTGCGCTCTGTGGCAGCTGGAAGAGCAAATTATGAAGCTTCTGTTTTAGGGCCGAATCTAGAAGATTCTGAAAGCAGAGAGCTGGATGGACAGCATGGCAGAGAGAGTAGCTGGGGGTGGTGGGCTGGGGAGGCGGGCGCCCACGGGTTTCCCAGCTGTGTGAGGCTGCGTGATGGAACTGGCCTGCCAGTTGCCTGTGAACAGAGTTGACTGGAATATCGCCACACCCATGTTTACACTCTGTCTGTAGCTACCTGATAGCTTCCAGAAAATGTCTGACCCAGTGCTGCGCACCCACCCTGCCCCCTCCTCCCTTGCCCATCCACCACCATCGCTCACTCTCAGAGCAGTCCTCCCCTCTCTCCACACGGGTCATTTGCCCCTCTGCCAGGCCGTTCTGGCTGACACAGACTGCTTTAATTCACCCACACCTTAGAAGGAAGGGTGGCCACTGCACACCTCTAAGGGGCCCTTGCGGTCCACGCTTATGGATCTAGAATCTCCATCTCACTGGGTCCCCCAGCAGCCTCTGGACCAGTGCCTCCACCCAGCACCTCCTCAGGGAGTCCAGCCATGGTGCTCCCCCAGCTGACCGTAACCCCCTGGCCACCCCGGTGTGGTCCCCTTGGCCGGTTCCTTCCTGCCTCCTGCATCTCTAAGAGTGGGGTTGCCCTAGCTCCTTCTCTGTGGGCATGCACCACATGCCAGCAACTTGGATGTCTGCTGCCAGCATGGCGCTTATCTGAGACCAGACCCACAGGTCCATCTGCCTCCCTGCCATCTCTGCTTGGATGCCAGCAGGCTTCTCCACTCTAAGATGTTCAAAACAAAACCTCTGTGCACAGAATAGCCAAGTTGGATATAAACAAACTTTGAGAATCTCTTATGTTTAGAAATTAAGGTATTTATATCTGTAGCTAATCCATGGGTAAAATGAGAAATCACAATGGAAATTAGAAAACAATTTGAACCCGATAATAATGAACATTATTACATCAAAATCTGTGGGATGGTACTAAAGCCTTGCTTAGAAAGAAAAATACATATTAGAAGAAGAAAGTGGGAATGTATAATGGTACAGCCACTATGGAAAACAGTATGGCAGTTCCTACAGGGGGTGGGGAATTGCCCTGTGACACGGCAACCCCACTTCCAGGTGTGAACCTAACAGAAGTGAAAGCGGGGACTTAAACAGATACTTGCACACCCATATTCACACCAGCTCTGCTCACAGTAGCCCGAGTGGAAACAACCCAAGTGTCCGTGGACAGGTGAGTGGGCAAACACAACATGGCCCAGCCACACAGGGGAATGTGGGTCAGCCTTAGAAAGGAATGAGGCCCTGAGACAGGCCACAACGTGGGTGGCCCTAGGGGACATTGTGCGCAGTGCAGTGGGGCAGACACAGAAGGACAAATACTGTGTGACCCCACTTCTGACAGAATCACGATGGCAGGGAGTAGACGATGGGGGCAGGGCTGGGGGTCAGTGCTTAGTGGGCACAGAGCCTCTGTTTGGGACAGTGGAGGGGCTCCGGGGCCGATGGTAGGGTTGGCTGCACAATGTGAGTGCTTAATGCTACTGAGCTATATGCTTAAGAATGGTAAAAATGGTAAATTTTATGCATTTTTTACAGATCAGATGGCATCTGATCTGATCATATACGTTTTTTACCACAATGTTTTTTAAGGTTTAAACATTTTTTAAGTGAAGGTTATAAATCAGAGCTGAGCACACCCCCAAATCAGATGAATGACAAGCCAGAGAGCTGAAGAGCAAGTAAATGATAAGGATGGGGATCAATGGAACAGGGACGGAGCATGCGGGGGGTACGGGGGGCAAGTGAGCGGCACCAGAGCAGGAAAGGGCGCGTCCCGGGGGCTCGGGCGGCCGCCCCACTCCAGCCCACCCGGCCTCCTCGGGTTGCTCCCTGGAAGTCCTGGGTCCTGGGCAGCTCCTGGGCTCAGACCATGGCTACCTTGCTTCAGACCCTCAGACATCACAAAGATGGAGAGATACTGAGAACAACTTTTGCCAGTAAACGTGACAGTTTAGATATAATGGACCCATTCCTAGAAAAATACAGTTAATTGAAACCTAACCCAAAAGAAATAGTCTGAGAAGTCCCACGGCTACTAGAAGGACTGAGCCCAGCACCACAGATCCACTCATTCGCCCTCCCACCCGGGCCGCTGTTTGGACAGGCCTCTCTGGGATCTCTGGCGCCCGCCTGCCCCCCGTCCCCTGCCCTACTCTGTGTAACTACGCCAAGATGTCAATTACCACAGGGCAAATAGCAAGTGCTGGCTGGGCAGGCAGCACAGGGCCCGGCAGGGATCTGTGGAACTTCCTGATGAGTTTCCCACAGGCAGCGGGAATTTCAGGGCAGCCACACTTGCCAAGTACCACTGCCCGCTGCTGGACGCCCTCACTCTTCTGTGATTCTCTCTCAAACCCGCACATAACCATAGCAACTCGCTTCACTCTGTGGCCTCTTTCCCCAGAATCCAAAGACAGTGATAGAGTCCTCACCAGCAACAGGGGCACCAAATGGGATGCTGGGCCCAGAGCTTCTCAGAAGCTGTACTGTGCCAGCCCTCCCTCCCCCACCTGCTGTCAGTCAGCCTCGCTCCCAGACCTGCCGAATGCTGAGACCCCCGGGAGCTGGACAGAGAGCCACCCACCAGGGCCACCTTGTTGGGCTCGTGTCACCCAACTCGAACATCCTGCCCTTGGCATGCTCTGTCCCATGTGTACGTGCACGTGTGTGGTGACGCCACATGTTATTTAATCACCTGGCACCAACTGTGGGTGGCCACTCTTCTCTGTGACCTGTACTGTTTATATAGGGCTGTGTCAACACCCTACAGTGGAGTTTCAAGGTTCTGAGAACTGGGTTAATAAACAACTCTGAGTCAGCAGGGGCATCAGGGGTTCACTGAAATCCCCAAGGGGTCAGTCAGGGTGAGGACCCTCTGGCCGTTGATGGCCGGAGTCAGGTGATGGCAGTGGGGGGTGCCTAGGGGGGTGGTCTGGCAGGCCTGGCAGTGGTAGGCTCTGGGAAGCAGGGAGTGGAAGGGAGAGGGCATGGAGATGATTCCTGGGCCTGTCATTGCTGGTGTTTCTGACTTTGTTAGCTGGTGCTTCAAGGAAACGCAGACCCAGCACCTCTGGAATGCTCAGAAGCAATGCTGGGGATGGACCACACCACCAACAGTGGCCGAGATACAGGGAAGCCCCGCCAGCTCCCACACATTGCCCCCAGGGCCGCGGTGCACTGAAGCCAGCCTGTCAGTGTGGGAGGGT
The DNA here is from genome assembly GCF_040802235.1 of Manis javanica. Taxonomy (NCBI): domain Eukaryota; kingdom Metazoa; phylum Chordata; class Mammalia; order Pholidota; family Manidae; genus Manis; species Manis javanica. The sequence continues at coordinate 754,285 of NC_133167.1, forward strand.
GTCTGACTGCAAGCCTGGGGCTCAGGGAGGGGTCTGACGTATGTATTCACACAGTGTGGATGGGGGTTGGGCCTGGGACCCGGGGATCTCCATTCAGTCTCTCCCCAGGCTCCTCTGCCGAGTCACGTGAGTCTGCATTGTGTGTGCATGCCCATGCTGACCACGTGAGCACATGGACAGGTCCCCTTGCAGTCAGGGAGGTGTGGCCTCTCCGTGCAGGGTCCCTGTCCACCCCCCCCAGGTGCCCCTGGAGCCTGCTCCCGGGAGGGTGCTGGAGGACAGTCACCCCACTGACCTGGATCACGGTGTCCAGATCCAGCTGGGACCGCTCTGCTGTGTCCCCCTCGCCAGGCTCGCTGGAGGAAGCACTCATCGCAGGCGGGACGGAGCACGGAACCCAGAAGAAAGCCGTGGAGGCGGGTGCTTGGCTGGGCCTCCTGCTTCAGTGCCCTGGCCCCACACCTGTGCAGCACTGACTCCCTGGCCTGGGTGCCCAGCTGCCCGCTCTGGCTTGGCGGGACCACACCGCCAAGAGAGCCCATAGGTGTTGCTCTGGCAACTGAGACGCGGAGGGCTGGGTTTCCCTGGAAACAGGAGTGCAGGCCCGGTTGCCATGGGGACTAAGAACGCTGTTTTCTGGAAGCCGTTTCCTGGAGAGGCGGAGCAGCCCTGGGCCTAGCCGTGACTTGAGCGACCACACGCACGGAGGGCTGACCCTGCCCCAGGCACCTTCACCGTGGGGCCCCAGCCAGAGTTGTGTGCTTGGCAGTCACACACCAGGGACAGGGCCTGCAGACCACAGCTCCTCCCAATGCGGAGTCACACACTGCGGATTCTTTTCTGACCTTTGGAAGAGAACTTAGAGCTCAGCAGTGCAGCGGCTGATAGCTGGGTGGGCTCAGGCCTGAGGGCAGCCACCTGCCCCACTGTCAGAGGCCTGTCCTCCTGACCTTGCCCAAAGACGCACCTTCTGGGGTCTCATTTACCCTGGAGTCCCGCATGGTGTGCGTCTCCTAAGTGCCTGTGAAGTCATTTCTCCACACCTGGGCCTCCGAGGGCCACAGAGGGGAGGGGACACAGGGACGCTCCGGTCACCCTTGGGGCTAGGAGCACCCAGTCCTGATGGGTAAAGTGAGGGGGCCGTGTCCCCTCAGACACAGAGCTCTGTCCCTCCCAGCCTGCACCTCCCGGGGGCTCAGTCACACTAGCCCCCTCCCCTCACGGCTCTCTCCAAGTCGGGCCTCTCCCAGCTGGGCTCATGCCAACAGAGTGCCCTCTTGGGAAGGGTGTCTGCTGGAAATGGGCCCTGCAGCCAGGAGTGGCTGCCCCTCTAATGAGAGGTGGGGGTCCCTGGGTGTGAGGGTGTCCTGAGACCCACAAGGTTCCTGTGAGGCAGCCCTGCCGAGTGAGAGGAGACCTGCTGGGTCCGCAAGACCAGAAGGGTCCAGGCGGTGAGGGTGGCACTCAGTGGGTGACAGATCCGTTCCCAGTGCTGCCTGGTGAGGTGGGGGTTTGGGGTCAGGAGGGGATGCCTGAGGGGTCCAGGATGCTTCCTCAGGACTGACGCCCATGAAGGGGGCTGCCTGCCCTCAAAGGACCACTCCCTGAGGAAGGCCTGCATTGTGTTCTCGGGCACCTGCAGGGGGCCCATGCCCCAGCCCCAGAGGACAGCCACCAGGGTGCTCCATGCAGGGACAGGCCACTCTTGGGCCAGACGTGGCCCCACTGGGCGTCCAGGGCTGGTGCGGGGTTCAGAGGGTGGTTTCTGGGGAGTGAGGGGCTAGGCAGCTCTCCAACCCTGACCCCTCTAGACTAGCAATTACTTCCAGTTCCTGAATGTGCAAAGCAGAGGTCCAGGGGAGCATGCTGTGGCCTGGGCACCCTCTGGAGTCCTGACCAGAGGGGCTTGCGGGGCTGTTAGGCAGCTGTACCCAGGGGAAGGGCCAGCATTTTCTGCTGCCCAGGGGCTGGCCCATGTGGCCCAGTGAGGTGGGCTTAGAAGGTGTGGCCCCGCCCTCGGCGAGAGCGCCTGCCTGGCGGGGGGTCAGTGTGGAGTGTTTGGGAAGTGAGTAGGGGTGGGGTGGCTGCAGAGGCCTGTGTGACCCTCTGGGAAGGTCACTTGCATTGAAAGAGGGCTCCAATAAACTGGAAGCCGGGACAGCTGGTGTCCCCTGGTGGGTGGGGTCATCCTGCTCCTTCCTGCCATTCCTCCCCCGCCCCACATCCAGCTCAGCCTGTTCTCCCCCTTAGACCCTGTGGCCGTGCAGAGAAGGCCAGCTCCTGCCGCGGGCACCAGCCCTCCTGCACCCTCTCCTCCAGGTGCCTCCTCTGGCCCCAGCTGGTCAGGCCCCTCCAGGGTCACGCTGGCCCTGGGCATACCACCCCAGGCCTCTCTGCTCAGCATCCACACTCATGGCTCCAGGGCCTGGGCTCTGATGGACTAGGAGTGCCCCCAGGGAATGTTCTGGAATGTGATAGAGGTCCTCACCATGAGGGGGGCACCCCTGTGGTATGGGCTGGTGGGCAGGGTGGGGCTCAGGGAAGCCATGGCAGGTCCTGACCCACGTCCTAACTGGCTGGACTCGCTCTCTGCCCACCGGTGCCCTGGACCCTGAGCCTTCCCCCTGAGCCTGGGAAGAATGCTCTGTGTCACCAGGCAGCAAGGACCATGCTGGGGCCTCGCCCACCACCGCCTGCCAGCGTGTGGCCGCCGGGCCTTGTCTGTGCTCAGAGGAAGCCCCTCGCAGATGGGCCACGGCCAGGTCTGTCACTACGCTGTCCTGGAAGAGGGGAGCCCCTCTGGGTCTCACTCGGCCACAGGTCACCTAGACTCCAGGCTTCCAGCTTCTCTGGGGCAGTCCACAGCCCTGGCTGTGCAGGCACACGTGTGGACATGGGGACACAAGGGGAGGTGAGGCAGAGCCCAGCTGGCCTCACCTCTTTCTGTACCCCACTGGCTCCAGGGGCACCAGAATAGGCCACCCCGACCCAGGCCCTCCCCAAGAGGGGGTGAGACCTCGAGGCTAGCGTGAAAGCCCTGCCTTCCTGCCCGGAGGCCGCGTCACTCCCGCCCTGGTCGGCCTCTCCTGTCCTCACCCAACAGGCAGGAGTCAGGGGTGGGTGCCGTGTCGGTCTGGATGGAGCTCGTGGCCCTGATGTGTCCTCCAAAGACGGGGCACGTGCAGGGCAACTTGGAGGAAGATGGTGGGAGGCCGAAAGGAAGGGGGTGCCACTGTCCCAGCCTGCTGGTCCCACCCCAGTCAGCTCTGGGGTCTGACTGGCCTTCTCTTTGTCTGTGCTCCTCACGACCCTGTGCCCCCAGGGACCCACCTCCCCTGCAGAACCAGCTGCCCCCACCCAACAGACATCTCTTTTGGTTGACTGACAGTACTCAGAGTGGGCGATTTCTCAGGAGAGCGGTGGCTCTGCCAGTGGCCATGGCCCAGCTGACCCAGGTTCATGGCCTCTGTGGGGCGTGTCCCCTGCAGGTGCTGGACGGGAAGTAGGCCATGCATTCTGCTATTGTACCAAAATACAGCCCTGTGCTGGGCACTGGCTGGGGCCCTGCCCAGACTGCTAGCTGGTGCCAAGGCCGACTGCCCTATTGCCTGCTGGCTGGGTGCCCAGGCCCTGGCTCTCCCGGGTCAATGCCCACACTTGAGGCCTGGCCATGGGGCAGCATGGGATGCCCTATAATGAGGTGGTTGGGTGAGAGGGACAATGAGACTCTCATTTAGGGACATGACCAGGATAGCACCTTGGGGTCACCCGTGTGGGTCCCTGGGCACAGCGCCTGGGGAGAGAGGTCTCATCCCTTTCCCTCTCGGTCCAGCTGCTGGGGCTTCTCAGCATCCCACCCTTGGCCCCAAGGACCAGGAGGGGGCCGTCACCCCTGGCTGGCGGGGTTCAGACTGGGGTAGGTATGAGAGTTCCCCTGTGTGCTTCCCTTCAAAGGAGCTGGTGCTGGGACCTGTGCTGCACAGGGTGCTGGGTAGCCTGGGGCCCCTGCCCTCTGGTGCCTGTCATCAGGGCTGCAGGCAAACCCAGACACTGCATCGCAACAAAGAAAGGAGTCTGATGGCCCTTGCCTGGGGCGGCTGGGAGGCTGAGGGCTTCGGGGGGACTAGAGCCAAGGCTGGAACTGTAAGGCCCCCAGAGCAGAGCACAGGGGAAGCTGCAGGGCCTTGGACTCGGCACTGATTCTTGGACATAACCGCAAAGCACAGGCCACAAAAGAAAAAAACAATTAAATCAAAAAAGATAAATTACAGAACTTAGTGCATCAAAGCACATTATCAAGAGAGTGAAAAGGCACCCTCAGACCCTTGGAGGATGCTCTGCCCATCAGTGGCCTCCCGCCTGGGAAATCGCCGCAGCCCAGCTGTCCGCTGCCCACTTGCCCTGCTGCTGGCTGGGAGGGGCCCCCTCCAGTGACGGTGCTGCTCGGCCACAAGTCTGCTTCTCGTGCGCCCCAAGCATCTACAAACACCGGGACGGCTAAGTCCTCAGGGTGTCCCCTCGACGTCCCCAGGCAAATCTACCCTCACTGCCCAGTCGAGCACTGGGTCTTATTAGGAAGCTCCTGCCCCCTTGCCAGCCCCAGGCACCTCCCCAGCCTACTCTGCGGCCCTGGTCCGGTGGCCGACGCTCCTTCTGCATCCCGTGGGCAGAGTTAACTGGATGGGATGTGTGTTCAGGGAGAGCTGGGCTCAGCCTGACTGTGGTCCCTGCAGCTGCCACGAGCCTGTCCCCCTGCCTGCCGGGCTCCCCTCCTGCCGGGCTCCCCTCAGGCAGAGGAGCCTCTTTCCGTACCAGAAAAGGCAGGGCACTCTGGTGGGGGGCGCTCGGATGAGCTGTCTGCGAGCAGGCTGGCAGGGCCCACGGGCAACGAGGGGTGGTCAGGACAGCTCCTGGGCCGCGGGGTCAAGGGTGGAGACGACTACTGGGCTCTGCCCCGCACACCCTACAGCCCAGGTGACCATGTCTCCCAGGAAAGCACTAGAAATGGGGGCGGGGAGCTAAAGTCTGGGGGCTACTAAGCGTCGCTGGTGCGCATGAACGGGATGGTGGGTTAACGGGATAATGGGAAAGGCAGGGCACGGGGGTCGATGAGCAGGAACGGGGGCACAGCGCAGGCCTCACTCTGATCCCAACCAGCCAGGGGCTCTGCTCCGCGGGAAGCCGGCAGGGCCCCCTCCCGGCAGAACGCCCTCCTCCGCGGGCCCGTCACCCTTCGGGATAGCCACCCCGCCCTTCCTCGGCGCGGGGAGGGTCCTGAGCGATGCTGCCGTGTGAGGGACAGAACCCTTGGCCAACGCCGCTGCTCTGGGCCCTGCGCGGGGGCACCTCCGAGGGTGGAGCCCCCCCACCCGGGCGGGAAGCTGGCGACCGCCCTGCGGCTCCTGCGGAGACGGACGTCTTGTCTCCCCCTCCAGAGGTTTGCCACCTCCTGCCCTGGCTCCCCGGGGCGGCTTCCGGGGTGACCGTGGGCGCCTGGCTTCCCCGGGAAGCTCGGTGGGCCGGCCACGGAGGGCCCGCCCGGCCCCGCCCGGCCCCGCCCGGCCCCGCCGAGCCGGCGGCGCCCCGGGACCCGGGGCCTGGGCCCGCTCCACCGCCTCCCGGCCAGCTGCCGGTCTCCCCAGCCCGCCCAGCTGCGCGGCCCCGCCTCTGCGCGTCCCGCTGGGCACCACCTCGCGTGACCACGCCCCCGCGTAGCCCCCGCGCAGCCACGCCCCCACTGGCCACCCCGCGTAGCCCCGCCCCGCGTAGCCCCGCCCCTCGTAGCCGGCCCAGGCCCCGGGCAGCCGGTGTTCTCCGGAGCCCCTTACAGGCCCCGCCCGAGGGCGGCGCGGGAGAGGAAGCGGCCCTGCTCGGCAGCGCTCGGGGAATGCCGCCCGCAGCCTGGGGCGAGTGTCCCTCCACAGGCCCTCATTTCTCTGTTGCCCCGACCCTTCCCGGTGGGCCAGCAGGGAGCAGGGCTGCAAGGCTCAGCGAGCGCGATTCCACGGCTCCCGTTCGATCTGCATGCTTCGTAGGCAAAAAATAAATGTCACAACTATGTCCATAGATTAATTCTAACTTAACTGCGTGTCTTTCGTCACTGGATGTCACTTCGTAGGCCACCCCACACCAGAGTTAGACGCTGAAGGGGCTGCCCACGAGCAGACTGCTGGGACCCGGGAAGCATCTGGGAGCCAGGCCGGGGTTCCGGTGGGTAAGCATCGCCGTTCCAGGCTAAAGCCCTCAGAGGCCTCGCGCAGGAGGGACCCGCTGGCACTCGTCATGCTCGGACCCCCGTTTCAGCAACACCCGTGTCCTACCACGAGGACTTGCTTCCCTGGGAGAGGCGTCCTGCAGAAGGGATTGCTGGTCTCCGGGCGGGCAGTGGCCACGATCCTGACACTGTCCCAGTGTGCAGGCTCCCTGGGGGCCCTTCCTGTGCAGCCTCCTCATTTCTCTGTGGAGGGCTTTTGAAGCAGGCGGGGCTCTTGCCCAGGGTCTCGTGGAGGCAGCGCTGAGTTAGGCTTCTTCTCTCTGAGTCTGATGGTCGTGTGTACCCTGAGGGTGAGCAGCCCCAGCAGGTGCCAGGGCATGCCTGCCTAGCCTAGCAGGGCGTCCAAGTGTGGCCCAGGCAGGGCTGGGCGGTTGGAGTGGTGGCCCAGGGCTCTGGGAGCAGGTGGTGAGTGCAGGGCCGGTGTGGACAGTGTCCTGGTGTGGCCCCACTGTGGTCAGCTGGATCGAGGCCACATCGCAGCCCCCAGGCCTGTGACTATTGCCTTACTGGGCAAGGAGCGAGTCCCAGGAGGGGCAGGACTGATGGTTGTGCAGATGCCCTTGGGGTCTCCCAAGGGTCCTGCTAGGAGAGAGGCGGAGGGAGCTGACACAGACAGTGGAGAGGGCCCATGAGGGTGCGGGCAGAGGGGAGGGGCGCGAGCAGGGCTGTGGCAGCCAGGGCGCTGTCCCCGGGCCTGGGGGTCGGGGTCTGGGTGCTGTGACCTGCAGGCCTATGAAGTATGGGGCTCCTCTGGGGTCAAACGCAGGGGGCAGGCAGGGTGTGAGGTGGGCCACGGGTGCCTGGGTCCTTGACCCTGAGCAGCTGCCCTGGGAGAGGGGCACCCCAGAGGACAGGGCTGGGCCATGTCTGAGGAGAGAAGTCTGTCTCCTGCTCCACCATGGCATGGACCACCCTGTGAGGTGGTGAGTTCCCCGTCCTGGGACGTGTGAAAGCAGAGGCCCTCGCACTGGGGCTGTAGCTTCTTAAAGAGGCTCCAGTGCACCAGGAAATGAGGGCCTTGCATCTGGTTCTGCCTGCGGCTTGGGCTCAGGCTCTGCTCCCCGGGTGTCTGAGGCCATGTGGGTGGGAGTGGGGGCTCCCCAGGAGAGCTCTGTGGTGCCATCAGTGCACACCTGCATGGGGGTGTCTGCGTTCACTGCAGACGCTCCAGCCTGACAGCGGGTCAGCCTATTGGCGGATGACTGTCAGGGGCACCTCCCCTGCTCGCTGAGACTTGCACAGCCCTGACCAGGGAAGTGGCAGGGCCATGCAGCCTCCCAGCCCAGGTGCTGGAAGGGCTGGCAGGGCAAGGCTTTCCAGCCTGGTGACGCAGAGCCAAGGACACTTCCCCTAGAAACACACTCGTCAGCTCCCGGCCCAGGTGGGTGCTGTGCCTGGATGCACAGCCCACGAGGGGCGAGGCAGGACTCAGACCTCGGCTGCTGCAGGGCCAAGTTCGAGGCTCCCAGCTTTTAAGGGGGATAGGTACCTGAGGGGCTGTTCAGGCTGCTATGGCCCGAGGCTCCCAGCTCCCCAGGCTGCCTTCGGAGAGGCCCCCGTGCAGGGGGGTCTGTGCCAGCTGATGCTCCGCCTCATCTTTCTCATCCAAGCAATGGGGATGCCATTTGTCCCCCACTCCAGTCTGGTGGGGAGGCCCTGATGTGACAGAGACCCTTAGGTTAGATGAGGGTGGGAGGGGAACCCCAGGAATGAGCCACCAACCTCCAGGGACAGCAGAAGGAGGTGGCCAAGCCCAGGAGGGGCAGGATCTCCAAAGGTGAACTTGTCCAGGGCCGTCCTGGGCCTGAAGGTTCTTTAGACCTAAGATGCGACGTCAGTGCGCAGGGAGGGAGGAGCCCAGGGGCCTCCCCCAGGTGATAAGTAGGCCCCGCCTCCCTGCCCTGAGACGTTCTAATTGTTGGTGACTGACTCACCCTCACTTCAAAAGCCTGGGCCAGTCCAGCTATTTGACCGCCCATCACTCTGGAATTCTGTGGGGGAAGCTGGGGCCCCACCTGCGGAGGCCCCACCTGCAGAGGCCCCGCCTGCGGAGTGGCTCCTCACCTGGGCAGGTGCCTCTGCACAGCTGCCTCAGAGCCGGCCTAGGGACTGCCCTCTGCCCTGGCAAAGCCATGGCAGTGCAGGTGCCCCTGTGGCACCACTACCTGCAGGCTATCCGCTCGCGGGAGGCGAACCGGGCACAGGACCACCAGCGTGCAGAGAACGTGCTCTTCACGGTGCTGGAGCGCGTGCACACACTGGACCCCCGCTTCCTCGTGGACTACTCCCGGGGCCTGGAGGCCTTCCAGTTCGCCCTGCGCTCCTCAGAGGATCCGCTGGACATGGAGGTGCCCCTGTGGGTGGACACCGAGGCCCTCCTGCTTGAAGAGGTGGAGGCCACTGAGGCAGGGGATGGCCCCCCGACCTTCTGCCTGGGCGTCCCCAGGGAAGGGGCTGGCTTGGAGCGGTGGATGTCTGACGACGTCTTCAGCGTCTCCTCAGAGGGCAGCGCCAACTGCTGTGGCCACATCGTACCCAGGAAGGTCCTGTGCATCCTCAAGGACCTGCTGGTGGCAGCCATTGTGCACTGCAAGCACCAGAGCATAATCTCTCCAGGTAGCTGGACCGCTTTGCTCGCGTGTGTGCGCACACGTGTGTGACGGCGATGTGTGGTTGCTCAGTGTGCTTGGGGGTACAGCGGTTGGCAGACCCTGCTCTGAGGTCCTTTCTAGTTCCAGACAGATCATGTGTCCCATGTCATGTGTGTTCTGCGTGGTGGATTTTTGGTGGTGACACTGGAATGGATGGTACTTTTTGAATGCCTCACCACTGCACCCAGTAGCTGTTTCCCAGCTGACCCCCTGGTGGAGGGTCCCTGGCACCATTCTGGGCAGGTGATTCTGTCGTCAGCCCCACTCTGGCAGGACCGTCCTTAGAGCTGTCCCCACGTCCTGCATTTGGTCACATGCCCTGAGATGGGAGGACTGTGTGTGTGTACATGTGGGTGTGCATATGTGTGCACACGTGTGAATGTGCGTGTGGGTGTCTATGCCTATGTGCACAGATTGTTTCCATTTATGGCCCAGTTGCTTATTGTGTCTTGGGCCCTGAGCAGGCTCTGTGTTGGGGCCTGGCCTCAGGGTCCCTTCTGGGTGCCTTTCTGAAGTGCTCTGGGGTGGCAGGGCCAGAAGCAGTGGGCATCCCTCCAGCAGGTGCTGCACCCAGGACAGCAGGGGCCCCAGTGATGAGCCCATCTTCCCGGGGGTCGGGGAAACCATCAGGCTGTCTTGGCAGGGACTGGGAGGACACAGGCACATGGTGGTGGCTGCCACCCGGTATTCACCTGGTCCTCACATCTGCTGTGAGGTTAGCAAGTGGGGTCAGCACACCTGAGGGACAATGACCCGCCCTGGGCTGCCAGTGTGTGGCTCTCTGGACAGACTTCCAGGAGCAGAAGGGGTGGCTTACAACTCGCCCATCTCCACCTGGTGGCCACCCTCCGGGGCTGATGACAGAACCCTCACAGGGTAGCCAGGGCGTGTCATTAGGCACTCCCAGAGCCCTGACCTCCAACGTCTTCTCTGGGCATCTTCTGAAACCCCCAGTTACCACAGGCAGCTGGGCAGAGCCCTAACACAGCGTGACCTAGCCCGGCTGTGTCCGCCTGGCCCTGGCCCTGCAGGCTAGCTGCCGGACCTGACAGACACCCTACCTGCTGGGGTGAGCACCAGGCTCTGCCCTGTCCCCAGGTCCCCGCTGTCCTCAGCTTCAGGGCCGAGAAGGGGGCGAGGCTGGAGCCACACCTGAGGGCACTGGGCATGCAGGGAAATTCCAGGCATTGCTTCCTGACACTTACCTTAGGGAAGCCAACAGCCCCAGGTGGCAGGGCCAAGGCTGCCCCTGCCTGGGGAAGAACCGGTGAGACCAGGCTGGCACTGGGGTGGGGAGAGGCTGGGGCAGCTGTGGGTGCGGCTGGCCACCTTCCAAGCCACCATTCATGGACAAAATGTGTGACCAGTGGTAGATAAGGAAATGAAGCCACCAACCAAGATAGGTGCCTCAGTTGGGAGGGACCAGGTTCACTGAACCCTTTTCTTCCTCTAACTGATGGGCAAACAGGCCTGTGTCAGGGTGGAGTGGCCTCTCTCCTTGGCATGCGAGTGCCACCCTCTTGCTGTGTCCTCACTTGGCCTTCTCTGAGTCCTCTACGTGACCCTCTCCTGTAACGACTGGTTGTGTTGGATGACGCCCACCCCAAAGGCCTCATTTTACCTGACTCATCCCTTTAAAGATCCCCATCTCCAAATATAGCCAGTCAGAGGTGCTGTGGGTCAGAGCTTCCACGTACGACTTTTGGGGGACAGAAGCCAGCCACATGAGCTGTGCAAGCTTGCCCAGCCCTACGCCTGGCTAGGCTCGGGGTATATGCAGGCCCGGGGGTCGGCAGCAGCCTGCAGGTGGGGCCTACCGGAGCAGAGGGGGCTGCGGGTGAGAGGTGGGGAGGGCTGCATGCCGCGGGGGGAGGAGAGCAGTGCAGGGCCCTGGCAAAGGCACAGCGGGTCCTTACAGGCGCCCTGAGTGTGGACAGCCTGAGGGAGGAAGGCCCCCACCTGCGCCTGCTGGTATCCGGTGGCTGGAGGACGATGCGCTTCAATGTCGTGCCCGTGGTGAGGAGGAAGCACAGGCTGCCCGCCCTGGAGGGGTCCCAGCGGACGCCTGGGTTCCCCGAGGGCAGCTTGAGAAGAATCCTCAGCCAAGAGGTAGCCCTGGTACCGGCCAGCGCCCACCACTGGAGGTAAGACGCACCTCCTGGGCCTGGGGGTCCCGCGGAGCCAGCGGGAAGGGGGCCGCCCCCGCTGCTCCCCTCCCTTGGGGCAGGAGGATCTGTAGGGCCCCCACCTGCCTCTGCCAGCGGGCATCTGCCCCTTGCTGATGTCACTGGGATCTCTGGGGAATTTGGGATCTGGCTGGAATGCTCACTGCCCACTGGCTACCTCCCCACTCTGAGCTGTGGGGTGGGAGGAGCCGTGCCCTCTGCCGCCCAGGTGCAGGAGGCTGCCCTGGACAGGGCCCCTCACAGCCTGGCCCAGCGCCTTCGCCGTCCTTCCCTGTGGGAACGCGGCATAGGGGATGGGTGACTTGTCTGGGGTCCCGGTGGGCTCCCCGAGCACCCGGCAGAGGTGTGCGCGCAGTGAGGGTCCTGCACGCACTGAGGACAGTACGTGTCTGATGAGATGGGTTAGCGCCAGGACTTCGCTAGCTCCTCCTTCTGGGCGGCTTTTTCTAGACGCGGTGCGAGGTGCCTGCCTGCCAGGGGTCCTACGTCTGGAGTGCTGGCTGCCCCGCCCGGCCCTGGCGCCCCAGCAGCCCCTCCTTGGGGCCCTGGGGTCAGCTCCACAGCCTGCGGGCTCTGCGGGGGCCACACCTACACGGAAGGGAGGCTGAGTCAGTGTCCGCGGGGGGAGCAGGGCAGAGTTCCCCTCGAGACCCCAGCCCATTCAGGTCTCCCGCTGCTCAAGCAGCAGCCCTCGGCCAGCTGACTCGACCCACCCACTCCCACGCCGAGTGATGCCTTTGGGGAGGTGGCACAGGGCTGAGGGAGGCGGGGGTCCCTGATACAGTGAGCCGGTTATGGGAAAGGGGTAGAGCTGCCTACGCCCTTCACGGGGGTTTTTGTCCCAAGGACCGCCCCCATCTCTGCACAGAGCAGGGCTGCATCCAGGCGGTGAGTGGCCGCCACCTGCCAAGGCAGGGGAGGGTGGGCTGGGCAGTCATGCCCACAAGTCGCCCAGACTCGGGGCACTCAGGGGACAGTGTCCAGTCCGAGACTCCGGAGGGGGCCCGTGAGACGCTGGCCTCAGCTCCCACCCCTTCAGTTGCTCAGTAAGCATATAGTGAGGGCTGCTGGTGCACGGTGCCCAGCGCCCCGGGCTCTGCTGGGGGGCACATTCTGGGTCATGTGGCTTCCTGGGGGGCTGGACATCCAGAGTGATGTATGGGGGGAGATGCTACACACCCATACCCCTGCCCAGGGACCGGAGGCAATGCTCCACCTGGGTGGGCAAGAGTGGCACCTTACTGTCCGCACAGAGAGCCAGGCTGGCCTGGAGGCTCCCTATGTCTGCCCAAGTTCTGGGACCTGGGCATCTGTGTGAAAACGGCCATTTCACACCCATGGCCCACCCACCAGGGGCTATTCCTGAAAAGCAGAAGGGGGCCGGGTGGAGGAACAGGACGGTGCCTGTTTTGACCTGGGCCACCCCGTGGGGCTCAGGAGCTTCCAGTCCTGGGGAGGCCGTGCAAGTGGGGACCTTCCTTTCTGGGTGAGCTGTGGGTGCAGGTTCCTGTGTTCAGGCTGATGTTGACCTAGGGTGTGTTTCTCGGTTCCAGAATCTCTACTGACCACCTGCTCCCCAGGCTGCTTAGCGCACTGGGCTCCCTCCCGGGCCACCACCTGGACAGCCTCTCCATCCTGGACCGAGTCAACCATGAGAGGTGGCGTGACGGTGGCCAGAGCCCAGGCCTGACTTTTGGCCACCTGAAGGTAGGCGTGGGCCCCGCGGGTACCCGGCCCCACTCTGCTTCCCCCAGGCCCGTGTCTTCCACCAAGGGCAGACCCTCCTGCCCGCTCTGGTGGCCGGATGGCCTGGAGTGAGCTCCAAACCAGAGGCCTCACCTGGTGTCCCGGGAGGCCAGGCTGTGGCTGAATGACGACTCTGGCTGCAGGTCACTGTGGCACTTCAAAAACACTTCTGCCATCCAGGCTGGTGACTGTGGAGGTCCTCCTGGCCCTGGGATGCTGGCTTTTCAGCCAGAGCTTGGTGGTGGCACAGAGCTGGCATCCCACCAGCTGGTGTTGGCCCCGTGTCTGTGAATGTTACCTGCTGGGGGCGCCCCTCTGGGAGGAGTCAGCCCAATCCTGTCACTCTTCCTTGCTGCTGGGACCGTCAGGTGCCATGGTGGGGCGCAGTGCCAGAGGAAGTGGGTGGGGCTCCCTGGATGGGAGTTGGTGTGAACAGGGGTGGTCCACCTGGCACAGAAGGTGGCTTTGCCGTGTCCCCATGTGACCTACTCACTGCCCTCTCAGGCCTCCAGCCCACCTCTAAGTGGGGGCCAAGTCTATGGGCTCCCAAGCCCCACATTGAACAGGGGTGCAGGGGCTGCTGATGGGAGGGCAATGTGAGGTGCAGCAGGTAATAGAGTAGCAGAGAGGGGCCCTGGTGGGGGCTCAGGGGCAGAGGGAGGAGAGGGCACCTGGGGTGGTCACGGGAGTCTGTTCTGTGGCTTTGACTACAGCTAGCCCCACTGTGGGGCTCTTTGGGTGGGGCTTCAGAGCATAAGTAGGAGTTTAGTTCAGGGGTGGGTGCATAAGGAAAGGCCCAGAGGAAGGGTAGGAGTGGCAGAATCTGCCATAGGGGTCCTGGGTTGCTCAGAGGGGCTGCAGTGGTGGGGCCTCAGGGGCCTGCTGAGCTTGGACTTGGCTGCAAGGAGCCATGGGGCACCAGGATGGGGGCAGCGTCCGGGGAGGTCCAGGGGACGTGTGAAGGGTTGGGATGGTGCTGGAGGCAGGGGTCTTCCAGGGAGGGGTACACATGGAATGGGACTGCTCTGGAGAGGGTGCTCGGGTGCTCGGGTGGGCCGGGCTGGGTGGGCTGGACTGGACCGGGCCTGACCCCACTGACGCACCCACAGATGGTCCTGCTGTGGGCCTCGACGCTCTTCCCAGGGCCTGAGGACTGGGCAGAGCTGCAGGGCGCGGTGTACCGCCTGCTGGTGGTTCTGCTCTGCTGCCTGGCTACCAGGAACCTGCCCCATTTCCTCCACCCCGAGTGGAACCTGCTGCAGGATGCCGGCCTGGACCTCAACGTCCTCTACCGGCATGTGGAGCACTTTGCCAGCCAGCCAGAGGTGTCCCTGCGTATCCATGTCACCCACCTGGGCTGCAGCCCCCCGCCGCGCATCGACAATGGCGTCAAGGCGCTCCTGCAGCTGCCCGCCAGCGACCCCTCCTACTGGGCCACTGCCTTCTTTGACGTCCTGCTGGACAAGGTGGGTGCAGCTGGCAGAGGGGGCTTGGGCAGACCCAGGGTCACACGTGGTGGGACAGAGCCCTGGTCTTCCTCCAGGTCCAGGCCAGGTCAGTCCTCTGGACAGAGCCTCTGTCGGGAAGGTGTGACACCAGGAGTGCACCCCACCCGCTAGTGGCCCACGAGTCCTGGGATGCTTTCTGGGGATGAGGGCAGCGTGCCTGCACCCGCTCCCCGCCAGAAGCAGCTCCAAACCCATGGTCAGCGGGCACTCAGAGCCCCTCCTGCCTACCCTGGCCTCCCTTCCTCCTGAGGGGTATGGCCATCCCTGGGTCTCCCAGGGCAGTTTCTGGCTGCATCCCTGTACTCAGGAGTCCCGTGCCATGTCCCTTGGGACTGCACCCCCTGGCCTGGTGTTGGGGGGCCCGGCTGCTCCACCAGCTGCCCCTCCTTGGCCCACGTTTTCACCAGCTGTGTCCTCACACAGCTCCCTGCTGCTCCTCTGCCCAGGCCAAGCCCACCCCCCGCACCCCAGACGGCCTGAAGAGTCTCCTTCCAGGGCACATGGGGGTGGGGGGTAGTAGTCGGAGGGATGGTGCACACTTAGCCCTCACCAAGGGCCTGGTGGGGCCTCCTTTGTGCCAGGCTCGTCCAGAGACACCTGAGTGGGAGGAAGGGCCCTGGAGGAGAGGGCCCCAGGTGGGTACACCTGTCGGGGGGGCTGGTGGGGAGAGGCCTGGGGCAGGAAGGCCCAGAGGTCAGGCAGCCCGTGTGGTCCCACACTGTGTTCGGGGCCCTGTGATGGGCTCCCAGATGTCTCTGTGACCCCCTGTTCCCTGCCCCACCTGCAGTTCCAGGTCTTCAACATCCAGGATACAGACAGGATCTCAGCCATGCAGAGCATGTTCCAAAAGACCAAGACTCTTGGAGGGGAAGACAGCTGAGCTGCCCCCAGCCCCAGTCTCTGCTGCCTCACGGAGGCTCCCAGGGCATTTGGAGAGGGAATGGGCTTCACCTGGAGGTGGGTGGTGAGTGGTGGAGGCTTTGTCCCCAGGGGCCACCTCAAACTGTCCAGGGTGCTGGGCAGCAGCCTCCTGGAGCTGTGACCTTGTGAGGGTGCTGTGAACTTGATGTGACATGTGTTGCTCCATCCCATGTAATGTCAAGGCTCTGAAAAACGAGGGTCTGCATGGGACCTGGAGCTTAAGGTCGGGTCTTACCTGTGGGTTGCTGTTCTGTGGTATGTATCTATGGATCTTACCTTGAGTAAGTTAGTGAACTGGACGTAACAATGGAGAAGGTGTCTGCCTCTGTTTGCATACCTATGTGGAGAATATCCCCGGCCAAAAATCACAGAAGTGGGTGAAGCTTCTGTGCAGAGAGCAATTTCAAACTTTCTACATTCCCCTCCACCCGCACCTTCTAGTTCAAAGAGGAAGCTGCAGCCAGCGAAAGGGACACCCACGGCCCCCCCGACAGCCTGGTCTGGTCTTTCCAGGTGGAATATCCCCTCTCCTAGGCAGGGTGACCTCTCCTTGCATCTGATGCCACCTCCTCCACCCATTCTCACTGTTCTAGTTCTCTACCTTGAATTCCCTCGCCAGCCCCCTGCAGCCAGCTGCAGCCCCTTCCCCACCGAGCCTCCCACACTAGGGTCCCAGTAGCCTCCATGTGCCTTAACTCAGCAGGCTCTCCATCCTCTTTGCCTCTTGGGACATTTTCTGCCCAGCTTCTGGGCCACAGCCCACATCCTGGGCTCCCGGGCAAGGGCCTGAATCCCATGGCGAGTGCGTGAAGCAGCAGCTCCCCCAGACCTCCTCCAAAGGGACCTGAGGCCACATGTGCAGGGGAAGTGCCAGGTCCTTGAGGGTTTCGGGGTTCAGGGCCTGAGCTGATGCCAGTACGAGGGGATGCGTCATGCCCTCCCTCCACTAGTGTGCAGCTTGCACAGTACTGAGACCTGATCTGACTCACTCACAGTGGGTACAGAGTGCAGGCCTACCCTGTGGTCATTTCCTCAGCATCTGGCGTCTGTCATGATGGCCGTACTTAGCATGTGTAAGAGCCATAATTGTAGGAAAAACCAAAGGAAAGATTTTAAAACCACCTCTACTCCCATGGCCAAGAGTCCAGCAAAACATACTGATTCCCAGATACAAAAACAGACAGTGCAACTCTCAAAGACCTTAATTCACCAGTATGACCGCAGCAAAAGTCCGATGGGTCAATAATGAAAACTTAGGTATAAATCCAACAAAATATATACAAGATCTATATGAGAAAAACAATAAAACTCTGACAAACAAAATCAAAGATCTAAATAAATGGATATTCCATGTTCATGGATAGGAAGACTCAATATTTCAAGATGTTAGTTCTTCCCAGTTGATCTACAGATTCAGTGCAATCCAGTCCTAGTGAGTTATTTTGTGGATGTTGACAAACTGATCTAAGGTTATAGAGAGACACCTGGAACAGCCAACATAGTGTGACAGAGAAGAACAAAATTGGAGCACCAACACCACTGCACTTTTAGACTCACTATAAAGGTACAGTTCTCAAGACAATGTGATAAAAGAAAAGACAAATGTGGCAAAAGAATAGACACAGGTCAGCGGAGCAGAATAGAGAGCCGAGAAACAGACCCATAAACACAGCAACTGATCTTTGACAAAGGAGCACAGGCGACACAATGGGGCAAAAATAGTCTCTCAACAAATGGTGCTGGAGCAGCTAGACATCCGCAGGTAGGAAGATGAATCTGGACACAGACCTCATACCTGTCACGAAAATTAAGTCAAGATGGATTATAGACATAAATGTAAAACAAAAAACTAAAAACTCCTAGAAAAGAACATAGGAGGAAACCTAGCTGACCTTGGGTATGGTGGTGACTTTTTAGATACAACACCACAGGCACCACCATGAAAAAAATAACTGATCAGCTGCACTTCATCGAAATCAAAATTCTCTGCTCTGTGAAACACAATGTGAAGTGAAGGAGAAGACAAGCTGCAGTCTGGGAGGAAATATTTGCCAAGGACATATCTGATAAGGACCATTACCCAAAATCCACAAAGTGCTCTTAAAACACGATAAGAAAACAAACAGCCTGATTAAAAAGGGGCTGAAGACCTTAACTGAAGCTGAAGACACCTCGTCAGAAAGATATACAGATGGCAAATAAGCATATGAAAAGATGCTCCACATCGTGTGTCATCAGGGACGTGCAAAGTGAAACAACAATGAGGTACCGCTACACACCTACGAGAATGGTCAAAGCCCGTGACCCCGACACCGCCAGATGCCGGTGAGGACGTGGGGCCACAGGAACTCTCACCGCTGGTGGGAAAGCAACGAGGTACAGTCGTTGTGCAAGACAGTTTGGCAGTTTCTTACAAAACAAAACATACTCTTATCATATGATCTAGGAATTGAGTTTCTTGGTATTTACTCAGAAAAGTTAAACTCATGTCTGCACAAAAACTTGCACATGGATGTTCATAGCAATTTTATTCATAATTTCCCAAATTTGGGAGCAACCAAGATGTCCTTCAGTGGGTGATGGATAAACCGTGGCCCATCCGAACAGTGGAATATTACTCAGTATTAAAAAGGAATGAGCTATCAAGCCATGAAAAGACCTGGGGGAGCCTTACATGCATGAGACTAAGTGAAAGAAGCCGACCTGAAAGGCTACATACCGTACGATTCCAGCTCTGTCGTCTGGAACAGGCAAAAAGCCGTGGAGACAGTGAAGAGACCGGAGGTTGCCAGGCATTCGGAGGGAGAGAGGGATGAAAAGAAGGAGTGGAGCGTTTCTAGTCGATGAAAACAATCTGTGTGATACCATAGTGATGGACACATGCAATGCGTTTGTCCAAGCCCCTAGGACACAACAGCAAGAGGGACCCTCATGTAAGCACTGGCCTCTGAGTGACGACGATGTCAGTGTGGCTTCCTCAGCTGTGGCGCATGCCCTGTTCTGGAGGTGTTGTCGGGTGATGGGGGGCTGTGCAGGTGGGGGGCAGGGGGCACATGGAAGATCTCTGCCTTCCTTTCAGTTTTGCTGTGAAACTAAAACTGCACTAAAAAATATCTTAAAAGTAAAATAAATTAAAAAATTTCCAGATCGTTGGATGGTGATGAATGATCATGGATCACATAAACGGAACTGAGTCACAGCCTGCAGCCAGGCGCTCTGCGGGCTCTGATCTGTTGATGGACAGGGAGGGCAGTGCCCCTGAACTCGCTGTGTGGCTACTGAGCGGGGCATGCATCCTCCTTCAACTCCCGTCAGAAAGGAGGATCGGAAACAATCTGCCTCGCTTGCAAGAGGCCCTGCCCGGCCAATGTTGATCCTTCAGCTCTGTTACAATGCAGGCCTGATGGGGCACCAACAGGCCGGAGAACAGCCTGCGGGCACACTCTACTGGTGGCAGGAAACGAGCTGGGGGGCACCAATGGGCAAGTTCTTTGGGTGGATTTAAGATGTACCCATTCCCAGGAGTAGGAGGTGAAGGTCACAGTCTCAAGGTCTGCCCCAGATGAAGACGCCAGAGGGTCAGCGGTCTGGGCATGCCAGGACTGGCTTCTAAGGGATGGCCCGTCCCACTTGCCAAGAAGACAAGGACAGGGCAGGGCGGGCCCCAGTGGATTTTGGAGATCGCACAGACCTCCTTGGGAATGGAAGGCTGTTGGTTCTGGGTGAGGCCAGAGTGCACGTGGCTTCTTCTAGCAGGTTCTTCTATGACACAGTCATGGTGTTGGTGGTGCCCAAGGGTGAAGTGGGTGCCAAGGGGCATCTCTGGAAACTCTAATGGGGAAGCCAAGGTCCTAGAACAGGACTATGTCTTTTGTAGCAGAGAACTAGTCACTGTTCAAAACGCAGCGTCTGACGTGATAGTGGCCCTAACAGAGACTGAGCGCCTGGCCAGAGACCCCGGGTGACTATATGACCTGCGCTGTCCACCAGCCAAGTGTTACAAGGAAAAATAAGAAAAGGGTGTGAAAACTGGAAAAGAAGTAAGACTGTCCTTAGTCACAGACAGTTTCATTATCTCCATAGACTATCTAAAGGAATATACAAAGAAACTACTAGACTTTGTAGATATAGCAAGGCCAGAGATGCATGGTTAAAAGAGAAAAATTAACTGCACTTCTGTATAAGAATGAACAATTGGAAGTGAAATTTTAAAAATACCATTTACATTAACACCAAAAATATCAATCACCCAAGAATATATGCCTAACAGAAGATACTAAAACCTCTGCACTGAAAATTAGAAATACTACTAAGCATAATTTTGTAAGGCCTAAATTAATGTTCATGTATAGGAATTTATAAAATTTTAACGATTTCTATTTCCTTAATTTGATACATAGATGTACATACATGCATTCTTATCAAAATTACAACAAGCTATTTTGAAGAAATAGGATGATTCTAAAATTTATATGGAAGTTCAGAGAATGTAAGATAGGGAAAAAAAATCTCCAAAAGGGAGAACAAAATTGGAGGGCTTGCACTACTTGATTTCAAGACTTGCTTAAAGCTACGGAGTTGCAGAAAGCATGGCACTGACATAGGACAGGCAGATTCAACGATGGAACAGAATTGAGAGGCCAGAGAGAAACCTACATGACAGAGCGGTCCCAGCAATTCGATGGGGAAAGGCTGTTTGGCAAACATTTCTGGAACAACTGGTTATCAGTAAGGATAAAAATGAACCTTGACCCCTCTTCCACTCTGTGCACAAAATTAATATGAGGTGGATCATAAACCTCAGTGTAAAAGCAGATGCCATAAGGTTCCTATGAGAACACATAGGAAGATAAGCTTCAGGACCTCACAGTATGCAGAGGTTTCCTAGAATGGATACAAACAGCACAGGCCATAAAAGAACAGACATGGGTACACAGGACTTCATCACAATGAACAATATCTGCTGTTTGAAAGACATCATTAAGAAAATGAATAGGCAAGCCCCAGAGTTGGAGAAAATATTCGTGACACATGCATCGGACAATATCTAGAATCCATAAAGTAACTATCACAAACAACAAAAGATGAAAATCAAATAATGAGCAAAATATTTGAGCTGACACTTCCCAAAAGAGGATACATAAATGACCAAGAAGCACATGAAAAGATGTTCAATATCATAGTCATCAGGGAAACGCAAATCAAAACCAAATTACATACAACTTCACACCCACTAGAAATAAAAAGACAACATCAAATGTCAGGTAGGATGTGGAGCCGCGGGAACTCATCTACTTCTGGTGAGAATGTACGATGTTACAACTGCTGCATACTTTCCATATGACCCCACAATTCCACTCCGAGTTCTTTACCCAAGAGAAATGAAACATGTGCCCAAACAAGGCCACATATGAGTGTTCATTACAATCTTATTCCTAATAGCCCCGAACTGGAAACAACCAGAGGTCCACCAGTAGCAAATGCATAAACAGATCGAGATGCAGCCATGCAGCAGAATAGCGCTCAGACACAAAAACAAGCTGTGTCGCTCACAACACGCATGAATGTCAAGTGTTGGGTGAAAGAGGCAGACACAATAGGGGATATACTGCGTGAGTCCGTCTGTGTGAAATCCAAATGCCTGGAAACTGATGTTGGTGATGGAATTGGCGGGGGCAGTGCCTGCAGGGGAGCACAGGGCCCGCTGCTGGGGGTGCTGGACTTGCACTCTCATCTCTGTGGCTGCTTCTGGGGAAACCCAGACCAAGACACGGTCGCACTCAGGACAGAAGCCAAAGTCTCGAAGGTGGCCCGTGTGGCCCTCCGTGCTCTGGCCCCCTGAACTCTCTGGCCTCCTCTGGTGAGGCCCCCCACCAACCCCAACCCCACAAGGCTGCCCTGGCCTGCGGGTGTCCGCCTTGACAAGAGGGTGGGGGGTTGCTGGCTTTCCTTCTGGGGGTTCTTAGGACCAGTGAGGCCCTGAAGTGTGGCATGGCTGTGACTGTCCTAAGTGTGCCTTGCTCCAGAGCAGACCAGAGGCCTGCCTGGTCTGAAACTCCCCAGCAAAGAGAGGCCAGGAGGCCCTGGCACAGGCAGAAACCGCAGTGAGAGGCAGGCATCTTACAGAGGGTTGGATGGAGCCCGGCGGAGAGCGGGGAGGGTCAGGGGCTTGTCCATCCTCAGCGACTCCTGAGCCCTGGAGTCATCATGGGCTCAAGTCCTGGCTGTGTGCTCCTGGGCAGCTTGGTGCCTTAGTCCACAGGACTCACACAGCCCCTGGAGGTGCTGTGTGTGGGTGAGACCCAGGGCCAGAGGGTGGGGTGCCTGGGCCCTTGCACTCCCTGTCTCCAGCCGCAGGAGGCCCCAGGCAGGGATCTGCCCCCGAACACCTCCAAAGGTGCCGTCAGGAAGCAGGGCTGCCCACCGCCCTACTCAGTGAGTATGGAAGGCTAGTCAGTTTTTTATTGAATATCCCAGAAGGCAGTGACCTTGAGGCTGCTGCTCGTTTGGGAGGGGCCCTTGGGCTGGGGCAGCCGCCCAGGCCTGCCCCTGCCACCAGCCTCTCCCTGCCGGTCAGCTGCCCTGCCCCCGGGCCCGTCCATTTGCAGAGTCTGTTTGCTCCTGACCCCGCCCTCACCCACTCCAGGTCGGCGTGGGACATGCAGACAGGTCACAGTTTGTTCCGGGGGCAGTGCTGCAGGGCCGCTTGGAGGGCTGCGATCACTCGGTCCACGTTCTCCCGGGTGGCATTGCAGCCCAGCAGCCCAATCCGCAGCACCTGGGGGTGGGGTAGGGGTGCAGACCTTAGTTGCCCTCCAGGCCCCCTGGCCCTGACTGAGTTCTCAGCAGAGCCAAGGGCTCCCCCGGCATGGGCACCGCCACATCGAGTGTACACGACTTCTTCCAACTGCACAGGGAGCCCCCAGATGCAGGCAGAACCATATCTCTCCCTTATGCACTGCCGAGCCTCAGAAAGGGGGCCAGGGTGGCAGACAGTAAAGGCCACTCAGAACTGCCTGCTCAGTGGGCACAGCTGGACCCGAGCAGGGAGTCTCCAGCCTGGGCTGCCCACACTGTGGGCACTGTGGGTGGAATGAGAGATGCTGCACCCCAAGGCCTCCAGCCCATGCAATGGGGGCAGGAGGGTGCCCTCTGCCTGACACCCTTGAGCAAATCCCTGGGGTTTGGAGGGGAAGTTCCTTTCTGGGCAGCCCCTGCTGTCCACGGCCTCCGACGACCACCTAGCCACCCCTCGGCCCTGGGCACACAGGGTACCGCCCCCTTACCTTTCCCAGTGAGGGCCCAAGGCCACCCGTGATCTCGATGCTGAAATGGTCCATGACATAGTTGACAATGTCCCTCCAGTCGTAGCCAGCGGGCGCAGCCACGGTGGTGACGGTGGGCAGCCGGAGGGCCTACGGGACAGGCCCAGCTCAGCCGCCTCAGGGTGGCTCCAAGTGCAGCCACCTGAGCTGCCTGGCCTTGGGCTTCAGAGTGAGTGGTGGGGGGGAGAAAGGGCCTGAGGAGAGGAGCACCCCCTACCCTCACAGCCCCCCCAGCAGCCCGTGGGCTGGTGCTCAGGGCAGGGTGTCTGTGCATCTCTGTCCCCTTCGGGCAGGTCACAGCCCACTGAGGCGCAGGGGCTTCAGTGTCCTACTGAAACTCATTCAGCTGACCCCTCCAACCAGCCCTGCTGGTGACTGGCCGGGGCTCCGGGAGCTGATGGGCGTCTTCCAGCTCAGAGGTCCCTGACAAGCATCTAAGCGGTGGGGCAGTAGGGTGAGTGGGGACACCAAACGGAGTGTCCTCAGGACCAGAGGCCGAGGAGGCACGACCGAGAGAGCAGGGCCCCAGGGTCATCCTCGCCCTCCGGGACTGCAGGACCCACCATCCACCCAGAGGGGCTGGGCAGGAGCTCTGCCCTCCCTGCCGCGCCCATGGGGCACAGCCTCCCGCTCCTCGTCCCCCCGCCCCCTCCCCCTGCCCCTTACTGGGTCCTTCACGAAGAGCTGCAGGCCGAGCCCCTGCAGGCGGCCGTGCAGGTAGGCCGTGGCCTCCCGGTGCCGCCGCCAGCTCTCCTCCAGGCCCTGGGTGGGGAGGGACAAGGACAGGGCAGGGCCGGGCAGGGAGTGGTGACAGTGACCAGCTGGCTGCACCCATGGTGTGGGGCAGCTTCAGGCTTCTCTCCGGGCCGGGACCCTGGGCCCCTTGGAGCCCCTTGAGCCCTGGGGCTCAAGAGCCCAGCCAGAAGATGGTCTCCATCTGCCCCATCACTTTATCTGCCCCCAGGGCTCTGTCCTCCCCAGGGGCGCCCCCACCCATGTCCCCACCCCGGGTGGCTCTCCTGCAACACCTTTCTCTCTGCTCACCAGCCCAGTCTTCCTTCTCTGCAGGCCTGGCAGGCACACTGACCAGCTGGTCTCAGGCGCACCTCCCCACGGGCGCCTGCGCCTGCCAAGTCCACACTCCCCACCCCACTCCCCACCGCCCCGCTCTGCCCCCCGCTGGCCCTCACCTGTTCGGCTATGAGGGCCAGGCTCTCCCTCAGGCTGTACAGGCTGATGTTGGGGGTGGTGTGATGGTATCTGCAGGACAGGAGGTGGTCAGGTCGGGCGCACTGGGTGGGGAGGCAGTGCCCAGTCTGTCCCAGACCCGGAGGGTCGGGCCCTGATCAGCCCCCGCTGCAGGGGTGTGGTGTCCAGTTTGGGGATCGTGGACTCAGAGCTGGAGGGGCAGCACAGTGTGGAGACCAGGGCTCAGAGCCCAAGCACCAGCCAGGCCGCAGTGGGAGGCTCAGAGCAGAACCCACGTTCCTCCTGGGCCCCCAGGGACCCCCCGAGAAGCCCACACTGCCCCCCTGTGCCTGTTGGGTAGTGCACAGTTCCTGGTGTCCCTGTCCCCTGGTGTGACATAAGGGGCCTTGGGTTATGGCCAAAACCACCTCACAGAGAGACCTGGTTCACCCCTCCTGCTGAGAGACGGGTGAGCTGAGGCCCAGCGTGGGCAGATACAGGGCCAGGTCCAAAGGGTCGCAGATGCTCTGGGACTTCTGGGAGGAGGGGGCCCCATAGAAAGGGCGGTGGGGGCCGAGCCGTGAGGCCTGAGCCTCCAGGCCGGGGAGGAATGCAGAATCCAGAGTGGGGCACAGACGGCTGGCACTGAGTCCCCGAGGCTCCGCGATGGTATGGGAGCGCGGAGGTGGGGGCTCAGAGCCCCTGTGTAAGATGGCTGAGGCTGGGGTCAGTGAGAGGCCACACCCTGCCCCCCTGCGGCCCTGCCTCCATCCTATCCCCCACCCCACCCCCATCCTGGCCCTGCCAGCCCTCACATCCTGGGCTTGTCGTCACAGCCCCAGAAGTTGGCCAGCCACTTGATGTCCAGGTAGAAGGAGAAGGGCTTCGTCTTCCGGGCGTAGATCTTGCTTCTGCCGAGGGAGAGCTGGCCTGAGCGTCCGCCTGGCTGCAGCACTGCGGGCGTCTCCTCAGGCCCCCCTGCTCCCTGGAAGTGAGCAGGAGTGGGGCTGCTCGGGCCCAGGTGGGTGGTCAGCCCCTTGGGTAGCCCCACCCCGCTGGCCCTCAGGCCTGGCTGCTCCTCTGCCACACTGTGTGACCCTGTTGTGTGGGGGCGCGGCTTTCTGCCTGTCCCCAGCCCCCCAGCAGAGCCAGCCTCATTCCTCAGGTCAGTGAAAGGTCACCTAAAAACAGGAGGGTCTGCTGGGCTAGTGAGTCCATACACAGAAATGACAGTGGGGACACGGAGGCCGGGGGCCTGGGGAGGGGCCTCCGGTCCTGTTGACTACTGTGCCCTCGGACACAGACTACGAAGCTGGGTCGACACCCCCTCCCGCAGCCAGTCCGGCTCTCTCTTCCTCCTTGGCATCCCGTGACCTCTCGGGCTGGGCGCTCCCGGGCCCTAGGCCATGGCTGGTCTTGATGCTTTAAATCTGTGATGCACATCATGGACAGGCCCAGCCTCCCTCCAGCTCCCAGCTCAGCCCTGCTGCCTCCTGGGCCCTCCTGCAGGCGGCTCACCCTTCCCATGTCCACACAGAATCAATGACCACCCCCCCCAAGTCCTCTCTTTCCTGGCAAACGGCACCTCCTGTCCCTAGGGTGCAGCTGATGGTCCCCACCTGGGGGACCAGCCCCCCATACTCTCTCCCAACCCACCTGGCCTGGCTTAGGGTCTGAACACCAAGCTGGGGGACACTGCGGCTGCACTGGGATGCATGTGGCCTGTGCCCATCTTGTGGAGCAGGCTGGCCTCAGCTCCTAGGTGCTGAGAGAGGGCTGCAGACAGGCGGCAGGGCTAGCACTGGGCCCCCGGCCTTGGCTTGAGGTCAGGGAATTTCTAGAATGCCAGGCCCTGCATCCCACACATGAGTCAGGCTCCCTGAGGAGCATCTTCCAGAGGCCAGCCTGGCCAGCCCACTGCCTGTGAACCCAGAGCCCAGAGAGGGCACCTGTCCTTGGGGGACGCCTGCCTGGATCAGGTGGCAATCTTTCCAGAGGTATCTCTGAGCACGACCCACGGATCCCTTCCCGCCACCGCTCAGTCCCTCCCTCCTGATGCACACCCAGCGCTGGGGCCCAGGTCCCTCACCTGGCCTTGTCGCTGAAGGAGATGAGTGAGGTGCCTGGGGGGGCATTCAGGACCTTCTGGGAGCCCGAGTACAAGACATCGATGCCTGTGCGGAGAAGGGCACGTGCTCTCAAGGGCCCAGCCCAGGCTCAGCAGGTCGGACAGAAGCTTCGGGTGACCGCCACGCAAGTGGCATGAGAGTAGGGGGCGGTCTCACAGGACCCAGCCCTTACCCTGCGGCAAGGGCCCTGGCACTATCTCTAGGCCAACTGAGTCGGATCCCAGAAGGCCAGGTTAGGGTCTGGGGTGGGGAAATATGCACTGGTGTCAGGGGTGCTGTGTGGCGGGCACAGAAAAACAGGTTTTCTTTCCACATATGGAGATAATGGTCCCTGAACTTGCACAAAACCCATGAGGTTGGCAACCCGGGGGCGGCAGCAGAAGTCGGAGGCCAGGTACCCAGGCTGTGAGGACACAGAACCAAGGCCGCCCCCCACCCCCGTATGCCAGGACCCAAGGAACTGTACCACTGTGCCCTGACAGGCCCATCCCAGAACATCCTGCACAGTTGATTCCTAAGAGCCTGAAATGGAACCGAGGCCTGCCAGTCGGAAAGGGCTGCACCGTGGTATCTTCATGGCATCGGTGAAACTGAAGCTCACGTGCCCCAGACCACAGTCTTTATGCATCCTTGAGGGAGTGCTGGGCAGGGATGGCTCCTCCAGGCTGGCCTGCATGCGACCCTAACCAACTGCTCCCTGGGAGTGACAGGTGGGTGGGGTACTGGGCAGACGGGGAAGCAGGCCACGCTGGCCTCTGAGGGATTCCAGCCCTGCAGCTGACTGACAGGAAGTCTGCACCACTGGGGTTGAGTGCCTCCCCAAACGCCACCCAGAGGGACACGCTTCTCCCTCTCATCTGCCCCCACAGAGCCTGTCCTGCACCAGTGCTGCCCTTGGGCCTTGGGAGATGGGCAAGCAGCCCTGGCCCAGAAACCCTCCCAGTGGGCCTTCTGCATCATGGAGCCCCCAGCGGCTGGGGTGTTGGGGGGCACACCCTTACCTTGCTGGTCCATGAAGATGGGTGCCCCACCCAGTGATGCCACTGAGTCCACCAGGAGCAGGCACTTGTACCTGGGGGCAGGGCAGCAGAATGAAGTGGACAGGGCTTCTGGAGGGACTGGCAGGAAGCAGGGACAGCCTCTCACGTCCCCCAGGGTCCCTCCTCCAGATCCTAGGTCCGGCTCTGTGACGGAACCAGGGTGAACGCAGGGCAGAGCTGGGGGAGCCTTGGGGACTGTCAAGACCCTGGCCATCCGAGGCACAGGACTCCTGCCAGGTGTGCTTGAGGCCATCCCAGGCGGTCTGTGGTCCTCAGGGCAGTCTGGGGGCCTGAGACGGGTCCAGGGGCAGCATGAAGCTGGGCCTCTGTCTGCCAGCAGCTCACTGGTCATAAGTCCCGAGCCCAGGCAGGATGGAGTCCAGAAAGCCCAAGCCACAGCTTCAACTCCTCCACATCGTCATCTTAGGGAAGCGCATGAAGGGTTTCCCTCCCCTGCCCAGGGTCAGGCGCACCCTTGGGGATCACTATCCAGAGTGTGTTTGCGAGCTTGGTGTACCGGACAAGATCCCAGGGCAGGCTGTGCTGTCTGGGGCCGTGCGGAGCAGCCCACATCCCCCCCGGTGGACGGCAGCCCTGCCTCTGCTGCTACCTGGCTGTGGGGATTTTCTCTCCTCCTACCGGAGGTCAGCTCTCCCAAGCAGGTCTGTAGTCACAGAAGGGGAACCTGTCTGGCTCCACCCAAGGCCCTGCACAGCGGGTGCAGGAGGTGGGGAGGCTGGAGGAGTGCCATGGAGGGCAGGGGGCTGCTTTGGGGCTCAGGGTCAGCACCAAGCCCTTTTGCAGCCCTGGGGACTGGAGGGCAGAGGGTAATGTGGGGGCCCCTGGCCCTGCTCTCAGATGGGGGGGACCACCTAGACCCACACAACAAGGACACTGAGAGGAACCTGCAGCCACACCATATGACACGGTGGGAGTGGGGCCTCACCTGCTGCCTCCCAGCCAGAGGAGCCTGCCGGCACCCTGCCCGGCCCCAGCCTGGCTCTGAGCTGCGCTGGGCTTCCCACCCAGCCCTGCCCTGGGGACAGGCTCACCTGTGGCAGAGCTCCCCATAACCATCCAGGGGCTGCAGCACGCCACTGGAGGACTCCCCCTGGGTCAGGAACAGCAGCTTGGGCTTGTGCTGGGCCAGGCCCTGAGGGGACAGAGGGGACAGCCGTGTGCAGAGCAGCTGCGAGGAGTCCTCCCAGGACTTCTCCAGGTAAGCAGGGCGCAGGATCTGCCCCCTAACACCACCTTCCTCCCCGCGGAGGGTGCAGACCTGATGGGACGGGGACACCTCCACCCCGCCAGGTCTGTGTGTGCTGAGCCGGGGCCCTAACATCCCAGCTCTGGGAGGAGGACTTGTTCCAGGGTGACTTTTTCCCAGAGCCTGAGGAAGGGTGGCTGCAGCCTCCCAGCCCATCCTGTTGGGGCCACGGTGAGCTCGGGGATCCCAGAGGTCCCCAGGGTGTGGGCGGGTTGGGACAGCCCCATGCCTGCCGTACCTCCTCCACCTCCTGCAGCGTGTGGTAGCCTCCTGGCTCCTTGACCATCGGGTGCACCTGGGCTCCTGGGGGCAGAGGCAGGCTGAGTGGTGCATGGCCCGCAGGCACCTGTGGGGCCCAGCGCTGGGGACAGCAGCTGGACTGAGCAGCCGGGCCCTGTGAGGGCAGGGCCCTGGCCCCTGGCACAGAGTCAGGTGCTGTGTGCTCAGTGAGGCTGCCCTTTGCAGACCGAGACCTCTGGGTGCTCTGATGAGGGCGGCATCAGCGCAGCTCCACTGCCCCCTCAGGCTGCCTCCCTTGGGCCCAGCCAGGCAGGGGCAGCGCTCCTCACGTGGGAGATGAACAAGCACCCTCACTAGGCCCAGTTGACCGCACCAGCAGAGGGTGGCTCCTGAGGGGCCGTGTTTGATGAGTGACTGAATGATGGAACAGATGGATGTGCGAGGGCATGAGCAGGCTTTGCCTTCCTTGGGCCTGGGCGCTTCAGGGAAGCAGCCCTTGTCCTGCTCCCTCTCTCAGACTCCTGGGTCCCCGTGCACAGCTGCCCCCACGGCTGGATGTACGTGGGGAAGAAGCCCTGGGACCATCCAAGTGCGGCGTGAGAAGCCCAGGCCTGGGGTGTGAAGCGGGGCAGGGGAGGGGCTCACCCGGGGTGGGCAGCCAGAGCCACTGCAGGGCCCAAGGTGCACGTGGGCCCCTTGCCTCTGCCAGACCCTGGCTCCCGTGGAAACCAGTATGTGGACTTCAGGGGACCAGGTGAGGGGTCGGGGCCCCCTTGGGCCACCTGGGATTGTCCATTAACCAGGCTATGTGGTGCTGACCATGCGAGAACTGTGGGGTGTCCCAACGCCTGGATGGATCATAAACCAGCCGTGCCTGCTCCTGCTTTAGCCTCTAGAGAACTTGCTGTGGGAAGAGAGGCCCTGCCGGCATCTCGTATTTTGCAGCTCCAGAAAGAGAGCTGTTTCTGAGATTCTGGGGGGGATTTCAGTCTCTGACACCCTGTTCTGTCACGGGAACCCCAAGAGCTGTGGGGTGCTTGTTTGTGTGGAGACCAGAGGAACCCCTGCAGCATCATCCCCCATGTGCTCCAGAAACGGCAGTTCCCAAACTCTGAGAGGCCTGGAGATGGGGGTCCTTGAAGACCCTGATGCCTGCCTGGGGGAGGTGGCAGGTTGGCCTGGCAGGGAGGTGGGTGCAAGAAGGCCCACAGAGGGGAATGAGCCCTGTCCTGGGGAGGGTCCACGGTCGGTACCCCAGGCTTCATGTGTGCGGCAAGAGGCCACCCACCCACCCTCTGCCCGTCTCTCACCGATGCGCTCCCCGATGTCCACGGCCCGCTGCCCCCAGATGCCGCTGACCCCAACTAGGAAGGAGTCCCCTGGCTCCAGGATGTTGAACAGGGCGGCCTCCAGGGCGCAGTGCCCTGAGCCGCTGATGGCCAGCGTGAGTGGGTTCTTGGTCTGGAACACATACTGGATACCTTGCTTGATCTCGTCCATTATCTGAGGGCAGTGGTGCAGGTCAGACCCCGCTCACCGGTGAGGAGGGGTGCAGGGCTGGCCGCCACCTGCCCGGCCCACCTGGTGCATCTCCTTGTGCATGTGCCCAATCATCTGCAGGGCGCCAGCCGCCTGGGCGCGAGGAGCCAGGTTAGCAGGGCCCGGCCCCAGCAGGAGCCGGCTGGGGATGGTCAGGGGCTTGAACAGGGCCTCTGGGGGGGCCACCAGCAGCGGATGGGAGGCCATGGTTCGCACCCAGCCTGCCGCCTGGGGCCCCAGGGCCACACTGGCGGCAGCCAGGGCTCGGAACATTTCCCAGCTGGCCCTGCGCTGGACGCTGTGACAGGCGGCCGTCCAGAGGTGAGGCCTGGTCGATGGGCTCTGGCTACAGCCTGCTGCCTGTCTTGTTTGTCGTTGTTACCTGACCCCTTATTGAGGCTTATCCTGCCTGTCAGGGCCTGACCGCCAGGGTGTTGAACCCCTCTCGGTGGGGAGGCAGGTCGGGGTGGGTGGAGGAGGCTTCTGAGTCCAGTCAATGAAAAACAGAGTGTGACGAGCTGCCCTCTGCCCTCCAGCCCCTCCCATATCCTCTCCGCCCTCTGATGCCACAGCCCAGTGCATCCCGCCAGGCTCAGGGGCCTCAAAGATTTTCTTAAAGGACCAGAGAGCAAATATTTCAGGCTTGGCTGGCCTTATAGGCTGTACTGCAACACCTGACCCTGCTGTTGCCGTGCAGGAGTGGCTACAATGGTACAGCTGTGTCAATAAAACTTTACTTACAAAACCCAGTGGCAGGCCACATTTGGCCCATGGGTCATAGTTGGCTGACTCTGGCTCAGTTGACAGAAAGGCTCAATTTAGAAAACACATATGCCCCGTGTACAGACACACACTCCCATGCATGCACACACACACACACACACACACACACACACACACACACACACGACACGTTGATTCCTGATCCTTTTGGAAATAGTATTTCCTCTGCTCCCCCACACCCCAGACCCCGAGATGCTGTGCTCACTCTCATAGCCAAGGGGCACTTGCTTGGGGAGCCTCCTCTGCTTCCAGAGTTGACAGGCAGGTGGAGTAAACGTGACTCAAGACTCCCTGTAGGAGGAAGGCCAGGCCTGCCCTGTAGACCTGCCCCATCCTGGGAAGTCAGCAAGCCCCCGCATTGCCACAGCAGGTGGAGGCACTGGACTGGAGCCCCCCTAGCAGCCCCTGTACTTCTCACAGTTCTCGGGGGGCCTGGTTGGAGCATATAGGGGCCTTTCTGCTCTGTGGCTGTGGGTCTGACATCTGGGCCTTAGTGGCCAGGGAGGCATCAGAAATCCTTTGGGACGGGAACCAGACCTTTCCCCACGGGGACCCGAGCCCCAGCTCAGCAGAGACCCGCCTTCAGCACCGCTTGCTGGGACTGGGTTTGTCTGGCATTCTGGGAGTGCGGGACCCCGTGAGCTTTACCCAGGCTGTACAGCCATAGCCCAAGCACCTGCGACTTCCACAACCCTGCAGCGGTGCGGGTGCTCTGTCCATCTGATGGGTGAAGAAACAGGCAGCGAGGCAGGCCCCATGTGCTGGTCAAAGAGCAACCCAGGGCAGCCCATATCCCAGTCTTGCCCCAGGGAAGGTGACCAAGGTGTGGTCCCTGCTGGGCCAGGGCAGTCACACAGAGCCACTCGCTCTTGGCTTGGACCTTCCCAGCACACTCGGCCCAGCCTCCCTCCCACCTGGGGAGCTGCACTATGTGCCCCTAGACCAGACATCCACCCCCCATGCCCTCTCCCAGACACACTCCCTGATTCACTGCAGTCTACAAATGCATCTGCGCCTTTGCATATGCTGTTCTCTCTGCCTGGAATGCTTTTCTCTTTCTTTGTTCAGCCCCTTCCTGCTCCTCTGTCAGAGCTGTGGCCAAGCCTCTGGCCCAGGGAGTCATCTCAACAGTCCAGAGCTCCTCAGATACCCATCCACATGCCACATGCCACACAGGCCACGCTGTCCATTATGGCCTGCCCTTCCTGGGGTGGGACCCCACTTTGTACAGTACTGTGTACCCGGCATGGCACATGGGAGGCGGGAGATGCCTGTGACTGGGGTGGGCCAACCAGTCCTGGGGTTTGATGGGTGGTGCACCAGGGAAACCAGGGAGTGGGTGCTTTGTGCCCAAACAGGAAGATGTCCAGCATTGACGTAACAGGGTGGGGAGCTGGTGCAATCCGGGAGGTGTTTCTTCAGGCCACGAGCCGATTGGGAGCTTTGGAGCCATTGATGACAGCAAACAGCAGGGCAGGCAACCGACCTCTTGTCTCCTGTGGTCCTGGAGATAAGGGCCACCTGGACAGGTGAGCAGGCAGTCCTGCCCGGACGCCAAGGCCAGCAAGGCCCAGCCCGCAGCAGCGCCTCATGGCTCCGCGAGGGTCAGCCGGGCCCCCACCCTGCCTTAAGGGCTCTGGGCCAGGGCCTGGGGTCTGGGTGGAGCAAGAAGTCCAGACCAGGACCCAGTGCCCACCCAGCATCCCAGTGCCCTCCCTGAGTGGGGCCTGCTGGCCCAGCTCCCAGGACCTGGGCTGACTTAGCTCTCTAGTCAGTGGTGGAGCCCACGGGCTGCTGCCTGCCACGTCACTCTACAAACCAAGCTGATTTTTAAACTTACTTCTGGTCTTCCCCCAAGCAACATGAAAAGCACAAACTTTTGCCCATAGGTCCACTATCCGCACACCCAGAACAGAGTCATGAAGGCAGGACGTGTGCCACCTGCTCCCTCGGTGCACCAGGCAGACAGAGACCTTGTTGGCTGGCAATGCAGGCTTTCTCCAGCCTCCGCCAGCCACCCCCTCCTGTTGAGTGTGTCCTCGGAGGCTCATTTTTAAGTCTATGGCTAAAGCCAGTCTGTTGTGATGTCGGGCGGAGGAGGCTGCAGAGGCCCAGGCACTTGTCTTCTCACAGGCAACCTGCCTGTCCAGGTGGGAGGCACGGGTCTGAAATCTGCAGCCTCAGCCACGCGGGTGACGGTCATGAGGAAACTGCCCCACACAGGGGCCCTGATGAGACTGTGTCCCTGGGTAATTGCTTAGCTGTGTGGTGAGAGGTGGCACGAGGCTAGCGTTCTTGGCAACATCTATTATCACCCTCACCCCGCTGAGCTGTTTCTGTGGGTATGGGGCACCCTAGGGTGCAGGTCACATGGGGTGGAGTGGAAACACCTGTGTGGTAATGGACCAGGTGCCCATCCCCAGGGTGGGGTGCAGCCCAGCTCTGCCTGGGTGGTGGCAGGACAGGTTGGCCCCAGGGCAGCCACCCTGGGGGCACTCCTGTGCCTCATTGCTGCAACGATGCTGATACCTGGCAGCTGGGCAGCCGCCGCCTCTACCCGTGCACCCCGCTTCCCAGGCACCGACTGTGGGATGATGAGTGACCAGTCACTCGCGGAGCACATGTGCTCGTAGGAACCGCAGCCCAGGTGACAGTGACGGGGCTCCTGGGGCTCCTGAGGTGCCCTCACTGTGTACGACCACTCTTGGGGCCTCCCTCATCTGCTCCTTTCCCATCTGGGGTCCTTGGGGTGCTGTGCTTAGCTGTCACAGACCACAGGGGCCTTGGGCTGTGCCATCTAGGCCCTGATTCCCCACAAATTGAAACCCACTCCCACGCTGCCCTGGCAGGCTGAGGGTGCTCGGGAAGGCTCTCCCAGGATGGGGACAGGGAGGGAAGGGTAGCATCCAGAGAGAGGAGTCCCCCAGCCCATCCTCGGGACCCTGGGAGCGTCCATCACAGAGGCGGGGAGCAGGCTCTGCAGGGGCCGCAGGTGGAGGGCCCGGGGCAGGGCACCTGGGGTCACCTCCGCCAAGCAGCCAGGACCCTTCCCTGCCTGGAGCCGGCATCCTCGTCCATGAGGAGCACGCGCCTCAAGGGTCGTGGTGACAGGGTGGGGCTGGGCGAGTGGGAGACCGGGTTTGCCAGGCACACAGGCACCAGTTAGGGTCTCCAGGCCCCGATCACATTCCTCTGGGCCTTGGGCGTCAGATTCTCAGGGATTTTTTTTTTTTTGAGAGGGCATCTCCCATATTTATTGATCAAATGGTTGTTAACAACAATAAAATTCTGTGTTGGGGACTCAATGCACAGTCATTAATCAACCCCAAGCCTAATTCTTGTCAGTCTCCAATCTTCTGAAGCATAACGAACAAGTTCTTACATAGTGAATAAGTTCTTACATGGTGAACAGTGCAAGGGCAGTCACATCACAGAAACTTTGTTTTGATCACACATCATGAACTATAAACAATCAGGTCAATTATGATTATTCGATTGATTTTTATACTTGATTTATATGTGAATCCCACATTTCTCCCTTATTATTATTATTATTATTATTATTATTATTATTATTATTTTAATAAAATGCTGAAGTGGTAGGTAGATGCAAGATAAAGGTAGAAAACATAGGTTAGTGCTGTAAGAGGGCAAGTGTAGATGATCAGGTGTGTGCCTGTAGACTAAGTATTAATCCAAGCTAGACAAGGGCAACAAAACATCCACGGATGCAGAAGATTTCTCTCAAAACAGGGGGGGTGAGGTTCTAAGCCTCACCTCTGTTGATCCCCAGTTTCTCACCTGATGGCCCCCCTGCGACTGTGCCTGTCTTAGGTTGTTCCTCCCTTGAGGAATCTTACGCGTCTCTGGCTAACCAGTCATCTTCCGGGGCCATACAGGGAAATGTAAAGTTGGTAAGTGAGAGAGAAGCAATATTGTTTGAAAAGGTTAGCTTTTTACTTCTTTGCAGATTTATGCCCTGTGGCTTCTATGCCCAGCATTTGTCTTGAGGTATCTTTACCACCTGGAGGAATTATGATACTCGGTAAATTCGATATGAGGCACAAATTCTACTTAAGGGTTGTAATTATGAAGGAAGAAGAGAAGCTATAGAAGTAGCAGGCGGAAGAAAACATGGGAAGATTGATTATTTCTTTGTCATATCTTCTTGTAGTGTAACATAAGCGTGTATAGGTTTTAAATTACTAATTAAATTGCGCACACACATTAACATAATAGAAATACAGCTACATAACCAAAGCAGACCTACAATTACCAGCCATCTCCAGTGAAACCAAGAAAACCAGTTAGGCACCCTAGGCATTTGTGAAAACTTATCAGTGATATGATGGATATTGTCTAACTGAATTTGAATATTTTGAGAAAAATCAGACACATTAAAACAACACATTCCTGGGAACTGTTCACATCCCATATGTTCTTTTAACAGTAGATAGTCTATAGTCGCAAGATTTTGGAGCACTGCAACTTGCACTTCTCCTAATTCTTGGTTGAGTTCTGACAGTATAGATCCAGTCAAATTTGTTGTTTTACTGTATGCACAGGCCAGCTTAGATATCTCCTTCTTCATTCCAATGGTAAGTCCAGGAACCGGTGGGATGGATGCAGCTACAACTGCAGCAGCATCTCAGGGATTTTTTAAGATGCCTGAGAGACACCCCCAGGCCAAGGCGGCCCTTTGCTATCTCCACACAGAGGGCTGGGTTCTGAGGACGGGGCTGGAGCGGGGCGGCCCTGCCAGGGCTTGGTCCCAGGGCCGTGCCCGCTTGGAAGCCGGGTTCCCAGTGGCAGCACAGTGGCCATGGTGTGGGGAGACAGGCGCTGTCCACTTGGGGCCCGGGGTTCCTGAGATGAGTGTTGGATGGTGTTGATCCCAAATACATGCTATGGTCCTGCCCCCCGGGGCCTGTGCATATGAGGTCAGCCTGGAGGAGGCGGGCCCCAAACCCATGCCTGAGGCCCTCACAGGGAGGGAGAGACTCGGACGTGGACACGGCGGGGGCCCACCACGCTGGTGGCAGAGGCTGGAGGGTCGCAGCCCCATGCCTGGGGTGGCCGGCAGCCACGAGGAGCCGGATGAGGCAGGGACCACCCTCCCCAGGCCATGGTTTTGGACTTCTGGCCTCACAACTGGGAGAGGATATATTTTTGTTGTATGTCAACTATACTTCAGTTAAAATAAAAAAAATTTTAATAAAAACATTTCTGTTGTGTGTTAAGCCCGCAGCATGTGTGACTCACTTCAGCAGCCCTAGGGGATGGATACCCCGGGAGCTCCTGACACCTGGGGTTCACGCCCAGGTGCTGTGTCCACACCTGTGGAGTCAGGCTGCAGTGGGCAGCCAGGCCCCTCCTCCAGCCCTGCGCCCTCTTCCTGGGTTCCTCGGCCATGGCCCACCTGGTGTGTTTCTTTCACACCCACTAAGGTGTCAGCACCTTGATTCAGCAAACACAGGAAAGCACAAATGGTTCTCTGACAGGCGGGAACGCTGCTCTCCTGGCAGCTCAGGCTGAGGACATGGTGGAAACCCAGGGCCCCTGCCAAGTGTCCCTGCCAAGTGCGCCAGCCCCTCCTGCCCGGCCCACCTCCAGCTCTTATGGGAGGTTCCAAAGTGCCAGGACTTCCAGGCTGCCAGGACTCGGCCCTCAGCTGAACTCCGGTCTTGCCCCACAACCCTCCCACGTCTGACCCTCAGTGACATTCCCGACATGACTGCTCCCCAACCTCAGTGTTTCCAGGGGCAGGTGAGGACCCATCCACGGAGGTGGGAGAGCCGAGCAGCTCCGGTCCTCGCTGGGCCTGCCCAGTCACTGACCCCTCTGCACTGTGGGGAGCAGGGGCCCATGCGCACCTGCCGTGGTGGGGTTCCTGAGGCTCGCAGTGGGCTGCGAAGAGACACTTCGCCAGCTCGTGCTGTGGATGAGCTTAGCCCGATGCCCTTGAAAACCCAGGGGACTCGGCTTTTCCCAGGATGTTTCCTGGGAAAAGGGGTTCAATGCCTACCTGAGATCCACTTTTTAAATTGAACTTTTTAAGGATAAAAGTACTGTGTGCTCACTGTAAATAATGTTGAAAAAGACCAAAATAAATTTAGAACAAATTAAATGCCTGGAAACCCTCTTTTTACATGAAGCCAATTTTATTACATGCCACTTTCTTGGGTTTGCAATGCCAGGTCTTTGTCTGACCCCTGGCATCATGTCAACACCAGAACATCCTTGGGTTCGATGGAAGAGTGCAGAACCGACCCATCAGAGCCCTGGGCTGCGTCTGCTCCTTGGAGAGCTCCGGGTGCTCAGAGCTTGTCAGTGTCTCCTGCTGCAAATCTTGTACAATCAACAGGAAAAGAAACAATTTCTTGAGCCACTGGATAGGCCTGAAGGTGTGGAGAGTTGGCTTACCTGCGGCTTAAATCAAATGTTATTCACCGTGTTTCTAGAGCTGGTGTCATGGTCGGCTCTGTGGGAGGTCCAGAGCTGCACCCACACACTGTGCACACATGGGTAACAAGCGGGCCCCCCGGGGCAAGGCCATCCAAGAGGTGGCATCCCTCGCTGCGGCCCCCGCACGGAGGAACAAAGCATGGGGGAGATCAGTGCCCGTGTCCTCTGGGGCATCTGGACTCTCCCCAGGCAGAGGGTGCCCTGTGACTGGCCCCAGAACACCCTGGGCCTGTGTCTCTGACGGGATGCTCGGGGAGGTGGTACCCACACGTAGGATATGAGGTGACTCCTGTGCGACCCCAGGGGAGGGTCTCTGGAAGCTCACACCAGGTCCCCCGACTTCTTCCAAAGACCTTTCCCTTTGTGGGGCTTTGTGCCATTTCTGCCCAGTCCCGGTGAGTCCTGGGGAGGTTCTGGGACCCAGACAAATACGCACAGCTGACTTTTTAACCTCAGGAAGCAGTGGGGGTTTTTTCCCTCGGCGCTGACAGCTTGTGGCCAGACTGTGCGTCCGTCCTCCGTGGGACAAGCTCTGCCTCGTCTCATCCCGCCCTGGGAGAGGCTGTCGGCGTCTTGGTGACTCGTGCCTACTCGCCCCCACTCACAGATAGCTTTCCCCGCGCCGACACATGAGAATGAGCCACTATGCGGAAGTCGGCGAGGACCACACGGGCTGGCCCAGGAGAGCACGGGGCGCCCCGGCGTGGCTGCAGCGGGCACACGCAGGGTGGGAGCGGGCGGAGGCGGCTGTCTGGCAGAAGCAGCCCCTGAGCCAAGCTCTGCTGGGAAGAGAGGCTCCCCAAGACACATGGGCGGAGCGTGTCCCCCTGGGGTTTGCCCTGGCTTCGCCCCACGCAGTGAGATCCCACAGGAAAGCCCTTCGAGTGGTCACCTCCCCCAGGGTGCCCTCCTGGGTCTGGGGGGCAGAGGGTGCCTCAGGTGAGCAAGTATCAGAATCCCCAGACCTGCTGGCTCCGCAGACTGGGGTGGGCTCACAAACCTACACCTCTGGTGCTGTAATGAGCAGGGGGCCTGAGGAGACCAGGACTCTCGGGGGTCCCACAGGGCAGGAAGGCTCCAAGGGGTGGGCTGAGCCAGGGGTCACTGACCCAAAACTCTGTGCTGGCGGGAGCTGCGGGCCTGGGGACTGGACAGTGACACCCAGTGGCCAGACAGAGCTGCCCTGGCGCTTCGCTCCTCCCTCGAAAGCCAGCTGATGCCAAGAGTGACGCAGAAGGGTTGTTGGGGGAGGAGGTGTAAAGAGAACGGTGCCCCCCACCCAGTGCAAGGGGGGCATCTGCTTATGAAGATGCAAACTGCAGGCCCGAGGCGTTTCGGCGGCTCTGCTCTGGGCGTGAGCAACGCGACAGTGACCCCCTGTGGCCGGAGCCTGCCGGGACACCCACTGGCAGGGGGTGGGGCGCCCAAGAGCCTCGCCCAGGCCACCAGGGAGTCACGAGGGAACGCGTGCCAGAGTCCTGAAGCAAGTCCCGGAGGTCACGTCCCCAGATCTCCTGTGTGCGTGCGGGCGCGTCCGCCCGCGGCCGCAGGGCACTGCCACATTTCACAGAGCCGGCCGGCTCCCTGACATCGCCCAGCGGCCTGTCCAGAGACACATTTCCCCATCTGTCTAGGAAACGTCTTGTCCAAGTGGCCTGTTAAAGCTGAGTGCCAAGCCAGGCCCAGGAAGCTGCCGGCCTGGGGACTGGACGGGGAGGTGAGGGGACCCCACAAAGGCAGTGACATCTCGTGGCCTGACGGAGCTGCCCTGGGGCTTCACACCCTTAACGAGGCTCCAATGCTCAGGGCTCCTCACGTGCCAGTGGAAATTCACGCCAGTGAGCGACTTGCCAAGGTCAGATCCCGGCTTAAGAGGTGGAGCGGGGTGAGACCACCCTTGTGGAGCCCCACGTGTGGGTGCCCGGGTCTGCAGGCTGAGTGCCCGGCAGCCCGAACCACCCCATCCTTTCCCAGCTCGGCTCCACAGCTGTCCTGGCCTGTCAGCATTCTGCCTGCTGGGCCCACCGCTCACTCCCTGCAGATTTTCTCGCCCGCCGGCCACTGTTCACCACGGGCCCTGGGGCTCCAGTGTCCATCGGTCAGCTTCATGTGGCCAGATTGCTGTTCCATTCATTTTCCCGGAATCGGGTGCTCCAATCAGCCTTCCCTCCTCCCTCAACACCAGGTCGGGCAGCTTCCAGGCAGTGACAACCTGTCTTATTTCCCCACACGCTCTTCTGGGTTGCAGAAAGGGTGGTTCTGAGTACAGGAGGGCGCCCTGGGACAGATGAATGAATGGGCTGCTGATTCCTTTTGAATTAGGGCATCCAGTCTAGAAAGGGTCTTCTGGCCCTGGGGAACTGGGCTCTGGGGTAACCCGCAGCCAGCCCTCCGCCAGCCTCAGCTTGTGGCCCGCTGCCCAGGCTCCCTGGCCAGCCTCCTCTCCTGGAATCTTCACCCATCCCACAGGGCAGAGAGGAGGTGGGGCGAGGAGCTGCTGCCCCCGGGTCTGAGCTTTGTCTGTAAGACCTGGGTCCCAGCACCTCACCCGATTTCCTGGGAAAGGTGAAACTGCTCCCAGAAGGGCTGTCCAGCTCAGAGACGTCCCCAGTTTCCTGTCCCAAGGCCTCAGCTCAGGCCTGCACCCAGTCACACTGGAAGCCCCTCCTAGCTCTCACGGGCCCCCTGCCTCCGCCCT
The DNA here is from genome assembly GCF_040802235.1 of Manis javanica. NCBI lineage: Eukaryota > Metazoa > Chordata > Mammalia > Pholidota > Manidae > Manis > Manis javanica. The sequence goes on from NC_133167.1 coordinate 794,245, forward strand.
GCCCTGTCAGGGGTCCTAGAAGCATCCCCACACCCCTTCTGTGCTGCCCCTGCCCTCCCAGACCTGGTGTGTGGAGGGGTGTGCATGGAGGGGTGCTTTGAGGTCACAGCCTCCTGCTGACCTTTCCTGTTGCACCTGCTCCCCAGGCTGCACACACGGCTGGGGAGACACTGGGAGACCTCAGAACCCCGAAGAAAGGTTGTTCTCACTGCCCAGCCAAGAGCACAGCCACATGGGGCTCTGGGGGGACGGGGGTCCCCTCATCTGCTGGGTCTACCCAGGAAGGGCTGAAACCAAAGCCCAGGCAGGAAGTGGGTTCCTGTATGTTCTAGAAACCCAGGGTGTAGTGAGAGGGCCCTGTCCCTGCACCTTGTAGAACTCAGCTCAGCCAATCCTCGAACACTTTCAAGGAAAGGCCACTGTTATTCCCTGTTCACAGGTGAGGAACCTGAGGTCTGCAACAGGGACGGGACCTACCCGGGCACCTCCCACACAGTGGGGAAGAGCATGGGAAGGAGAGACTAGCTGGGATGGCAGGGAGGAGGAGGGGCCTGGGGCATCCCCGCAGACCTGTCTCCACGGGCCACCGGGCCACTGTGCGCATGTCCAGCGGATGAGTCAGGGCTCCCTGCCCCAGGCTCCCGATGGGCATCTAAGGCAGTGGGCTCAGGCCACTCTGAGGGCCGGCGTGCTTGCCATCAGAGCAGGCTGGGGTGTCCCTGGGAGGTGGGCAGGCCAGCCCCGGCTGGGGTGTCCCTGGGAGGTGGGCAGGCCAGCTCCAGCTGGGCCCCGGCCCCGGGCGTCCGGAGCTGCCTGGGGCTCACACAGGGCACAGTCAGGAGCGCGATGCCGACCTTTCCTATCATTTCCAGACCTGTTCTGGGTTCTACCTCTTCTCCCCATGTTCCCAGAATGAGGCCCAGACGGTGGGGTCACTGGGATCCGTTTTGCACCAACCAGGCAGAGGGAGCTGGTTCTCCGTCGGGGCGCTCAGGCCACGCCCCAGTCTCCAGACTCCCCTGGCACCCTGCTCTGCCCTGCCATCTCTGGTGCCCCTCCACACGGCCCTCCCTTTTACCCACATCCCCCAGCGACTGCACCCAGTGGGGGGCAATCCCCACACGAGGCTCACGGCCACTTCCCGAGGAGGCCTGAATCTGCCCAGGGCCATGGGGATCAGTGGGGGGAGCTCCCGGCCCCGCAGCCCACCTGGGCCTGGTGGAGGCTCAGCAAACGGCACCACCATCTGGCTTGGACTGGCCTGGAATAACCAAGAGAAAGGAATTGGTCCCCACACTCCTTCCTCCAAGGTCAGCCTCTTTTCTGCCAAGATCCAAGAAAAGGTTTAATTTAGTCACTTTTGCTGCCAATTTTGTTTTTGCGTTGTCACCCTGTGACCTCGGATCCTCCTCAGGCTGAAGCAGGGCTGCAGGCTGCTGGGGCGCCTCCGGCCGGGACCAACTCCATAGAGCCGGGGAATTTCACTGCCAGTTCTGCCTGCACCAACAGGTCTCAAGTGATGGATTCAGTCCTTAGAAAAATAGTATCATCACATGGAGAGAAACACATATTTGGGGGAAAAACACAGACAGGAAGATACTGACACCAAAACTCTCGGGGTGAATGACCTCTGAGCACAGGATGCTGTGTCTGGGGGCTTCGTGGGGGCGTCTGATGCTGGGAAGGGCTCCTAGAGGCCCCAGAGCAGCAGGCCACGGACCACGGCAGGACGCATAACGAAAGGTGGTAGGACTGATCACGTGGCACCATGCAGTGGATGGCTGTGGCCATCGGGCCTGGCAGAGTGAACTGATACCCGGAGAGAAGGAAGTCTGCTCACACTTGGTGGGACAGAATCCAAGCACCTTTGGAAATGCAGCTCCCAGCGGGAGGGCTTGCAGCACGTGGGACGCAGAGCAGAGCGGTTTAAAGCTGCCTGGGCCTTGCAGCCACACCGTCCTGGGTCAGTCGGTCCTGGGCGGGCTCAGGCATGGGCAATACTCCAAGCTCCCGAGGGCTGCTAATTGAGCCCTGGGTGAGATCCACGACTGTGGAGTGTACCACAGCGTGGCAGAGGTCACCAGGGCTGCCTCCCGGATCACCCAGTCAGCACTCAGTGGGGACGTCATATTGGCTGATGTGAGCAGGAGGGGGTTTACTTCAGGCTGAGGACCACCATGCTGGGTCAGCGGGAAGACTGCAGATGCAGACCTTCTCGGGAGTCCTGGAATGACCCAAAGCTGTGGCACTCACCTGGGCCACCAGGAAGGGCCACCAACCAGACGGCCCACTGCCTTCCAAACCCGGGCACCCACGGGGTGGGCAGAACCTATATGGCAGTTAGGGTATCTGGGAAATGGAGCTTCTGGCTACCAAGCCTCTAGGGGACTGCAAAGCACACAGGTTGGGACAAGCACATGCACGGCAGCCATGTGTTCACTTGTTAAGACATCTCAACGTAAAAGATAGTTAACGGTGCCCTCGGCTGTGACTGTTCCTTTAATAAGCAAAGGTTTTGCAGGTGTGATTAAGGGTCCTGAGAGGGGACATTATTCTGCATTATCCAGGTGGTCCCTGAATGCCATCATGGGGTCCATATAGTGAGACAGAGGCGGGTAGACACGGAGGAGGTGGGGACAGTGTGGCTGTAGGAACAGAGATGGAAGATGCTCTGCAGGCCTTGAAGGGAGCAGGTGATGGGGTGGGTGGCGAGGTGAGGGAGGCAGCCTGGACCTGAGCAGGAAGGGACACTCTCGAAGCCCCACACTTGTGATGCATCATGCTGGCCACAGGAAAATCACACAGCCGCTCAAGAGAAGTCATTCATTTGACCTGAGGGGATCACGAACCATAGCCCCCCACAGACACAGGCACACGAGGTGCGGGCTGAATGTGCAGGGACCCCACTAGGCCAGGGCTCCCCCAGGCCCCTCCTGCCTCCTGGAAGGGTTTGCGGAGAGGCACCCCAGTGAAGGTCCCCTCAACTTCGTGATTTCTCATGGTACTTTTTTTTTATAGCTCAGACGTCTTCTCAAAACATTTCGAAGTTGGTACCTTCTTTGAGAAACACTCAAGTACACCGAAGCCTTGATGCAATGCTTGCAGGGTTTCCATGTCACGGAAACAGATACAGATACGTCACGTTGCAATCACTTTCTCCTTGTGGGCTTATCATTTAACGCCGCCTCTTGCTGGTTTTGTCAGAGTCACGTTCTAGGTTCTGGTGCGGTCACATCCTCCAGGTCTGTCCTTTGTGGCTTCTGGACTCATTACGCCCCAGAAAGGCCTCTGTGGACTAAGGATATGAAAGATGGGAGTTTTTTTCTTGGTTGAACAAAAATAAGCAGTTTTATTTATTTTAAATTTTGAATATTTTGTGTGTGTGGAGGAGAAGACACATTCTTTTTTCCAGCCTGGTAGATCTTTTACTCAATGAATGTGGTTCAGAATATTGGCTGTCTTTCCCCTATTGCTGTGAAATGCTGTGAATTGTATGCTAAGTTAATTTATATCTGATTTGTTTTGGTTATACTTCTATCAGTTCCTTGGTCAGTATTGAGTAGTTTTAATTATAGCTTTAAGGTCGATTTGCATAAGGTAGATAAATTTCCCATAGTAATTATCTTTTACATGTTTTACTTTTTTCTTGCTATTCACTCTTATGTTGCCTACATTAACTTTAGAATGACTTAAATTCCTAAAATACTCTTATGATTTTTATAGAAATTGCATTAAATTTACAATATTTAGTCTTCCTTTCCAGGGAAGTATTATATTTCCCAATTATTCACATTAAGCCTATGTCTTCAATAACCTTTTATAGATCTTTTTTTAAGTGAAGAATTTATTCATTTATGATCACATTTATTCTGAGGTACATATAAGTTTTTGATGCTCTTTTGATTGTAATCTGTCTCCCCTTACCTGTTTAATTATGTTTTAAAATATTTTGCGAGTTTCAAAATCCATAGACCCATCCCTAGATTTAACAAGTGTTAACATATTTCTATCTTTGCTTCAGATCTTGTTTTTTTAAAGAAAATGTTATTGATAACCACTGTTATCAAGACAGCATGGTATTGGAAAAGAAAAAACCAGTTGATCAATTCAACAGAATAGAGTGTCTAAAAATAACCCCACACATAGGTCAATGGTTTTTGTCAAGGTTTTTGGTCAAAAATTGATCAAGGAAGGGAAACCTTTGCAAAGAGCAGGGCTCGGACAACAAGATTATCAGTTCAAGCTGATCATAGACTAAAGGCAAGGCTACAGCCACAAAACCACCGAAGAATACGCAGCCTCGGGGTAGGCACAGATTTCCCGGGACACAAGAAAGCACTGGCCACAGAAGGAAAATAAATCCATAAATGGGCCTTAATCAAAATTGAAAACTTCTGCTCATCAGAAACATCGTCAAGAGAAAAAACAGACAAACACAAACTGGCAGGAAATATTCACATATAATTGGCAGATGAGCTGTATTCAGTATCTATAAAGAATCCTGCAACTCAAAAACAAAGAGACAAATAACCAGCCTGTGTTTTTTTTTAAGGGGCAAAGCCTTAGAGAAACACTTCACACACAAAAAATAGGCAAGTGGTCAGAGAGCACGTGAAAAGTTCTTAACATCCTTAGTCATCAAGGAAATAAACCTCCTCGGATGGCTGAAGCCAAAAAGACCGACAATGGCAAGGGCTGCCAAGAACCGGAGGCACACAGACTTGAACACTACTGAGTGGGAAATGCTCACCCACTTTGGAACTGCCTTTAACAGCCCGTGAGTGGACACATGGAGTGTCTATGACTTCCCAGCTCCCCTCCCGGGTATTTATTCGAGAGAAACTGAAGGTAAGTAGCCCCTGAAAGCCTTGTGCAAGAATGTTCAAGCCGTAGCGTAAGTCAAAGGCTGGAAACAGCCCAGATGCCCATCACCAGGAGGGTGGACGACAGACCTGGGGCAGAGCTGTAGGGTGGGTCACAACCCAGCAGGACAGACGAATGGCTGTCAGGCAGCAGCACGGGGAGGCTCAGACACGATGCCGTGTGAGGGAGCCCAGACACAGAGGGGCATGTGACATCCACGTCCAGTGGCTGAGAAGCTGGAGTGGGCAGAATGGCCTGTGTGACAGAAATCAGGTCCAAGGTGGCGTCCAGGGGTGGGGACGAACTGGGAGGGCATGTCACTACGTAGTTGTGAGACTGGTGAGGTGGTGCATATCTGTGCCTTCCCCTGTGTGCACATTATACCTAGACAGAGACCAAGGTGGAATATCCCACAGATGCACCCGAAGCTCACACACTCTGCCCCAGCGTCCCTACCCCTCCTTCCTGCCCAGAGAAGCTCGAGTCCAAGGGCAGCGAAGTTAAATTCACGCTTTCATACATTTACTATGACTATATTTGTTTGGCTCCATTAACAGTAAGTAGCAATGTCTTGGAAGTAAAATGTGTATGGCAGGCATTGCCCGCTTGCCCCTCCCCCCCATGAACAAGAAAATAAAATACTTTCAGAGACATGTAAAGTCACAATGAAAATAGAGCAGAGTACCATGTTTTCAAGACTGCGTTTGATGTTGGATTTCATAAATATCTTTTGAAAGTTAGGGAGATCCATTCCATTTCTAGTTTAAGAATTTGTATCAGGAATATTCATCAAATTTCAGCAAATGTATTTTTTGCATGAGTCAGTATAACTTGGTTTTTCCTGCTCTACATTGTGTAACAAATTACACTGTAAGATCTCCTAATGTCCTAATGTTGAACCATCTTTTCACTCCTGGAACAAATTCTGTGTGGTCTTGACACCTCACCCTTGTCCTACACTATCAAACCCCACGTGGGACTTTTGTGTTTATGGTGGAAAGTGATATTTGTCTTTAGTTTTTCTCTCTTGTGCTGTTGTTGGTGTTGATACCAGGACAATGTTACCTTCAGAAAACAAAATAGGGATTTTGCCGTATTTTTTCCTGTTTTAGAACACTTTAAATAATAGATATTACATTACTTGAGGAGTTGGGAGAGCTTGCCCGTAGATAGCACCTGATGCGCTAAGCATGCAGGAGAGAAGTCAGAGCAGATCACCTACAGCAGCTTACATTTTCTCTCCGTGTTATGGAATCACTTACGTTCTCTCTCTCCTGTGTCCCAGTCTGTTCTCGCTGTTATCACAGACTAGCAAAGAAAGACTGAAGGGCTTGAAAACAACAGAGGTTTATTTCTCACAGTTCTGGGGAAGGGAAGCTGAGATCAAAGTACCAGCAGATGGGGGATCTTGGGGGATCTGCTCTGCCCATTTCTCCCTGTGTCCTTCACAGGGGATAGGCTGGGGGCGCTCTCCGGGGGCTCCTTTACAAAGGCCCCCGTCCCCTCCCTAGGGACTCCAACCTCGTGACCTGACGTCCTATCCCATCCCACTGGGGATTTGGGTCTCAGCGTATGAACTTTGGGCAGACATAGACATGTGGTGTAGAGCGCCTTGTGAGAAAAATCTTAGCAATTAATATTTTCTTAGAAAATGATCCATTTTATTTAAATTTTCACTTTTCATGTAAATGTTTTATTTAATTTGTTTCTGTAGTGATACCCTCTTCTCATTTTCAAAGAGCCAATCCTTTATTTTTCTAAGTTCTGTTTCTTTCCTCTTTCATGACTTAAGTCTTTACATTAACTTCCTTCTGTGCTCGGCTGAATGTTGTTGTGGTTGCCATTCATTGTCTGGATTCTGTAGCTGAATGCATAGCTCAGTCATGTTCAGTCTTCTTGACTCTTATCAAAGCATGTGGGGCTTGCATTTGCCTTCTTTTAACACAGTGGCTGCTGCCCATTCGTTTGTTCTCACTCATTTCTAACTAGAGTGTAATTTCAGTTTTCTTTCCTCATTTAATCAAATATGCTTCTTAACTTCAAAGTGTCCAACTTTTTTCCTGGGCCATGCTTTTCCCATTTGCATCCTGTTTTATTACCTTGGGAGTCCCCAGGTAAAAAAGGGACTTTTATTACCTTTTACAACCTATGCAATTTCTTCTTTGAATGATTTACCGGTGTTTTGGATGGCTGTAGGCCTGGTTAAAGTCACACCGCTGCTCATGGGCTTTCGAGCAGGGCCAGTGTGTGTGGCTGAGGCTTCCCACAGGAGGCTTGTGTCCACACTCTAGTGGGGTGGCTGCAGGGTTCAGTGAAGGGCCACTCACTAGGTGGCCAGGGTGGAGGGCCCACTGGGGGGCCTCTTTGCTGGCCCTGGGGGCAAGGGGAGTGAGCCTACAGGAACCTGGAGGAGGCCGTACAGGAGCCAAAGCCCTCCACCTGGGCAGCAGATTCCACCACCTGCTGGTACTAGGGACACCTGCCCTACCCTGACACCACCCTCCCCTCCTGGCCTCTGACCTCCTGCTGGACCCACCCACCAACTGGAACCTAACGGGAATGGAGAGGCCAGCATGGAGAGACACAGCAGGTAGAGGCTGACTGGGGAAGTGGGGGTCAGGTCTGGGGGGCCCACCCTGCACACCCCGGGTACTGTCACGGTGCCGCCTCCCCACTTGGCTCTAAGTCCCTGTGGAAGTGTCCGTCTTTGGTAAGAGGGCAAAGATCCTCTGGGAAGGCTGGGCCCAGCTCAGCCCATTACCCCATCCACACCTAGCGCTGGGACATGCCCCACGGCCCGACCCCAGCCCCCACTCCCAGACTGTGGGCTGGCGTCCCTGGGAGCCCATAACCTGCACCCTCCCCACACTTGACCAAGCCCAGGGCAGCCAGTGGGAGCGTCCTGATGTATCAGCCTCTCCTAACAAAGGGCATTTTTCATGGAGGCACAGGCCCCCTCCCCTGTCCCCCCAGCCAGCAAGCCCCAGATGGCTCAGTGCTTGTGGAGTCTTTGTGGACGGGGAGGAGGAAGAGCGGGGGGCCAGGCCATGAGGGAGGAGGGAGGGGCATGTGCTGGGGACTCTGACCTCAAGGGATCATCCCTTCCTTCTGGTGTGGGTCACTAGAGAGCCGCTGGGAGCAGCAGCTCGCGGACATTGTCCCCCGCAACGGGCCCTGGCCCCGCGCACGCAGCCCGGCTGCCAGGCGCTGCTGGCCAGACACTGAGTCAGCAGCTAGCCGCCCGGCGCGCGAGCAGAGCCCAGCAGAGCTGTCAGCACGGAGGGGCTCCCTCTGGGCCTCCTAAGCCCCAGGCTGGGGGCCCAGGCACTGGGGGCCTCCCGGCTCTGCACCCCTCCGCTGGGTGGAGGCTCCCAGCTCTGCTCTGTCCCACCCTGGCTCCAGCACCCAGCCATGCCATGCTGCTCCTTGCGGGTTACCACCCTCCTGGTAACAGTTTACGTTGGGCCATTCCACAGTGCAGTGAGATCGGGAATGTCAGCGGGTAGGTTGTGTTCCGACAAATGCAGAGTCCTGGGCCTCAGCCAGGCCCTGCTGACTCTCACGGGAGGGGCCGGGGTGAGGCTAGCCAGAGCCTCCATCAATTGAAGCCTGGGTGGGCCAGCCATCTCCTTCCTGCCATCCCCCAAGGGCTGCCTCATCCCGGCAGCTCTGGCCTGAGAAGCTCCTAGAGTCCGGGAACCAGTGTTCAGCCAGGGGTTGGGCTGGGACACCAAGCGCCGTTGACCCTCAGGGCTTCAAGTCTCTCTTGGTTTCTTCATCTGCAAAATGGGGATGATATCTGCCTCCTTGGGCAAGGCATGTGAGTAAACCTGGCAGCGCTCTGCAGATTCTACGCCTCGGCGCACTGGGGAGGCCCAGGGCACTGGCATGAGCTGGGAGCAGGTGCCTGCACGCTGGGCCTGAGGCTCTGCCTGGCTGCCCCTCTGTGTTCCGGGTGCCAGCCTTGGGGGTCCCCAGGCCAGCTGGGTCAAGACTCCCAGCCCTAGGACTCATGTCTCTGGTCAGCTCTTGGGCCCCAAGCTCCACTGTGTGTGCCAGACCAGTGTTGGGGGCTCTTACAGGCCTCCCCCCTTTGCACCCAGACCAGTGGCTGGTGTCCAGGCTTCACCCCATCTCAGCAGGCCTCTGTCATGCAGGAAACATGTCCACACCTTTGCTGAGGTACCTGGATGCTTTGCACACATGCTGACCCACCAGCCTGGGCAACCTGCACCACGCCCTCCTGACCAGGACCGGGTCCAGAGAGCCTGCTTGGCAGACAAGTCACATGCTGCCTGTCAGTGCACTTGTTTTACCCTTTCCTGAATCCACAGGAGAGCACTGCCCCACTTTACACACAGGCCCTGGGACTCTGAGAGGAGGGAACAAATAGGAACTCAGAGAATGGGAACGGTCCATCCAGGAAGGCTGCATGGAGGCAGCATCCTAACAGGGCTTTGGAGGATGGGAATTGTCAGTTTTAGGGAAAGGCCGCAGAAGCTGAAGAGAAAGTATGACTATAGGGTGCGCAAGGGCCTAGGAGGAATTGGCCAGGACCCGATGGGTAAGGGAATGTCGGACAGACCCCAGGGGGGGCACAGGACGTAGGGTCCAGGTCGGGGACGTGCATCCGTCACCCTTGGGGCCTCGACCTGCTAGAGCCGACTGAGCAACGCTGGGAGGAAACGGTGCTGGGTGGGCCGGCAGGACGCGAACTCGTTGCCTTGGGGCGAGTCCTTCCCTTGAGTGCCTATCTTGGCCTCGGTTTCCCCGTCTGTAGAATGCAGCTAAGGGCATGCTGGATCTGGAATCCCACCGCAACGCAGCTCAGACCCACCGACCCTCCGCCGCTTGTCCCCACTTGAACCTCTGGCTCTGCACCCCGCAGCGGGACGCACCGACACCACCGCCTGGGTCCGCCGGGATGAGCAGCAGCTCAGTGAATCGGGGTGGAAACGCCCCACAGTTGCCATGGCAGCGGCGCCTGGGGAGGGAGGGAGCGGAGCCCGGGACTCTGGCGGTGCAGGTTGCCACGGCAACCAGGCTGGGGCCTCCGCTGTAGGGCGGGGCCTGTGCGCTGGGGCGGGGCCTCCGTGGTGGGACGGGGCCTGAGGCTCGGTGTGGCTTCACATCTCCGGTGCGCGGGACAGGCTGGCGGACCCCGCCTCTGCTGGGCACTCAGGGCCTTTGTGACTAATTAATAATTGATTGATCAATCTGGTGTTCTGCAGGTTTGTTTTTCTTTTTCCTATTCGGGATCACGTTAATTCCTCAATGCCCATTTCTGTCTACCTGCAATTCTGGAAAATTTTAAGCAGATATTTCTTCAAATACCGTCTGAATGTTGGTCTGAATACCTTCCTCCTGGCATTACAGGCATCTTTTTCAATGAGGTCACGGACTTTGTCTAGCTCCCTGTTCCCACCCCGCCACCCCGCCCGGACCCCAGCACCCCTCCTCGGCCCTCCTGTGGTGTGCTGGCCTGGTCCACTTCGGGTTTCGCCAGGCAGGAACCTCTTGTCCTGCTTTTCTCCCCAATTTTGCTGAGATGGCTTGAGCAGATCCAGGCCCCAAGGGTGACCCGTGCGGGACAGTCGTTTTCCTGACCTGGACCTGCCGCCCGGTACCCACCTGTCTCCCTGCTCGGCTGGCAGCTGCCCAGCTTGGCCGCAGCCCCCACCACGGCTTTGAGTTTCCTCTCGGTGTGCATTACTTCAGTTGCTTTTTATTCTGCTTGCAAGCTTGGTTTGTGTATTTTGAATTCTGTTATAGTTTTCTACAATTCGTTTTTACTAGGTTAAACCATTTGAAATGACCATTTGTCGTAGATAGGTGAAGATCCACGGTATCCTGAGATTCAGTGTTGTTTAGAGTGGCTGGGCTCTTTCTGTGTTGCTTAGCCTTTTCTGCAGCTCTGTTAGGATTTTTAGTTTTTCTGTTTTAATGTAGTATTTACTAATATTGTAAATAATGTAAATTCAGAATGGTACAAAAAGAACCCTTTCGATATACTGGGTTTTTTTTTGTGAGAAAAAGATCTACAGTTTCAACCTCTCCCCATATTTCCAAAAGCCATTTGTGTGTCCATCGGGGAGTGATGCCTTGATGCACATGTTGGTAAACTCACAGGATTTGACCCAAGTGGGCATTTTTGAGGCGGCAGAGTCATGGTGGACAGGTGGAGCGTGGCGGAAAGATGCCCACAGGCACCTCAAAAGAAAGGGGTTCAGAGCCGGGTTGGAAGGACATGGGGAGGGGGTGCTGCTGTGGGGCTCAAACAGGAAGGAGTGGGTTGTTGGCCAGCCGTTCTAATGAGGGGGAAGGGGCACTGAATTCTGTCACCACCCAGAAGGCGAGTGAAAAGGATAGTTTGAAAGTACCCAGAGAAGAGAAGAGCTGCGGAGAAGAGACCAGCCAGCATGTCCCCAGAGAAGAAAAACATTAAACCTGACAGGAGAAATATCTGGAAAACTATGGAGATGAGTTTTCCAAAACTAAAGAAAAATATACAACCCCAGACCCAAAGGGCTCACAGACTGTCGAACATGAGGGGTGCAGAAAAATCCACATCTAGGAAATTCTAGAAGCATCTTGGAATGAGAAACCAACCGTGGTTGGACTTCTCAATAGGTACTCAACTCTCCTTACTGAGACCACAAAGTGTATTTTTAAAGTGTTGAAAGAAACCAACTTTGCACCTAGATTTTTACATTCAGCCAAATTGAAAGTATAGAAAAAATATTCTCGGTAACACAAGGCTTCAGAATGTTTTCCACCCCAAAACCCAGAGTAAAAATGCTTTGCATTTTGTAAGTACGCAAATGCAGGAGAACCTGCAAGAAGTATAGAAAATAAGGATGACCGGGTTCATGGGAATGTGCATTACTGGTCTCAAACAAAAGCAAAGACCAAAGAAAGCAAGAACATTCACAGGTCAAGACTACAATTCTAGACACTCTCAGCGTTGCCCGGGAGTGAGGACACGCGACCGAGCGGAAGTACTGGATGTTCGGAAGAGTACGTAACTACAGAGGGCATGTAGAGGAAATAAAAGGAAGGGCAAATGCCATAAAAATAAAAATAAAAATAAGGATAAGCCAGCAGAAGAAAACTCTCTGTATTTCATGAGAAGTAGGGAAAAATCTACAATAAATGAAAATTTTGAATAGGATGGCAAAACTAAGTCTCGAATATAATGGTAATTATTATAAATGTAGCTGGATTAAATTCCAAAAGGTAGAAACAGATTACAGAGTTTAAAATTTCAATGATGGGTTATGTAAAAGAGATACATTAAAACACACACACACACACACACAAAGTTTAGAATTAAAAAGTTGGCAGAATCAATACCAGACATTAAGAACCAAAGGAAACTGGATTTACATTTAAACATATGACATTCAAATTTCAGGCAGAAAAAAGAAAAATTTTAAGCCAACATTAGACAAAGAAGGCTGCGGTACTGATGAAAGGGGCCACAGAATGTTAATGCACATGTCACAATCCAAATCCCAATCAACATAATTAATAATCTTGAACTATTAAGTATATATATAACTCTATACACATCAGAGAATGCAACATTTTTGAGCACATGTGCGCTATTTATAGAAATACACTGTGTGTTAAGACCTAAAGAAGCTTCAACAAATCCTGTGGGTAAGATTCCAGGCAGACTGTGCTGCTGTTTAGTTCGTGCTTCTAGGTGGACGCCATGCTCTTCGGGACCACCTACACGCACCCGGCAGTGGGTGGCCTGCCCTCCAGCTGCTCCTTGGGGTCAGCCCAAGAGAGCCATACCAGATTCAGAGGAGAGAGAGCGAGGCCCAGGGCCTCCTGGCACAGACCCTCCTGGGAGGTGCTCAGGCTGGGGGCGTTTTCCCTGCACCAGCCCCTCCCTGCAGCCGGGCAGCGGCACTCAGGTCGGCCATGTGGTCCCGCCGCCTCCCACTCACACCTTGGTAAACTGTCTTTCACCCAACGCTCCTCGAATTACCCAGCTAGTGCCATTTGCTTCCTGCCAGGATCCTGACTGAACACAGATTTTCTTCAGACAATAATGCAATTAAATTAGAAATTGATAACAAAAGGTTATAAGAAAAGAAACACTATTGGAGAGTAAATACCATTATTAAATCACCCATGGGTTTAAAAGATCACCAGGGACATTAAGACATTGTTAGATGTGATTGAAAGTGGCAGCATTGCCCATCCAGACACGAGAGAACCAGCTAAGGCAATGCTGTAGAAGGAGTTTCGCAGCTTTAAGTTAAACTATCAGAAAATCAGATGGTTTACAAATAAATGAGCTATGCATTTAGCTCATGGTGGAGCAAAAAGTTCAAATCCAAAGAACCAGGAAGGAGGGAAATTGTAGATAACGACAAATAAGTGAAATAAAGGAAAAGAGAAGATTAACAAAACTAAAATTTGGTCCTTTGAAAACAGTAAAAAATATTTAAAAAGAGAAAAATGTAGATAAAGTACATAATAAAAAGGAGAAATAAGAGACCATAGATATAAGGGTGTACAAACCTCAAGGAAATGGACTAATTCCTAGAAACATGTAAAACATCAAATTTGGCTCAAGAAATAGAGAACTTGACTAGGTCAGTATGACAAATGGAAATGATAAAGACCCCTCCCCACAGTTTTATTGTTTTTATCAAAAGTTCAGAAGAACAATAATTTCTCTCTTAGGTAGATGGCTCCAGTAATAGAAAAAGAGGGGACGCTGTCCAGGGGGCTTTGGAGGGAAGGTTGGTCTCCTTTGCAGTCTGTGCTGCCGTTACTTTCAAGGCACCTGCCACACAGACGCTGCAAATCCAGGTAAAGCCCTTCCCCTTTCTCTGGGTTGACTGAGGATTAACTGGTTACAATGGATCCCTTTGGGCAGCGCTCGGCTTCTGGGGGGCCTCGGAGACGAGGAGGACGCTGGAAGGGGATCCGGTGCCCCTGTTTCGTGGTGGCGTCGCGGTGCCGCACCCACCGCAGTTTCGGCGGTGAGTTGGCCAGGGGCTTGTCCAAGCTGCCCGGCCCTTGGGGGGATGGAGGTCGGTGGCACACTGGGAGATGCCAGTCAGACCCTGTAGCCGGGAGAGTGGCTGGGGGGTGACAAGGCTGGTGTTTGCCAGTGTGGCCCGAGTCGGCGTGTGACTTGGTCCAGGGAAGTGAAGCTGGCAGACGGGGTATGAGGACGGGGGCTGAGGACCTGGAGAGGGGTGGGTGGAGGGTGCGGGGTCTCCGCCCGAGGCACGACGGGAGGAGAGACGGGGGCGAGGGGGGGCGGTTGCATCATCCCGTAGGGGTTCTGCATGCGCCGCTCGGGCCCAGACGCCAGGGGCGCTTTCACAGCGCACCTGTTACACCCGAGTCAGTGCCCCCCCTCCCACCACGGCCCCTCCCGGGTGCGGGCAGCCCACCGCGCTTTGGCCCACCGGGATGGGGCGCACCTCGGCTGGCCTCCCCGGGTGGGGGGGGTGCAGATTCCACCCTTCCACTTAGGGGGCCCGAGGGTAGGCTCGGGTGGGCGGGGCCCTCGGGCTGGGGTGGCGCGGGGCTGTGCCGGGAAGGGGCGCCGCGCGCGAGCCCGGGAGTCGGTCCCCCAGCTCGCCGCCGAGCGCGCCGCGGTGTCGGCGGTGATGTCACAGCCCGGCCCCGGCCCCCTCTGGCCCCGGCTCCAGCCCTGCGGCGGCCGCGACGCCTGTCCCTCTCCCCGCGCGACACACCAGCCGGCGGCGGGGGCCCGGGCGCCGCGCGCAGCCAACCAGCGCGGCGGGAGCGGCGCGGGGCGGGCCGGGCCGGGGGCGCGCAGCCGTCACGCGGTGCCGCCGTCACAGCCCCAGCGCAGCCGGCAGTCGCCGCAGCTCCGCGCACGGGGACCCGCGCCCTGGCCGGTGCCCATGTCGGGCCGCCGCCCGTGACGCCAGGAGGTAAGGCCGTCGCCGGGACCCGGCGCAGAGCCCCGCAGCCGCACCTGCATCGACCGTGCCCGGGCGGGCAGCTCGCTGTCCGCGCCCGCGTCCTTTTCTCCGCCCGAAGTGCCCCCGCGGCGCGGCGCCTTCCCTTCCCCCGATCCTCCCCGGTCCCCGCGGAGAACAATGGGGCAAATTCAGGGGTGTCCGCCCTTCATTCGCAGTCGGGCGCGGCCCTCGGAAAAGGCCCCCGCGCCGCGGCCCCGGCTGCTGCTGGACGCCCGGCTGGGTCGGGCGGGGGTCGCTGTGGGGGGCGCGAGCGCCCGGGCGGCCCCTCTCTCCCTCCTGCGTTGCCCCCTCCCCTGGAAGGAGCCACCTCGCAAGGACGCGGCCGGGCTGCGTCCGCCCAGGCGGGGGAGGGGAAGGATGGAGCGATGGGGGAGAGGATGCAGACGGCGCTCCGGGGAGGGACGCGCTGCAGCGGCCGGGCAGCTGCCTGGGTCCCCGGGGTGGGGAGGGCGGGGGCTGGAGCCGCGAGCAAAACAGGCGGGCGGGCGGGCGGAGGCTGGGCGGCGAGGCCCAGCCGCCCGCTCCGTGCGCACCTCCGGCGCTGCCGACTCGCTCCCCCCGGCTGCGCCGTCTTCCCAGGAGACCCCAGCCCCTTTCCGGAAAGACCCGCGGCTTGGGAGGGGCAGCCGGCGGACCACGCCTGCGTCTGTGCAGCCAGCGCCCCAGTAACAGGTGCGGCCTGGCCGCGGGCGCGGAGGGGGCGCGGGGCTGCGGCGTCTGGGCTGGCGGGGCTCCCCAGGCGCGCGGATCGGGTGACCGCGAGGAGCGCTGCAGCGGGGACCCTTGAACGCCCCGCCCCTCTAAGCTGCCTCTCCCCCACCTCCCTCCATGCCCACGGCACCGTCCTGGCCCTCGGCACGGGGCGGGCCCGGGGCCGCGTCCCGGGTGAGTGGGGAGGGTCCCAGACGGCTAGGCGCTGGGTGGGCGGGGGATGGAGGGCCGGTGGGGCGGGGGAGGGGAAGGAGGGAATGCCAAGTCATGGGGACTGCCGGGCGCGGGCGCGACGCCGTCCTGGCGCGGACCCGATGCGCGCCCACGTTCCCAGGAATGCGGACTTTCCCCCAGAGACCCATGGACCCCTCCTCAAGCGGCCACCCCCTTCCAGGGGTGTCCGCATCGCTGGGCTTGAAGACCTGTTAGGGCCAGCGGACTGGCCGCTCAGGCTGCGGAGAGGTGCGGGGGCGCCACACCGTAACCCTGGGAATTGGGCACGGCCGCGAGCGCAGGCTCTTGTAGGACCGTCACGCCCGCCCACCTCGGCCCTGCGCCCCAGCTGGCCGGTGGGCCCTGCCAGGGCAGCCGTGCCCATCCTCCGAGGCCTCAGTGCGCAGCTGCGGCTTTGGACGAAGCTCAGGGGTCCAGCGGGGGCTGGGGCTGTACCTGCGGCGGCCATTTTGCAGGTGTGGCTGGTCACCCGCCTCAGCCGGCCGTGGGACGGGGAAATCGGGTCCTGCACTGGGGCTCAGTGTCCGCAGTGCAGGGTGAGGGGTGCTGCCAGGGCCCGGTCTGCGCTTGGTTGGAGTCGGGATCCAGGCACCGTCTGGGGCTGGTGGTTGCAGGGAGGCCACTGGCCAAGTGACCCAGACAGGTGCAGGGGCAGTCGGCCTCTCTCTGGGTGTGAAGTCTGGGGGGGGGTCCTGGGTCCACAGCAGGGTGCGGGTGAGCAGCCGCATCCTGTGCAGCGCCTGGACCTGAGGAGATCAGGGTATCTCCTGGGGCGTGGTCTGCAGGTAGAAGGAAGCTGGGGTCAGGTGTGGACCTGGGGGCCGCCACCCCAGGCCTCCCACTGAGGGACCCTGTGAGGAGGTCTGCAGGATGCCCTCTGGGTGCCCCCCGGGTGCCATCCCGGTGCTGCCCTTCTCCCTCCCTTTGCTGGAGTACCCCACAGACTGCCTCTCCTCTGGCCCCTGGCTGGGCCCACCAGCGTGGAAGCTGTGCAGAGACTGAGGCTTTGTCCGAAGCCCAGAACTGGTGCCCAGCCGAGCCAGGGTGCACCCAGGCCCACAGGCAGAGGGGCCCAGCTTTGTCACACCCAGGGCTGACCGTGTCCTTTGGGGTGAGAGTGGGGAAGTCCTCGCATGGGCTTGTGGAGGCTGGATGGGGTTGGAGCAGGGCCTCAGGAGAAGGCCCTGGGCAGGGGGTGGGGGGCGCGGGGGAGGAGTGTCCTGATGGGGACCTGGTACCAGTGGATCAACTGTCCAGGGCATGTCCTGCGAAGCACAGGCCCACAGAGCCCTTCAGGCCTGAAACCTTGTGCTTCTCTGAGCTGGGAGGGCCCTGAGCTGCCACCTCGGGTGGAGAGTGACTGGCAGGGGTCCCTCAGCAGCTAGTGACGCCCAGAATGAGCACACGCTGCCTTCCTGCTGTGTCCCGAGTGCTCCCCAGAGCCCTGCCCCATGTAGTGCTCTTCGGCCAGGCCAGAAGGACTGGACTCGCCGCCCCACTCGGGTGGCTGAAGGGAATCCACTGAGCCCCTCCCTGTCCCCCTTTCCCGTTCGCACCCAGGAGCACCTCTGAGGACGGTGCTGGGGTGGGACCATGTCCTACCCCAGACCTCCTGGACAAGCCAGACTGGTCGGCTGCCCAGCACCCACTCTGTCCCTTTAGCTGATGGAGTTCCAGTCCACCTGGGTGCTCCCCCACAGGCAGGGTGCAGGGTCAGGCCCGGGGGGCGGGATCCTTGGCCTGTGCCCCTGCTTTGCAGCCCTGCCTGACCTTGTGGTTTTAACTCCTGAGCACAACCAGGATCGGATCCTGACTGCAGGCTGAGGGGCGCTGGCTGACTCCAGGCCCCCCAGAATTCCCAGCCAGTGCCTCAGGGACCCAGTGAAGGGGTGATGGCATTGGGAGACGGAAGGGAGGAGGAGGCAGTCAAGGTCAGTGGTCCGCTGAGGCTGAGCCTCCTGACCCTCCGAGTTCCTCCCTAGTCCCTCCTGCGGGTCGTGGCCACCCTCCCCAGCTGGCGCCCTCCCTAGCCAGCACCCACTGCAGGTGAGGCAAGGTGCCACCCTTGAGACTGATCAGGAAATACTACCTGGGTCACATCTAATCCTGGCTCTGTGGATGGGGTGCCAAGCCCTGGACCCCTCCTCCAACCACCCCCCATTTGGAAGCCGTGGGGCTGGCTGGTGTCCTCCCCCTGCTCAGGTTTCAGGGCTCCCTAGGGGCTGGGGAGGGCAAGCAGGACCCCGGCCCAGGCCTCCTGTTCTTGCTCCTCACCTGTCCCCTGGCGCCCTGGGGTGGCTGGAGCCGCTACTCACATGCGCACACACACGTGTACTTCCACACACACCCACTCACACACATGCACACACTCATGCACTCGTGCACACACAGCCCTGTAGTGCTGTCCTGCCCAGAGCTCTTCTTCTCACCCAGCCTCTGCGAGAGGCTCCTGCTGTCCCAGACGTGGCCACCACCTTGACACCTGCTGTCACCCACCCCCTGGGATGGGGCCAAGGAGGAAGAGGGCATTCACTGGGCACAGACACCACACTGCACCCCTCATATGCATCCCGTATCCAGGGCTCCCGAGACCTCCCGCCTGGCAAGCAGTGCGGAGACCACTGCCCTGAGAAGGCTTGTGCGCCGGGACCCTACTGCAGCTCCTGACCCCAAAGACAATGGCTCTGCTAGTGCAGCCCCGCCCCGCCCATCGCCTGCCCCCGCCCCGTGCTTCCCTTTGACCGGCCTGCTGGCCTCCTGCACGGTGGGCGCTCAGTCCCTTTCCCAGTGGGCCCCGGGCAGGCAGCTGCCACCCTGTCAGGGTGGGAGTGTCTGTGTGTCTGTTTCCCCCATTCAGGGCCTGCTGGTTCCTGAGGCAAGTGCCCCTTTCCTCTGGGGCTGCTGCAGTGCAGGTCTGGGGTGGAGTGGGGAGGACCTGACTGCTCCTGTGGGCCTGGCTCCCTGCAGACCCCTTGCCCCTGAGCCCTCAGAGGGAGACTGGGGGTATTGGGTGCCCTGCTCCCCACCCGTGGCCTCAGCCCTGACAGTAGCGCTCAGGTGTGCTCCCGTTTCCTTCCCCACCTGTCCTCAGCTCCAGCCAGGATGGTGAGGGCAGCTGGACCATGAGTGTCTAAGGTCTGTGGGTCAGTGGGGGCAGACTTCTGAGGTCCTGTTGTGGGACAGGGGCAGGGGGCTTACTGAGCTGCTTAGTGTCTTCTGGTCCCCACACTCCTGGGGACAGGACCACACCATGGCTGCAGGTCCGTGGCACCTGGGAGGGTGGCCGCTGCAGGATGACCAGTGCTGCGGGGGTCGGGCCCAGCCAGGGAGACAAGCCCTGGGCGCCCCCCTCTGCCTGGGCTCACACTCAGGCAGGATGTTCCTGGTTGGGGCTTTATTTCCCTGAGATCTCAGGGGTCTGGATACTGGGTGTGTTTATTTTGTCCTTCCCCTGGGTTGGAGTCTGTTTCTGGGACCCCGGTGCTGCTCCTTTCTTGGTTTCTGTCTTGTTTTGCTGGCTCACGTTCTCGTGCGACTTCCTTAAAGGGAGTCCTTGACTGTGTGACAGTGTCCTTGCTCTGTCCTCCCGCTGGGTATTCGGTGTGTCTGGCTGTGCTTCCTTTGGGGAAATTGCTTCCCTCCGAGCACAGAAGGCGTCCGCATGGCCCACTGCATCCAGTTGTTGAAGGGCCACATACCTGCCTTTCGTTTCTTCTGTTTTCGTCTTTGAATCTGTGCGTTGGCCTTCTATGTTCTCGTCTTTTCTCTCATATATTCTGTCTCTTGTTTACATTCTGTTTTCTGGGCTTCCTTTTCAAGTTCTTTTTTGGAATTTTGTATTTCAGCGTGAGCACCTTTTATCTCTAAGCACTTAACGTCCTTGTCTGTAACTGTTCCCATTTCATAGCCTCCTGTTCTTGTTTGGGAAACGCAGTGTCGTCCAGAAGCACTGTAAGGGTGCTGCTAGGGGCGCTCTGCCTGCTGCCTGTGCTTCCACTCCGCGGCGTCTCTTCCCGCAGGGCTGGTTGCCTGCTGCTTTATTCTGGTCTCTCACTTGGAAGCCTTTTCTCTTCCTGTGTACATGGGAGGCCTCACTGGTGTGGGGAGGTGCCCTGCTGCTGGCATGGAGCCTGTGTGGGGAGTGGGGCCTCCATGGGCAGGCTTCGCTTTAGGCAAAGGCATGGGAGTGAGATGCCAAGCTGTCCCCCAATACCACAGTGCAGGGTGCCATATGCATGCTGCTCTGGCCAGACGTTTCCTGCTATTTCTGTGGAGAAGAACCTTCTGCTCCTTTCCTGGGGGTATGGCAGCCTCTGTCCTCTGAGAGGGAAGGCGAGTGCACCCCCCACTGGTGTGGGGATTCTGCAGACAGCCTTGCATCCAAGGCCCCCTGTTCAGCCTGACTTCCTGCTTCTGTCCTCTGCTGGACCCACTGAGCCCCGAGGCCCAGAGCCCCCAAGGCTCCTGTTGTGCCAACCTGCTCTGGGCCATTTCTGGCTCCTGCACCCGCCCTCCAGAAAGGTTGTCAGGGCCAGAGGCTGTGGGTGATGATGCTCCCGCACCCTCCACTGGTGAGGGTGACCCGCTACAGAGGGTGTGCTCTGTCCTCCATCCATGGGGTCTCGAGAGTGACCAGTGTGCCTGGCGGCCATCCAGCCCGAGGCCCCCTCGTCTGTCTGCGGTGCCCAGGAGCATGGCCTCTCGTGCATTGTAATACTAAGGAAACCTGATTTTATTTTTTATTTTTTCTCAAAATCTTCAAGAAAAATCAGTGTTTCAGGAAGAGGCGAGGTGTTGATGCTGTTCTGGGATGTGCTGCGGGTCGGACAGGGAGGCAGACAGGTGCCCCAGGTGAGAGCCTCCAGGTGCTGTTCCCTGGAGAGCCCGCCTCCCCTGGTGTCAGGGCGCCTGAGCGGAGGCAGGGTTCCTGCCCCTCCTGCCTCCTCCGCGCTCCCTGCCGATTTGTGGATAAGCAGGTCTGAACCGGAGGGGTCTCTGCACGTCTGCCTGACCACCTCACCGCCCTTTCCCTGAGCATCTGGCTGTTCCACGCTTCCTGCCCTCACCCCTGCCCCGTGTTGATGCAGAATCTGAATTGCCTGAGAGCTCCGAGAAACAGGCCTGAGCTCCTTGAGAGGCCGGCCCCACTCTGTGTCCAAGGCAACCCGTACTGGTGGGTCCCCAGCAAGTTCTTACTGAAGGGCGAATTCAACCCCCCTCTTATGTCCCCAGCCCCCTTCTCTGGGCACCCCCGCCCGTGTGTAGGCATCACTGTGGGTCACTTCCCACCCACGGGTATGAGCGCCCTTGCCCCACCCCTCAGATCCCCCCTTCCCCCTGATGACTATTCTTTGCTCCACTACTCACGGATGCAGCCTGGTCTGTGCCCCTCAGACTTGGATGGCAGACACCCACCTCCCTGGCCAAGACCCTCCAGGACAGCTCCTCAGGCTCTTCTTGGGCCCTGGGTGGTTGTCCCTGCCCCTTTGTCTGTCTCCTTGCGTGGCCTTGAGCCTGCAGTCAGCCAGTCATCAGCTTGGATATGTCCATGTCCCCTGCTTCACCTGCAGCCTCAGCTTCTGTGGCCACAGGATCCTCCTTCCCCGAAGGAAGCACTTGTGGCGTCCTCCCCTCCAGAGAACCTGCCCTGCACAGGGAGAGCTCCCCCTCTGTCCCCTCCAGCATGTGGGGGCCCCAGACCCCACTCTCACCCTACCCTCTGCCACAGGCACCAGGGATGGCACTGGGCCCTGCCGGGCTATGTTCAGGGCAAGACTGAAATCCTTAACGCCAAATCCTTGAAGAATGTCATCATGTGATAGGACACGTGCAAATACAGAGTACAGAGTAGCTCAAGAGACAGCCGGAGGCCCACCATCCCTGTGGAAAACAAGGCGTTTCAGGGCGTTTCTCGTCCCCAGCGCTTGAGCGCCTACCGTTCACGGGGCCCCTCCCGCAGGAGGGAGCAGGAGCCGCTGTCCTGGCCCCACTTTGCATACCTGGCCAGGGAGGCATGAAAGGCCTTGTCCAGGGTGCTGACCTAATGCAGGGCCACACCGAGGCCTGGA
Organism: Manis javanica; assembly: GCF_040802235.1. Taxonomy (NCBI): domain Eukaryota; kingdom Metazoa; phylum Chordata; class Mammalia; order Pholidota; family Manidae; genus Manis; species Manis javanica. Next base: position 816,107 of record NC_133167.1, read on the forward strand.
CAGCAGCCGCTGCTAGACCCTGTCGTGGAGGGTCGCCCGCACCTGGGCTTTGGTGCTCAGCCCTCTCGGTGCCCTGTGCCGGGCCGTCTAAATGATGTTTTCGAGATTCCCAGGACACATTCAGCACTGCTTTTCACCTCACCTCCAGACAGTGCTGCTGTGTGAGTGGGTCACAGGGTTGATCATTCAGGCTGTCTCCCTCCTCTCTCCCCCCCCCTCCCACTTCTACTACAGAAACTGTAGCATTTGGGGACATTTCTCCTGCTTTTGTACGAAATCTCTAGTGGTCCCGCTGCTGGTCACGTAGTCTGACGCTTCACTAGCTATTACCACATTGTTTCCAAAGTGGTTGTGCCAGTGAAGTTTTGCTAGGTGGACTCTGTTCCTGTTGCTCTGTCTTTACAGCATTTGGTGTTTTCAGAAGTTTTAGTGATATGATCTGACGGCTATGGTTTTAAACCATGGATTCTGAATCAGGTCTTACTCAACTTATGATGGGGTTACATCCCAATAAACCCAGCATAAATTGAGTATGTTGTTAAGTTGAAAATGCAGTTAAATTAAGTAACTTGCCAAGCATCAGAGCCCAGACGAGCCCCCCTTAAAGTACTCAGAACACTTACCTAAGCTGCAGTCGAACAAAGTCATTTAACACAAAGCCTATTTTGTAATAAAGTCGGGTATCTCGTGTTTGTTACACACTGCACTGAAAGTGAAAAGCACGTGGCTGCACGGGCACAGCGTGGCTGGTTGTGTCAGTGTATAGGTGCTGACCCTCGCGATCTTGTGGCTGACTGCAGGCTGCGGCTCCATGCCACTGCGCACCCTCACGAGAGAATATCATGCCACATGTAACTAGCTTGGGAAAAGATCTAAGTTCAAAATTTCGAATCATGGTTTCTACTGAATGTGTATCACTCATGCACCATCATGAAGTCGGAAAATAGTAAATCAAAACGTCGTAAGTCAGGAACCATCTGTGTTGTGGTTGAGTATCTTGTCCTGTAAATTGTGCCTTTCTGACCATTTTTTTCTTCTGCATCTTTTTCCTTTGATTTGTGTCTGTTCTTTATATGTTGTATACATGGTCCTTGTTGGCCATGTGTGCTGTGTCATCTGGTGGGCGGGCTGCTCTTCGCCCTGTTGAGGTCAGGACTTTCGGTGCCTTCTGTGGGTTAAGAAATCCTTGAAGGAGAGCATAGAGAGATGATTCTTCATTGTCTTCCAAAATGTTGTTGTTCTCATGTAGGTTGGTCCACATGGAATTTGTTTTGGTGTAAAAAAGGGATCTAATATTGTATTTTTCCATATGGTTAGCCAGTTGTCTTAGACTGGGCAGCTGTAACAGACCGCCGCAGACTGAGTTGCTTGTAAACAGCAGAAAATTATTGCTCACAGTTCTGAGGCTGGAAGTTCGGGACCAGGGTGCCAGCCGGTCGGGTTCTGGTTAGAGCCCTCTTCTGGGTCTCAGAGACTCCGTTCTGTGTCCCCACATGGCCGGGAGCAGAGAGGAGAGGGCACTCTCTTGGGGCTCCATCGGGGCACTTACCCTGCTGGTGAGACCCGTCCTCATGAGCTCATCTGACTCTGATCACCTTTCACAGGCCCCGCCTCCTGACCCCAGCACAGTGGGGACTAGGGTTTCAACACTGGGGTTTGTGGGGGGCACGGACATTCAGTCCAGACACCAGTGTTCTCAACAATGCTGGTTTAATAGTCCATCCTCTTCTCACTGACCTGCAGAGATTCCTCTGCTAGGTGCCAGAAGGGCTGCGGCTGTCTGTGGAGTTCCCTGTGTCAACACTGGTCACCACCTTATCCCAACTGCTCTGTCCTCATTGCTGTAGGTCTCTATTAAGTCTCGATAGCACCAGGTGGTGTTGCCTTCTACCCTCTTGTTGGATTCATTTGGGTGAAAATAAATGTTTATAAGATACTGAACTCAATTTTCCATGAACAGGTTATAGTTCTTCATTTATTTATATTTTCTATAATTTTTAAACTTTAAAATTTCTCTATGAAAGTTATGTGCATCTTTTATGACATTTATTCCTATAAAGGTACTGTATATACTTCCGGTTATTTTTTAAATTGTACCTTAAAAATATTTTTTAAAACTCATTATCACTAGCGTATACCAGTGTGATGGTTTCTAGCAACTTTGCTGAACCTTCCCACTAATTCAAATTATTTGTCTGTGTATCCTCTTGATTTTTGTGTAGGTAAGCAAATAAACTACAAATAATGACATTTTTGTTTCTTCCTTCCCAATCCATATTTTGTCATTGTTGTTTCTTTCTCCTGCCTTATCACTCTGGCTAGAACCTCACTCTAATGTTTAAAAGATGTGGTGATCGCAGGCGTCCTGAACTTGTTGCTGAATTTAAAGGGAATGTACCTGATATTTCACCATGAAGTGTGATAGGTAGGTTTTTCGTAGATACCTATTATGAGACTGAAGAAGTTTTCTTTTATTCTCATATTGCTCGCAGTTCCATCATAAATGGGTTTTGAAAATTACTGAATGCTTCTTCAGGACCTATTAAGTATTTCATTGGCCTTTTCCCCTTCAATCTAGTATGTGGCAAATTACATCAATAGACATCCCAATGTTAAACCATACATTATGTCACTATACTGGTATTCCTGGAATAACCTGCTGTGTCATCCTTTTTATTTGCTGTGTGGACTTCCTTGATACTGTTTTGAACTTTTATGTCTATATTAATCAGTGAAATTGGTCTGTGATCTTCATTTCTCGAAATTTTTCTTTGTCTGTGTGATGCTAAGGTCATATTGGCTGCAGTGAGTGAGTTGGGGATATAATCTGTCTCCCCTTCTTTTTCCTGTTCCCTCAAAGAGTTTGTACAACATTGGAATTACCTTGTTTTTGACTGTATGGCAGAACTCACTTATAAAAGTGTCTGATTCTGCTGGTTTTTTTAGAGGGTAGATTTTTAGACTATCAAGTCAATTTATTTAACGGATGTAGGAAAATCGAAGTTCCTATTGACTCATTTTTCTCCTAGTCATAGGTCATCTTTTCCTGCTTCTTTGCTGTGTAGTAATTTCTTTAATTGGATTCTAGGCACTTCTGCATTGTGGAGCATCTGATTACACTTTCTCCCTATAAAATATAGTGGACTTCGTTTTGGCAGGCAGTTACTAGGAGACTAATATGATCCTTCAAGGCCTGATTTTAAGCTTTTCTAGAGTTACTCTAGGGTAAATGCCACTCCAGGGATAGTTAGGCCCACTACTAAAGTATGATTTCTTTGGGGTCTCGGCTGAATGTCTGGGGTGGAGGTACCCAAAGATCTCCATTCTGGCTGGTGGAAGCACAAACGTTTTCTTCCTTTGTGTGAGCCTTGGGAATCTTGTCTGGGGGATTGGACTAGTACTCTATAAAGACTCAAGGGCCCCCCTTTGCAAATTTCTGGAGCTCCATTACTGAGCAATAATGCTTCCCTTTCCAGAACTATGACCTATAACTCCAGCCACCTCAACCTGCCCGAACTCTGACCCCCATCTCCTCAACTCTTCAAAGCTGCTGAGCTGTGTAGGTCCTCCTTCCCATACTTGGGATCTGTAAATTGCCTCCAGGCACGTTTGGGGTCTACTCGTAGGCTTCACCTCTTACGTTCCCTTCCCTTAGTGATCACAGCCCCGCACTACCTGCTGTACCATACCTGAAAACAGTGACTTTCATAGGTTTGGTCCGGTTTGCTAGGTATCGTTTACAGTGGCAGACTGGGCATGGTCCTTGTAACTCCATCGTGACTGGACATGCAAGTGCCACAGGTTTCATTAGTAATATTTTCTTTATCATTTGCACTAAGTTTACATCTCCATCTTGATTTCTTTTGTGCATTAGTCACTTAGAAGTTTATTTTTTAAATTTCTAAATGCGTGGGTTTTTTAATGATCTTTATTGATTTTTAATTTGTGCTCAAATTACATGATCCATTTGATACAGGTCTTTGAAATTTATTAGGAGTTGCTTTATGGCCTACAACCTGGGAAAATAGCATATAAATGCTCCATATGTGTTAGAAAAGAATGTGTTTCTCTAATTTTCAAGAACAAGAGAGCACATATATTCATTGGTTCATGATTACTGTGTTCAAGTCATCTACATCCTTCTTAATTAAATGTCTGCTTCATATGTCAATTAGTGAGAGGCATATTAAAATTCCTGTCATGGTAAATTAATGAATTTTTCTGTGTTGCATTACTCTTAACCTTCGTTTTATGTTTTCATCATTTTATCTCTCTGGAATCATTCTGGGTAATTCTTTCTGACATATTTTCCAGTTCATTAATTTTCTGTTCAACTCCATTTGAATTGCTGATTAACGTGTCTGCTAAGTTTTTTAATATAAATGATTACATTTTTATTTCTAAAAGTTCTGCATATTTCCCCCCATTATTTCCCATACTTGCTTATTTCTGCAAACATTGTAACTGTGCTTTTTAATAATCTATGTCTGACAATTCCAGTGTCTGAGGTCCTTGATCCAATTCTGGTTTTCTTTTCTTTTTTTCCCAACTCTTATTTATAGTGATTTGCTTCTTCAGTGTTTGGGAGCATTTCCCTGTGAGCTCACATTTGATTGATCTTCAACTGTGGGAAAACTGGCGACCTGAGGGGAGAAAGTTATTTCTGAGGATGACTCACTCTGCTCCTGCAAGGTGCTTTGGGTGCAAACACCTCAGACCTACTCCGAGCCGTTTCTCAAACCTGTGGTTTGCTGATTGTGCAGGTGTTGTACATTTGAAACCAAAACTTGCACGAGGACAGGTTTCCGGCCTCAAATTCTCAGAAACGCTGGCTTTTTTACCACGTGGAGCTGAAAGTCATTCAGTTGAATTCCCTGGTGTCCCTTTGATGGTGGGTGGTTTTCCCCAGCGTGCATTTCACTGGGGTTGTTTGAAGGATCCACCTTTCTGTGGTGACTTGGTCCCGATCCCACTCTTGGAGGTGTTTGAGGCTGTGCCTCCTGTCTCCTACTCAGCAGGTGAAATGAAATTCGCCGCACTTCTTGGGTGAGCATGTGTCTGCGGCGTCCCCCCTGCTAGGTGGACTAGCCAATCTAATTTCACTTCCTCCTTCCTCCATTTCCCCTTTCCTCAGAAGTTCTGTTATCTTATTCTGATATTCATTATTTACCCCAAATTTCTATGTGCTTGCTAATGGGAGGGTTTCTCATCTAACACACACAGCCAGAAGTGGAAGTCTGTCATTCACCTTTTCTCCTATTGTTTGAGAAATATTAATTTTACTGAATAAACTGATTCTTGTCTTCATGCACACCAATACTCATCGACCAAAATGAGGTCTTTTGGTTGATGGATTGATTGATTTACCCAAACCATTTGGTAATTACTTTAAAAATAATCAATTTTAGATGCAGTATGAACACAGCGTAGGAGGTCAAATATGTCTACAGACAGACCTTATTTAGAAAATCAGCTGTTTTTGCTCTCTGTCCCCAATCCCAGCTTTTGTTGTCGCTGTTTGGCTCTATCTTGCTGAATAGTGTAGTTGTTCTGACAGTGTTCTGCCTGTCTTAGAAGTGACATAAACAAAATCACAAAGTGTATCCCCTTAGTGTCTGGCTCGTCTTCCCTCAGCGGTGTGTTTGTGGTGTCCCCTCACTCCTGAAATGCCACTAAAGAACAATAAAGTAAGCTAAGAAGGTCCAAACTCTCTCTCAGGGGTGGAAGAACAGAAGAGAAGACGCAGAACCTATGTGGGAACTAAGAGCAGGTGCAGGCAAACTGGATGCCCAGGAGGCGGAGGGGACGTTGTGGAGCAACCCGTGGACGTCCCGCAGGCGAGGAGCGGGTCCCCGTGGGGTCACGTTCTAGAGGTCCAGTGCGGAGTCCGCTGAGGAGCAGTTAGACTCCCAAGGCTTCTCCCGCAGCTCCTTCTCCATCACTTTTTTCCTCTTTCTAAGCCTTCCACCTTGCTGATCTCGCCCATGTCTGTGACTTAGTCATTGCTCCCAAGTGACTGGCCCCCTCTCCTTGCCCCAAGCCCTCTGCAGGTGTGCACGTCCAGCCACCTCCCTGGTATCTCCACGTACGTCCAGCTCCCCAGTGCTGCAGACGCGGGGGTCAGGGGATGAACGAGATGACGGCCCTTCTCTGGGAGATCTTTACTTCTGGGTCACATCTGCAGACCCGTCTCAAGGCAGACCCTCCAGTCCCAGAGGTGAATCCACAGCTCCCTCCGGGAAGCTGGGGTCTGCACCGACCTGGAAATGATGTGAAGGACCCCCCGGCCCTGTGCTTGTGAAGCCGCACTTCCTCCCTGGGTCCTGCTTTACCTGTGTTCCACAGCTTTGATATGTTGTATCTTCAGTATTGTACGGTTCACAGTGTCTTCTAATAACCAGTGAGATTTTGTTTCTGGCCCATGGGTTACTTAGAATTATATTGCTTAATGTCCAAACACTTGGGGGATTTGTAGGGTTTTTTGTTCTAGTTCGGTTTTGCTTTTGCTGTTGATGTATAGCTTAATTCTGTAGTCAGAGAACATATGCCTTATGATTTCAATTTTAAATTAAAATTCATTAGCGTTTGCTTTAATGCTAACATATGACTAATTGTAGCAAATGTTCTATGTGCCAATGAAGTGGACTGTATGACACTCACTTTTCCTTCTGAGTGGCTGATAGAACAAGCAAGCCAAATTTTCGACTGTCTTAAGTCTTCATTTTCCATTTGACCTCTTTTTTCTTTCTTTCTTTCTTTCTTTCTTTCTTTCTTTCTTTCTTTCTTTCTTTCTTTCTTTCTTTCTTTCTTTCTTTCTTTCTTACTTTTTCTTTCTTCCTTTCTTTCTTTCTTTCTTTCTTTCTTTCTTTCTTCTTTTCTTTCTTCCTTCCTTTCTTTCTTTCTTTCTCTTTCTTTCTTTTTTTCTTTCTTTCTTTCTTCCTTTCTTTCTTCCTTTTTTTTTTCTTTCTTTCTTTCTTTCTTTTTTTCTTTCTTTCTTTCTTTCTTTCTTTCTTTCTTTCTTTCTTTCTTTCTTTTTTCCTTCCTTCCTTCCTTCCTTCCTCCCTTCCTTCCTTCCTTCCTTCCTTCCTTCCTTCCTTTCTTTCTTTCTTTTTCTTTCTTTCTTTCTTTCTTTCTTTCTTTCTTTCTTTCTTTCTTTCTTTCTTTCTTTCTTTCTTTCTTTCTTCTTTTCTTTCTTTCTTCTTTTCTTTCTTTCTTTCTTCCTTCCTTTCTTCCTTCCTTTCTTTCTTCCTTCCTTCCTTCCTTCCTTCCTTCCTTCCTTCCTTCCTTCCTTCCTTCCTTCCTTCCTTCCTTCCTTCCTTCCTTCCTTTCTTTCTTTCTTTATTCTTTGTTCTGGTTTTCCTCCTTTACTTCCTTCTATTGGATTAATACAAAAATTTTCAAAAATTTTCCATTTTTCTTGCTATTAACTTATTGGTTATACATTCTTTTTCTGCTCTTTTAATTATTACCTAGGAATCAAATGTGTATCCTTGACAAGCTGGTATAAATGACTGCTTTTCCCCTTACATGGTAATGTTGAAATCTTAGAACCTTGTCTTTTGGCTTCCATCATTTCTGGTGAAAAGTTAGCTGTCAATCTTGTTTTTATTGCTTTAAAGGTTATATTTATATATATATATATATAAATATAATAATTTTTTTTTTTGCTCTGACTGCTTCTAAGATTTTTCTCCTCATCTTTGGTACTCAGCAGTCATATTATGATGTATGTATCTCAGTATAGTTTTCTTTGTATTTTTCCTGCTTTGTGTTTACAGAGCTTCCTGAATCTGTGGATTGATATGTTTCAGCAATTTTAGACAATTAATGGTTTTTATCTTTTTAAGTATTGCTTCTCTCCCATTCCATTTCTTCTTTTAGATTCCTGTACAATGCATGTTAGGCCATTTCACTGTGTCCTATATTTCTCTGACTCTCTTTTCTATATTTTCCATTCTAGTTTTGTTCTGTTCTTTAACTTTCTATTAACCTGACTTCTAGTTCATGAACACTGTCTTCAACTGTGTCTAATCTCTCAAGTTCTTAATCTCAGTCATAGTATTTTCAGTTCTAAAATTTCCATTTGATTCTCTTTTTATAGTTTAAAATCCTCTTGCAAAATTTTCCATTTATTTTTCTCCATCCTTTTTGCTCTTAATTTGAACATGTAAATCATGGTTATTTTAAGATCCTTGCTTGGTAACTCCTAGATCTGGATCATGTGTAGGCATGTTTCTTTCTTCCTCTTTGTGTTTTTCTTTGCATCCCTCCCCCCCCTCCATTTGTTTTGAATCATATAGTTGTATCTCTTCACACCTTGTAACTTTTGACTCAAGGTTAGACTTTGTCTACTAAAGCCCTAGGAAGCTCTGGGGAGCCCACCTTTTCTCTTGCAGGCAGATAGAGTGGAGGGTCACCCCCGGCTTGGTCAGAGGTTAAACTGAGCCCGGGCAGTGCCGCAGCTTGGATGAGGCTCATCCTGCCTAAGTTCTGCCCTGCTTTCAGGTCCCATGCCACCAGGTGTGGTGCAGCCGCCGGGGCCCCCTCCCCTGGATCCTGACCTCTGATCTCCGTCTCCTTAGCACCTCAGACTGTGGAAGACTCCTCTTTGATTTTCAGAGGCTTTCTGCTTGAGTTTCTACACTTCTACCCTCAACCTTTAGAGCTCTGTACATGCCTTTGGGAAAGAATGGCCATTTGTTTGGCTTATTTTTCTGCTGCTTTATTCTGGGATCTTGGTCTTCAGGCTTGTTTCTCTTGACCAAAAGTGCTGCAGGTTTCTCTGTCCCTCAGCAACGGCTCTCCGCCTGGAAAGACTCCAGGGTCCTGGCCTCTCGCCCTGTGACCAGAATACAAATGGCTCAGGGAGAAAGCTTTGGATGTCGGAATGCCCTCTCCTGCCCAGTCCCTCTCTGGAGTCTTGGCCTGCTAGTCTGCATGGCTTCAGCAGTTCTTCAGTTCTTTCAAACAGATTTAAAAATTCAAAACAGCTTCTGTAGCTGTGCAGGGAGTGTGGCTCTGCTGCCAGCATTCTGCCACCTGGAAGCAGGAGACCTCCTGGGCTGTTCATGCTTTGTGCTAGTGCATAGTCTCCACTCCAGAGCTGGCGCAGAGGCTCCTGCGTGTCCCTCTGTGGCTTCCAAAGACAAAGGTTTTCATGTGGCATAGTCAGTTGCCCCATACTGGGTAGTGAATTACCCAGTCAGCTGAATCGGGTGATTCAGCTATCCAGTTCCCTGAAATGCTGCCTTGTCATCTCTTGGGTCTGTCTGCACATCCGTCTGTGGCCATGCTTCTCTTTTCCTGGGATTTCACTGTTCATGTCATTACTCGAGTTTGGAAATCATACTAGCTTTATGATAGCCAGTAGGGGACGGATGTTCCCCCAGTCTGTTCTGATTTCTCAAAACTCTTCCAAACTGTTGTCAAATTCCCCTGAAAATCCTGCTGGAATATTTTGTTTATTGGAATTGCACTGAATTACTATAGCTAAATTTTGGGAGAACTGAAAATTTTTCAGTATCAAAATGAACGTTTGCATTCATGAATATTTTCTTCATTTCTAAGTATTTTGGTGCTTGAGATGGCTCATCACGGGCACAGCCTTCCCGTTAGAGCACGAGTGGTGGTGCTGGGCGCCCACTGGGGCTCTTACTCCACGTCACGCTGTCGCTGGGAATTTGCAGCCCTGCTGTCACTCTTCCTGCCCCAGCCAGAATGCCCTCAGATTTTCCTCAGTTTCAAAAGTGCAGAGATCACATAAGGCAACCTGGATTCTCAGAGAGGCCCGTCCCTCCAGGCCACTCCTGGTGGTCACTCACAGAAGTGAGAGGGTGACACTGTTGGAAATGAGTGTGTAGAGAAGGGTGTGTGCTGTGCCGGTGAGGGGCCGAGGGGTGGAGCTCACACACCTCCAGCGCCGGATGCTGCTGCCAACCGCCTGGTGCCCCCTCACTGCCTGTGGTCTCTAGCTGGGTTTGCCTGTGAGGGTGGTCCTGCTTCATGTCCAGCTGTTCTGGGGGGTTCTGAGGGGTCAAGGATCTGGCCCTGGGCAGGGTCTCTGAGTTTACAGCCCGAGACCTGCCTGGATCTCAGCCCTTGCTGCACTCCCCTCTCCATCTGCAAACATGGATGTGCCCCAGGTGCTCAGTGGGGCCTTCTGCCCTCGATCCTGGTGTCCCCAGAGGATGTGCCCGAGGTCCCTGCCCCAACCTCACAGATGGGAGGTTGGGACCCTGGTGGAAGCAGGTATTTTGGTCAGATTCTCCTGAGGTGGGAATGGAGAGGTACAAGCTTACTTTTCAGAAGGGGGGACTGCATAGAACTGCAAGGTGGGAAGGCCTCAAAGAGACCCCCCCACAGCTTCTGCTCTACTTGGCTGCCTCTTGTGATGGGGGGCTCACCACTTACTGGGCAGCTGAGTTCATTGCAGATGCAGCAGACAGGAGCCCTGGGAGTTCCTCTCCGTGGAGGCTGCATTCTGTCTGCTGGAGCCTCTGGCCGTCCCCCGGCCAACAGCGCTCTGCCCTGTGTGTCCCTCCCTGTGTCTGCAGGAACCCTGTTCCTCAGCCCCAGGCTGTTCTGGGGTGAACAGCAGCCATCAGCCCCAGCAGTGCCTGGTGGGGAAGACCTTTCAGAGTGGCCTTAGCAGCATCATACTTCTGTGGGGAGTTTTCACCAGCTTTCCTCAGAGTTCTGGGGCCCAAAATGCAAATATCACTTGGGGTCATCAACCCCCAACCCTGTCGTTTCACAGATGGGTGAACCAAGGCCCCAGGGGTGAAGTCACACAACTAAAGGCAGGACCTGGGCGGGCCCCCTCTGGGCCCCCTTGCCCCTGATTCTCTGTGCTGCGGGCGCAGCCTCGGGAATAATTAAGGGCCTTCGCAGGAATTGCTAGCCAAGGGCTCTGTGCTCAGAACGCAGACGTCTGTCCCAGGCTTTGATCTGCTGGGTAATCTGTCCCTTCCCTGCGGGTTTGGAGACCTTACCACCACCTAGGGCCCAGGATGGGGGGTGCGGGTGGGCGTCCTGAGCTCCTCCTTAGCCGGCCTTGACCTGCTGATGAGTTAAAGGCCCAGGCGTCATGGGGTCAGACATTGTGTCTTGGGGCACAAAGGGCACCAGTGTCCTCTCGCTCTTCCAGGAGTGCACTAGGCTTCTGTGGCCTTCTTGTGGGTCGTCCGGTCTGGAATCAGCAACAAGCAAGGCAGGCCTTTCCCCGGCGTTCTGCAGGCTCATCTCTGACACTCAGAGGATGCTTCGTGTGGCAAGGCCTGCAGTGGCTGCAGCGCCTGGTGTCCCTTCCATTGCCCTGTGTCAGGGACAACCCCAGGGTCAACCCCCGGGACCCCCTGCACCATCCGTGGGGCCTGGACCCTATGTCTTCTTGTTTCCTGTTCACTCCCTCACTGGCTGGAGCACAGATTCCAGCACCTTCTGGGGTCGTCTTGGGTCTTTGTTCCGCTGCACACCTGGTTGGTAGTGTGGCTGAGCAGAGAATTCTAGGTGTACAGGCGCCGTCCCCTGGCGATGTGGAAACCCCTTCAGTGTCACTGGGGTCCACGTGGCGGACGGGGCCCCATCCTGGCCTGATCTTCTCTCGGGTGACTTGTGCATCCTCTCTCTTTAGCCTGAGGCTCTGAAATGTCACAGTGTGCCCTGGGGTGTGATGGTTTGTAGTGGGGGGCAGTAGACCTTTTAGATTTGGAGACACGTGACTGTCAGTTCTGGGAAGTTTTCTTGAATAGTTACTTTTCATTGATCCTTAAATTTTATTTCTTTCCTCTCATGAAAAATTACTTAATCTTATTCCCAACCTTTTAATTTGCTTTTAAAGTTTCTGTTTCAATATTTTTAATTTCCAAGAGAATTCTTTCTTATTTACTAATGGTACCTTGTTCCTGGATGTCCCAATTTTATCTCCCAGGATGTTAATTACAAGGTATTTTGGAAAATGCCTTCTTCTCTCCCCCACTTGTCTCTGTTGTGACCTGTCCTGTCCTCTCAGGCTGTGTTTCTCACTAGAGGGTGTGGCCCTGGTCAGCATCCCAGCAAAGAACCCTACCCTGTCCTGGACAGCCGGCATGCTGCGGGCCCAGCGTCAGGAGGTGGAGGCGGCCCTGCTGGGGGCTGTTTGGGGTGGAGTGCAGCCCCTCTTTTCAGTACTTGCTTCATGCCCACCCTCGTCTGGTCCTTGGACCCCCAGGCTGAACAGAGAGTACCCTCTGGCCTCCAGCCTGGCAGTGGTGGGGACAGGGTCCTGGATGTTCCCAGGGCGGGAGTGGGGGTCTGGGGGTCTTCACTGGTCTGCTGGGGCTGCCGTCACAGGGCAGCACGGCCTGCGGGGCTCAGAGAGCACCAGGTCAGTGTCTCAGCCTGGAGGCTGGAAGTCCGCGGTCAGGGTGCGGGCAGGACTGGCCCCTGAGGCGGTGTGGGAGACTGTCCCAGCTGCCCCGTGCGGGGTTTGCTGGTGGTCTTGGTGCCCTTCGTGGCAGGTGTGCCATCCAGGCTGCCTCCTCCTGGTGAGGCCTCCTCCCCGTGTGTGCCTGTACGTCACCCCCTACTCCAGTACGGCCTCATTAGACGACTGGTCACATCTGCAACGACCCTATGTCCAAACAAGGTCACATTCCAAGGTCCTGGGTGTTCTGACTCCAACGTGGGAATTTTGAGGGGATATAATTCAGCCCATAGCACAGTCAGAGCTCCTTCTGCTGACTTGGCACCAACGCCAGTTTTTGGACCCCCGACGCCGGCCTGGAGGCCCTAGAGTCTCCCTGGGTCCCACAGAGCCCACTGGCTGTTTCTTGTTGGGCTCCAGGCGCCACCCATCCTACTGGCTTTCTTTCCTGAAATCCGTGGCATTTCTCGCCTGCGGTGGTGCTCTGCTGTCCCTCGTCCCTGTAGGCCAGCGGGTAGTGTTCAGCGGGGCTTTGGAAGGAAGTGGGCTCAGTCGCCACCCAGGGACACCTGTCCTGCCTGGTCGGTTGCTGTTTCTAATTCACGTCTCCCATTTTCCCAAGGTGTCTGCGAGCTCGCTGGGGCCTCTGCCGCTGCTGGGAGTGACCAACAGAGGCTGGAGAGATGGCCGGGGCCTCCGTGAAGGTGGCGGTGCGCGTCCGCCCCTTCAATTCCCGGGAAATGAGCCGTGACTCCAAGTGCATCATCCAGATGTCGGGCAGCACCACCAGTGAGTACCGGGCTGTGGGGTGGCCAGGTGCCCTGGGCCTCGGGTCCTGGGCCTCCAGCCCACCTGGCTCAGCTCTTGCCTGGTCCTTGTGTTGGTGTCCTGGAGCCGCACTGACCACTGGGCCTTCCTGCTCAGCAATGGAGGCCAGAGGCCGAGCTCAGGTGTGGGCAGGGCCGTGTGCCCTCTGCAGTTCTCTGGAAGGGACCCCGTCCCTGCTGCTGTTTGTAGCCTCTGGGGGCTGCCAGCCCCCCAACCTCTGCCCCCATGGTCGTGCGGTCTTCCCATGGCCCCGTAACCACAGTCATTGGGTTTAGGACCCACCCTCATCCAGTGCGACCCCACTTCACAACTGATCAAGTCTTCAAAGACCCTGTTTCCAAATAAGGTCATGTTCTAAGGTCTGGGATGGACACAGGCTTTGGGGGGGACGCTTTTCATCCCAGTGGGTGAGGCCTGGTCCTTGCCTTGTGCCCACTGCCCTGTGTTCCTAAGTGTCCTTCCTTCCGTCATTTCTGACTGTGAGTCATCTCAAAACTCCCAAGAAGCAGGCGGCCTGGGGTCCACGTAGTAGGAGGGAGCATGCAGGTCCAAGGTCAGGAGGCCTCGCGCCTGGAGGGCCGGCTGCTGGAGGCCGGCGGAGGGCCTCTCCTCCCAGCCCTGCCTCGGCTCCTCCCTGTCACAGACGCTTGACACACAAGGAGCAGACAGAGCGCAGCCTGCTGCCCAAAGGGCCCCTGGGATCCAAGCCGCCCCCCCGGTGAAGCTGAGCATCGCCTCCCGGAAGCCTCCACCCGGGCGTAACCCCAAGGGAGCCATCTCCCCTGCTGACCAGCAGCCCACCCGACGCTGGGCACCCGAGAACGAGAGTTCTTGGCCCTCTCCCAGCTGTGTGGTCGCTGGCCCCTCATGCAGCGGCCCTCACCCACAGGCTCGAGGGGCATAAGCTGGCTGACCTCGCCCGCCCTCATGCTCAGCTGGAAGGATGCTGACAGACCCCCCATCAGGAGCTATGCCCCTGTGTGACCCCACTGTCTACAGGCTTGGAGGGAGGGGCACTCAGGGTTGATGGCAGCTGTCGTCCTAGGCCTGTTGAGGGGCAGGGCTTGAGCGTCTCTGGGAATATCCTAGGCTGTGCGGGAGGAGACCTGGGCCAGGACATGGCCTGTCCAGAAGCCCGTGGAGCTCCTGGGCCCTTCATTCTGTGTGGGCAGGTCATGGAGGCCCCATGGAGTTTCGGCAGAGGCTCTGGGCACACCTCCACGTGCTTCTGGGGGTCCATCGTGACTTCACTGGGTCCCCACATTTGGGTGCCAAGGGTATATGTGGGAGGCGGTCCCAGGACACGTGGGGAGTGTGGTGGAGCGGAGGCCACAGAGGGGCCGCCACGTGCCGTGGGTCAGCTTGCAGGGACTGTCTGAACCTTCCTCCTGGAGCAGGGTGCTTGTCCAGCAAGAGCCCCACAGGGCCCTAGGGGCAGCCTGGGGGCCTGGTCTTGCGTTTCGTCCTGGCCCCATTGTGGCCAGAGAAAGTGCTGGGTGGTGTGGCGCCAGCCTCCGGTGGGAAGCCAGGGCTGCTCAGGAACCGGGCATCTGGTGGGAGCCAGGACCCCAGGCGGGTAGTAGTGGGTGTGCAAGGAACGGACAAAGCCTGTCACGTCACTGTTGGGTGACGCAGGACATCAACAGCACGTTGTCACCTCAGGGAGCCGCTGGGGGCTTGGCAGGAGGGGTTCACAGGTGCCCAGACCCTGTGGGCGCCGCAGGATGAGCAGAGGGAGCCAGACGTCCCGGTCAGACCCTGCGTCCTCCTGGAACCTGGGAGTGGCCTGGGGGCGCGTGTCACAGGAGCAAGCAGTGGGCGGCACAGGGGTGAGACCCTGACCCAGGTCTGGCCCGACAGACGGGCAGGGATTGAGAGACAGACAAGACAGGGAGGCATGGGGACCGATGGAGCAGGGACAGAGTCAGATGGGACAGAGGCGAGAGAGACAGTGTCTGAGGAGTGAGTAACCAGGAAAAATCACACGGAAAGCTCTGTTCATTTTGGAGGAGGCAGTGCAGTGATGGCAGTGGTGGAAGGTGCTGGAAGCACGTCAGAAGCCTGGGCGAGGGCTGAGGACCCCCAGCCGGGAGGAGGTGCCTTCTGAGGAGCAGGGCCGGCGTGTGGGACGGGCCTGATTCTGGGGCCCCCGGGCAGGTGTGAGGCAGGCGCAGCCGAGGTGGAGGGTGCAGATGCCAGGGTTGGGCAGTGTCCACGGGGCCTGTGAGCAGGTGCAGGGATGATGCTGGCCGGCAGGGCTCTGCCAGTCAGTGTCCTGCAGGGAGACCCTTCCCCCATGACACCGTGAGGGCTCCGACTGGCTGGCCACCGTGGTGGTGCCTGGGCCAGGCCCCAAGTAAGCACCAGGGTGGGAGGTGGTGTGGCTCCCCCATCCCACTACTGGGGTGTTGGCCTATTTCTCGAGTCTCAAAACTAGGTGCACACCAGGTGCCTGTGCTGTAAATGAGCCACACGACATGCTGCTGGGACACCCGGGGCCAAGACACTGCAGAGCAAGCTGAGCGCCTTGCCCGTTGCCGCCGGCTGGGCAGACTGCATGCCTCCTCCGATCCCACCGGTCTGGCAAGCCTAGGGACACCTGTCTCTGTCCCCTGCAGGGCCCACGTGGGTCACTCAAGAGCGCAGAGGGCACATGTGCATCCTTCCCCAGCATCCCTGCGCCCTGTGCTTTACAAAGGGACACACTTAAACTTCTAGGTTTTCATCTCTCCCCACTCCACCTTCTCAACCCTTGGCACCAGGGGGCGGTGAGCTCTGCAGGCCCTGGGGCTGGCTGCCACTTGGCCCCTGGGCAGCAGCAGTCACACTCGGTGGGGTTCCTGCAGGGACCGCAGGTGAGCCAGGACCTAGTGAGGCGTGGGGGCCGGCCTCCACCCTGAGTGCTCCTGTGTGGCCCTGATTCAAGGTCATTTCTGAGTCCTTCTGGCCACACAGAGGAAGCCTGGGGTTGGGGAGCCTCTTGTCTCTGCCCCTGTACAGGAGGGGCCCTAGAGGCAGGGCTGGGCCTCAATCTCAGCCTCTGGTGTCCACTCCAGGTGCCCACCCCCGGGCCGTCTGCACAGGTGGGAAAATGGCATGGGTGTTGGTTTCCTGGGACTCCTGGAACAAAGTGCCACAAACAAGGTAGTGTAAAAGGACAGAGCTTATTTCCCCACAGTCCCAGAGACCAGCCATGTGAGGCGGAGGTGTGGGCGGGCCAGTTCCCTCTGCAGGCCCTGAGGGAGTCCTCTCCGGCCCCTCCTAGTCCTTGGTGGCTGCCTGCGGCCTGGGCACACGCCCAGGGGTCTCCTCCAGGGGTCTCTTCCCGTAAAGACTCGGGACACTGGGCTCTGGGCCCACCCTAATCCCTTGTAACCTCACCCTAACTAATTGCATCTGCCAAGACCTTGTTTCCAAACAAGGCCACATGCTGGAGTCTGGGTGGATGTGAATTTATGGGGGAGTCCTCCTCAGTGCAACATGGCCCCTATGCAGGGAAGGGGGCATACCACAGCACGGGGCTGACGCATCCAGGGACAGCCTTGGCTTGGCTTCCTGTGTCCAGCCCTCCTCTGGATCCTGGCAAGCTGGGCCTGGTTTCAGGGAGTGGACCAGCATTCTGGACAGTCCGTTGGAACATTCCGGGACCTTCCCTGCCCACACAGACACTGCTCGTTGCTCAGAGCATCTTTGCACTAAGGCCCTTGTCACCCAGCAGCCCCTTACAGTCTCAGGCATGCCCACCTCATCTGAGAAGCTGGCCCCATTTGCCATCACTGTCCTAGAATGTTCTAGGTCTAAGTGGAGTGAGGCTGCGAATTGAAGAGCACGGAAGGGAGCATGGCTGTGCCCAAGGAGGTGGGGACGCGACTGCAGGCCGCATTAGAGGACTGGCTCAGGACCCCCGGGCAGCAGCCTCAGCAGCCAGGCTGGCCCCCGGCCACGATGCCCTTGCCCTCCCTACCAGCACCATCCAGGGAGCTGCCAGGCCTCAAGCAGCCCTGGCCCTGTAGGCCTGCCCGTTAGAATTGCAGTGGGCTCTTGATGTGCAGAGGCACAGGGGTGACCTCATCCCCCTGGTCCCAGGGAGCCGAGGACTCTCCCGGCACAGATGGGGCTCTGTGAGGTCAGGTTGTCACATGTGGCTACACAGGGAGGAGAAAGCGGAGACGGGGTCCCTGCATGTCAGCAAACATCTGCTGAGTGCCAGCCTGTGCCCAGCTCCCATCTGGGCATCGGGCCCCAGGGCACAGGGCAGAGGCTCTCGCTGCACTCGGTGGTGATGTTCGGGTGGGGAGGTGGGCCGTGCACATGGAGGCACGCAACATCACCAGGCCCACCAGCGACGTGCGCCAGGCCTCAGGAATCACGCAGGGGGCAGGGGCTGGGTGCCGCGGGGCGTGTAGGCCAGATGATGACAGAAAGGAGCCTTTGCCATCAGCCAGGAGGTGAGGAGGAGGAGGGAGCCCAGGGGCTCCCCTGCACTGAGAAGGCAAGTGCCCGATGCTGAGCTAAGTGTCCCCAAAACCCCACCGAGGTCCTGGCCTGTTTCAGGTGGCCCTGCTCCTAAATCCTGCAAGTTCTGGGCAGTGGCCTGCTGGTAAACCAGCTGGCCTCCCTCCTTCCCTCCCTCTCCCTCTCTCTGTCTCACACGCATGTCCGTGGCCGCGGTCCATGGTGCACTCTGCCACAGCCAGGAGGGAGCCACCGAGGATGAATAGCAGGCCCACGACGTTCCTCGGCCCTGGACCTGGCTTTGCTGGGAGGCGGCACGGTGGGGCATCAGAGCCTGAAAGTGGCTTCCTTCCATCGCCGCCTCCCCATTCAGGCTGGTGCACGCCTTTGTCCCCCTGGGAGGCCCTCCTGGTAGTGTGCACTCTCTTTGGAGGGGCCTGGCCAGACCAGGGGCAGAGGAGCAGGCCTGAGTCACCCACTCAACAAGCCCCGGGGGACCCCTTCTTCCCCTCCCCAGAAGTCCCACAAGGAGAAACCTGTGACCCAGCGAGAGAAGTCCTTTCATAGCAACTTGGGCTCTGGCTCAGAGCTGCAGGCTGGCAGGGTGCCTGTGTGGCCTGGTCTTGCCAGGCGCCCTGGTGGGGGCCTGGAGGTCAGTGGAGAGCCAGGCAGGTGTGGACCCGGGCCCCAGTCTGCTGTATCTGGGGCTCAGGATCCTGCCCGCAATCACAGGGTGTTTCTCAAGACACCGTGGGACCTGAGATGGGGTGACAAGCGACAAGCAGGTCCAAGGATCGTGGTGGTCCCCATGAAGGACCTTCCTCGTGGCCGTTCCCTGCCCCCTGACCCTCACTGTGCTGACACGTGCCGCTCGGTGTTCCTTGAGCACACTTGTGCCCTGTCCCTGGGCGGGTCTCCACCTCAGGGAGCTCACGGACCATGAGGGGTATGTGGCAAATACCCCAGCAACAAGACACTGGCAGGGCAGGACTGGGCAAGTGCCATGCCCAGTAAGGAAGGGATGGCTGGTCGGGGTGGGGGTGGAGAGCCAGCCGGATAGCAGAGGCCTGTGCAGGGACCTGGTGGGGGGGTTCTGGGCCTGCCTGGGACCCTGGTCCTCAGGGAGGGAGGTGAGGACGCCCAGGGGACAGAGGTGGGGCATCGCTGGTGGGCCTGCCAGAGCCCTCGGCTGAGCCCAGGCTGCTCTCAGAAGCTGCTGGTCACTGTCCTCATGGCTCCGGCACAGTCTGGCCTGGGGTTCCTGCCGCTGCATCTCCAGGTCACGGCAGGAATTGAAGCCAGGGCGATCTTCTCTCCTCCGTGCCTCACTCCTGGAGGCGGCATGGATGTGACCCCCTATTGGCCCCAAGAACAGGGCTGTTATGGTCAGTCACCTGCTCCTTTGCTGGCTTCCCAAAGGAGCTAGGTCATCTCCCAGAACTCCTGAAGCCTGCGGTCTGCGGCCCAAAGCAGGTCAGTCCTGGGGACGGGGCTTCAGTGGCACTTGTGCCGTGAGCAGGACATGCAGCCGGGGAACACGGCCAAAGGTGCCTGCCTGTGGACCTCTGGGCTGTAGTGTCCATAGAATGTGGGGCCTCTCGGGGACCAGCTTCCCAGGGCTCCCTAAGAAAGCACCAGACCAGGTGGCTCAGACAGCAGGGCTGCAGGCTAGAGCCCCAGTTGGGTGTGGGCTGGGTGGCGAGGCCACAGGGAGAGTCTGTTGCTGACCTCTGTCCAGCCTCTGGGGAGCTGCCAGTCCTTGGCTTGGGAGAGCAGCACCCTGATCCCTGCCCCAGCTCCACATGGCCTTGTCCCTGTGTGCCTGACTGCCCAGTGTCCCCTTTTACAAGTACATCTGTCATGTTGGAGCAGAGCCCATGTGACTTGGTATGACCCCATCCTAAGCAGTTACCTCCCCAAGGACCCCGTTTCCAAATAAGGTCGCATTCTGAGGTCCTAGGTTAGGGCTGCAACATGTGAGTTTTGAGAGGACGTAATTCAGCACGATGGGTGCGGGGTCTCATTCTCTTGGTGCTGGTGACAGGTCACCCTGGGCGCGTGGGGTCCTGGGGCAGCACCAGCCCGGGTTCGTGGCTTCTCCCCACTCAGTGAGCCGCTGTTCTGTGAGCGCTGCCTGCAGCCACCCAGGGAGCAACTCGGTGCTGGAGGGAGGGAGGGAGGGACTCGTGTAGAGAGCCCCGTGCAGCCCAGGAGGAGGAGGACTGAATCGTGGTGTCCCCGCGATGGAGTGCCCAGCAGGGCACAAGCCAAGCCACACAGGCACGGTGGGGTCCAAAGGAGGCAGGCAGCAACCCCGTGCTTCCAGAGCACGTCTGGGTCAAGCAGGGTGTGGAGCGATGTGGTGGGCTGCAGGCTCTGACCCATGTTTGCAGGAACCCCCCTGGGCTGCCTTCAGGGGCGACTGTGGGCAGCGGTGTCCACAGACAAAGGACAGGGACAGAGGTGGCTTGTCTGCCTGGAATGGGGACCCTGCTGCTGTCCAGTGGGGGGCTGGCCTGTTTGGAGCCAGAGGCCTCTGAGGACCCCTCCTCCCGCTTCTGGGAACACATGCCCAATGCGCTGGCCAGCCTGTCCCTCGGTGTAGCGCTGACCACCTCGCCTGTGTCTCCCCACAGCCATCGTCAACCCCAAACAGCCCAAAGAGACACCCAAGAGCTTCAGCTTCGACTACTCCTACTGGTCACACACCTCGGTGAGCTTGGTGGGGTCCAGGGCAGGTGGGCCGCAGTGGCGTGGGTGCTGGCCTTCACCTGGTCCTTTGACCTCTCTGAGGTGCAGGCTCCTCTGAATGGGGTGATGACTGCCCAGCTTCCCTGCAGAGCTGTTGTGAGGGCATGGGGTGGGGGTCAGGTGTGAGGCTCTGGTGGGTGTCTGCCTTCCTAAGTCACCTTGTACTTGGAAGGTCACCCAGAGCAGTGACACGCAATGTCACGGTAACCCTGTAGACGGCTAGAGCAACCCTGTGTCCTCAGGACAGTGTCCAGACACGGCACCCTGCGCCTGGGCTCCTGGGCCTCCAGGTCCTGCCCTCGTCAGCCCGACTTCGTCTCACTCCTTCAGCTCTGGCTCAGAGCTGTAGGCTGGCAGGGTGCCTGTGTGGCCTGGCCTTGCCAGGCGCCCTGGTGGGGGCCTGGAGGTCAGTGGAGAGCCCCTGAGCCTTGGTTTTTCCCACCATGCCACGGCATGCTCCCACCTCTGAGCTTTTGCACATGCTGTTCCCTTTGCTGTTCCCTTCTGCCCTGCCCCGCGTGGTCTGCCCAGCTCCTCCTCCCACCCCTGCCTCAGGAAGCCCCCCACCCTGGCAGGACTGGGTCCCCTCCCCCAGGGTCCTTCCCCACTGTGGCCCCTGGTGCCCCGAGGCCCTGGCCATGGTGTGGGTGCTCAGTGGACACGTTGGGTGGAGCCCTCGGCACCCGGCCTCCTGCAGCAGCAACCCTTTGTCCCTCAGCCCGAAGACATCAACTACGCCTCACAGAAGCAGGTGTACCGGGACATCGGCGAGGAGATGCTGCAACACGCCTTTGAGGGCTACAACGTCTGCATCTTCGCCTATGGGCAGACCGGGGCCGGCAAGTCCTACACCATGATGGGCAAGCAGGAGAAGGACCAGCAGGGCATCATCCCGCAGGCACGCGGGCAGGGGTGCTGGGGTGGGCATGGCTGAGGGCTGGGCCCATCGAGGGCAGGGCGCCCCAGCAGAGCAGCCCTGGAGAGGAGCCTAGAGGGAGCATGGGGTCAGGGCAGGAGGGGGCAGCATGGGGCAGATAGGCTGTGAGAGGCCGGGGAGCCGGGCCCTGGGACGGAGAGTTCTGGAGGACCGAGCCCCTGGCGGCATCTGCAGACAGAGTGACTGGAAGAGCCGCTGGCAGGGCCGACCCTTCTGTGGGGGGCTGTGAGGGCTGCTTTGCCCAGGGAGAGGCCCCTGGGACAAGGGGCGGCCTTCAGTTTACTGCAGGCTGAGACAGGGAGGCCTCAGTACTGCTGGGACCCTGGCCCCCACCCCGGCTCCTTGGGCCCCCTGATCTGAGCTGGCTGGTGCTTGTCCTGCTCGGGGGGGGGGGGGGGGGGCAGGGGAGAAGGCGGGGTGGCCTGAAGCATGGTGCAGCCCACCCACCTGGGGATGAGGGTGGTGTAAGGAGCAGGCTGGTGTGGGCAGGCGATTCATAGGAACAGGTCAGTATCAGCTGAGGGGAACCCCTGAGCTAAGCAGGGAACAGCAGCCCCTAGGCTGCAGGTCTTCTCAGTGCCTTTAAGGAGGGCTGTGGGGTGCAGGTGGGGCCTGGGCTGGGTCCGGTGCCTCAAGGAGCGGGGCCCCAGGAACAGCCCTCATCATCTGACTGTGTGTCCCCGGTTCCTGCAGCTCTGCGAGGACCTGTTCTCCCGCATCAACGACACTACCAATGACAACATGTCCTACTCCGTGGAGGTGGGGCTCCTGCATGTCTGCCCCAGGGACATGGTGGGGGCTTCTGGAGTGGGCAGCAGCACTTTTCTGACTTAGAGCGAGTGCCTGGCCCTAGTCGTGCCCTTAGCTTGTCCCTCACGTATGCACGTGGCAACCACGCCAGCGTAGCCACGCAGGGCACGAAAGGGAGGGGGTGTCCTCCGCTCAGTCCGTGTTCATTGAGCAGCTACTCTGTGCTGAGTGTGGGAACCGGCTCCCCAGAACTGCACAGCCTTAACCTGGACTGTGCTGTGGCCTAGGCGGCCCAAGTGTGACTGCATGGGCCAGCCCCCAGGGTGGCTGTGGGCGGGGGGTGGCCAGGCAGATGAGGGTGGGCTGATACCCCCAACTTACACACTCAGGGGCCCAGAGTCCTTTGCAGGCCTCCCCCTATCCCGTGGGCAGTCCCCATACCCCCTGTCCTAAGAGATCCTGATGGCCGTCCCTGCAGCCCGCCCCTGCCCCCACTTCAGGGGGCTCTGATGGCATGTCCCTGCCCTGCAGGTCAGCTACATGGAGATTTACTGTGAGCGCGTCCGTGACCTCCTGAACCCCAAGAACAAGGGCAATCTGCGAGTGAGGGAGCACCCGCTGCTGGGGCCATACGTGGAGGACCTCTCCAAGCTGGCGGTCACCTCCTACAATGACATCCAGGACCTCATGGACTCAGGGAACAAAGCCAGGTGTGTGCGGGATGACTCCGCCCAGACACGCCCATGGCCCCCAGTCCCTTGGAGGAAGATCCGGCCCTTGGGCACCTATTGGTCTCCCTGGGGGCTGTCTGGTGGCCCCCAAGTGGGTGGAGGCCTCATGGGCCTAAGGCCACTCAGGGCACATGCCAGCCCCAGAGGTGCCACCAGCTCCCCCTGCACAAGGGGACACTGTCATCTACACAGAGGCGGCTCCTCTTGGGGGTTCGGGCTGTGCAGCTGCCCCAGTTGGCCATCTCTGTGGGCAACTGGCTGTGGAGCCTGGTGGTCAGGAGACCACACGCTGTCAGCCCTCTGCTTGGGGCACGGGGTGGGGCAAGGGGGGAAGGGTCAGCCTCGAGGCACTGCCGGCCCGAAGCAGTGAGGCTTCCTTGGCCGCGGTGCCCCAGCCTCCCAGCCCAGGAGGGTCTGCCCTTATTGTCATGGTGACTGTTCCCTTCAGCCACCCAGGTGTCCCAGGAGGGTGAGGGTTCTCTGGTCAGTTGCTGCCCCCAGCTCCTTGGAAGCAGTCCCATGGGGGCGCTGTTCTGACCAGGCCTCTGTGCGTCTGGCTGTTAGGCTGCCGGCCGGCAGCACCTTGGGCTGCTCCCAGAGCCCTGCTCCTGGCCCTCCCCAGAGCGGGATGAGTGGGGCACCCAGAGACTTGGGTGAGGCACACCAGGGCTGCGCTGAGGGCCTGGGAGTGGGACTCACCTCCCATCACAGCTCATGGAGGGTCAGGCTCCAGCCTGGGGCTGAGGGTGCCACATGGACATGGTGCACGGGAGGAGCTGACCCCCGACCTAGTCCAGCAGCTGACACCACCAGCAACCCTCACACTAGCCACAGGACAGCAGGCAACCCCTGTGGCTTCTGTTCCCCAGGACTGTGGCAGCCACAAACATGAATGAGACCAGCAGCCGCTCCCATGCCGTCTTCAACATTATCTTCACACAGAAACGCCATGACGCAGAGACTGACATCACCACAGAGAAAGTGAGCGTGGCCTGGTGGGCACGCAACACTGGGTGGGTGGGTGCTCGGGCAGGAGGAGGAAGCTGAGACAGACGCTGGCCTGCGAGGTGCTGCCCAGCTGGCCCTGCATGGGCCTCAGTGAGGCAGCGGCCAGGCTGTGCGGCCGCCTCATTTTGTAGTTCGGCACCACCTGGGTGTGGAAAAGACTTGGCGTGGAGGAACTGGACGTGGGTTGGTTCCATCTGCCTCCTCCTGTGTGGTTTTGGTGGGGACCCTGGTAGCCCAGGGCCTCAGTGCCATGTCACCCCGCAGGCCAGAGATGCCAGGTGGCCCTCGGAGGCTGGGGGGCGTGGGTTGAACCCATCACTTAGGTGACTGTGGGCCCTGGTGCGGTTTGGCAGGTGAGCGGCGCCCAGCCCGGGGCGGGGCCTGGGCGAGCACAAGCATGCTCAGGCACAATGGAGAAGTTGTTCTGATGGCACTGCTCTGCCTGCTGCTACCAGCCCCAGATGCCTTTCCCATGTGCCTTGGCATCTGGGTGGCCCCAGGCCTGGACGCTGTCCCCTGGGGCCTTTAACTACACACAGAGCCTGGGCGCCAGGAAGGCGCAGCTTCCTTGGCATCTGGCTGTCTGTGTTCTCTACCCCAACCCACTCTCCTGGCCCCCCTCCAGGGACAGCTTGACCATCTCCTGGTGGGCAGGGTTCTCTCATGCAGCCTCCCAGGGTCTGCAGAGGGGCTGAGGGGAGTTGGTGCCACCTAGCTCTGATGGTGCCAGGGTCACTTCAGATTGAAGGCTCACAATGGGCCCGTGGGGCCTGGGAAGGCAGGGAGAGCAGAGCTGGCCTGGGTCAGCCTAGCTGTGGGCTGCCTGCTGTCCCTCCCAGCCCCTGCTGGGCATGGGACACAGGAAGGTCCCACTGGTGTCCATGCCCATGGGCCTCTGGGTGAGCTCTGCTGCAGCAGCTGTGGTTCAGGAGGGCCTGGTCCTCCCCAGGATGCCTGTGGTTGCCCAGTCCGGGCTGTGGGAGTGTCAGTGGGTGCCCTGCCCAGTGCCCAGGCGGGTGTGTGCCACTGTGTCTCTCGAGGCAGCTGAGCAGTGGCTGGGGTGCTGGAGCTGGTTCAGATCCCACCACAGACAGTGGCCCCACCTGTGGAAATGGGTGACAGTGACAGGACACACCTGGAGAGTACCGTGGGGAGTCATGCATGTAGAGAATATAATAGCAGGGCCGCAGATTACATGCTGGGGACGAGGGGCACACGGCCTCCTGGGGGAGGCAGACGGGGGAAGCTCGGCCTGGTGAGAGACCCCCACCCTCAGCTGGGAAGGGCTTGGCCGCAGCTCATCCAGTGGTCCTTCTGGGTCGTGCCCGGAGGGGCAGGGCACCCCGGAGGTCTCATGGCATCTCCTGCATTCAGCACATTTGTCATTTCAGGTGAGCAAAATCAGCCTGGTGGACCTAGCTGGGAGCGAGAGGGCCGATTCCACAGGGGCCAAAGGCACGCGCCTCAAGGTAGGCGCCAGACCTCCACGGCCATGGAGAGTGGGGGGCCCCCTCTGGCCCTCAACTCACCGGCAGAGTCCTGGCTCCGGCCTGGCTTGCTGCAGGGGCTGGGGCCACCCCCAGGGTGAATCTGGGCAGGGGGCACAGGCAAGGAGAGGGGAGGAGCCAGGAGCCGGAGGCCATGCCAGGTGCACCAGCTCACGGGTAACGAGGACAGAGACCCTGCAGGAAAGCTGGGCCCTCCCAGCACTGGGCCCACCCACGTCTGTGACTTCTGCCAGAACGCAGGCAGCGAGGCAGCCGTGGGCAGGCTGGGAGCAGGCTGGCCACCAGCATCCCAGGGAGAAGTCCTCTGGTCAAAGAAGTCTTGGGTGTCAGGAAGGAGAGTTTTCTTTTCCGGAACCCTCTTCGGTCCCCACCGTTATCTGATGGATGGGAAGGAGCTCTGGGACTTGTCTGTGGTGGGGCCTCTGATGTTATCAGGATTCTGAGGGTGCCAAGGAGAAGTGCTGGGCAAAGTTCCCTCCTGGCCAGGGGGCCTCTGACCACCCCCTCAGAGCCTCCTGTGCCCCGAGGGTCCTGACCCAGAGTCCGGGTTGGGCGGCCCCACCCATGCACGCCACGGGGGCGGGCTCCACGGGGTCCAGCTGCAGCCGTGGCTCCCAAGACTTCAGCCGTGTCCTCCGCACGCAGGAGGGGGCCAACATCAACAAGTCCCTGACCACGCTGGGGAAGGTCATCTCCGCTCTGGCCGAAATGGTGAGCCGGCTTCGGGGTTCTAGAGCTGGCTTGATGGCACGGGCTGTGGGGGCGCCCTCCGTCCTGCCCTCTGTGAGGCGTGCTGGAGGCCTGCCATCCCTGCTCTGGGCCCTGCCTCCAGCCGGGTGCCTGGAGCTCACGGGAAAGGCAGAGATGGGAGGCGGGGGAGATGTCACCAGGCTGCAGATCCGCAGCGTCCCTGCCCCTCCCTGGAGCCTGTCTCCCAGCCGCAGAAGGGCGGGGTGCTCCTTCCTCAGAGGGCCCATCTGAGGGTCAGTATGGCGAGCGTGCTGCTGGCCCCCTGGGAGGGCAGTGTGGTCGCCGCTGACCTCGGCCCAACCCAGGCCGTCCCCTGGGAGGAGCCCACAGTCCTTGGGGGTGAGGAGCTGGGCTCGATGGGCCGCAGGGACAGGCAGTGGCCCACTCGCCCAGGTGTCCAGGCCTCCATCCGTGGAAGGACGGATCTCAGGAGGCCCTGCCCTCCTTTGAGGTTGTCGGGTGGAGGGAAGAGCCGCTGGGTGACGGCAGGGCCAGAGGCCACCCTGGTGGCCAGCGCCGGCCGTGGTGGCCGCCGGGTGCCTGACGTGCTGGGCCCTCTGCCCCTCTGCCCTCCGGAGCCCGCCCGCCTTCCCCTCGCCGCTCACCGCGGAGCCCCAGCCTTGCTCCGCCCTCAGGCTCTGTCCCTTCCTTTCCAGGACTCCGGGCCCAACAAGGTAAGCCGCTGTCCTCGGTCCCTCGCGTCCCCGGGGTGGGCGGGTCCTCAGCCCCAGCGCTCCGCGTGCGGGGCCCGCCCCTGCTTTGTCCACTGACCCCCACCGAGCCCCGCGTGCGGGGACAGCTGCGATGTCCTCCCGGGCCTCCCCAGCGGGGGCGGGGCAGACACGGAACTGAAAACAACATACGATTGCAGTTTGGGGTGAATCTCACAAAGGAGAACAAGGTCCACGGAGTGGGCCCTGAGTGGGGTGGCCTTCCGCCAGCCTGCCAGGGGGCTTATGGCGGAGGGGGGCGGAGGCGTGGGCGGCAGGCCTTGGAAAGCCCGGGCTGGGACGCGCAGGGGGACACGGTTTACGGGAGGAACTGCAAGGAGACTCGGGGGGACCCGCACGGGGATCCCGAGGCGCCCACCGCAGGCACTGTTCGGAGCCCGTTGTTTTCAGTGACAGCCTGGGACCATTTGGGAGGAGCCGACTGGGAAGTGTGCGGGGCTGCGGGGAGCCCCAGGGAGCCGGGGGGCACCCTGCAGGGGACTTGAGTGCGGTCCGTGAGGGGTGGGCGCCTGTGAGAACCGTGGGTGCCCGGGAAGTGCCGTGTGAGGATGAGGAGGAGCCGCGGGGACCCAGGGGACTGTGGGGAACCACTGAGGAACCGGGAGGTGCTTTGGGGGAACATGCAGGAGGAACTGTGGGGAGCTGTGTGTGGAACTGTGGGAGGACGTGTATCGTTAACGCTAAAATAAAGCTGTCAGTTATTTTGCCACTAAAATGGGCTCATTTGAGAAGGGAGAGAACCGCAATTTGGGGAGCAAGCTGTGTCCTGGAACAGGAGCCAGGCTCTTTATAGGGAAGGCGGTGCTGTTCTAAGCAGAAAGCCCATTGGGGAACACGGGGAGCCCGACGTGTCGTGGCTGCTCATTGGCTGAGCTATGACAGTTTCTCATTGGCTGGGCTGTTGCTGGACTGCTGGCGGGGCAGAAACTCCCACTGGTGGCAAAGGACCCCTTAGAGTCGTCAGGTGTGTCCTTCTCCTCCTCCCTGTGGGGTCTGCAGTTGCCCGGGATGCCCACCCCACCTCCACGAGGCTTCCCTTTGTCAGTTCTCAGTGCGTAAAGCTGTGTGAAGAATTGCGAATGAATGCGCGAACTGTGAGCACCTGCGTGAGGCGGGGAGGGGAAGGGACGGAGGAACTCTGCGGGGACTGGGAGGAAGGCCGTGGGCGTGGGGCGGGTGTGGAGTGGTGCGGGGACTGGGCGGGAACCACGGGGACCCGAGGGCCCCGCTGCAGAGCAGCGCAGAAATAGTGATGGGCCTCCGCGGGGCTGCGCGAGGCCGTGTGAGGTGCTGGGTGACGCTGGGAGGATAGCGAGCAGCTGCGGGCTTGGTGTGGGGCCTCGGAGCGGCGTGGGGACCCCCGCCTCAGTGCGGCCCGGAGGCCAGCAGGGGCCTCTCCCGTGCCCGCCCCTCTGGATGGAGACGCAACATGAGGAGGTGCGGGAGTCCTCACTGCTGCCTCCTAGCCCCTGCCCGGGCAGGAGGAGGAAGATTTCCCCCCTACCCCAGCAACAGCCCAGCCAATGAGGGACTGCCACAGCCCAGCCAATGAGGGACTGCCACAGCTGAGCCAATGAGAAGCCACTATACCTGAACGCCCCGTTTCCTCCAATGGAGTTGTCCTTATTAGCAGCCCCGCCTATTCACTCCCCTATAAAAGAGCCTCCTTCCTACTTCTTTGGGCCGGTCTGAGGTTTTGCTGTAGGTTCTTTAGAATTGTAGTTCTCAGCTCTTCCCGAATAAACCCATTTTATTGCCGGTACAGTTTTATTTGTAAGGTCAGCAATGTGGGGCCCTGTTGAGGGGAACTCTGCAGGGAGTCCGGAGCTGTGTGTGTGTGAACGGCGAGGAACTGGGGCCGCGGGTAGGACCTAGTGAACTATGGGAGGAACTGTGAGGAATTGTGCAGAATTATGGGGGGAAGTGTGAGAATTGCGTGGGCGAGTCGCAGGACTGTGTGAGGAGCTGCAGGGGGCGGCGGGCAGCGGGGGGGACGCCTGGGAGGCTGGGTGAGAAAGTGAGGAGCCAGGCGAGGACCGGGGGGCCGGGGCTCCCGCTGGCGGGACGGGGTGACCGCCCTGCGTCTGCCGTGGGCGCAGGAGGATGAGAACCGCAGCCGAGAAGCAGAGCCCCGCACCCACCGGGCTCCCCTGCAGGAGGGCAGCCCGCAGCCCTGCCTCGCGGTCCCGGGAGGGCCACCCCCACAGCGAGGCCAGCATGGCATCTCTGCGCCCACGCCTGTCTCCGAGTCCAGTCTGTGTCCCCGGCGGGCTGGCGGAGCTCTGCGGGGATCGTCCCGACCAGTGGTGACGCGCGCGTACACCCGGCACAGCGCTGGTGGGGGCAGCTGCGCTGGCCTCCCTGGGTAGGGGCTCCAGGGCCGGGGGCCACGGCTGCCAGCCAGGCAGGTGTCAGCAAGGCTTCTAAGCAACCATGCACGTGGGCACGTAGACACTGGCAAATGAGTGTCCACGGCCCGTGGCATCATCAGTCACGGAGCGCCCATGAGAGTCGGTTCCCAGCGGCCATTTCGTGGGCTGGAGTCCATTTTTAATGACCTGCTCTCCTTATCAGGAATGAAGAGCCAGGCCAGAGGCCAGGGTGCGCAGGACGCTTGCTCAGAGGGGAGGGGCGCTGTCAGAGGAGGGGCTTAGCAGCTGGCCTCCGGGGGAAAGCGGGGCGCGGGGGGGCAGAGGGAGGGCGACTGCCGCGTGGGGGGGCAGAGGCCCGAGTGCCGTTTAGTGGCGCAGCCTCTTCCTAGCCCCCGAGCCGCTGATGGCGTTGGAGGCGGGGTGGGGCTCGCGTGGTCCTGAAGATTGGAGGGAGGGTACACGGGGACACGGGGTGTGGCATCAGTACACCTTGCTGGGATCCAGCTGTGAGGCCTAGACAAGTGGCAGGGCAGCTGAGGGAGGAACTGAGGGACATGCCAGCAAGTCCCTGATTCTAGCCCCGTGTGGCAGCAGCAGTGTGGCGGCCTGGGGTCCGCACCGGGGGCCTTGAGAGCTGGCCCAGCCCTGCCCCTACAGCCACCCTTGGCTCTGGGACCTGCCCTGCAGGCCCTGTGCTGGCCCCTCCATCTCCCTTCCCTTTGGGGAGCCCAGGGTTGACCTTGACTGTTCCTCCCCAACAGAACAAGAAAAAGAAGAAAACAGATTTCATTCCGTACAGAGATTCGGTGCTGACCTGGCTCCTCCGGGAAAACCTGGGTGAGGATCATACTTCGGCCCATCCCCAGGGTTCCAGTGTCCACCGGGGGCCATTGTCCTGTCCTTGCCTGGGGAGGGTGCTCAACCTCCAGAAGGCCTCTCACCCTTCCGGCCCAAGGCTGGGGCGAACCAGGAGGGCCTTCTGGGGACTTGGGCGGTGGCCAGCAGAGGGTTAACAAAAGCACGGGTGGGGGTGGGGACGGCCCAGGGGCCACAGGACACCCCCACCCCCACCCACTGCAGTGCTCCTGGTTCAGGTCTGTGACACCCAGAGCAAGTACCCACCCCTTTCTGGGCCTCAGTTCCCTCATCTGTATCAGGTACCCCTGGCTCCATGGTTCTGGGAAGCCCAGCTTGCTGGGTTTTGGGCAACTGCTATAAATTTCTCCTCGTCCTCCCTGCCCAAATTCCTAGATAGTGAGTGATAGATGGGGAGGTGGGGACTGAAATGCCCCCGGTGCTGACCCCTCCCCCCAGAAACCTCTGGTATTCTCCTGTGCTACGTTTACAGCTGGGGGCTAACACCCAGGGAGGTCATGTCTCAGGCTGACGTGGGGATCACAGACACCTGGGTGTGCAGCCTTCCGTGGCCGGGTGGCAGCCCTGCTGATGACCTTCAGCGTGGGCCAGTGGTAGGCGCCAGTCAGGCCTCCCAGGTGGAGGAGAGGGCAGACGGTGGCTCCCAGGGCAGGGGGACCCCACTGACAGTGGACAGGAGGGCCATGGGAATGCATGCCCCTTCATCAGACGGGGGCTGGGAAGGAAGTCCCTCCCCCAGGGCCACCGAGGTCCAACCCTAGGGTGGGACAGGGCAGCCCCCCACACAGCCCCCCGGCACCTGGCACAGCACTGCACTCCCAACCCTTCACAATGGCATGTCTCAGTCCCTGTGGGGGTCACACCCTGGGAATACGGCCCTGGGACACCGGTCCCCAGGCTGGAGCAGGAGAGGCTCCCTGTCCAAACCGCGCATGCAGAGGCAGCGGCCCTGAAGCCGGGTACCCACTGGGACGACTGCCCAGTGTTTGCCCTGCCAGGGGCCCACAGGCGATAGGTTGGTGTCTGAACTGAAGTCAAGCCGGTGCTGCCCCATGTGGGGGTCCCGCTGCTGCAGACCAGGCGTCTGGCATCCCGTGCTGGGGAAAATGTTCCAAGTAGGAAGGATAAGAGTAGAGAAATTGTTGAACATAGCAGCCCTTCTCACAGTGAACGTCATAAACCCTCCCCTACTTCCCACTTCATTATGGCGATGGGGAGGTCTGGTTGTTGGAAAATGACCCCAAACTTGAGGAAGACGCCAGGCAGAAGGATCACCCAGGTGCTGGGTCCTGCGATGAGAACCAACCACCCCTGATCTCCCGGTTGACCCATGATTCAGTTTACCTCTCAGGCCTCAGCCTCACCAGCTACAACCTTGGGAGGGGACCGGACGTGCCAGTGGGGCTGACCCTGCACTGGGCACGGCCTGGTTTTCTCCCCGCAGGTGGGAACTCTAGGACAGCCATGGTGGCAGCTCTGAGCCCCGCAGACATCAACTATGACGAGACACTGAGCACGCTGAGGTGCGTTCCTGAGGGAGGTGGGCCCTGCCCTGACCCCAGCTCCGGGGGAGTGGGGGTGGGAGTGGATCCCTCCAGCCAGGTGAGAACACCTCTTTGGGGGCCATCTACCTGTGACTCCCTGAGGCTCCAAGTGTCTGTCGGGGGCACCTGGGTCTGCGTGGGGCCCGTTCCATTCTCACCACCCTTTGGGGTACACTGTGGGGCTGTGAGTAGCCCGGGGCCCCCTTGGTCCAGCCCCGGAGAGCTGTGCTCCAATTTGCACTCAGCTGTCGGCCTGGGAGCTATTGGGGGTCTCCACTTAGCCAAGAGGCATGGCCTGTGGGACAGTCCCTCTGGGTGCAGGGCAGGCACCATGGGTGGGAGCCTCGTCCCCAGCCCTGCTGGAGGCTGCTTAGCCACCTACCTGGTCGGCAGAATCTGGCCTCTTCTGGCCACACAGCACCAGTAATAAGAGATAGGAAGGGCATGGGTCTCTATAGAAGCCCACGCACTCATCTGTGACATGCACACGCCTGTGTGCCTGTGTGGTGCCGGCTGGAGCAGGTGCACATGTTTTCACATACCCCTGCAGGTTAGACCTGCTCCCTCGATCCTGGGACCACAGGTCCAGGTGTGAGAGCCTCACTGTGGGGAGAAGATGCCATCCTGCCCTCCCAGGGCCCCGGTTTCCCCAAGTGGGTGCTCCAGGGCCGGGGAACACTACCTGTAGGCCCCTGGCCAGTGGCCCCAGTGACTGCAAGGGGAAAAGAGTTCTTGCTCTGTGTGAAAGCCCAGCTGGGGTGGTGACATCTCCACTGGCTGGAGGTCCAGCTGTGCCCAGGCAGGGCTCTGGGCACCTTTGGGCCTGCTGGGCAGGGCTCAGCTGCCAGCTCCCTGTGCTGCCCAGGTACGCTGACCGGGCCAAGCAGATCCGATGCAATGCTGTCATCAATGAGGACCCCAACAACAAGCTGATTCGAGAGCTGAAGGATGAGGTGACCCGGCTGCGGGACCTGCTGTATGCCCAGGGTCTCGGGGACATCACTGACAGTGAGTGTCTGCACCTGCCTCTCCCAGGCAGGGCAGGTGGGCCACATGGCCTCTCCTCCCCCGACCACCACACACCTGTGGCCTCGGCCCTCTGGCCTCGATCCTGGGCCTCGCTCTGAGCTCCCAATGGAAGGCTGGGGTTTTTGGCCTCGGCCTGGGTGGACTGCATGGCTTGGGGTTGGCATTGGCCCAGGCAGGCCAGAGATGATTTACTGGAAGCCACACCAGCAAACCACAGGTGATGAAGACCGGCCACAACCCTGCCCAATGCCCGACCTGCTGCAGGCGTGCCCGGACTCTCCGGAGACAAACCTGTTCTGTTTCTCTGTCTCTCCTTCCTCCCTACACTTCCCCTCCCATAGCCAACACTGTGCCCGGAGGACCTAAATGTGTGTATCCCCTCTGCTGCTCTCTGCATCCCTGCTTCTGTCCTGGCCTGGCCGGGTGTAGGGCAGCACGGTGGGGCAACCCCCTCCACCTCCCCTCTTTTGGGGTCTGGGAACAAGGTCCTCTCACTCACAGGTGCCCTCCTGCTAGACGCAGGGTCTGCTGCCTTGAGCCCATGCCACCTTGTCATCTTGTGTCTGCATGGGAATGGGCAACAGGGAGGCAGGTGCAGCCAAGGCCTTCTGGGGCTGAAATGGCTGAGGTCAGGCTGCTGAGCTCTGGGCTTCCAGGGTGCCAGCAGAGCTGGGGGCCCTCAAAGGCCAGGTTTCCCTGACACCTGCCTGCCTTGGGCCTGGTTCCCAGGGCAGGGCATGTGGTTTGGTGCCTTTGCACCTTGGGGTCCCCAGAGCCCGTGCTGTCCTGTGTTTGCTGCTGCTCTGCTGTGTGTCTGCTTCTGCGGGGCCTCTGGGCACCTCCCACCCCCACGGCACAGAGCCCTGGGGTGGTGAGGGCTCTCTAGGTGCCCCAGTGCAGGGGGAACCCGGGGCCCAGAACAGCCTCTTGGGCATGCACAAATAGGGGCTCCCTTGGGGTCCCGCAGTCTGTCTCTCGTCCAGGGCATTCTTTGGGCTGATATCCCTGCTCAGTGGCACTGCACAGTTATTAGGTCTTGTTGGTGGAGGATGCAGGGGTGGGTGCCCACAGCAGGGGTATGAGGATGGGCCACAGGGCCCTGGGGGCAGGGAGGCCACTGGCAGGGACATACTCACATACTTGGGTGCTGGTGCGGAGGCACAGGGTGGTCCAGAAGGCGTGGCTGGGCTTGCAGGCGCAGAAGAGCAGAGAGGAGCTGAGGGGTGCCCAGGGCCTGGGGACCTGCTGCTTTGAGGGGGTGGGGTGGGGCTGGCACCCAGCTGGTCCCAGCGTGGGGTCAGGCCACCCTGCATGCGCTTGTCCAGTGTGGGCCGGCTGAGCCTGGCTCGTGGTTTCCGCTTCCTGCTGTCTCTTCACCACCTCTGGCTTTTCCCAACTCGGTCTTTCTTTTCTCTCCCTCCTGTCTGTCTGCCCACCCTCCTCTCCCCTTCCTCCCGTAGATGTGTCCGACCTTGAGAACAATAACCATAACCGTGGCAGGGCGGAGTTGAGTCAAGCCCCTGACAATCTCTCCACAGTGACCAACGCCCTGGTGGGCGTGAGCCCCTCATCCTCGCTCTCGGCCCTGTCCAGCCGTGCTGCCTCCGTGTCCAGTCTGCACGAGCGCATCTTGTTTGCCCCAGGCAGTGAGGAGGCCATTGAGAGGCTGAAGGTGAGGGCCCGGTGGCCAGGGGCACCAGGCTCTGGGAAAATGGGCTGCGCCTAGAGAACTGGGTGTCTCCTGGCCCTCCCCGGGGCCCCCTGTCTGGGGGCTGGACGCCGGGGCAGGTGCGAATCCTCTCCTTGGTGAATGGTTGTGCTAGCGGCTGAAGGTGGGCTGGGATGGAGGTGTACAGGTGGGTGCAGGCTGAGCCTCAGCCTCGGTGCCCCCCCCACTGGCAGGGTTCTGCTCAGCACCATGGACCCCGCCCCCTGCTGAGAAGAGCGTGCATCCTCTGGGCTCCTCCCCGCCTCTCAGCAGCCCTGTGCTTGCACCTGCCCGAGGATATTCACTGTGACAGGGAGGGCAGGCTTTAGGCTGCAACTCTGAGCTCCTTTGAAGTGCTAGGTGCTGGGTGGTGGGGTGAGCTGAGGGGCCTGAGGGACCAAGGCAAAGGCCCAGGAGGTGGGGTGGGGATGGGGGCGGAGGCCCCTACGTGGAGGGCTGGGCAGGAACAGGGACGACTGCTGAGGCTGCAGGAGGGCCTCGGAACCAGCGTCCGTTTCTCTCCCTCCAGCTCACTCTGCTCTTTCCTTCTCTGGGGCGTTCCGTAGAACACGTTAACCCTCAGCCCTTCACCTTGATCTTTCCAACTTTGCCCTGCCAGGAAGGACCCAAGAATCAGGGTTTTTGGGCCTCCATGCCCTGCAGGGGGCTGCCCTTCTCCTGGTTGTCCACCCATCGGCCCCTGTCCTCATTCTGCCTGTGTCCCTTCCCAGGAGACAGAGAAGATCATAGCTGAGCTCAACGAGACTTGGGAAGAGAAGCTACGGCGGACTGAAGCCATCCGGATGGAGAGGTGGGCGAGGGGGCACCACGCTGTACCCCGGGCTCCCACACCTGGGTGGCCATGTCCCAGCACAAGACAGACCTGGCTCCTCCTGCCCAGCGACCCCCCACCCCATGTCACCACTGGCCCCGTTAGATCAGGTGGCCTGCCCTATAAGCAGGTGCCATAACTCACTGGCCAGATGGGAGGCTGCTGGGCGCTGCCCTGTGGCCAGGACCTCACCAGCTCCCAGTTGGCCTGTGGTCAGTTGGGATGAGGCAGGCCCTGCAGCCCCTCAAGGTTCAAGCTGACCCCCGTCCCTGCCTCCCAGGGAAGCGCTGCTGGCTGAGATGGGCGTAGCCATGCGAGAGGACGGCGGCACCCTGGGAGTGTTCTCTCCCAAAAAGGTAGGCACCAGTCCCAGTACTGTGGTACTGCCCTGACGTGGGCAGGGTGACCCATGGCCCTTTCCAGGGTGCCAGATCCTCTGAAAGGTTGGAGGGATCCTCTTGGGTGTGGAGACACGGCCATGGGGCTGCGTAACAGGGGCCATGCCCACCCACAACCAGGCCTTCCCTGTGTGGGCAATGGCCCACTTCCTCCCAGCAGGCTGTCCCTGTGGCCTTGGGACACCTAGATAGGTCACCTAGCTGCCTGAGGGGTAGCCTGAGCACCTGGAGGTTGGTGAAACTGCGGATCCTGAAACACGTGGGTCCTGGACCTGCCTGCAGCCTGTGTTGCCCCTGGCCAGGGCCTGGCTGGATGTGGAGCTGGGAGCCAGCTGCCCTCTTGGAGCTTAGCTAAAGTGGAGTCTGGCAGCCCCACCAGGACCCCTCTCTTCCCCTTCACCCATCAGACCCAGCCCTGTCAGCTCAAGGCCCTCAGATGGAGCAGAGCACCTCTCATTCAGTAGCTCAGATGGGATATAGCATGAGCATTTGGGAAAGTCTCTGGTAAATCTAGGACCCAGACCCCCCACATCCATCCCAAAGATCGCCAGACCTTTAGAGCCCTTAGGCAACGAGCTTCAAGCCTGGAGGTGGTGGCAGTGGTGTGTTATGACCCCAGGGTAGGGCTGTCCAGGCCCTGCCCCTGCTACCTCATTAGTGAACAAACACCTGGCCTGCCTTCCCCGGAGCAGCCCCGCTATGGCCAGCTTTTCACCCCGGCCTTGTCTGGGGCAAGGGTTTCTGTGTTTGCCAGTCAGTGAAGCCAGTGGCATGTGCTGTGGGGACCCTGAGGGAATTGGGGCATGAGACTAGGTGTGATGGGCTCCGCACCCAGGTGGATGGGCCAGGCTCCCTGGGCTTCTGCCCCCCACTGCCAGGCCGGGAGCAGCACGTGCTGAGGCCATCAGGAAGCCAGGTGCCAGGGAGGCCTGTGGACCAGTACTTGGGATGGCCTGTGGAGCAGGTGGAGCCTGGAGGGGTCTTCTTCCATTCACTTCCTCTCTGGGGTGGCCTTTGGTTTCTTCTGAGCGGACTGTTCCTGGGCTACCTGGGGGTTGGGGTGTAGCCTGGGACTGGCGAGCACAGCTGTGGGCACAGGTGTCCTCAGGACACTTGCTCCCCGGGTCCTTTGACTTCGTGGTGGCAGAGGGATTTGCTGGTGGTCCAGGTCTGGGCACTACCCAAGAGTGGGAGGGAAGCCTGGAGGACGCCTGGGATACCTCCTCCCAAGAGAGCAGCATTCCAGAGACCCCGAAGAGCACATATGCAAGCTGGGAGGGTGGGCACAGGCCCTGCCTGGCTGGATGCCCTCCCTGCTCAGGGGAAGGGTCTGGTTGGGGTGGTTTGTCCCTAGTGTCTGATGACCACATCTTTACAACTTGCACGGGGTGTGGGTGGGGTATTGTGGGAGGTACACACTGGGGTGGGGGCAGCTTGCCCCAAGGCACCAGATGGGAAACTGAGGAAGCTGTCCCAGCCTCCACCATGCTGTAGGACCCTTGCCTGGGACACAGTATGGAGTGCCCTAGAAGTGCTGGGGGCACAGAGACCCTGGAGTGAGAGCAGTGGAGGAGGCAGAGATGGGGGGTCCAGCCCCTGCTGGGGCAGGTGGGGCAGGGCTTAGACGGGCAGCTGGTGGGAGGCTGTCGCCTTTGGTAGGCCCGTGGACAGGAGAGGCATGGAGTCCAACCCAGGTGGCTAGCAGGGACTTCCTTCGCAGCCTCTGCTCCACCCCAGGGCCCAAGCCCTCCTCCCTGCCAGCGTCCTAGTGGTTCCTGACCCACCAGTCCACTGGAGCCCTTAGCTCCTGTATGCCCCACAGCCCTCTTTAGCACAGAGGAATGCGCCCAGACTCCAGTGCCCCAGACTCCACGGGACCAAGCCTGCACCCTGTTCGTCCACGGGCGCAGCACAGGCTGAGTGCCTGGGCTGAGCCCCACGTAGCCTGCTGCCTGGCAGCTGTGTCCCCAGCTCTCCAGGGTCCCCATCAGAGACTGCTCCTCAGGGAGGCTTTCCTTTCGCCTTTCTTGTCATCTGCCAGGCTGTGAGCATACTGTGTCCCCAGGAGGACAGGCCTGGGGCTGGTGGTGACCTGGCACCTTGTGGGAGAGGTCAGGCGGGTGGCCAGTGCCGGGCTCCTGCCCTCCGCTGGAGAGCTTTCCCTCCTGTTTCCCCAGACCCCACACCTCGTCAACCTGAATGAGGACCCACTGATGTCTGAGTGCCTCCTCTACTACATCAAGGATGGGGTCACCAGGTACGGGCCAGAGGGGCACAGGCCCCCAGGGTGTAGCCTGCCCATGCTCCCTGCTGGAGGTGATCCCGTGGGCCAGGCTGGGTTTGGGGGGTACCCCTGGGTTCCCACTCATGTGCACCCTGGGCAGTTCCTGCAGGAGGCCAGCTGGGTGGCCTTGGAGGCCGCAGGGGGCCCTGGCGGGGGGCCAGTGGGTGTTGTCATGGGTGTGCTGGTTGGGGCCAGTGCTGACAGTGCGCCTGCCCCCAGAGTGGGCCGGGAGGATGCAGAGCGGCGGCA
Source organism: Manis javanica (assembly GCF_040802235.1). Classification (NCBI taxonomy): domain Eukaryota; kingdom Metazoa; phylum Chordata; class Mammalia; order Pholidota; family Manidae; genus Manis; species Manis javanica. The sequence goes on from NC_133167.1 coordinate 854,251, forward strand.
GGACATCGTCCTGAGCGGGCACTTCATCAAGGAGGAGCACTGTGTCTTCCGGAGCGACTCCCGAGGGGGCAGTGAAGGTGGGCCCAGCCCTGCTCCCCCCACCTCCTCAGCACTGATGGTCAGGCTTCAGAGAGGCTCACAGGGTCAGCCCCAGGCCACCCCGCCATCCCTCCACCCAGTCAGTTCCCATGAGAAGGGTGCCTTGAAGGCTGGGCTGGGGGACACAGGGCCCCCTCCCCATGTGGGGGTGGTTGGGGATGTTTGTGGTACAGGACAGTGAGCCATGGACATAAACCCAGTCCCAGAGTGGAGAACTATTTTGAGACCCTGTTTTCCTGTCGGCTGTGGAGCAGCCATCTGCCCATTTCCCCCGCCTGCCTGCCAGCCCCCTCCCATCACCTGTCTGCAGCGTGACCCTCTTAGAGGGGAGGTACCTGCTGTGTCACCCATGCCCCAAGCTCTGTGTGGCAGGCCAGTGACCAAAGCCCGCTGGGTGGCTGGGACACCTTGGGGTGGTGGCTTCAGCCAGTGTTGGGACATTGCTTTACCCAGAATTCTCTGTCCTCAAAGCCTGTCCTCCCCCGGGTTGGTGAGCACAAAGCCCAGAGGGGCTCTAGGACCACCAGGGGTGTACTAGCCACTATTTCCCATCTGTGCCCACCTGGAGACGCTGACAGGCCTCAGAGGTCAGCCCAGGACAGCCAGCCCTCTAGCTCTCTGACCTGGGGACATTTGGCATCACTTTCCTTATCTATCGGCTGAGAGCAACCCCTTTCAGCTTCTCTGAGACCAAAAGTCAGGCTCTGCAGCTAGCAGGGAGGAGAGAGGCCTGGTGGGCCAGGTGCGCTGAGCCCTGCAGGTGGGCAAAGGGTCTGGCCACCTGGATGACAACCCTCATGGTCCTCCCTGGTCCCCCACCCCTGTCCTGTAGCCGTGGTGACCCTGGAGCCCTGTGATGGAGCAGACACCTACGTTAATGGCAAGAAAGTCACAGAGCCCAGCATCCTGCGGTCAGGTGCGGCCGGGGTGACCGCGCTGTCTCCTTCTCCCCTGTTGTTTTGGGACTGGGTCTGACTGCTGGCTCATGGCAGGGCCCAGGCTGGGAGGGGAGGCTTCAACTTGGGGTCCCCCTCCTGGCCCCTAGACCCAGCTGCAATCTGGGCTCAGGGCAGGGAGTATGGGGACATAAGCAGCTGAGAGGGCTGGGTGAGGCCTAGGGAGGACTGACCTATAGGCCTGGGGGCTCCTGGAGTCTGGGGCCCTCCCTGGGTGGATGACGCTGCGACCCCCATTGGAGGAAGCACCTGCACTTCCATGTCTCACCCTTGAGGCTACCCTGAGGCTGCAGGTTCCACATCCAGCCTTGCCTCTGTGCCCCAGGAAACCGAATCATCATGGGAAAGAGCCACGTGTTCCGGTTCAACCACCCCGAACAGGCGAGGCAGGAGCGTGAGCGCACGCCATGTGCCGAGACTCCTGCCGAGCCTGTGGACTGGGCCTTCGCCCAGCGTGAGCTGCTGGAGAAACAGGGCATCGACATGAAGCAGGAGATGGAGCAGAGGTGGGCCTCCGCCAGCTGCCCTGCCCACCCCTGCCACATCGCCCAGACCGCTCACCCTCACCGCTCTTGCAGGCTCCAGGAGCTGGAGGACCAGTACCGCCGGGAGCGGGAGGAGGCCACCTACCTGCTGGAGCAGCAGAGGCTGGTGAGGCGGCCCCCACGCCGGGGCTGAAGGAGCCAGGGTGCCTGCTTTACCAGCCCGACTCTCAGCTCCCCAGGCAGTTGCTAAGCTGGGCAGGCCCTGGGAACCCCCCACTGGAGGCCCAATGGGAAGGCTGGGGGCACCTGATCTCCACGTGGAGTCAGTCCTTGCTTCTGTGCTCAGGACTATGAGAGTAAGCTGGAGGCCCTGCAGAGGCAGATGGACTCCCGGTACTACCCCGAGGCCAACGACGAGGAGGAGGAGCCGGAGGACGAAGGTGAGCAGCTCCGCAGGCGTGCAGGGGGCAGGGTCTCAGAGAAGGGGCAGCCCTTGGGCTGCTCCCTGGAGGTCAGCTGGTCAGCACCTTTGCCCAGGGGTCCCCGCGTGTCTCTGAGAGGCACACACGGAGGGAGGTCTTGGGGACTGTGTGTACATAACGTGTGCACACAGGCACGCACACACGTGCAGGCTCTGGCAGGAGCAATGGGGAAGATGGCGCCATGAGGGCTCTAGCACAGGGCGCTGCCTGCCAGTGTGGGGCCGGTGCCCCCGGGACGTGGTCCTTCTGCGCTGCTCCTCAGGAACCGTTTTCTGTGTGCTTGCCCGGGCGGCCCCCTGCTGACTGCATGCTGCCCCAGGCTTTGAGGGGCGCTGCAGGACCCAAGCACACGGGGAGTCGGGCTCGGGGCTCACATGCCACTTGGCCTCTGGTCAGCTGGTCAGTGCCTTCGTGCTGAGTGACCTTGGCCTCCCCTTGTCTGGGCTTGCCTGCCCAACAAGGCTCCTTCCCTCGGGGTGGGGGTGCTTAGGGGAGGGCTCATCTGGAGGATGGGCCCCTCCTGGCATCTCTGCCTGTCCTCTCTCCTGACAGAGGGCACGTGAGCTGGGAGGGGGCATGTGGGTCAGCCAGCCGTCTCCTGCCCCTCCCTCAGGTCATGGCTGTGAGTCTGTGTTCTGCCCCCACAGCCCTTGCTGAGAGCGCTCTGCCTCCCTGGGGCCCGCTGAGCCATGTCAGGCCCCTTCCTGGGGCATATCTTTCTGCTTGTTTTCTTTCTGAGCGCCCAGAAGAGTTAGTGTGAAATTAGGGGCCCAAAAACAGAGCCCCAGCCTGGGCTCAGGTCGAATGACGTGGCCCTTGGTGGTGATCCTGTGCACCCATCCCACAGTCCAGTGGACAGAGAGGGAGTGCGAACTGGCGCTGTGGGCCTTCCGGAAGTGGAAGTGGTACCAGTTCACGTCCCTGCGGGACCTGCTGTGGGGCAACGCCATCTTCCTCAAGGAGGCCAACGCCATCAGCGTGGAGCTCAAGAAGAAGGTGGGTGGGCTCCCATGCCCATCTTGGCTGGTCCTGCTCTCTGCAGGGCTTAGCGCTGCTCGGCACTGGGCCCTCTGCCTCTGGGGTGGTCGCCTGACCAGGGCTGCAGAAGGTGGGCCGCGCAGAGGCCAGGGCCTGACTGAGCTCGGGGTGGGCTGGCCAGCAGGTGTAGTGTCCAGTCCAGCAGCTAGTGGAGGGCTCAGTGGCCGCAGTGGGTGCCGCTGTGATCTCCAGGCGGTAGGCAGGAGCCCCCGGGCTGTGCCCCCACTGCAGCTGATAGGCAGTCCCCTTGTACTGTCACAGGTCCAGTTCCAGTTCGTCCTGCTCACAGACACTCTCTACTCTCCGCTACCGCCGGATCTGCTGCCCCCAGAGGCTGCCAAGGACCGGGAGACGCGCCCCTTCCCCCGCACCATCGTGGCCGTGGAGGTCCAGGACCAGAAGAATGGGGCCACCCATTACTGGACGCTGGAGAAGCTCAGGTGTGGTGGGGGCAGCTGAGCTGGGCACAGGGGTGACCCTGCCTGGGCCTTTGGGGTGGGCACAGGTTTTGTGGTGCCTACATGTCCATGCAGCCATTTCTCATTTTAATTTCTTTAAAATAAAAGTAAATGGGATCCGGCCTTGTTCTCGTGTCTGTGTTCCCCTCCTACCAATGTGGTGGCAAAGAGTAATGTGACTTTACTTTACCCAGGAAGTGGGGCTGGGCCATGGCCAGGAGGGCCCCCAGAGCTCCTGGGCCAGCATACAGGACTGAGGGGCAGGTCAGTGCCCCACATCCGCCCGGAGCTCAGTGACGCAGTTGCGGGGGGTGCCTCCACTGGGAGCCGCAGGCTCTGCTTTTATACCCACTCACTTTTATACCCACGCACAGTGCTAGTCACACCCCTACCCCCACACACAGACACTCGCACACCTTCCTGTCTTGTCTGGTTCATCCACACACACTCACATGCACACACAAGGCAGACACACAAGGTCACAGGCAGATGCACACACAGGCAGACACGCACCTACTCACAGACAGACACAGAAGCTCACAAGCAGACATACACATTCAAACACACTCCTCCTCCACTCTCACTGCCACTTCCATCCTCCTGGGGGCTACAGTTTGACTTTGGGGAGCACTAATACCCACCACTATGTCGTTCATGTTACACCTGAGCCCCAGAGGGAGATGGTTGCATTTCCTTTCTTCCTCAACCTGTTGGTTGCCTGGGATGGTAACCTGTAAACTTTTCTGTATCCCATCACCAATTTGCCCTTTGTTCCTTAAGCTTCCAGGGCAAGCTAGAAGCCCATGTGCTGAGCCTCCCAACTCTGGCTGCTGGTGGATTCTCTCTCTCCCCTTCTCCACCTGCCAACTGGCCCAGCGCTGTCCCTGGTTGTCACTTTAAATTGTGTTGCTTTCACTTGGTCAAGGTTGAGAGGATTAGTGGTGAGCTCTCATGCTTGACCAGAGGTCCCTTGCTCATGGTTGACAAATTTTGGGGACCACAGAGGGTCTGTCAGCGAACCACCATGAGCCTTGGATGACCCCAGGCGGGGCCCTTTGGCTGGAGCCCGGCTGAGCACTGTCCCCAGAGTTGGTGCAGCCTGGGCCTATGCTGATGTCTGTGCCCCTGCAGGCAGCGCCTGGACCTGATGAGGGAGATGTATGACCGGGCGGCCGAGGTACCCTCTAGTGTCATTGAAGACTGTGACAATGTGGTAACTGGTGGAGACCCCTTCTACGACCGCTTTCCCTGGTTCCGGCTGGTGGGCAGGTAGGCACCTCCCACTCTCTCTGGGCCAAGAGGGAGTAGGGAAGTAGGCCATAGGATGGGGGCAGGGTGTGGCCCTTCTCCCAAGGCCAGGATCCCCCAGCCAGCCCTGGCATGACATGAAGGGGGAAGAGCAAATGCCCTTTTCCCCCTTGTCCTCAGTCTGAGGTCCCCCCAGCCACTCCCCTCCACATACCAGTGGGCCCTATTAGGGGAAATGGGGAGGTGGTCTTATCATTGCCACTTACAAGTGTGTGAACGAACGTGTGGCTTAGTCAGGCTTCTGGGTCACCTGGTGGCCATGCAGGTGTGAGCAGAGAGGCAGAGCACATCACCCCAAGGCCCCAGAGTCCTGTGAGCCCTTGCCGTGCTCTCCCAGCCTGGGTTCTGCGCCCTGCACCCCGCGGGATGTGGCGCTTTGACGCTGCAGCGTGGCCACACTCACCAGGTCCTCACCGGGCCTCGGCTGCACCTGGGCAGGGCCACGCCTGCCTATGCCTTCTGGAGCCGTGCACTGGCGCACATGCAGTTTCTTTCCAAGCCTGGGGAAGGGTGCACTTTGGTTCTTTTGTCTTTCGAAGCAGCATTCTTGGTGGTCTGTGTGTTTGGTGTTGGTTTTAAACAGAAGCTCCCACCCCCTGCGAGCAGCCGGTGTTAACTTCTCTCTGTCTTGTCGCACTAACCTCAGTTCAGTCATCTCTGGCTGCAACAGCTACCCTCTTCTCAACACATGCATGAGCGAGCGCATGGCTGCTCTCACCCCCTCCCCCACCTTCTCGAGCCCCGACTCCGACGCCACCGAGCCTGCCGAGGAGCAGAGCGTGGGGGAGGAGGAGGAGGAGGAGGAGGAGGAGGAGGAGGAGGAGGACCTGGAGGACGACGTCTTTCCGGAGCACGGGCTGTGTGACGGCCGGGACCCGTTTTACGACCGGCCCCCCCTGTTCAGTTTAGTAGGAAGGTTGGTGAGGTCAAGGACAGCATGCTGGGAAGGAACCAGCTCTTTTGCGCAGGAGCACTGCTGCGGGCACAATTTGACCGCTGTCAGAGCATGACAACCCCTGTGCTGGACAGCTCCCCGCCCCAGCCGAGGCTGGCCTTGGGGCAGGGCTCCCCAGGAGCGGTGGTGAGGGAGCGCAAGGGCTCCCAGCCCTCCTGGAGTGCACCCAGCGGGGGACCCACTTAGGGAGATGCGTGGGCCCGAGCAAGGTCCCCCGGTTTTGCGCAGAGAGGCCCCAGAGCCCCGGCAGTACAGGCAGGGCCTGCAGACAGCACTGGGAGGTAGGGGCCTGCGTCTTTGTATCCACCGCCAGACGAGGCGGCTTCACCTCCCTCTGCTGTTCTCCAAAAGAGATGGAGGGTCCCGGCCGCTCTCAGCCCCTCCCCTCTCTGTGGGAGAAAGAGCAGGCCTCCCCCTCTGGGGCAGGGAAGGGGAGCTGGCGTTCAGGGTGGAGGGCCTCCCTCTGCGGCAGGGAGCCACGCAGACCCTGCCTCTCTGAGCCTGTCTGTCTGAGGGTGAGGACAGTTCATTCCTCCTGACTTCTCAGGCCATCATGGTGCAGCACAGGCACACGCGGCCCGTGCCTTCACGGGAAGTGCCCTTGCAGGGAGGGCTGGTGGCTACGTTTCCTAGGTGGATGGGAGAGGCCAAAGTGTGGAGGTGCAGGCACTGGGGAAGCCCAGACCCAGTGTGTCCTACAGGCAGATTGGACAAATACAGCTGCCGTTCACCTTTTTTATGATAGTGGAATGGAAGCAAGACAGGCAAAGGAAAGCTCTAGAAAACCTAGCCATAGTGATAGGAAATTCGGCTCACTAGACAACTGGCTTTACGTGTTTGGTGCATACAGAAAGCTGTAGGCGAGTTGCAGCAGCAATCTCTTGGAGTTGGAGATCACTTACTTGTGTGGGGCCGATGGTGTTTGGAAGTCGTGACCTTGGTGCACCTATACTGAGGGATTAGACTGGCCCAGAAATGGGGTTTCCCTGGGAGCCCCGGGATGCTCATGATGGCGTGAAAGCCCCACTGGTTCCTCTTGGAAGGAAGCAGGTTCCCGTGGGTACATGTCAGTTTTTTCTGATTAGTTTTCCATTTGTATTTTGTGCTGGCCTATGGGTCCAAGACTCAGGGCTCTCTTCCTCCAAGATGCCTCAGTCTGGGCTTCCTTCTCTGCTGAGCCTGAGAGAGAGGTGTAGCCCCAGGGCCAGCTCCACGCAGGCCTCTCAGGAAGCTCCAGGCTGCTAGAGTCAGGCCCCCTGGCCTGCTGGGCCTGTGGGTGGCTCAGGGGTCAGGCTGGCGTGGGGTCAGCACTCAGGGGAGTGAGGACATCAGGAGGAATGGGTGTGGGCTCTGCAGTCTCAGCCGGAAAGAGCTGGGTCCTTCCAACACTTGTTCCCCTCTGTGGATCTGAGGTGTTACCAAACCAAAGTCCTCCAGGAGAGGTGGGCCCCGGACGGCAGTGGGCGGTCAGTGAAGGGCCTCGACTGGAAACTTCTGATCTTTTGGTTTGGCAAGAATTGGCTTCTCCCGTGCGGCAGCTGTGCAGGCCCGGGTCCTGAGAAGGGCCCTGCCTTAGGCTCCCTTTTATCCTCTGGTAGCCGCTGGCTCTCTCCAAAGCTTGAGCAAACTGGGGGTGCCCACTTTGGTCTCCCTTTGGAAAGGCTTTCCCGGCCCCAGCATGCGGCTCTGCACCTCACCAGTCTCGTGGTTAGCCCTGCCCCCTCCCCGCCCGCCACACTCAGCCCTGGCTCTGCCGCCTCTGCCGCTGCCTCTCTCTCTCGGGGCGGGTTTCAGCCTGCTTCAAGGTGCGCTCACCTGTGTGAACAAGGCCCCAGGGCCCCTCCCCCAAGTCCAGGGCCAGCCCCCAGGAGGCCTCTGCCTCTGGTGGTCTGGGGTGCCAGGTGAACTGGGGGTGTGGGGTGCCCTGGCCCAGGGGGCTGTGGTTTTTCTGAGAACCCTCCCTGCCTGGACCACTGCTTTCAGCAGGTGGGCTGACAGGGGAGCTGCGGAGAGGAGGGTGAGGGGCTGACTGCCTGAGGGGAAGGGCCCGAGGGGAGGGGGACTGGGTGAGGGAGGGCAGGTGACTGCCCAATAGAAGTGTCCAGGACACTGGGTGGAAAACCATTTACCTGCCATCTCCACCCTGTGCCACCTGGGCTAGCACTGCCGGCCCCTCAGCTCCCAGCTGGGTGCCCTCTGGGTGGGGCCACTCAGCCTGAATCTTCACCCATGAGTCTGGGAGCTCCTCTGTGTGGGTGGGACCCTCTGGGCAGGGCTGGGCTGTTCTGGCCCTGTGGTGGCAGGTGCTGATGTCAGCTTGTTTCTGGCATCCGGAGACAGTGAGGGGAGGCATAGCCTCTGCACCATGGCTCCCCCGCCACATCCAGGGCGCTGGGGGTCAGGGCAGGGTCTGCTTGTGGGATGGGAGCTTCCAGCTCCCACTTGCAGCCCCCGGGGGCTGCTGCTCCCCAGAATGTGCCCCACGCCATTGGGATTAGGGGCAGCAGGGAGGAGAGAGAGGGGCAGCATCTAGTGCCAGATGCACCTTTGCCTACTTGGAGCACCCCGTCGGGACGCCCTCTGGAGCAGGAGCATGTGTACTTTCCCAAAGCTGAGTGACATAGTTCAGGGAAGATGTGGGAGGGCTTGGTCATGGGCCCTGGGGGTCTTTTTCACTGTATAACCCTTGACCTCCAAATGGGTCCCTCAAGGCTGCCGCTCCGGGAGGCCTGTGTCTGGGGCACAGCAGGATACACTGACCGTGTGAACTTGGCCATTGTAGTTTTTGATGCCAGAAGTGTCTGGCTTTTCTTTCCCCTCTGAAATGAGAAATCATGAAAGATTGTGAAAAAATTGATCCACTTTATTAGCTGAATTTATTCAGTGGGTTGGCAACAGAGCCTGGTGCCCACACAGTTGAGAGCTGGATAGCAGCCAGCTTGTGGGTTCAGATCCCAGCGAGGCCCTACCTGGCAGCCCCAGCAACTGTCTGAACACCTCTGTGCCTGCTCCTCGCCTGCAGTGCGGTAGCGAGGCCACGTCTCAGCGCCCAACATGCAGTCGTCACTTGCAGACGCCAGGGTTTGGTGCCCCCTCGGGAGAGAAAGGTGCAGCCAAGTGAGCTGCTGTGGAGGGCAGCCCCAGCTTCGGTGCTGAGACGTGGGGCGTGGGCTCCAGAATGGACAGGGTGTGGCCTGCCAGCTGCCCGGGGTGGCCCCAGGGAGCTCAGCCCGCAGCCTCACACCATATCCTCACCAGAATTTTTGGTCTCAGTTTGAGCTTTGGGGATACAAGGGTCCCGGCCCCTGTCTGATCTGTGGGAACTCGGAATCTTCATAAGGCTACAGGTTGCTGAGCCTGTGGGCTGGCAGTGTGGCAGAGTCCCCTTGGGATGACCACCGTAGGTTTGGACAGGGCTCGTTGAGCAGTGAGGCTTGCCGGGAGCTGGGATGGGCTTGTCTGCCACAGCTGCGCCTTCTGAGCTGCAAGGGCCCTGCCCCGCCTCCATTCACCTCTCTGCCCTGTCTCAGGCTCCCTCTGGCCTGGCCCTTGAGGGGGCAAGGGTGGAGAGTCTGCAGGTGGGCGGGCATGGACCCTGTGAAATCTCCCTCACCCTTACTGCCGCCAGTCCCTTAGTGGGGTCCCAGGGAGCTCTGAGGCTTGTGGGTCATCTCAGAGGTGCTGTGAGTGGTGGTCTGGGTGGCCCCAGAGCCCAGAGTCCTGCTTGCTTATAGCCACCCCTTGCGGAATTACCCCCTAAGCCTTGTGGGGACCCAACGCAGGGTCAGGGCGGCATGTGCAGCCTGAGTCCTGGGCTCCCGTTTCCCCTTCTGGGCCACACAGCTTTGTGTGTGGGCAACCCCTCACCCATCCCAGCCAAGCACAAGTGGCTGGGAGCCCAGGTACCCAGGTGGGAAGACTACCACTGCCCCCACCAAGGTGGGTCAGGTCTCTGCCCACTGGGTCTCCAGTGTGGCTGCAGCAATAGGCTTCCACTCTCTGGACCTCAGCCAGACAGCGCTTTCTCTTGTGACCTGGGCCAAAGCTCTTTTCACCTCGGGTGGTCAGGGGCAGCCGAGTCCAACCCCTCACCCCCGCCCCAGTCAGGCAGGGATCTGTCTACGCTGCCCCCGGTCAGTTCCCAGAGGGAAGGGCCTTGGGGAAGGCCTCTGGGGCGTATTCGGAAGGCCTGTGCCAAGGAAAAGAGGGGCTCTAGTAAGCGACCAGGGACTTCCTCTGCCCCAGGAAGGGGGCCCAGGGTGACGCTTGGTCCCCTTGAGGCGGTGTGCCCCTTCCCTCTGTATTGGCCTGGGGGTGCCCAGAAAGCAAGAGACAGTTGACAGAAGGACCAGCTGGAAAGTCAGGACAGAGACAGCAGAGGAAGGCGAGCGGATGCCATTGGGCGGACAGGAGCGGCAGTGAGGAGCCGGCAGCACAGTGGCAGGGCAGAGGGTGCCAGGGACTGAGCCAGCAGGGGCCAGGCAGTGGGCTTGGGCGTCACTGAGGACATGTGGGGTCTGACAGGGACTGAAAGGGCCCTCTGGTTTCTGTGGAGTGCCTGGGGGAGCAGGAGGGGGCCCCGTGGGGACGGAGGACAAAGGACTGCCGAGAAGCTCTGAGGGAGAGCTGAGGGGCCGCCGGGGGCCGGCATGCTGCTTGGGTTCCTGACCTGCTGGGGCGGCTGGCAGGGGTGGCACCCGCTCGGGAGCCTGCTGGAGAGCACTGTGCTCACGGGGGCATCTGGAGCTGGGTGTCCCGGGGCCAGTGGGGGCACAAGGCCCAGGGCTCAGCCTCTCCTCCTGACCCTCCAGCTCTGCCCTTGGCCATGCACCTGGGTGCCGGCACCCACCTGCAGACTTAGACCCCTTCCCTCCGCCCTCCGTCCCCGCTGCTCCTCCCCTCTGCCTGCCCCTTGTCCGGCCTCCCTGCCGAAGTGCCAGGCTCCTTCACCCCACTGTCGGCACTGCCTCCCAGCCTCTCACCCTCCTGTGCCCGATCCTGCTCGTGCCCTGGGACCACCAGCCCCATCTCCCCCGTGGCTCAGGGCTGTTGCTGTCCTGCCTCTGGGTGGAGCAGGAGCCGCCAGTCAGCTCTGCACCTGAGCGCAGATGGGGTGGAGGCAGCCTGAGTTGACTGCGGGCTCTCGCCAGGATGGGGCGGGTGATGTAGGGGTGGGGTGTTTGAGTCCAGCTCACCCCTCCCGCTGGGCTGGGTGGCACAGGGTCTTCTGGGTTCGTCTCTGCTCCTTGCTGCCCATGCGACGCCGCACGCTGGCCAGCTTGGAATGCAGCAGCCACCCGTGACATGGCCTCTGCCTGCCTGTGGGGCAGTAGCTGCAGCGTAGCTGAGCTGCCCGGGATGGGGAGGGCTGTGGGAGCCTACCAGGCAGTGCCGTGGGCTTGGGTCTGTCCTCAGGCCTCCCGTGAGCCAGCGTCCCTTGACACTAGGCTGGGGGTGGTGCTGCATCTTGGGGTGCTGACGCTGAGGAGCCCCTGCCTGCCGTGCCCCCGGAAAGGGCTCCGCAGGAAACCCCGCCGTCCAAGCCCTCTGGGGATGTGCGTGAGGGTCTTAGCTCAGCGTGACCGGGTCCTGTCCTCCTCCTCCTTGAAGCAGGCTGAACCTCCCTCAGCTCTTCTGTTCCCTCGGCTGGTGCGGCCCTCAGGCTTTGCCCTCTCTAGCCCCGCTCACTGCCTCTGCTCCCACTGCACATGCCTCTGCCCCTGTCCCTCCGCCTTCTGTCTCCTCTGTGCCCCTGGACCCCCCCCCCACGCCTGCCTGTGCTTCGCTCTGCTCCGCAGTGTCGTGTCATGAGCCCAGGCCACGCCCCCACTCAGCACATGCTGGGGTGACCCTGCCCGCGCCTCTGCTTCTCCCTAGGGCCTTCGTGTACCTGAGCAACCTGCTGTACCCGGTGCCCCTGGTGCACCGTGTGGCCATTGTCAGCGAGAAGGGCGAGGTGAAGGGCTTCCTCCGTGTGGCCGTCCAGGCCATCTCAGGTGCGTGCTGTGTGGCCCCCTGGCTCTGCCTTCGCACACAAGGCCCGGCGGGCAGGGAGGTCAGTACCAACCCCTCTGGTCCTCCACCCCTCCCACTGGCACCAGGTGCAGGTGGCTAGGCGGGGGCTGAGGGAGAAGCCTCTGCTGCCTAGCATTTGGCTCTGGCCTCCTGGATTCTCCCAGGTCAGCTGGGGCCCCCCAGGGCTGTGCAGGCCAAGCCCTGTCTGGATCATGGCCCCACCTCCCATCAGGCAGTCGTCCTAGGTAGACCCAGAGACCACCTGGCTCCTGACCACCTGGTGTGGTGCGGTGCTCTCCTGCCCACTCCTCCGCTGCCATCTTCAAGCCCCTGGACAGGCACACGGGCCCTAGCCCCTGTCTCCCTCCCCCCTCAGCAGCCCTCAGAGCCTCCACCAGTTCTTCAGTGCACCCTTCCTTCTGAGACCTTGGTCCCCCTGGCAATGGCCGTGCTTGAGGAGACCCTCCCTCCAGTGTGGGTGTGGCGACAGCAGCCCCTCTCTGCAGAGGTGGGCATGCGTGCCACCTACTCACTGTCCGCCCTTGCCAGCTGGGCTCCTGGCTGCGCCAGCCACAGTCTGCCTTTAAGCCTGACATTCCCTGGCTAGTGGCTATGGTGAGAAGAGGAACTTAGTGGTTCCTCAGTGGTCACAGAAGTCACACTGCAGTTTCCCCGGCCTGGAGACCTCATCTGATTTAGCACCAAGCCCTGCAGTGCACAGGCCCTGGGTGATGGCATGACCAAGCATGGCAGTGTCAGTGGGCCCATGGGTACCAGAACAGAGGGTTGGAGTGCCCGGGGGTCTGCAAGGCCTCCCAGGGTGGTATCTAGTCAGATGGCTGGAGCTGGTGTTCGGGGAGGCTGACGGAACCAGGTATGGAGGTCCTCTAGGCAAGAGGAAAAGGGTCTGTTTGCCCCAAGCACTGTGGAAACTAGAGAACCCTGTGAAGCCTGGGGGTGTGGCATGTGTGGGGAGTGGGCCTGGGGGCTGGGAGGGCTCCTTGGGGGCAGTGAGCACCCAGATGGCCAGTGGTGGTGGCCAGAGGACTCGTGTGGTACCGTGAGAGAGGGTCAGGAGGACCTGGGTTCTGCTGGAAATCTGGGCCTGGGCATTGCAGGGTGAGGAGAGAGAGGCAGAAGTCATAAGTTAAGCTTTGAAATGTGGAGTCTGTGCCCATCAGAGCCGCCGTGGGGAGGATGTGGCTGCATCTGGGCCTAGGCAGCATGGGTTGACGTCAGGGTGCCTGGGACGGCACCCTGCTTGTTCCCGAGCCCAGCTGGCTGTGTCGGGCTTCCCTGTGCGGGTGAGAGCACGTGCACGTCCTGGCTCCCAAGTGCTCCCCCACTGCCCTTAGCCTGGTGCCGTCACGCCACCTGGGGAGCAAGCTGGGCCCTGACTGCCTGCTTGGTTCCTGTTTCAGCCGATGAAGAGGCCCCCGATTATGGCTCTGGTGTCCGTCAGTCAGGAACTGCCAAAATCTCCTTTGATGACCAGCATTTTGAAAAGGTAACATGTGAGAGTCAGTCCAGCCATCTAGTACCACCAACCCACATGCCTCCAACCCAACCTGAGGTGCCAGCTGCATGGCAGGGTCCTGCACCCCCCCTGACCCAGCTGACCACCCTGGGCCTCCTGGGGCCGCTTTCTGTCTTCCCAAGCCCTCGGCCTCCTGGCCTGTCCCTGTACCTAATTGTCTAACTTGCCCTGACCCACAGTGTCCAGCCATCTCCCCTATCACAGGCCTCGGCCTCAGGCAGGGACACAGCAGGTATGTTCCTGGAACAGCCACAAGGACGCTACACCCCTGGTGCCCCTTCTGTCATGCTCACTGTCCTGGGGGTCCCTGCAGGACTCTGCTGCCACCACTGGCTTTGTAGTCCCCCCACCCCAACATCCCAGTGAGCTTGGAAGGGCGTAGAGAGCCCTCGTCACAGTCCCAACAGCAGGTGCTGGGTGACCTGCTGTGGCACCTGAAGACAGGGTGCTGCCCCCTCCAGCCCTCACTGAAGGGACCATGCCTTCCACCTGGGCTTCCCTTTCTGCTGCCAGGCTAGAGAGGGGAGGGTGAAGGTCCTGCTTGGTACCCCCCAACCAGACAGCCACTTAGCTGCCAGGCAGAGTGGCTCCTTCCCTCTCTCTTTAGGCTCTTTCCCTGCCCTTCCCTGAACCCTGCTGCCCATCACCTGACCCTGAACCTCTGCCTCCTACACTGTCCCTCTCAGAGGGGGTCGTCAATGGTGCGGATGCACAGGAAGGGCAAAGGTCATCAGGCAGAAAGCTTGGGGTGTGCAGAGGGGTACAGGAGGCTGTGTGCACCCCTGGTGGCAGGCACTTGGCGAGGGCCCTGAGCACCATCGGAGTTTACCTGTGTCCTGCCATGAGGAGGAGCGAGGGTGGCACCCTGGCTGGGTGCTTGCAGAACGGAAGACCATTGGCTGGTCCCCCTTTCCCAGCACAGAGGCAGCACAGGCTGGGACAGCGTGGGAAACTAGTTCTCTGGAGCTAGTTATCTGAAGGCCCCACCCAGGCTGGGTGCCTCAACTGTGTCCCCCTGCCACACAGTTCCAGTCCGAGTCCTGCCCCGTGGTGGGGATGTCCCGCTCAGGGACTTCCCAGGAGGAGCTGCGCATCGTGGAAGGCCAGGGCCAGGGCACAGACACAGGGCCCTCCGCCGACGAGGTCAACAACAACACCTGCTCCGGTACAACACCTGCCCGGGCACAACATCTGCTCGGGTGGGCCTCAGGGTGCAGGGCGTGGGGCTTGGGCAGGCCCCCCTCCCCTGCAGCCCGAGGCGCCCGCCCCCTCTCAGTCCAGCACAGGCGGGACAGACCAGGCCCCTTCCCCCTTGGCCAGCCTCCTGTGGGGGCTTGAGGGGGCCTTCAGCAGGCCCCCTGCCTGAGCCCAGGCTCCAGCCCCTCAGGTCCCACCATGTTGCTCTGCCCTCGGCTCCCAGCAGCTGTGCCTCCGGAAGACCTCCTCCCAGACAGCCCTGAGAAAGTTGCCCCAGACGGGCCCCTGGGTGCCACCCTGGACCACCTGCACCTGGGCAGCACCTTCACCTTCCGCGTGACCGTCCTACAGGCGTCCAGCATCTCTGCAGAATATGCCGACATCTTCTGCCAGTTCAAGTGAGCCCCGGCGCCTGGGCTGACTTGTGTGGGCGGGTGGGTGGGCCCTTAGCAGAGTGCCGCCTGCTTTGGATCTGCTTGCACTGGTGACCCCACAAGGCCTCGGGTCCCGTGCCGAGTCCCCTTCGCCCAGCCAAGCATCTCCTGCTACTTTGCAGCTTCATCCATCGCCATGACGAGGCCTTCTCTACAGAGCCCCTGAAGAACACAGGGCGGGGTCCCCCACTCGGCTTCTACCACGTCCAAAACGTATGTCCTCAGAGCCCCAGTCCCCCACTGGTAAGCCCTCCAGGGCTCTGGCCTTGTGCGGCCTCCCTAACACGGAGCCGAGCCCCAGCCATTCTCCACCTCTCCTCCTCCCTCCTCTGAGTACCAGCTGTGTACTGGGTGCTGCCTGGGAGTGTGGCAGGGCCTTAGGTGCCAGGTGAGGCATGTGGGGGCCATGGTAGGTTTAAGACTGGAGGTGGTGGCCAGATAAGCCCCCTGAGAGCTCCCTGTGGTGAGCCTTGGGCAGATATGGATGTAGTGTCTGGGGTGCCTGGTGCTGGGGAAGAGGCAGGCAGGACATACAGAGGGCACGGGATACCTGGGCATAGTTCAGAGAGGTCAGGAGAGCTCTGGGCAGGGGAGGGTCTCCAGCTAGGCTGTCAGGACAGCCGAGGGTTTTCAGGTGGGACAGCTCTTTGAGTTGGGAGAATGGGCTGCCTAGGCAGTGGAGGTGTGCTTCCCTTGGCCATAATGAAAGCTGCCAGGGGCGAGGCCTTGAGGGCCCACCATGGAGGGCAGAGTCCAGCCTGAGCTGCCGCATGGCCTGTGCCTGGGCTTGCACACTGGCCATCCTGACCCTTGGGAGGTTTGGGCTTCAGTTTATTAATTGTGGGGGATGCAATTCAACCCATAATTCTTGGTGAGCAGGCAAGGGCCCAAGGAGGGTCAGTCCAGACCACAGAGTTCCCCCCCACCCAACGCTCGGTCACCTTCTTGAGCTCTGTGTTCCGAAAGGGGATCCAAGCCCCATGGCTCAGCCCCTTCTGTCCTGGTGAGAGAGCCCAGTGTCGCCCACAGGTGGTCTTTCCACGGGATGTGTGCTGGGGGAGAGGTGGGGCTTGAAGGACTAGGCTAGAGGTCCAGGCCCTGCCGGCGGTCTCCAGTCTGGGCCTGGCGGGCTCAGCTCTCCGTGAAGCAGAGAGCTTACCTCTGTGACTCTCCTCTCTTGACCACCGCTGACAGATCGCCGTGGAGGTGACCAAGTCCTTCATCGAATACATCAAGAGCCAGCCCATTGTGTTCGAGGTCTTCGGCCACTACCAGCAGCACCCGTTCCCACCCCTCTGCAAGGACGTCCTCAGGTTGTGGGGGTCGGGAGCCCCTTCACAGGCCTTTTATCCAGCCCTCCACCACCCTCCGGGCGTGGGCCCTCCACCTCCCGGCCAGCAAAGCCACCCACCCCGGGCAGGCCTCCTGCCCGATGCCTGCCTCCATCCAGGGGCTGCCGAGGACCTGAGGTCGGCGGGACCCGGGGCAAGCCAGAGACATGCCTCTAGGGCTGAGCAGGGGGTCTTAAAGAGGACGGCTGTCAGAACTGGGTGTGGGCGCTGTCCTGGGGTGGAGGGAAGCTGGGTGCTAGGCTTGAGGGGGAGACGTCTCCTGGTGCCTGTCAGGAACTCCACCAGAGGGGCCTGGCCGCTCCACCTCCCAGAGTCCTTAGCATCCCAGAGAGTGAGGGTACTTCTGTTTTTCTCCCTCATTCCATGTAACCTCCTGGGGGCCACTGAGGATGTGGCTCTGTCCCCCACCACCCAGAGAGCCAGGGGTTTGCAGATAGCTGTCAGGAGTGATGGGATCCTCTGCTGCCATCTGCATCGCCCTTGCCAGCTATCGTGCAGGACCCAGAGCCAAGCAGGACATATGGGTGTTGAGGAAAGGAAGCTGTGGGAGGCACTGGTCTTGGCATTTGTTCCCCAAGCCTCTCCTGTCCTCGGGAGCACTCAGGGAGGCTCGGTCCTAGGAGCCTCTGCCCTGACGACCAGAGCCTGACCTCGCCAGTGCCGGTGGCCTGGCGGGGCTCCGGGTGGCCCCTCCAACCCCATCCGAGCTGGTGTGGGAGGGGAAGGCACAGGCAGGCCCGGGCTCGGGGCCAGCAGTACTGCTGACACCCCTGCCAGCCCCTGCTCTTGGCTCCCCGCTCCGGCCCCGGATCCTCACACTGGCCCTGTCTTTCTGCAGCCCCCTGAGGCCCTCACGCCGCCACTTCCCACGGGTCATGCCGCTGTCCAAGCCAGGTAGGCAGGGCTCTCCTTAGTCCCCTGGGAGTGAGGTGCGCATACCGGATGTGCTGGAGAGGGGGGCCTCCCAGCTGAGCTCCGTCCTTACAGAGGATCTGTGCTCTCCCAGGCTCTGGGGGCCATCTGCTCTTAGTGGGCCTCAGGGTCCCCAGGGATGGGACTCCCTTGTGGACCAGGGGCCCAGAGTGAAGGCCCGGGGACCCCTGCATCTGCAGAGCAGCAGAGCGACAGGCAGGTGGTCCCTGCCCGGCCTCCGCAGGCTTACCTGGGGCAGGCGGGAGGTGTGGGAGCAGAGGGAGGAAGGCAGTGGGGGGCTGGGGCTCCAAGGGGACCCCGGGGCTGCCTCAACTGAAGCTCAAAGGGTAGCTGGGGCTCTGGGGTGAAGAGCCGGCTGGGAAGCTTGTTCCTGGGGAGCTCAGGCTGGGATGAGTACACGATCTGGAGGATGAGGTGAGGTCCCTCTGCTTTGGCACCTGGGGCCCTTACCTGGAACCCAGAGCCCCTGCCTCCAGGGGGTGGGTGGGTGGCAGAAGAGCTCTTGAGGTGGTTGGATTTTAGTTAAAAGATTTGTAGGGCTTTTTCCTGCTGTCGAGACCAAAGCCTAAATTCAGGGGTGCAGCTGGAAGGTTGGAGGGAGTCGGAACCAGGGCTGGGCAGTGTGGGCAAGACCTCGCGCTGTCTGGGAACCCACCTTGAGGTGGGGGCCATTGCCCTGGCACTGGCACCCACAAGGGTCAGGTCCTTTGCACACCCACCCTCTGAATCTCTGTAAGTTGGATTCTGCACTCTGAGGATGCTCTGGAAAGACACCCCCAAGCCTGCTGGCCTGTTTGTGGAGTTAATCCTGGCTTATGCTCAGGCCTTAGAGTTGGCCATGGCTGTCACCTGGGCTGTTCTGTCCTCTGTGCAACCTCAAAGGAGACACTTAGACTACATTTATAGGTGAAGCAATGGGGCTGAGAAGGGACTTGTGGCTTTTGTGATGGTCCCAGAGGAGAGGGTTGTGGGCAGAGGTGGACAAAGAGTCTATTTGTCAGGAGTTGGACATGAGTGAAAGGCCAGTGGGAACTGAGGGGCAGGGCCTACCCAAGCTGCAGCAGGGTGCTTGGACTGGTGCAGTGGGCTGTGGCAAAGTGCGCTATAACAGAGGGGTCCTGGAGGGCTGTGGGCCTCAGCAAGCATGGCTCCTGCTGCCCTGCTGCTTTGCTAGGGTCTCATCCCCAGCCCAGTCTTCAAGGCCCACGCCCAGGTGTGTGTGGCCATGTGCTCCTCCCACCTGGGTATGGAGAAGTGAGCTTCCCCCTCTGCTCCCGAGGCCAGTGTGTGGTTGCTGAGGCCTGACTGCACCCAGAGCTGGGCAGATCCTGGGCTGGGGGTGGCATTTGCCAGGGGCTTTACTTCATTGTCTTTGAGATGGCCTGAGTGTGCCCTTGGCCAATGAGGGACAGAGCTCCCATGAGTGCCTCTCTCCCATCAATTCCCAGTGCCCGCCACCAAGCTCAGCACACTGACGCGGCCCTGCCCAGGGCCCTGCCACTGCAAGTACGACCTGCTGGTTTACTTCGAGATCTGCGAGCTGGAGGCCAACGGCGAGTGCGTCCCCATGCCCTGGGCACCCACCGGGGAAGGCGGGGCCCTGTGGGTCTGGGGTTCCAGGGACTGGGGAGGTGGTGCATGCTGGTTTCCTCACCCAGATGACTCTGGCTCCATGGACTGGGCCACCCCATCTTCGCCAGAGGGGGCAACTCCTTTTCTGGCCTCCTTGGCCCGTTGGGGCAGAGAAGGGGGCCTCACTATCTCCCTCTTTTCCAGTTACATCCCTGCCGTTGTGGACCACCGAGGTGGGATGCCATGCATGGGTACCTTCCTGCTCCACCAGGTGGGAAGTCCTCCCTGCCCTGCCCCCTCGTGGCCCGTCCTCCTGTGGTGCCCAGGCCAGCTGACTGTGTCCCCTGTCCTGGTCCATCCCTTCAGGGCATCCAGAGGCGGATAACCGTGACTCTGCTGCATGAGACAGGCAGCCACATCCGCTGGAAGGAAGTGCGTGAGCTGGTGGTGGGTGAGTGAGGCCGGTGGGGGCCACCCTGGGGGTGGGGCTAGGTTGGTGGGAAGAAAGGGAGCCCCCTAGGCCAGAGGCCTGAGTTCTAACCAGAACACTGCCCCTGTTGCTATGTGACTTTGGTTACGTCATGTAGCCTCGCTGTGCCTCACTCCCTGGCCTGTACAGGATAGCTTGGACCTGGGGGATGTTTCCAGATGTGTGTTTCATCCCGTCTTAGCTTGCTAGGGCTGCTGTAAGGAAGCTCCATGGAACAGGGGTGTGAGACAACAGAAACCTCCCCTCTCACAGTCCTGGAGACATAAGGGGGCCGCCCGGTGGCTGGGTGCCCTCTGAAGCCACGGGGGAGAGCCCTTCCTCGCCTCTTCTGGCTTCTGCTTTGCGGGCCGTCTCTGACGCTCTGTGGCTGTAGGTGGGGCCTCTTCTTGTAAGGACTTAGCTGGGGCCCCTACTCAAGTTTGACCTCATGTCAACGAATCACAACTGCCAAGACCCTATTTCTGGATCAGGTCACACTCTGAGGTCCTGGGGGTTGGGACTGCATCATGTCTTTCTGGGGGGAAGCAGTCACCAGGGATCTTGGACACGTCCACGACTTCACGCTGGACTCTTTGGCCTACTAGAAGTACTTCCTTTGCTGAGCTGTGGAGAATTGGCCTCCCCAGTTTTCATTCAAGGATACAAACAACTGTCCAGCCCCGTGGGTATCAGCATGATGCCACCCCTCCCCCACCCCACCCTGGAGCTGACGGGTCCCTCTGGAAGTCTCACCCTGGACGTTTCAATGGCCAGGCGGGCAGCAGCTCAAGGGTGGTGTCCTTGGGGTCTGTAGAGCGGGGTCTGAGGGTTCGGTAGCAGGGATGTGACCATGGGACCCCTCGTCCTGTGCCCCAAAGTGCAGGACTGTGGGCAAGGTGGTTCTGGAGCCCCAGGGCAGGTGCTTTTATTTCAGGCATATCCATTTTCATACAGATTGGGAAAGGGGTAGAGCAAGTGCCCACCACCTCATTTCAGGCGGTGTCAAGGCAAGTCTAAAATGAGTGGATCAACTGAAGGAAGATGAAGCAAATACCCAGCTGGCTCCCAGACACACACAGCGCCGGCGGGAAGGCTGCCTCGGGGGGCCTTGCCAGCTCCATGCTGTGCCCGGAGCCTGGGGGTGCAGAGCCAGCCCTCATAGATGGCCTAGTCTATGAAGCCCCAAGAGGCGGAGCCTAAACCTCTACCCTGGAGTCGGGGCCGTGGCATTCATGCCAGCATCCCCCAAAGCCTTTCAATAGCACCCCCATTCCACCCCCGCCCCCGACAAATAATCCTGCTTACTTTTTCAAAAAGGGAGGTGGCATAGGGGCAGAAAGAAGGGTGGAATCCTGGGAATGAGGCCTGGCTCCCCAAGACCAGCAAGGTGGCCCCCTGCAGAGACCTAGGCCCTGGTCACTGTCCTAGAATTGAGGGTCACAAATGGGGCTGTTGGGACAGGCTCAACCAGGAGTGCTCTGTGTCCCGCTCCGAGGCCCGAGCCCTGGGCAGCAGGTGGCGCAAAGCCTCCCAGCAGGTCCATGCAGGCAGAGTGCCTGGTCAGACTGTGCACACAGCAGAGTGCCTCTCTGAAGGACACAGTCTGGAGGGCTGAGGCTGGGCCATGGGATCCTGCCCTTGGGCCCACCCACCCCAGCCCTGCAGGGCCCTTGCCCGGGAGACCATACCCGCCTCCTCTTAGAACCCAAGGGTCATAAGAGGTTTCCAGGCAGCGAGCAGCAGCTCCAGCATGCGGACACAGAATCCTGGCTGAGTCCTGGCTTTTATTTCATCTCCGTGCATGGGGGCAGAGAGGGCAGGACCCCTTTCCAGTTTAATGAAGAGAAGCAGAGCCGTCCAGTTAACTAACGCTACAGGGTGAGGAATGCTCACGGGAGCCCCAGGCAGGGTTGCTGGCCCACAGCAGGTCTGGCACTTCCCACAGGCTGCCTGTACCCAGTACCGGGCCCTGGGGGGCTCCCCTGGAATCCCCCCGCGGGGGAGAGTCACAGCACACAGCGTTTTCCTTCTCCCACCCTCCCTCTCTTTTCTTTCAAGGGTAGAGAAGAGGGAACACGTTCTCCCCCTCACCTTGCTAAGGTTGCCTTTGCCAGTGGGTAGGAGGGCCTGTGCATTCCAGGCTGGGTGGTCAGAGGGGCAGGGGGTAGAGAAATTGAGAGAGTGTTACCATGGCTGAGAAGTGAACACACTCAGAGCTTGGGCAGTGGGGCAGAGCCGGCGCTGGGCCTCCCTGTCTGCCCCTGGCACTGCTTTTGGCAGGGTGCCCTTGTCGCCATGTGGGGGCCGGTTCCCTGACGTGGCCTGCAGGCTGTGAAGCTCTGGCCAAGCAGGCACCCCCACCCTCTGGGGACGTGACACGGGCCCTCACCTTTGCTGTAGGTCGCATCCGAAACACTCCAGAAACCGACGAGTCCCTCATTGACCCAAATATACTGTCTCTCAACATCCTCTCATCTGGATACATCCACCCAGCGCAGGATGACCGGTGAGTCCCTCAGGGAGTCAGGGGTCCACGTTCAGACCCTGAGTGTGTCAGCATGCCGCACCCTCAGCCTACCTGGCTGCGCAGGGTCCAACCACATAGGGCGTGCATGGCCCAGAGCTTTCTGAGCCGTCCTTCTGGTACCTCAAGAACAGCAGGTGGGGGAAGGCAGGGGAAGCTCGTGGCCTTGAAGTCCCTGGGGCTTTTGCTGCATGATACCCCACTGCCAGTCACCCAGCCCTGTCACTCTGTTGCCCAGTTGCCTGGCACATGTCATTGGAGGGGGCCGAGTGGGGCAGTGGGCAAGCACGCCGAACACACTGCTGTGGCTGGGGCTGTGGCCTCTGGCAGGGGTCCTTTCAAGGGGGATCCTGGAGGTGGTGCAGGGGTTCACGGATCGGTGGCCCGCATCCTGGGGTGGGGCCATGCCTGCTGGGCACTGCCTGGCAGATGCTCCTTGTGATAGCCTAGGTCCTTGTGGCCTGGGAAGTCCAGCTTGGCACGCATCTGGGTCAGGACAGTGAGGACAAGCCCCCAGGAGTGCCCTTGGCAGAAGCTATCATGCCTGCCCCATTGGGCCTTGCCAGGAGGCTGGTGTGACTGGGTAGCATTGGGGGGCTGACTGGGAGCAGGAGCTCACAACTGCCCAAAGCTACCCTCTAGGGAGTAACGGGGATGTGGGTGGGCTTGGCTGCGTCTGAGATGCTGCTTCTAGGGTCTGCCTGCCCGAGTTGGCTCTCAGAGCTGGAGCTGTGGGTGTCTCTCTGGGTCCTGTGGCTGCTTTTTCAGGACAACCACCTTCGCAGGCTGGTGTATGCAAGGGGAGGTGTGGGTTGGGACCCCCCCAGGGGAGGGCTGGGGTGGACCACTCCCAGCCGAGCTGGGATCCAGGAACACAAAGGGCCCTAGGTAGGTCACCACCTGTTGTGACTCCTGGGCAGTGGGCTGCGACCCATCATCAGCTCTGACAGAGGGTGGGGTGTGGGAGGTGGGGTTAGAGAGGCCCATGGGCAGGTGTGGCTCCGGCTCCTGCCCTGCCCCAGAACCTTCCAGAAGGAGCTCCCCGGTACCATGTCCAGAGGAGGGAGGAGTCAGCTGTGTTTTCCTGTGAGGTGGCCTCAGGGCCAGTGTGCTGGGTTCACACCTGGGGAGGGGGGAGTGTGGCAGACTGCACGGGGGTGCCATGGAAATGCACTCTTGGGGCGGGCAGAGAAAGCCAAGCCAGCGCCCACCGCACGGTGCCACCTTCAGGGGTGTGGGCCCCTGAGCCTGGGCTGTGGAGGTGTGGGACCCTGCAGGGAAGGGTGGGCCCTGGGGAGGGGGTCTGTCTGCCCCTCCTATTGATGGTTCTGGACCTGGGGGATGACCCTCACAACCCCCAACCTCTGATCCTTCCCATGTCCCAGCAATTTCTAGATCCTTGGGGCAGAAAGAGAATGAGATGCAAGACGAGGTGGGTGGGTGCCCCCCTCTCTGCACTGTCCCTGGCACAGAGGACTGTGCCTCTGGGTTTTCCATGTTTCTGGGGTCCCCTGCGGACCTTGGCCCTGGGCTAAGTCCCAGGGTAGCTTAGAGACTACGGCTCCTGGCTGGACCCTGGGTCGGCGGGCTTTGGCCAAACAGGGTCCCCCTGTACCTGGAGGCCCGAGGCCCCATCGCTAGCCAGGCTCTGGCCGTGCTCCCTGGGGCTATGGAAAGTGAGGCCGGCCCTGGCAGCGCTGGGGTCTGTTGGCCCTGTGCCTGAGGTCATGGCCCTGGTCCAAGGACGGGGACCGGCCTCCCAGGCCTTCCCTCAGCTGCTCTGGCTCTCACTTGGCCCCACCCTTGTTGGTACAGCCCCTGGACAGCCCTGCTGCCCCAGCCTGCCACAGGCAAGTCTGGGGCTGTCCTCAGCTGGAGGCCCCAGGCCGGTGACATGCCGAGGCTTGGCCAGCCAGGCCGGCAGGGCACCCCCCCACCCCAGGGCCTGTCTCTTCCCAGACCATGGCCTTGGTCTTCCGAGCCCACTGATAGGCTGGGCTGCTCTGAGGGCAAGCGGGAAGGCCCTTCTTCCCCGACGGACACTGAGGTTCAGAGACCCTGGGCCTGGCTTGGGCTTGGACCGCCCATGCGCTTTGCCACAGCCTCAGCCTCCTCCCGCTCCAAGGCCCTACGCTTTGCGGGCTTCCCTGCACGCCGCCTGCCCGCCCTGCTGCTCTCACTAACCTGTGATTGTTTGTGTCTTGCAGGCAGTTTCTTGATTCGGACATGCCTAGGTATCATTCGTGCCCTTGGTTTCATTTCAGCCCCAGCCCCTCCCCCAGCCTACGGCCCTGGGACTGGTCTGGCTCGGGGACCCCTTCTCTGCCAGCTCACCTCACCCTCCTGCGCTCCATCGCCCTCTTCAGTCTGTCTCCTCAGAGTTCTGGGTTTTCTCGGTTTCCTTTATTGCCGCCCCCCCTCTTGGCTGGGTCCCCCTGCCTCCGCTCCTGACCTTGGCTGCTCTGGTAGTCCCTGCCCTTCCGCAGACACTGGCTGGCCTCCCTCTCCTCCCGCCCTACTGCCTGTGCTGACCCCACCCCCGCCAGGGCGGAGCAGGTGTCCCGCATGCAGCAGCCCGGCTGCCTTCACCACACCGGCACCCCTGCCCTGCTGGTGAGAAAGCAAAGGGGGGAAGACAGGAGGCACCCCAGGGGATCGCCAGCTCTGCACCTTCCCCACGTCAGTGTGGGGCCCACGCCTGGCCAGGCCAGAGGCTCCAGCCATGCTCCTGGCCATGGCCACCACATACCCTTTGGGGAAGTATGTGGGCAGTGAAGGCATGAAGGCCCAGTAAAGCCATGGACCCGTTTGGTGGGCCCAGGTCCCAACTCCCCAGAGGCAGTTTCCTGGCTTCCTCCCTAACTTCAGTGAGCCTCTGCCCCTGAAGCTTAGTGTGGGGTCAGCGAGGCCCTGGGGTAGGCAGCCTCACAGTCTCTAAACCAGGGATTTTGTCTGAGACCCCAGTCTGTTCCAGGCCAAGGGTCAAGGCCGTCACCTCCTAGGCCTGCAAATTGTGGCCAGAGACCCACAGCCCTGGCCTTTGAGTCCACTGTGTGCAGAGATGAATTGAGCAGCAAAAGGGTGCAGGCACGGATCACGGGGCCTTTAAACTGCACAGAGGACAGCAGGGGGTGCCCGCCCTACTTCTGGAAGGAGCCCAGGGCAGGGTGGAGGGCTCAACAGGACCGAGTATCCTTGTCAGGTGGCGGCTGGGACAGGTGTGAACCAGTGGTCACTGTGAGTGTGCCCTGGGCTGCTGTAGCTGAGGCCGCCGTCCCCATGGCATGCACACACATGTGCACCTTTCCATGAACAGATCTTTTCCAAAGGCTGCTGCAGGCCCTCCCTGGGGACATGCAGCTGGGTGAGGCAGAGGCCCCACCAAGGGAAAACGAGTGGTGGTGGCTGACCCCGAGGGGTGTGCAGCCAGCAGGGCCCAGAGTAGGGGCTGCCCCTCCTCGGCAGTCTCAGGCTTGTTGAAGCCAGTCCGGGAGGGTAGCAGGGCTGGCTGAGGCGTCTGCAGCCTGCTCAGGCAGCCCCTCATTCTCAGGAGGCTCTGAGTGGGGGCCCATCTGCCCGTGTTCACCCCTGGAGGGTACCCAGTTTAGGGGCTGCCTACTGGATGAGTGTAAGCTTCTGGCCCATCAGTAGGATTGCTTGGGGAGATGTGGTTATTTTGTTCAAGTTTGCGTTTGTATGACCAGCTCTGGAAGATCAAGTGGTGCTCAGGCTGGTCCTGGGCACACCCTGCACCTGATGCCCCCTAGGAGGGTTCTGGGGAAAGTGGAAACACTGCCGAGGCCAGGAGAAGACGCACCAGGATGCCGGCCCCTGGGCTTCGTGGAGTCAGTGTGCCTGTCCTCGCAGAGGGCCAGCTGGCTCTGGGGGGTGCTCGTTGGCCCCCAGGGGCTGGCTTGGGGCACTGAGCAGGAAGGGGGTCCAGCTCTGTGGGCTGGGGGCCACCGTGGTGGGTGGTCCTGGATGAGCAGCCAGTGGGGTGTGGCAGGGAGGCCTTAGTCCTGGACATCTGGAGGGGGGTAGGGACGGGGGCCGCCGGCCAGGCCTTTGGTGGCTGTGTGAGTGTGGACACAAGGTAGAACCTTCTGGGACCTGTTTTCCTTCCTCAGAATGGGGATAATACAATTAGCCCCACCCGACGTTCTCAGAGATTAGATGGTGACGCAGAAGGACTCTCAGCCAGGACTTGATGCAGAGCTGCCAACGTGGGCCCGTGGTTATTGTCCTTAGTTGGTATTCAGTTTAAAATACTCTGATTAGTTTAAAACACAGGAGGCCATCCCGGGCCCCCAGGGCTCCTCCGCTCCCAGGGGGGACCAGATGTGGGATCTTGTTGAGACCCCCTGCCTCAGTTTCCCCTTCTGTCCTCCATGCTGTGCCATCTGGGACCAAAGCCTTCACTCACTCATCCATGTTACTCAGCCCCTCCTGGGAGTCCCACCTCCCCAGGGCAGACAGGGATCAACACACCCCAGGGCCTGTCCCCAGCACTCGGGGACCAGAGCTCCTCCACTCCAGACCCTCCTCCCTCACCCGTCTCCTCACCCCTACTCTCTGCACCCCTCAGCCCCTCATCTCCCCATTCCTCCGTTTCTTCTGTCTGAGGGCTCTGGTGTTGCATGGGGTGACACCACAGCCATATGTTGTGTTGCTTCTGACAAGGCAGAATCCTGAGGTCAGAGTGCAAGCCCACCTGCCTTCTCTTAACTGTGAGATCACTGGGTCGGTCCCCGCCAGAAGGAGGACTGCTCCAGCTGCAATCCCAGGCTCAGTCCGGGAAGCCTGTCCATCAGATCCCCTTCCCCTGAGAACCTGGCCCCTCCTGAGAGTAACACTTCTTCTAGAAACATCCTCCACAGAGCATGATGAGTTTCCGGTTGAAAAGCTTACTTTTCAGATTCTAAACAAGCCATTCCCATCAGGACACCCACCGTATCTGCTGTGGGCCCATGATGGCTGTGGCATCTGTCTAGAAGAGCCAGCACCAGGTCCCCCCGCAGCTGTCCCGGTGCACTTTGAAGGGCTGTCTGACCAGGCTCTCTGTGTTGGGAGCCCTGAGGTTCCGATGCCCCCACCCTGGCAGCCCAGCATTGCTGAGGACGAGCCCTGCCTGAGCCTTGGGGGACGTGACGGGTGCACACTGCACAAGGCAGGGCAAATGCGGGGCTCCCATCCCACAGCCCGAGGGAAGGCAAGACCCCAGTCACTTCCCACGTAGCCACTGTCCAGTCATGCAGCCACTGGGCCTTTCTGAGCAAGAGTCAGTAGAAAAGGCGTTTTATGGTATGTGGCGTTTTCTTTGCCAACAAGACCTCAGTGAGTGTCAGCTTCCCCACGCGGGTCCTCACGCATTTGAGCATCTAGCTCATGGCCTGAAGCTCAGTCTGCACTGGTCCTGGTCTGGGCACCTGTGGCTGCATCAGAGAGGCCTCCCCGTCTGTCACCCCACCCGGCCCACTGAGCTGGAGGCTCCTGGACGTGGACCTGAGGTGTCTTGGGGGGCTCCCTGGTCCTGAGCCCCCGACTGCTGCAGGAGGAACTGTGCTGACAGTGTCCCTCCTGGGGGGCGGCCCTGCTGGGGGTGTAGCCTGACCCACCTGGTGTCCCTTCCTCCAGAATGAGGTCCCTGAGCACAGCACAGAGATTGAAGGGCCAAGGCCAGGAAGCACAGCAGGGCCTCAGGACAGCCTCACTGCAGGGAGGGACCGTGCCACTCAACTCAGCCCGTTCCCCAGAATGGGCAGTGTGGGACGGTCTGCGGGACGGCGGGGCAGGCCAAGCCTTGGTGGAACCCGCAGGTAGCTCAGACTCCCCTGCCCAGCGTTTCGGCCTCAGCTGGTCTGGGTGGGGCATTTCCATGCTAACTCCCAAATGGTGCTGCCTGTGTGGGGCTGGGGACCCCGGTCTGGGTGGCACATTTCCCATGGTGATTGTACCTGAGGGCTTGTCTGAATGGCACCTGGGGTAGGTGAGGAGCGTCTCGGGGAACGGAGGCTCCTCTCT
The DNA here is from genome assembly GCF_040802235.1 of Manis javanica. Classification (NCBI taxonomy): domain Eukaryota; kingdom Metazoa; phylum Chordata; class Mammalia; order Pholidota; family Manidae; genus Manis; species Manis javanica. The sequence goes on from NC_133167.1 coordinate 882,086, forward strand.
TCGGGTGACCTGATGTCCAGAGAGACCTGAAGAGGGTCCTGTGCCTGCTCCCGAGTGAGGGGGGCCTGGTGTGCCCTGCACAGCCTCCCAGTGGCCCTCTGGGCTCACCAGGGCTTCTCTCTGCATCTTAGTTCCTTGGGCATGATCTAGGGGACCCCAGTCAGGGGTTCCCGCTCTGCTGCATGCACACAACACCCTCATGGCTGCCGCTTGGCCTTTGGCCTCACCCCCTGCACACCCGCCGTCCTCACCGATTCTTGCTCAGGGTCTGCTTGAGACCTCTGTCTGCGGTGACTTCAGGGGAACAGGTACTTTGGTGCTGTCCAGGAACCCCTTGCCAGGGCTCCAGGTTGGCCATGTGGAACCACGGCTGTGGGCTGGGCTGCAGGGGGCCAGGGACTGACCAGTGGTCTGGAAGCCATGGTGCTGCTGGTGAACACTGGTGGGCGTTGACCAGAGGTTTGATCAGACCTGGTCTGGTTGGCCATCTTGGCACCTGGAGTGTGGGGCCTGGGAAACTCCTCCCGCCGCCACACCCCACCTCCCACATGAGACCCACCAGAGACGGGTGTCGGACAGATTCTAGGTCACTGGAGTCCCATCAGGGCAGAGCTGCATCCTAATGACTGAGGGCCTCTCAGCCAAGAGCCTGTCCAAGGGGCCTCACTAGGCCTTGTGTGGGGGCGGCTTTTCCTCTTGCAGCCCCCGCCGCCCCAGCACAGTGTCCCTGGTCCTGGGGCCTGGCCCCTGGCTGAGCCAGGGGGATTCATCTGGCTTAATAGCTTGGGTCCTTGAGTGGGTCCCACCCAGGGGCAAAGGGCCTCAGGACTGGGTGGGGACCCCCTCCTCATGCCTGGAGGGCCAGTCCCTCCTGAAGGGCACACAGAAGCAGGCGGACAGTGACATGGTTCACCCTACTGGTCCAGATCCTGGGGTCCAGGGGTGTGGTGGGGGTGGGCTGGGTCCACACCCAGAGCTCTTGGAGCAGAGGGGAAGCCAGCAGCGTCCTTCAGCAATGTTTGAGGCAGGTGGATTTGGGGCTGACCAGCCTGCCAGGATAGAGGGGGGTCCTTGGGCTGGGCCTCCTGGGGGCAGGGACTGGAGCCACGTAGGCCCTGTTCTCAGAGCTCCCATTCACTCATTTAACCCAGGGCATCTCAGTGGGGCAGGGACCTCTGACTGCCCATGGTCTGTCCGGGAGGCAGGGCACAGAGATGTCTTGGGACAGGCCGAGATCACGTGGCTACAAAGTATCTTTGGAGCTGGGCAGTCCAGAGGGCATGTTCTAGGCCAGGCTCTGGCTCTGCCCATAGGCCTGGCCCCACAAAGCCTGGGGCATCTCTCTAGGTCTTGGTTGCAGCTCCAACGGCAACCATCTGATCCTGCTGCAGATGGACCCAAGGCTCTTGCTGCAGACATGGGGGAAGGGACACCTGCAGTGCCAGGCTGGGGTCTGAGAGCGGGTCTGTCCTCAGTGAGAGCCCCGAGGGTGGGTCTCAGCCCCAAGAGATGGTGGTCAGCAATCTCGGGCTGGTGCTGTGGCGCACACCCGCTCCCTGTCGTCAGCTTATACCTGGCCGGGTGGCACCGGGTGATGTGCTCGTTCTGACGTGTTGATTTCTTCTGTGTGTGTATGTGTGTCCTGGCTGCCTCCACCTTAGCATTTCATTCGGACATGACACTAGGTACAGCCCCCCCTTGCCCGCACTAGCCTGGCCTGTCTTCTCCTGCTTCAGTTTCTGCCCCCTCCCGTGTCCCCCCAAGCTCTCTGCCCATTCCCCGACGCCCTGCCGTCCTCACGTTCCTTCCTCTGGGTCTTGTCCTCGGTGACTGTCCGACAGCGGCCCTGCCCTGTCCCACTGCTTGCCCATGCCGCAGACCGTGCCCCAGAGAGATGGGTGGCTATGGCTGTCTGCGCGCAGTACAGCCTTCCTCGGCACCTCCGCACTCCTGGGCAGGGCTGGCTCCTCGTCAGGGGCCTGGCCGAGCCAGAGGGTGTCAGCTGTCTAGTCTGTGTTGCCGTGTCTCTCAACTGTGCTTTGTGAGGATGCTTGGATGGAAATGGGGTGAGGCTGGCCCTAAAATGGCCACACTGGATTGAGGCAGATTCCCCATCTCGAGTAAGATGGTCCTCAAAACATGCCCCTGCCGAAGGAGCTCTGCCATTGGGTGGTGAAAACAGTCATACAGTGGGAACCCTGTTCTGGAGCAGAGGCCAGGAAGCGGGGCTCACATCCCAGCTTCAGGGGAGTGGCCCGAGCTGCCCTTGCAGGGGTTTTTGGGCCACTGGCTCATGCTCTGCTCATTGTCTTCCCCAGTTAGAAATGGAGACAGAAGAGGCCGCTGCATGCTCATGGCCCCTGACCATGGGCAGGAGCGTGCCATCTGCTGTGGGCCAGCCCAGCTTCCATGCCAAGCATCCTCCCCAAGGGGCCCTGACTCTCCAAGGGCACGTCAGTGGTGGAGGCAATGGGCAAAGCCGGGCAGGTTCCCTCTGGGTCCAGGCAGAGACCCGGTGCCTCCTCACTCAGCTGTGGGGCGGGGTGGGCCACTGCCTCTCCTCTCCTGCCTGCCCTGGTCTCCCCCCATCTTGCTGCCATCCTCATAGCCCTTCCCCCCATCCCTTTCCCCTCCTCTGCCCTGTCATTCCCCTCCCCTCATTTGCACCCCATCCCCGGGAGCCAAGAGCACCTGGTGGTGGCATCTGGAGGCCCTTTGTCTGGCCCGGTCCTGAGTAAGGAGGGGTCTGTCCTTCCTGGACGCCACTGCCTGGCTTCTGCCCCCATGGCCCCAGTGGCCATCCCGAAAGTGGCCCACATGCCTCTGTCTGTGTCCGTCTTTCCCCGTGTCCCCATCCTGCTGCGAGTGGCCTGCACATTATTTCTGCCTCATGTCTGCTTCCTTGCAGGACCTTCTACCAGTTCGAGGCCGCGTGGGACAGCTCCATGCACAACACTCTGCTGCTGAACCGGGTCACCCCCTACCGGGAGAAGATCTACATGACCCTCTCTGCTTACATCGAGGCATGGCACCCGCGCCCCGGGGACCTCGCCCAGCACCCGCCCCCGAGCCTGAGCGGTCTTCCACGCCTGTCAGCCTGTCTGGCCCCACAGGCCTGCTCTCCTCTCGAGCCCTTGTTAAACCCATGTGCTCACAGTTATTCTTCCCCCACCTTTAGTATGTGCAGCAGAGCTGAAGCTGTGCACAGCCAGGATCCAGTTTGATTCTCACAAACCTCTCAGAGAGTGTGTCACTGACTTACGATGAGGTGGCTGAGGCCCAAGAGGGTCAAACCTGTGTCCAGGACTCTCGGAGTCCCCTTCATGGAAACCTGGCCCTCTGGCAGACCCCAGGAGGCAGTACCCTGGCTCCTTCCTGTAGGAGTTGGCTCAAAGCAGGAGCAGAGGCTCCCCCACCTGGGTCTAGGGCCACATCAGGGCCCTGGGAACGCCCCCAGGTTAGGGGGGCTTGGGGACCAGGCACTCTGGGATATTCTGTGCCTGAGACCTGCCCACACTTGCCCTCTGCAGATGGAGAATTGCACCCAGCCAGCCGTTGTTACCAAGGATGTCTGCATGGTCTTCTACTCGCGTGACGCCAAGCTGCCAGCCTCCCGCTCCATCCGCAACCTGTTTGGCAGTGGGAGCCTGCGGGCCTCGGAGAGGTAAGCCCGGGGTGGGCCCAGGGGCTGCCCCGTTGAGCTCCTGGCCACTGAGAACCAGACCACCAGTGTGGGGCGGCCTTGGGCATATCCCAGAGGCTGGCACTCACAGGTGGACTCCAGCACAGGCCCCCTGGCCAAGGCAGACTTGCCACACTCCCAGCTGGCCTCTTGCTTTGGGCCCCTTTGCTCGCCCCTGATGTTGAGGTCAGGCAGATGTTGGCACTTGGGGGGCAGGAAAAGCCAGGCCCGTCTGCAGGACCCAGTGGGAAAGGCCTGGGGTGGCTTTCCTTGGGCCTCCTATGGGTGGTCCCGGGCCCCACGATCAGGTGACCTTCCTCCTCAGGGTCCCTGGGGACCTGAACCATCGGGACTGCTTGCCTGCACAGCGGGAGAAGCTGGATGAAGACTAGGCTGGGGCGGGAAGACAGGACTGGCAGCTCCCAGGGGAGCTGGGCATCAGGCCCCAGCCAATTGTCCCACCTTGCACCCGAGCTACTCCCTGCATCCTGGGGGTCAGTGGCAATGGGCGAGAGTGTTGAGGCAGTGCAAGGGGCTTGTCCCAGGAGCATGGACCACCGTGGGTGCCAGGCCACCTGGGCTCACCCTCAGGGAGGCTTCCACAAGCTCTGTCTTGTGGACCCACGTCCAGGCCACTCTGGGACAGCCAGGAGGAAGGAGGGTGGGATCAGGACTCAGTGACCTTGGGCTGGCTGACCCAGCCATGTGGGAGGCCACCTGGTGGGTGCAGGATGCTGCTGGCTGGCCCACCTCCATGAGAGGGGTTGGGGGGCGCACTGGTGCCATCAATGGTTGGGGAGAAAGGGGGCCTGTAGCAGTCTGGGACGGGACTGTATGTAAGAGGCTGCAGCTCGGGGACCCTGACACACCAGCACTCCTGGGTGAGCTCTTGATGGTGGTGAGTTGCTACCCAGATCCTCACAGTGCCTGGTGACAACATGTACCCCTCTGCCCCCCAGCAACCGTGTGACGGGCGTATACGAGCTCAGCCTGTGCCACGTAGCTGACGCAGGCAGCCCAGGTAGGCGTGTGCCCTTGCTCTCTCTGATTGAGGGGGGCACTTTGTTGGGGTTTCTTGAGGTCACGCAGGTGACCTCACTAAGTTGACATTTGGGGATCACTCACCTGTGAGACTCAAGTGCTCACCTCCTGTTCTTGAGTTGTTCTGCGAAGAGAGACCCAGCAGCGTGCGGGGGGAGCCAGGTTACAGCTGTGCCCCCCGGGGGACGCATGCTGGATGCCTCCTCTGCGCGAGGCGCAGTGTGGCTCTGCAGGGCCGGGGGCCCGGGGGCGGCAGAGGCCAGGAAGCTGGGCTGCTGTGCAGCAGGCACACGCCTTCGGGCAGGGACGCGGTCGGACGGGCCTTGCCTTTCAGGCATGCAGCGGCGGCGAAGGCGAGTCCTGGATACGTCTGTGGCCTATGTCCGTGGTGAGGAGAACCTGGCAGGCTGGAGGCCCCGGAGTGACAGCCTCATCCTGGACCACCAGTGGGAGCTGGAGAAGCTGAGCCTCCTGCAGGAGGTGAGCCTGCGCAGCAGGCACTGCCTGCCAGGCGCGGGCACATGGGAGGTGGGAGGTGGAGGCCTGCCTGACCCGCAGGGCCTTTTCCAAGACCCAGGGTACGGAGGGCACGTGCCCACCCCCCAGGAAGTGGGTGTCCAGACACATGGGTCTGTCTGCTTCGCCTGCATGTGCTCGGGGATGGGGGTGAGGCGGAGGACAGAGGAGGTGGCTGCAGGGCTGGAGTCGGGGCTGAGGCCATCCACAGCCGCAGCCGGCTGAGCTGGGCTCTCCAGGTCTGAGCCAGGCCGTGGTGCTCAGTGGGCTGCCGAGGGTGCAGAGGTGAGGCCCCCCTCGCTTTCCTGGGCAGGTGGAGAAGACCAGGCACTACCTGCTGCTCCGGGAGAAGCTGGAGACCACCCAGCGGCCCGGGCCCGAGGTGCTGTCCCCCGCCTCCAGCGAGGACTCCGAGTCCCGCGGCTCGTCCAGCGCCTCCTCCCCACTCTCGGCTGAGGGCCGGCCATCTCCCCTGGAGGCCCCCAACGAAAGGCAGCGGGAATTGGCCGTGAAGGTGGGCATCCGGCCTTGACCCTAGCCTTGTCCACAGCTGTCTCCTGTCAGGAGTGGGAACTGGGAGCATGAGGGGCCCCTAGAGTCCCTTGCCTGCCCCCCATCCTACCCATCTCAGAATTTGGAGCCTTTCACAGCCTTCTCTCCCAAACAGTGACCTTCCCTCTCTAGAGTACCTGTGCCAATGAGAGGCTTACCACCCCCATCCTAAGCTGGCCCGTTCCTCGGCTGGCAGGCTGCTGGGAAGGCTCCCTGGCTGCCCACCTTTGCTCCAGGCCCTAGGCCCCTGGGAGGACTCACCCCGTCACCTTGGAGGGTGGAAGGGCTGCCCACCTTGACCCATTTTACTGGGCCCTTGACTGGGGCTGTGTGGGGGGTGGAGCCGGGTCCTGGGAGTCCCTGACCCGGTGTTTGCCCTCCTGCAGTGCTTACGGCTCCTCACACACACGTTCAACAGAGAGTACACCCACAGCCACGTCTGCGTCAGCGCCAGCGAGAGCAAGGTAGATGGGGGGCTGCCCTGGGGGTTTGCTGAGAAACCCCCACCCCATCTGGGCCAGGAGACCAGGGCTCCTCAGGGACATACCTCCCCCAGTCCGGAGGGACACCTCCCAGCAAGGGGCTGGCTTCACGGGCCTGGGGCCTGGGGAGGGCGGGCAGGAGGGCTGGCCAGGCCCCTCAGTGCTTCCCTGGCTGCCCTCTTGCCCCTGGCCCTCTCCCAGTTGCCTCTGTCCTGGTGCTGTCCCACCCCCCACCCCCACCCCTGCTCAGGGTCTTCCTGGCCTAGCTTGCCCTCCACAGGTCGTCTGGACCTCAGGGTCCCCCTCTGTGCTCGCCTCTCCCTTTGCTGGGAAGGGTCCCTTGCTCATCGCTGCCACCCTGAAGTCTAGACTCAGAGGCTGAGCTTTCCCTGGCCCCCCAGGGGCCCTTGTTCCCTCTGAGCAGACCGTCTCTGAGAAGCTGTCAGCTCCAGCTCCGCTTTGGAGCCCTGCAGTCAGGGAACCTTCCTGAGGCCTTGGGAGGGGCAGGCTGGGGCATGGGGGACTGGGAGAGGGCATGGCCTGCAGGTTAGGTTTGGGAGTGCCCTACACTTAGGGAAAATCAGCCACTGCAGGGGTGTCCCCCACGGAAGGTCCAGGCCTGTCCCCTCCCTGGCCCCACAACAGGTCCACTCTCTGCTGCAGCTCTCTGAGATGTCCGTCACCCTGCTGCGGGACCCGTCCATGTCCCCCCTGGGGGCGGCCACACTCACCGCCTCCTCCACCTGCCCCTCTCTGGTGGAAGGGCGGTACGGAGCAGCCGACCTGAGGTGGGTGAGCAACTTGGCCCGGAGTGCAGAGAAGTGGGGCTCGAGGGGCTGAGGGGCTGAGCGCTGGGTGGCCGCGCGCAGCCGGACCTTGGTCCCTGCCCACCGTCTGGCCGGGTCCTGCCCCACCCAATGGGGTGCTGTCTTGCCTTTCTGAGGCCAGTTTTGGTTGAAACATAAACTTAAAATGCAGAAATGCGTCAAAACACCACAAAGCAAAAACCCTCATCACTCCTAAAGTACTCACTGGGAAAAAGGATACAAAACAGGTCCTGGAGACCCGCTGTGCGTTCGGTGGGACCGCCAGACGCTGGCTGGGCAGAGGGTCGGAAGGGCTTGTGCTGCCTGTGCCTCATCCATCGGACGGTGAAATCCCCCCAGTTTCCAACTTCCCTTCTCTAAAAAAAGAAAGGGCATCAAGCCCTCTAGCCCTCTCCTGAACAGGCCCCTGGCTGCCAAGCCATCCACTCCAGGCCTGGCACGTGCCACAGGCCAGCAGCTCCCTCTCAGCAGACGGTCTCTGAGAATGCTGTCAATTTCAGCTCAGTTTTGGAGCTGGAGATGCTAGAGCCACTGTTAAAGGGGGTCATGGCAGGGAGGCAGAGGGCATGGGGGGCAGAGGGTGTGGCATACTGCACAGCCGGCCCACCATCAGCACGGGGTGCTCCCGGCACCCAGCACTGTCCTGGAATCGGGCTGGTGGGTCCTGGACATGGACAGACCGACCCCGAGAGGGGCGCCACGGAAGCTCTCGGGGGAGGTGGGGGATGCGGGCCGTGACGAAGCCCCGGGCGTGGGGCTGAGGTTCCTGGGCCCAGAGATGGGCCTCCTGCTGAGAATGCGCTGATTTCACTCTGCTTCCCAGGACCCCTCAGCCCTGCTCCCAGCCAGCCAGCCCAGAGCCGGAGCCCATGCCAGAGGTAGATCTGAAGCCCCCATCCCCTGTTCGGGCAACAGCGGCAGACAAGGAGCCCCAGCGCCCACTTGTTCCCGACATCCAGGAGGTCCGGGTCAGGTACAAAGGGGCCCTGCCCCAAACAGGACCTTCTAGAGTGCCGCCCTGCGAGCTGTGCCCCTGACCCAAGGCAGGGGGCGGCTCTGCACTGTGGGGTCAGGCAGGCCACCACTGGCCTCAGGTGGGGTGGAGAATAAGCAGACAGTAAAGGGCAGGGGGGCAGGGTAGAGCCAGGGCCCAGGGCAGGGGGCCTGGTGGGCAGCTGTGCATAAAGAGGGTTTTCGTGCATCTGCAAGTTAGCAGTTTGGCTGCTGTGCAAAACGCCTGCCTAGCTCTTGCAGCCCACGAACACCACCGCTGACGGGCTATGCTCGCGGGACAGGGTGTGACAGCTCCAGAGCAGCTTCAGCTTTTTTAAAGTTTCTCCATCTTATGGCTGGGGGCCCTCAGGCCAAGATGGCTCGCTCTCAGGCCTCCCAGGTTGGGGTTTCCTGCCCCTGTGCCTCAGCCCTGGCTGCTCCACGGGGAGGCCCACTTTCTGACCTTCGCTGTGGCTGACACTGTGGGAGGCCTCACTCTGAAGGGCACGAGCAAGCACACTCCCTGCTTCCACAGCCCCATCGTCTCCAAGAAGGGCTACCTGCACTTCTTGGAGCCGCACACGGCCGGCTGGGCCAAGCGCTTCGTGGTGGTGCGGCGGCCCTATGCCTACATGTACAACAGTGACAAGGATGCTGTGGAGCGGTTTGTGCTCAACCTGTCCACTGCCCAGGTGGAGTACAGCGAGGACCAGCAGGCCATGCTCAAGGTGCGGCCCCAGGAGCGGATGGGCAGCTTCGGGTTGGCCAGGGTGCAGCGAGCCCCCAGTGGGGCTAGAGGAGGGTGGGGGCTGGGCCTTGTCCTCTGTGGGTCTGGCATCTACTAACCACCAGACTAAGGTCCTTCCCCCCTGTTTCTCACAGGGTGGGGACATTGGGGGCAGCCTCACTGTCCCTCTACCTCTCACATTAACTCTCTGCCATTAGATAGCCAGTGACCCTGTCCCCTCCTCCTGGGGACACCTGTGGTGGGTGGTGCTGAGCCCCACAGGGCCAGCCATGCAGTGAGCCTAGGAGCCCAGCTTCCCGTCCCTGGCTTTGTCTCTGCTCTCTGAGCAAGTGGTGGCCCTAGATGTGCACCAGGACCCTGACTCCTTCCTGCAGGCAGCTGCAGCGTCCACCAGATAGATGATTTCGATTCCTAGGGGTGGGGGTGTGACTCACCTTGCCACCATGCCCGCCACACCCAGGGCTCGTCCTGGAGAGGATGCCGTGCTGCCAAGGTGACACAGTTGAGATCCATCTGAGTCTCACAAGGAGACACAGCTGAGCCAGGGTCCTTGGGGAGGGAACCTTGGCCCATGGGCTACAGAGCAGTGACATGGCAGCCCTGGACATGGGAAGACAGGGTGTCCTGACTGCGGAGGTTTCTGGAAGGGAGCCACAGCTTGTCAGGGTCAGAACCACAGAGCACGCAGGGCCAGCCTTCCCAGCTTTGCCTGCTCCTGTGGGTCCAGCTCCTGCCCCCTTGCCCCTGAGATTTCCTGGAGGTGCCCCTGCCTCACCTGCTTGGGCCCCAGTGGAGCTGTGGCCACCACGTGCTCACCCGGCAGAGGTCTGGCCCCTTCTCATGCAGCCACACTTTTCAGACGCCCAACACGTTTGCTGTGTGCACGGAGCACCGTGGCATCCTCCTGCAGGCCAACAGTGACAAGGACATGCACGACTGGCTGTACGCTTTCAACCCCCTCCTGGCCGGAACCATACGGTAGGGGCCCCATGGGGACCTGGGGTGGGGGGACTCCCTCTGCTGCCGAGGACTCGGGGGGCATGGGTCTTCTTGGCCAGTGGGATGAGAGGACATGCTCGGCGCCTCTGGTGCCCATTTCTGTACCCCTGCTTCTCCCAAAGGCTGTAAATCCCCAGGCTTCCAAAACATGCATGCTGCAGGGCAGGCCTCACGGAGGTGAACACCAGCGCCCCTGGGGACGACAGCCTTGCCATCACAGCAGGGACTCCCCGGGAGCACAAGCTGCCCCCGAGTCTCTGCCAACAGGCACCATGGGCTGGGTCTGTGCAGCGGCCAGGGGCCCAGGCCATTGGCCTGCGAGGTCTGCTGGGGCCATCCCTCATGCCCACCCTGCTGCTGGCTCCCACCCTGACCCCCGCTTCTGCCTGGTTCCCCCACAGGTCCAAGCTCTCCAGAAGGAGGTCTGCCCAGATGAGGGTCTGAGCTGGAGCCCTCTGTGCGCCCGCCAGCAGTCCCGGCCCCGCTTCCCATCCCCGCTGCCATCATGGTGTCATCCACCACCAGCCCTGCCCCCACCAGACAGCCAATGAGTCACACCTCTGGCCAGGGTGCCTGTGCCACACGACCTGTTGGGCCCCCAGCAGAGGCCACGTTCTTGTCGTTTCCTCTTGTAGAACGCAGCCCTGGTGGGAAGAGTCCCGAGGCGCTGGGAAGGCCAGAGGGCACAGGTCCCCGGGGACATGGCTGGCGTTCTGATATTTTTTAAAGCATAGACAGACTTACAATTAACATGCATTAGTTAGTGATGTTGAAACAGCCCACTTGGAAATTACCTGTAAGACAGTGCTCTATTTATAAGTATTTATTCCTGATGCCTCGCACAGACCTGTAGGATTCCCATCAACCCTGCTTCCGCTCCTCACACACATCGCCAAGCCCCTTAGGGACAGACAGGGTGGGCAGCCACCCTGGAAGGCCACGATGAGGGGGTCTGGACAGGCCGGGCCCCTCCTGGCGGTCACTGCTCCAGCTGCGCTGAGGCTTCTCCCAGCTGCACGTGGGGAAGGCCCTCACCCCTGGGGCAGGGTGTGCATGTGGGGGTCTGAAGACCGAGCCACTCAGAAGGGGAAGTGCTTCCAGTGGGAGGCAGAGGAGGGCAGCCACCTGAGATGCCACCTCCCAGCAGTGCCACAGGTTCTCCCTGGGAGCCGGTGGGGGGCGGGTGATGAGCAGACGGGTGCTGGGGCTGCTGGGGCCTGTCCTGGATGGGATGGAGGGAGAGGGTCAGGATCCCGCCATGTGTCATGTATCCAGGCCGGCAGGCACAGGGGCTGGGTGTACCGGCCGCCCAGGCAGCCAGGGGCCTGTGGTGAGTCCCCCCAGCTGCCGTGAGAGACAGAATGAGCTCCGAGTCCTCCTGAGGAGTAAGTCTGTGACTTCCCCTCTCTCCCCTAGAGAAGAGCATTTCTGTGAGTCCCAGTGAAGATTCTGTGGGGTCAGGTGTGGGCAGCCAGTGTTGGGTCATCCGTCATCCAGCGGGTACCCCACTTATGCAATGGAGGGAGCTGCACGTCTGTGGGTGTCCCTTCTGCGGACCCTCTGCCTGAGGGCTGCCCAGGACAGAATAGGAGTCAGCCCCAGGCTGAGAGTCAGGCCAAAGGTCGTGCCCAGGCTGTAGACCCATCACAGAAACCATGCGGCTGGGGCCAGAGGATCTTCAGCCACCTGTTTCCACACCCAAAGGCACATTTGGCCTCTATTTAGCTCAAGGGAAAACAGCAGCAAATCACAACCCCCTGCCCCTCCCAGGGCCCGCCAAGGGCAGGCTGCATCTGGGCCTGCGACTTCCAGATCCAGGCTCACATCCGGCCTGTCTTGGTTCATGCGGCCCTTTGGTGCCTTATGTCACCATTGCCAGACCCTGCTGGGCGCTGCTCAGACACCTCACTTGTCCCCTGGGTCTGGGGGGTCGGTCCTGTTGCACCCCAGTCAGTGGTTCCGAGACCCCCCTGCAGCCGGGCTGTCCCCTGATGGCACTAACGTGGACATAGCCCTGATCCTTGCACCGGGACCAGAGGTGTGCGTGGCATCTGCCTGGGGACGGGAGGCCTCAGCCCCCATACCAAGTGAGGAGATGGTGGTTTGATGTTTTCCTTCGGGAAAGCTGTTGGGGCCCCTCAAGCTTCGCCTTGGACGTGAGACACAGGGCGGTGGGCTCGCCCAGCAGCCACATGAGCCCAGTGGGAAGCTGAGGCAGCCAGGGCACCTTTTCTGTGCGTGGTCCTGGCAGTGCCCCTTGCTCCCTGCTGCCCTCATCCTGTGCCTGGAGGCGCCCCCCTACCCCCTGCACAGCGCCATCAGTAGGAACCAGGTCCTAGGAAACCTCACCTCAGAAGCGCAGCACTGAGCAGCCTCCTTTGGAGATTCCCCAGGTGAGGGGTCACCTCCTGGACAGAGGGTCAAGCGCTGTCCAGAAGCCAGGTGGCCTGTGCTCCCCGCAGACGTCCCTGGAGGCAGCGGGCTGAGCTGTGGAGAGCACAGGTGACAGCCCAGTCTGCGCGAAGCTTTTATACCGGCCCTGAGGGCAGGGAGGGGAGACTGGTAGGGGAATTCTAAGGTGGGCCGGGTTCTGAGGTCCCCACCTTCCTGCAGGGAGATTGCGGGTACAGGTCCGGGCCACGGCCCGCACAGGTCAGCCAGCCTGAAGCCGTGGCCTTGGAAGGGCTAGAGGCTCTGGGTGCAGGAGTCTGAGGCCTGCCAGCCTGCAGAGCACCTGCTGTGGACGCAGGGCCGAGGGAAGGAATCTCCCCAAGTTCAGGAGCCCCCACAGCCATGGGGGCACCCAGGGGACTGTTCCCTTTCCTCCTGCGGCCCCCTTATCAGTTGGTCAGGAGCCAGGTGAGGGCCTCCCGCCGATCCCACCCTGTCATCACTTCCTCCTCTCAGGCCTGCTCCAGGGAGCCGCCAGGGAGGGGAAGCTGCCTGTGAGCCGGGGACCCCTGTCCTGCCCAAAGCTGCCCCCGTGTCATACCAGCTGGGCACATGCCATCCAAACGGGGACTCAGTCTCCACATCTGAGACATGGGGGACTGACGTGGGGCCTTGGGGGTCCTCACACTGCGGGTGCCAAGAGGAAAGCCAGGCCTGGCTGTGGCTGCTACTTCCTGCTAAGTGGGGAGGGGAGAAGGACCCAGGAAGCCATCTCTCCCTGCTGGTGTTTAATGCCTGGTGCTGCTCAGGCTGCAGCCTCGTCTCAGTTTGACAGACAGGCATCCTTGTCTGGAGAAGCTCTGTTCCCTCCAGGAGACCGCGAGCTCCTCCTGACCCTGTGGGCGCCAGGCCGACTGGCACCAGGCTCTGGTGTGATGCTGCTGGTGCCCAGGGGTGGGTGTGAGATGCTCCTAAGTCCCAAGGCCTCCCCAGCTGCTCACCAGCTGCCAACCTTTCATCCACTGGCCACACAGGTGCTGCAGGGAGGTGGCCTCCCCATCGATCTGGTTGCCCTAGCCCCTCTGCGACAGGTGTAGACAGGCACTTGGGGAGGGACCCTGAGTGTGTCTGATGGCACGGGCTCCAGTGAGCAGGGCTGCAGGGCTGGTGCTCCGTCGGCCCCCCAGCGTGGGATCCTGGGAAGTGCCGGCATCTACCCCTGGGATGGACGGAAGCTGCGGCTTTTTCTGGGCCTGTTCTTCCTGTAGCCAGCTGTCCCCTGAGTTCCCCTCTGGCTTGTACATATGTGGTTGTGTGGAGCACCCGCCCCAGCACCGTAACCACCATCCTCACGTAAAACCCTCATTCCCTGACGTCCTGAACCCGAGTGTTAGGCTCTAGGTTCCTGTACTGTGTGTGCACTCAAGGCTCTGTCCAACTAAAAAATAAATGTGACTCCTGCAACACCAGACCCGCAGACTGTGGCTTTTTCTTCAGGGTAGTCTGTGATGGGGCCAGGTGGCCAGCACCGACCAGAGACTGCCCGCCTCCCCAGGAGTGAGGCAGGGAGGGGAGGAAGCGGCCCCTGTCTAGACAGCTCAGCTCCTCAGGTGCACCCAGGCCGGGCCTTCCCTGCGGTCAGCATCACCCCAGTGCCAAAAGCAGACAAAGACTTCACAGGAAAACCAAACCTCAGCATCCTTCACCAACACAGGAACAAGCCTCAACATTTTACCAAGTCAAATCTAATGATATGTGGGAAGGATAGAACCTCGTGACCAGTGGGGTTTGTCCTGGGAACGCATGGTTGGTTCAGAAACTAACCAGAGTAATTCCTGATATTAAACTAATAAAAATCATTACAATCTCTACAGATGCAGGAAAAGTATTTGAGGTAATACAACATCCATTGCTAATCAAACCTTTAAATAGAAAATAACTTCCTTAAACTGACAATGAGTGCCTTCAAAGTGTGTCTATCATCCTACTTAGTGGCAAAATACAGATGTGTGACTCTCGCAATCAGAACAAGGCAAGGATGCCCTCTGGTGATCAGGTCCTGTTCAGCGTGGACCTGGAGATCCTGACCAGAGCAGTAGGGCAGCAAGAAAAAGGTGCACAGATCAGAAGAAATGAAGCTGTCCACAGATGGCATAATTGCTGAGCAAGAAAATTCAAAATAATGTACAAAAAAGCTGCTAGAATGAATGAGTTTCACAAGGTGGCAGGATATATGGTCAGTATACGGACACTCATTCCATTTCTATGTGCCAGCAATGAACAGTTGGACATTTTAGTCGTAAAAACAGTACTGTTTATAATAGCATCAAAAATGTGAACTACACAGACGTCAGTAGAGCAGTAAATCTAATACACTTGCAAAATATGCATGCCAAAAACTTGAAAACATTGATAGAAATCAAAGAAGATCCACATGAAATGAAGAGTCGCATCATGTTGAGAACTGGAAGATCCAGTGCTCGTCGGGATGGTCTCCCTCCCCAGGCTGGCCTGTCAATCAACACATTCTCAATTCGAATTCCTGGTAGATATCAACCAGCTGATTCTAAAAGTTATATGAAAAGTAAAGGAACTAAAATAGCTAAAACAAGTCAGACCACCCAATTTTAAGGCTTATTTACTATAAAGCTACAGTAATCAAATGCATTAGATACATGGATCAATGGAACAGAGAGAATACAAAATAGACCCACACAAATGATAGCCAACTGATTTTTTTTTTACAGAAGTACAGAAATGATCCGACGGAGAAAGGATAGTCACCTGGTGACACTGAAACGGCTGGACACTGGTCTGTTTTGAGAAGTGAACCTCAGCCTAAACTGCATACCTTATACAAAAAGTAACTCAAAATTGATCATAGATCAATAAATGTAAAATAGAAATCTAGAAATTTCTGGAAGAAAATCTGCAGGATGCAGAGCTAGGCATAGTGTTATGTAAACATGACACCAAAACCTTATCCATAAAAGAAAAGAAATTTAGACTCAAATATAAATGCAAAACTTCTGGAAGTACTTATTAAAACACATCATTAAGAAAATGACCAGGAACTGGGAGAAAATGTTTGCAAAACAACTGTGCAACAAAGGATTTGTATCCAGACTATGCAAAGAAGAAATGAAACATTACTGTGACCCAATAACAAAAAATTAAAAATTGAGCAAAAAGTATTTGAATAACGAATAAGCTCATGAGGTGATAGTGTTTACCATCATCTGGCATCATGGAAATGCGACTTTAAGCCACAAAGGGAGATACCTGTGCCCCAGGTGGGAACAGACATGTTAAATCTTCAAACACCAGCTCTGAGAGACGCCACCCAGCTTGGGCCCTGCGCTCAGAGTGACGGCTCCACACTCCCCTCCGGAGGGCGAGCAGTGCCTTATCAAGTCAAGCCTTTGTCCCTGCAGTGACCCAGGGCATTTTAGGTATTTATCTGAAAAAAATGAAAACCTTTGTCTACAAAGTCTTGTATAAAAGTACTTCTAGCAGCTTTATTCGTATTAATCAAAAAAATTTTTAAACCTAAATGTTCAACAGGAAGCAAGCTGTGGCTCACCCATAAAATAGAATTCATTCAGCAGTAAAAAGAGACAAAACTCTGACACGCGCAGCAGCATCAGTTGCCCCACTGCCAGTCCCCTCCAGGAACACGGCCGGACAAGTGGCGGGAGCCCGGGGACCTGGCTGCGTGTGATTGTCCTCTCATTGGTATGAGCCTGTGAGGGCAGGAACCGGACAGGGGCGGCCTCTGTTGAGGGCAGGAGTTGAGTGGGCAGGGACGTGGGGAGTCTGTCCCCTGTCTTGGTAATGGGTGGGTCACCCAGGTCCATGGATCTGTCACAGACACAGAAAGTTACTCTAAAGATTGGCAAGATTCCCTGTAAGTTTCATCTAGAAATCTAAAAAGCATCTGGAAATAAAAGCGGTCCACATTGACTCTTCGGTGTGAATGACACTGACGTCCAGTGGGGCTTGGCACGTTCACAGTGGGCGGGTCATCGCACATAAGGTCCAGGCCCTTCGGGCTGGAGCAGGAAGGGCGGGGTGGGAGGCCCAGCAGGGCGCACTGCCTGTGCTCCCTGAGGGAACTCCCACCCAGGGTCTCCACACACTGCCTCCAGGCCTCTGTGGCTTCCAGAATGTTCCTTGCTCCCCTGAGAGGGCAGGCTAGCGTGGGCTGGGGGAGCTGGGAGGATCTGCAGTGGGGTCAGCCTCGCCCCATCCTTCGGGGCACAGAGCCTTCTCCCAGGGTGTGTCCTCTGCACAACTGAACAGCCCCAGCTGTCCTCTGTGCTGCGGATACCCCTCCCTGTCCCAACCCGTTTCTGCAGGGGGAGCAGGGAGGGACAGATGTTGGATTAGGACAGGAGGGACCTTGGGCAGAAACCCAAAATCCATTCCAGGACAGGATGAAGGCTGGCGGCCCCACCCTCCACAGTGCGACAGCCACTCCCCTCCCACGGTCCCCCGGCAGCGCGGTGCTGTGAAACCTGGTGATGCGGCCGGTGACAAGCATGAGGCCCAGGAGCCAGGCCAGGCCGGCCTGCATCCCCCACCCTCGTGGCCAGCTTTGCCTGGGCACTGTGTCAGCCGAGCTCCTCAGGACATACCCACGGATTCTGATGGCAGCTCGCCCTTTACTCTGGAACGGTTTCCTGGGGAGGAGGGGGAGGTGGCTGGGGCAGGGGTCCTGCCTTCTGAAGGCAGGTGGGGCAGCAGGACCGGGAAGGGGAGGTGGGGGAGAGGCGTGAGGGCCCTCAGGAGGGCACAGGTGAGGGTGGGGCAGGGGGCTACCTCCTTGGGGGTTCCCCTGGCAACGTCTGGACAGTGGGGTCTTCGCCCTCCAGAGGTTCCTGTGCTCAGAGGCCACCTCCCTGGCTCTGCCCAGCCATCTGCAGGGAACAAGGGTGGGGACACAGGGCATGGGGGTGAGGCACCCCCTCCTGCGGCCCACCTGCCCTGCTGATGCCCTTGCCCTGCTGTGCCCACTGCCGTGGCCCCTGCATGGTGTGGCTGGTAACAGCACGGGGTCCAGGGGCCTGGACCTGGACAGCAGCCCCAGAGTCCCTCCTCCAACCACTCCTCCTGGGAACTGCTGCAGCGCTCCTGCGCGCCCCGCCCCCCCGCCCCCCAGCCTGCCCCCTCTCTGGCCAGGAGGTCCTGAGGGGGTGCTCAGAGCTCAAGGCCCCTCCCGCGCCCAAGCCTGCCCTCCTCGGGTTGCCATACTCGGCTGAGCCTGTTCCCTCTGCCGGAAATAACTGTCCCCCTGGGACTCGCCAGGGACTCCAGCTGGCCCTCTGTGACCCAGCACAGCCGCCCTACCTGGCATCCCACACCCTCAGCGAGGGCCACCTGCTCCTCTTCTGTCATGTCCTGGGTTACCATGGTGCGCGGGCGACCTTGAGCCCAGAGACTGTGACTGGGGGCTGGTGCCTTGCAGCCAGGCCAGGGTCCAGTACAGGGTCACCAGCAATGCCACCCCCAGGCCCTGAGGACTTGGGAGCCACGGCACAGAGCTGCTTCTCCAGGAAGAGGCCCACCTTGCACACAGAGCAGATGCCCCCGTCCAAGGCATCACTGGGACTGCAGGGAGGCCATGTGGCTCGGGATGGGCACAAGGGGCTTCCTAGAAACGCCTTTTTCTGTCTACACTGCCAGGCAGACAAACTGAAGTCGGGTGAGCCGGGCCCATCACAGCAGCCCTGTGAGCACCTCGACGGGTAAGGCCCGACCCCAGCAGACAGCTGCTGTCCCCGGGGGAACTGGTGGTTGTGAGCCATGCACAGGCAGAGCCAGGGACGCTTGCCCAAGTGGGGACATGAGCCAGGTGCGGGGAGCTGCCATGATGCGCCTGTGCAGAGTCACAGGGCAGGTGCCTGTGCATGTGGCTGCAGAGTTGCTGGAGCTCCAGGCCTGCTCGTGCAGCTGGAGTGGGGGCCCAGGTGTGGCACTCCCAGGGCCGGCCCAGCTGCGCCCTCCCTCAGGCCCTGCCCTGTCTGTCCGGCTCAGGGCCCTGGGGAGCACCAGGCAATGGCTGGTCTGAACGTGTCCCTGTCCTTCTTCTTTGTCACTGTTGCCCTCTGCCAGGTGGCCAGGAGGCATCCAAGGCCCCGTTCTCAGCAGGCGCCTACACCAGCTTTGCCCGGGAGGCTGCAGGTGCAGCCCAGTCGGGGGTCTGCTGCCTGGCGCTGCCGATGTCGGCGGAGATCAGGCCCTGGGCTGGGGGCTTCAGCCCCCACCTGCTGCTGACGCTGCTCTTCCTGCCCCTCCTGGCGCACAGGGTGACCTTCGAAGGGGCCTCGGCCAGCCCCGCCGTGTCCCTGCAAGAGCTCCTTCTAGCCGAGGCCTCTCTGCCCAGCATGCTGCTGAAGCTGTGGCCCAGGGGCTGGGCGTGCAGGTGGCCTGCACCCTGACCTGGCTGCCCTGGGCCTGGGAGCTCAGCGACCTGCACGTCCTCAGAGCCCCCTGGATGCACGCCACCGCTCGGCCCTGCACACCACTGTGCCCCACGGGGCGCTGCTGGAGAGCGCCTACCCCTTCCATCTGACCCTCCTCCACCTCCAGAGCAGCCTGCCCGTCCATGCACAGGGCGCCCGCCGTGGCCCTGCTGGGCACCATCATGGCCTACACAGGTGAGCCAAGGAGGCACAGAGACCGGGGTGGCCATTCCTGGGGACCCAGGCCCTGGCAGAGCTGTCCTTCCTGGCCAGGCCTCTCCAGGCTCCAAGCTGTCCCATTCATCCCAGAAGGTCTCCACTGGGCGGCTGGGGCAGTTCTGCAGGGCCCGGCCCAGCCTCTGGCCTGCCAACCCCTATGTCTCCTGTCACCCCTTCCGAGAGTGTGGGTCCCATCATCCCGGCCTGCCTCTCCCCACTCCTCACTTGGCCCCACATGTCTCTAAGTGGGCAGCGCCCCTCCCACCCCCAGGCAGAGCCTCCTGACTATGGTCCCAGGGGGGCCCCCAGCCTCAGCCTCAGTCAGCACCCACTGCTCTGCTTTCAGCCCTCAGATCCTGGTGACCTGTCCTAGGCTCCCCGAGGAGGGCCTGCCCCCAGCACAACAGGAGACCCACCTTGGAAATGGGGACAGAGGTGCCCTGTGGGCTGCTGACTCCCAAGGGGCTCCACCATCGTTTTGTCTGTGGGCTGGCCCCCCAGGAGGGGTCCCCCTGGCAGGGACTGGCTCTGCCCCTGAGGACTGGTTTGGGCTTCCAGGAAGGCTACCGGGTGATCCCCGTGCTAGGAGTGGACAGGGCCTTCTGCAGGCAGCCCCTCGGGGATGGGCACCCATGGTGGTGGGGCCGCAGATCAGTCAACAGGTGGCCCGTTCCCGCCCAGGATGCGGGGATCACAGCTGGAAGAGGCCAGAGCCATGCTCTGCATTCTCCACTCGCGGTGGACGGGCCCCGTAGGGGTGGAGCCAGCGCTCGGGCCTGGCCTTCCGAAAGGCCAACACGGCCCAGGACAGACACCAGGGTCCTGGAGCACAGAGTGCGGGGAGATGCAGCTAGAGCCCCTGTAAGGTGGGGAAACTGAGGCATGGGTGGGCAGAGACTTGCCGGGGCAGGGCTCCCCGGCCGGACTGCCTGGGCCGCACCCTGGGAGAAGCCCCCTCTGAGAGCCAGCTGGTGGCTCCCCAGACCTGGCCCTGGCCCCGCCCATGCGGAGGCCGTGTTCCGGTGCCATCCCAGGCCTCCTCTGGCCCCCTGCGCACACCCTGCAGCTCCTTCCTTCCTTCCACCGAGTCCCGCTGAGCATCTCGCCCTTCTGCCTCCACCCCCCACATCTGTCTCAGGTCCTGAGGACGGGGGAGGGAGGGGGAGGCTGAGCACTGGGCAGGCATGCGGTGTGTCCCCGGCAGGACTGGACACATGGATGGGAGGGAGGCTGCGCACCAGGGGCCGGACATAGCAGCCCTGAGCAGGGTCTGCACTCACAGGGCTCCCTGGGCTGCGGTGGGCGTCGGAGGGGTGGGAAGGGGCAGGTGGGGGTCAGGCAGCCAGTGCCCGGTGGAGTGTGCGATAGGCATTTGGGGGCCAGGGAGGCTGGCCTGCCAGGATGCGGCTGCCACTTTTTCTCTAGGCCTGTGGACGGGACAGCAGGGCAGGGAGGTTGGGGCCCAAGACGCACAGGTGGGAAGAGGCAGATTTGCACTCAGACCTGGTTTGGACCGGATCCCGCAGGGGCCTCTGAAAAGCTCCAGTTCCAGCATGAGTTGGAGTGCCTAGTCCCTGCCTCTGCCAGCTGGGCCTCCAGCTCCCTGTCCACAAACCCTGACCGCCTCCTCCTGCCCCTGCCCCCACCCTAGCACAGCTGTGCAGCCCCCATGAGGGCCCAAGGGCCCCACCAGACCCCCAGATGGGGAGGGGAGGGGAGGCTGAGGAGAGCCCCCACATGGAGACCTCTGGAGAGTCATCTGGGAAGATGCCCGCCCTCCACCTCCCAGCAGGTGAGCCTGCGTGCGCAGCCCCATCAGGGCCGGTCTGGGTATAGAACTTTATTCTGGTCCCAGGGGACAAGGGCAGAGGGCTGGCCATCGCGGCCTGACCGTACTTGGCAGGCAGCCACGCCCAGCCCCGGGGAGCATGCTGGGCACGTGGCAGTGTGGCCCCCTCCCAGGCCCCTGGGTTGGCCTTGCGCAGGCCTCAGACCTCCTGCCGTTGTCGTCCCTCTTCCGCCCCAGGGGTGCTCCGGGCCCACCTGGGCCTCCTGCAGAGAGCCAGAGCCCAAGGAGAGTCCAGCAGCCCCAGCAGGCAGCACCGCCCCGCGAGCCTGGGATCTGGCCCCACGTGCGGCTCGTCCCCTAGGCCAGGGTCACACACACAGAGTCCTGGCTTTTGTGGGCCTTGGCGGTGGGGCTGGCCTGCGCCTCCTGGAACTCCTTGGCCATATAGTAATAGCAGATGGCGTCCAGGCAGCAGTTAGCGTCTGAGAGCTTGCTGGCGATGAAAAGGGCACGGAAGACGGTGCACGTGCGCAGGCTCATGGCCAAGCTCACGGTCAGCACCACGTGCAAAGGCAAGAAACAGACCACAAACACAGCCAGGTTCGCCCAGACCATGCGGGCGGCTCTCCGGGTGGCCTCGCCCTGGCTGGCATCAGTGGCTGGCCTCTGACCCAGGGCGGCCACAACCTGCAGAGAGCAGAAGACCAGCACGGCCAGCGGCAGGTAGAATCCCAGCAGCGAGAAGACCACGGTGTTGGAGCTTTGCTGGGAGCGGTTCGAGAAACAGAAACTGCCCTCCTGGACCGCCAGGACCCAGCGAAGCACCAGGGAGCCGACCACCAGCACCCAGAGCCCTGCACACACGGCCAGGGCCTGCCGCGGGGAGCGGAGCCCGCGGGCACGCAGCGGGTGCTGCAGGGCCACGTAGCGGTCCACAGCGATGGCCGTGACCAGGCCGATGCTCATGTACCTGTTGGCCAGGTAGATGCCCTGGGAGAGCTGGCAGAGCGGTGTGTCCACAGTGCTCCTCAGAGAGTGCAGGAAGAAGGGCAGGGTGCAGAGCAGGCAGAGGTCGGACACGGCCAGGTTGGCCATGTAGACGCGGGTCTCCGTCCACTGCTGCAGGCGGTGGCACAGCACCCAGAGCGCCACGCCGTTGAGCGCCAGGCCCAGCACCAGCAGCAGGCTCGTGTAGGTGTAGAGGACGTACGTGACCGCCCGGGGCCAGGCGAGCTCACTGGAGCTGCAGTTGCTGCTGTTCATGGTGGGGGGCTGCAGGAGAGGGGCAGGCGGTGAGGACGGCAGGCAGGGAGGGCAGCTGGGCCAGCAAGGGCCCGCCCACCGCACGCCAGGGATGGACACGCGGGAGCCGAAAGCCCACCTCCCTACAGAAACGACAGAAGCTGGCAGACGTCTGAGGGGCCCTGCAGGCCAAGCCCTTTCCCACACACAGGCCTCCAATGGCCAGGACCGCCCGAGGCCGCACCACGAGCAGCCGGCTCCCTGACCCCTAGGGGCCTCTCTCCTAGGTGGGCTCAGCCAGGGACAAAGCCAGGGTGCCTACTGCCCCTACCGCTCCCTGTGGCTGCTGGAGGGGCCTATGTTTGACTGGCACCTGCCACTGAGCGGGCTGGTCAGCAGCTACCCACCTGGCCATTCCTGGTAGCCGGGGCTGGTAGTTCAGGACAGCAGGGGCTGTGGCTCCAGACAGCCCCCCAGAAAACTCCAGACCTCTGGTCTCCAGGCCTCTTCCCTCCATCCCCTGCTGAGAGCAGCCCTCATCCTCTTCCTGAGGGACCTCCATGCCAGGCACCCATCCCCTCCGAGTGCCCACCTGCCCTAGTCCTATGCCCTGAGGCCCCACTTGGAGGCCCCAGGCGCTCTAGTCGGGAGTGTCAGGCCTCTTGGGCTCCCTATGGTCAGGGTATGAGGGTGGCCCTGGCCCTGCAGGCTGGCCGGGCAGCTCAGAGCCAGCTTCCAACCCACCATCAGGAGCTCCTGCGCAGCCTCGCCTTCCTGCCCACAGTCCCCCAGGATGTGCTCCAGCATACAGCCCAGGGGGGCCGGGGGGACTCGGCCAGGGTCTGACATCCAGGGCATGGCCCGTGGTATGGCGACTGTGGACTCTGGCTTCACCCTGAGCTGGCAAAACCTCTGCGTCCCTGTCACAGGGGCGCTGGTCTCATGGGGGTCCAAGGAACTCGTGCATGAGAGGTCAGGGCTTGGTGTTTGGCACAGGGCACACACCTGCGCCCCCCTTTCTCCGGCTGGAAGGGCCTGGGGATAAAGCAGAATGACTTCTCTGCAGGAAAGCACCAGGCCTGCCTTTCAGGGGTGGATGGAAGGGGGGTCACCCACCCAGGCAAGGGCCCAGAGCCGGGCTGTGCCTGCTCTGCCGCCTGCCCCCTCCCCACACAGGAAGGGAAGAAATGCCTAGAACCCAGTGTGGGCAGAGCCTTGTGCCCATTAGTGCCTGGCGTGGTGGGGAGGCTCATTCTGCAGCTGCGGTTCCCAGAAACCGGAGACCACAGCCCATTAGGGCAGCAGAAGCACCTATTACAGTCAGAAACAGAAATATTCCAGCAAAGGATCCCATTCCATCTCTTGAATTATAAATGGCACACTTGCCAGCAATTAAGGTTGCAGGACCCTCCACCAGGTGTGCAGGCTCCCCACACCCTGTGACCCCTGCTGTGCTTGCTGGGAGGATTCAGCCCCTGATCTTCCGTCCTGCGAGGGACCCCTCACTCTGCCCACATTCTGAGGCTCTGAGGACCCGCGGCCAGGCCGGCTTCAGGGACTGACCAGCACCCCGGAGCCAACTGCTGGGGGCTTCCCAGCCTCCCTGCCCGGCCCTCCTGCCTGGCCATGGCCCAGGGACACTCCCCCCGCTGCACCCCCACCACCGTGACCTGCCAGGCCAGTCTGTGAGGTCCTCCACTGGCCCAGAATCCTCAGAAGCTGCTGGGAATACCCCGCCATTCTGTGGGACACGTGATCTGCCCACCTGCACTGGCCAGCAGCGCCAGCCTGTCTGAGTTTCCGGTGGTGCAGGGTACTGCCCAGGGGCGGTGGGCCGTGCCCAGCCCTGATGCCCCCCACCCCAGATGGCTGCACAGGCGCTTGGGTCTCCAGTCACGCACCTGGCGGTGTGATTTTCAGTCTAGCCTCAGTGTGGCCTGATATTTTACACGAGTTCACAAACCCGACTACAGTCTTTTAACTTGAACTCCTGACTCTCGGGAACAAGGGTGTGGGCCTTGCAAAAGTTTAGGTGCACATGAGACTTTGAGGAAATGCCCTGCCTACGGCCCCAACCCTCTGCGGTGAGGAATGCCCTCCAAAAAAGCTTGGAAAGTCAAGTCCCAGGATCCCCAGTGGTGTGGGTGCCCAGAAGCCATCATATGTCCCTGCCTGTGCCTGGGGCGGGATCTGTGTAGTGCGGTGGCAGAACAGCTCAGTTTCCTGTGGGGAGGCTGTAGGGGGGGGACTGTAGCCCCTCAGAGGCAGCGCTTCCTCCTCCGGAGGCCGGATCCCCGGCCTCCTGGCCAGAAGGTAGAGAACGCCCCTTGATTCTGCGCTGAGACACCTTGGCAAGCGCTGGAGAGAAACCTTTGAACTTGGGAGGCCCCAGCACAGGAAGCCCTGTACCCCCAGGCCCTCCCGTTGTCTGGGTGGCCCCGCCTGAGTGGGATCTAGGGCTGCCCAGGCACCACAGAGGCCCCCAGAGCTGTGACCCCACATAAGAAAAACCCCACAGCCCAGGTCCAGGGTGGGTGTGTGTGAGTTACACTGTTCCACGGAGCTCACCCCCCAGGAAAGCCACGCTCAGCTGTGCCTCCTCCGGCTGTGGGCGCTGGTCACGGAGTGGGCGCCTGTGCTGGGGGCCCAGGCCCTCCGCACACCTGCAGCCACTCTGCCTTGCCGCCCACACCTGGCAGGGCACGGTCACGGCAGACGGGCCCCCTTCCCACGCCATCGCCACTGCAGCTCCTCCATCGCCTGCTCTGAGACCCTGGGCCCCACAGCCGGCCCCGACCTGCAGCCGGTCTGTTTCCCCAGCTGAGCTGTCCGCCCAGCGCTGCCGAAGCCTGGGCGGGGGGCTGCCTGAGAAGGACGGTGGGAAGGCAGGGCTAGGAGTGTGGGGGATGGCCTGCCCCTCAGGCCAGTTCGACTGCAACCCTCCTCAAGGCAGGCCCAGAGCAGGGCTGCCTAGGGAGTTTCGGAGGGGAAGTGGGGTGCCTGCACGCACATCTCCAGGGATCAGCGTGCTCGCTGAAGGCAGCCCAGTTCTGGGAGCAGCCAGAGAGCTAGGGCCCCCTCCACGGCGCTCAAGCAGCCCTCCTGCCCGCCCGACCCACCTCCTCCGGAAAGCGCCAGGCCTGTCCCTGCCCCCAGAGGCCCTGTCCCACCAGCATCCCCGCCGCCCACACCTGTGGCTGCCGAGACCTGCTGCCCAGTGGTGGAGGGTCGCACAGACTGGAGCTAACTCCTGCCACTCCTGTCAGCCACCAGTCCCATCCCTCCCCTCCACCAGGTGCCCCTCAAAACCACCTCTCAGAAGGCCTCTTTCTAGACCACCGCTCCCCCTTCTAGAATGTTCTCCAGCCCCAGCCAGCTCCTTGAGGCCTCCCTTCTTTTGGCGGGCCTCTCCCTGCGGAGCCCACGGTGGGGAGCATCTGCCCCCCCTGCCGCCCCGCAGCCCCGTGCTCCCCCGGCGGGGCCCACAGCGCCCAGCGCTACACCCCTGCACAGCCGCGAGGCTTCTCCCCTGCCCTGCCCCTCGCCCCACTGTTTCCTCAGACCTCAGGAACCAACACAGCCCTTCCGTGTCCCCAGCACTGCTAGTGGCTAGGACTCCACCTGCTCCCGGCGTGTGACCCGTGGCATGGAGAAGAGTAGAGCCTCAGTCACAAGCGCTGAGCGGCTGGCGCGGCCCTGCCAGGAGGATCCCCAGGGGTACAAGGGGTGCACGGGGGCTTCTTGGCTGCCAGCAGGTACTCGAGACACACTATGGCCGCCAGCTCAGAAGCCACAGCCCGCAGTGGGGGGCGCCTGGCCCCCGAGCCCTCCTTCTCCTGGCTGTGCCGGCCCGCTCTCCGTGGGGATGGGGGCTGCCGAGGGCCGGCCAGTCCTTTCCTTGAGGCCCTGGGCCGGCAGGTCCGAGAAGCCTGGCCATGCCTGGCAGGCTTCGGGCCCCAGGCCAGGCCCATTGGACTGCTGCTGGGCAGCCTCAGAACCAAGGGAACAAGCCTGCAGAGGCTCACTGCATCCCCCGTGGGGCCCAGGGGCCCCGCTCCCGGGCACAGACAGCCCCCGTCTCCGAGGCCTCGCCCCAGCGCCCTCACCTCCGCTGTCCCAGCTCTCTGTCCTGCTTCCCACCTGTTATGCTTGGGGAGTTCATGGAACAGGCCTGCGTGCGGCGGGTCCAGACCCAGGTCTGAGGGGAACCCTCCCTGCCCCTTCCTCCGGCTGGCGTGGCCTACAGACGCGCATCGTCACCCCCGTCGTCACCCCGTCTAGATGAGCCTTCGCGCCCAGGAGAAGCTGAGTCACCGTGAGGGAGGCAGCTGGGTGAGCCCGGGGGCGGCCCAGGAAACGCAGCGGACTCCCGGGGCTCCGGCCCCCCCGGAGCCTGCCCACCTGGGGTGGGTGTGACGACCTGGCCTCCACGGCACCAGGAAACAAAGCCCTGAGAGTGGGGCTTCAGGACCCCAGGACACTCAGGTGGGGGCCCCTGGAGGTGCCCCACCCTCATCCTGGGCAAACAGTGCAGCCACTCAGTCCCCCACGCAGGCCCTCCTCCTGGGCTGATCCTGCGTCCACCCTGCTCCCCCCTCACTCTGGGGTGCTCCCTCTCCCAACCCACACCCCTGCTGCCCCACATGGGCACCATGCTGGGCACGACAATGGGGAGATGCCCCAGGTGGGGGCCCCTCGCATGGAGGGAACACATATACTCACATGGGTAAGCCTGGCAGAAGACTAAAGTTCATAACAGGCAGGTCATGACTGGGAGGCTTCTTGGAGGAGGTGGCACTTGAGCTGCGCCTGGGAGGTTGGAGGAGGCAGAGGTGGGGAGGGCTTCCTGCAGGCCGGAAGGGGCTGAGCACAGCGGCAGAAGGGAAGACCACAGCTGCGAAAGGAATCAGTCCCCCTGGAGGAGCCGGGAGGGGCAGCCTGCCCACTTCTCCTTCACAATCCCAACTGCAGAGGGGGAGGCAGCCGGCTGGTCTGCAGGGAGACAGGGCCCTTTGTGGGCAGTGCCAGGTTTCCACCCTGCGCCAGCTTGATTCTTTATCTGGGTCGCCCGCTGCGCGACAACATTGCGCTGAAGCCTACCCATCTCCACGTCCTTCCCCAGGGGGGCCTCGCTTGCCCCACCCTGGCCCAGCCCTGCCCCAGGCGCCCATGGGTGGGACACAGAACATCTCCAGAGCCAGCAAGGCCACTGGGCTCTGGGCTCCGCCCTAGCAAAGGACAAGGCTGGGATGCTGTCTCTGCGGCACTTTCTGTTCCCCACCTCACAGGAACCAGGCCTGGGAAACGGCCCACCCCCTCCCGCGGGTCTGGCCCAAAGCCAGCCTGGGGCCTTCTCTGCCCTCCGGATCCAGCACTGGGGCACTGCAGGGGCGACTGGACACCACTGGGGGATGAGGGG
The DNA here is from genome assembly GCF_040802235.1 of Manis javanica. Taxonomy (NCBI): domain Eukaryota; kingdom Metazoa; phylum Chordata; class Mammalia; order Pholidota; family Manidae; genus Manis; species Manis javanica. Next base: position 909,450 of record NC_133167.1, read on the forward strand.
GGGAGGGCACAAGGGGGGAGGGGAAGGGGGATGGGGGACCGGCGGTGATGGGGACACCAGGGTGGAGAGGGACAGGGACCTGGGGCCGCCCACCAGGGAATCCCCACCCCCCCAGCACTCCCCCTTACTCAGAGGCCCTTCCTACCCGCCCCAGCCTCCTCGCCCACCAAGCCATCACCCTTCCTCACAGGAAGACGAGGCCCTATCACGTGGAAACAGGCTTGAACCCTCAAACGTGAGCCCCCAGCACCCTGTCTTCAGGTCGCCCTGAGGCATCCCTGTCCTGGGCCCCCTCAGGCTCAGGCCTGGCCTCCGAGACCCAGAGGGATGGGAGAGGAAGGGGACTGTGTCCCTCCAGCTGCGCCCTTGGCCCCGCCCCTCTGGGGACCACCCACTGGCCGCTCTGCACCCCCAGGCCCTGCACACAGTTTTTCCCAGGCTCCTGGCTCCCCGACTACAGCTGGACAAGCCGCTGTGCCCTCCAGCCTCAGACCATGGGCAGGCGTGGCCCTGGGCACTGGTCTGCCGGGTGCAAGGAAACCTGGGCTGCTGGGCCATGCTGAGTGGGGAGCCACGGACTGGGTGAACGGGCACAGCCGCGGGCGTTGCGCTGGACTTCACGGAGCCCTGGCTTCCTAGAGATGCACCCTCGGGTGCCGGAGGACAGGGCGCCTGGGATTCGGCGGGAAGCCTCAGTGAGGGAGGGCGCTGCCGATGAAATGAGGGTCTTGGGAGTTGGTCTGTGGGGCTGGGCACCAGGGCCATGGAGATCGCTGGACTAGACTGCCTACTTTGGTGTATTTCAAATATTCCATAATAAAAAGTTTATAAAAATAGGGAAACACGTGTGGCTGCAGAGGGGTCTACAGTGCCTCAGATGTGACCTGTGACCCATCTCTGTGCACTCCTTTCCCTCCACCAGGCCATGGCAGAGGGGCTCTGCAAACGGGATGTGGCAGGAGTGCAGGATAGACCGAGGCCTGGTCCCCGTGCGGGCGGGGAAGGGACTAGGTGGGACAGCAGACAGTGTCTGCCATCTCTGGGACATACAGGGACAGAGTCTCCCGGGAGAAGTGCCCACCCCAGGCTGGGAGACCCCACCTCAGCTCCCCACCCCCAGCCCAGCTCCCAAACCCCCTGCCATGTGAGTCCCACTAGTGGGAAGGCTTCCAGTGCCTCTCTGCCTAGGAAACCCGCTCCCCTCCGGGGCAGCTTCCTGCTCTGCCCTGCGCAGACGTCCTGACGTGGTCCTGAGACAAGGGCTGCTCACTCACCCAGTCATTCACTCGGTCATGCACACGCGCAGTCAGCAAATACGGGGTGCAGGGAGGGGTGCCACGGAGGGTGGGAGTGGGGGCGGCACACCCTCAGGGTCTGGCTGGGGACAGGGGGTGCCTGGAGCTGTGGTCCACCTTGGATACCCACTGTGTCATAGCTGGTGCTTGGCACCCATTCAGAGGAACAAGGTGTAAGATGAAAGGAGCCCGGCTTGGAAGGGTCAGGGGGGACGGAAGGCCTCTGGCCACAGGACCCGCCTGTTCTCAGCCTGGGTCCCACCCGGCCAGGGAGGCTCCTGCCACGGCCCGGCCTGGGGTCCGGCTCCCAGGGTGCCCAGAGGCTGGCTGCTTGCCTCCGGAAGCTGCCGTCTCCGGTCAGACGGCCGCTCTGGGCTGTGCACCACCTGCACGTGCCAGCCAGCGGCTGAGGCCACGCTGCAGGACATGAGGCTGCAGCCCTGGCTTTGGCCATCGCAGGCCCCCCTCCTGCTGTGCCCCTCCTCAGCGCCCACCTGCACTCGGCCCCCCCCCGACGTGCCCCACCTTCAGCCACACTTTGGCCTGGAGCCCCTTCTGGGGCCGTTCACCGTGGACCCCACAGTGCCTGACAGAGGGCGCAGCTAAGCCGGGTGCTCGGGTGTGTCCACAGTCCTCTCCAGATGCCACGGGGTAGGCCCCATCACAGGACATCATGGGGCAACTAGGGGTCCCGAGGGTATCCTGAGAGTCCTCAGGTGCTCCCTCTGTGGGTCCCGGGTCCCACCCAGGGAGGAGGCACAGCAGGGGGGCAGCAGTCTGTCCACCCGCTCTCCACACTCCCGGCCAGGGGAAGCCCCCTGTCCCCTCCAGGCCCCTCCCTTCTCCAGCAGCCTCCGCCCGCGGACACTCAGGGGTTGGGCACCTGCATCCCTGCCTGCAGCCTCGGGCATCTGGAAGCAGCAGACGACAAGCGTCCCCCCTGCAGCAGCCATGCCCTCACCCAGCAGGCCTGGTAGGGAGGGCACACCCTGGGCTGAGGGCACCTGCCCACGCAGACCCCTGCCTGGCGCCCGGGATGGTGCGCTCCCCCTGGTCAGCTCACCGCCTCCGCGGGGTCCCAGGGGGCTGCCCACCCCACCTTCTGTGCTGTCCAGAGCCCCTGTGGGGGTGGCAGCGGCAGTCCGGTGGCCCTGGGAACCTGCTTCTCCCAGCCGCTCCCCACTCTCGCTGCCCCCGAATCGCTCCGTTCCTCCCCCCCGCTCCCGCCCGCTGCCCCTCCTCCGCTGGAGGCCGCCTCTGATGGAGGCTGGCTGCTGGCCCTGGGCCAGGACCCGCTCCGGGGGATGCTGCCTGCGCAGCCCTGGTCCAGCCCCTCCCCCAGCAGCCACGGCCGTCCCAGCTCCCACCCGGGGCGCCCTCCCCACCCCCACCCCTGCCCCATCCGTGGGAGAGCTCCTCTTCAGGTGGTCCTCGCCTGCTCAAGGGCCTGTGGCGGCTCCCCACTGCCACACACTCTGGCAGGGGCCTCAGGCCCAGAGCAGCAGCTTACCAGGCAGGCATGTGCTGAGTGCATGGGACCCTGCTTTAGAGTCCGCCCTGAAGCCCAGCGGCCGGCTTTGGAGCAGGAAGGCCCCTCTCCCCGCCCAGCTCGGCCAGCCCCAGGGGACCCGAGAAGCACAATCTGCGTCTGGCCCTGCGCCCCCAGGACCACTGGCCTTTGAGACACTTCCTCTGAAGGTGGGGCAAGATGCCAACTGACATAAGGACAGACAGTTCACACAAGAGGAGACAGAGGGCTGCTCGCACATATGAAAAGGTGCTCACATGCTCAGAAAAAGGGAAATATAAATTAAAGGACAGTGCACTACCATTTCTCCCTGGCAGATGGGCCAAACCTAGGAGTTTGACAACAGCCTATGGGGAAGACACCCTCAGGTCACCTACTGACACTCTGCCCAGTACAAACCCCCAGGGACAGGACTTGGCAACAGGCCACCAAGTGAGAGATGCACAACCCTCTGGCCCAGTGGCCCTGCTTCTAAGAATCATCTAGGAATCTGTCAGACAGAGGAGTAGATCCTTGAAAGGTTCTTTCCTGTAGCACAGGGCGTGTGGACCCCTCAGTGTGTGGAGCCCGACAGCCTGGAAACCACTCAAACATCTGCCCACTGGGCTCCGGCTGCGTGAAGTACATCCCGTCCACACTACGGGGCACCCGGCAGCTGTGCACTGGATTGGTTTTCTCAGGGCGCACCGCTAAGGGGCAAAGGGGGTTGAAGCTTCTTTCCTTATTTAGGGCTAGCATCTTGCATTTTAACAAGTGGAAGGACAAGCCACTACATTTGTTCTAAATTAAGTTGTTACCTACAGGGAACAGATGGAATGAAGTGAAGGGAGATGGGGATAGAACTGAAACTTCTGTGATTATACCCTAGCTGGCAGATTTGGCTTTGGGACCATGTAAATATTTATGTAATTACTAAGTTAAGTAAAATTATAAAAGGATTTCTTAAACTTGAAAGCAGGATGAAAGCAATTACGTCCATCATGAGGTGGTAGCCTCACCTTACCTAACTCTGCCAAGAGACGTTTGCCATCCAGGGCTTCAGGGCAGATCCGAACAACCTGTGTATAGAAAGCATGGCGAAATGTTTCATTTTCCAAATGATTTTGGAAAAACCACTGTTTTGTCTGCACATCTATATAACCCAAGGATTTTAAAGATAAATAAAAATGTGTGAAACTGTTTTTAGTGACCGTGCTGTTGACAGTAGTGTTGGAGTTGGTATCTGAGCTCCCTGTGCTGTGGGAGGTGCCGGGTTAATGATCACGTTCGCACCATCAAGAGCCCTGGTTGCTGGAGGAGATGCGCGTGTGTCACCAGTACGGTTCAGTGGACCATGGAGCTCTGAAGTTGAGTGGTGTCCGTATCCACTGCAGCTGTCTCCTCTCAAAAAGAAAATGTCCTTGTCTGCCGCCAAGGCCCTAAAACAAGCCCCCTAACATCCAGACTGTGGTCTCTACATATTTCTACCATTTCTGTCAGTGGCTGTTCTCAGGTCTGGGTTAGAAAACGTGAAGAAGTGCCTGGAATAACTTTTCATGCTAGAGAACAAAGTGAATCAGGACCGTGGCCACTATCAGAGGCTCTCAGGAGCCAAGCTTCCCCCACTGGCCAAGGTGCGATGATTTGAGTATCAATAAGGAGAATGAGTTCAATGAATTGGAACAAAAAAATGTTTCAATTCATGAATTTGTACTTATGCTTAAAAAAACCATACACACAATTCAGTCACTTCACGAAGTGTCCTTGCCAAAAACAAGGACTTGAACCTGATCAAGCAACTAGATTAAGCACCGTGTGTGACATCTGACCAAGCCACTGACAGGAGCTGGAGAGGGCATGTGACAGCCGGCGACCCTCTGCCAGACCCTGAGCTGAGGCCAGCTTCCCCTTCTCCTTCTGGGACGGTCTGCACGGTGTCCCCCACCAGAGGGGCCCCAATGAGGCTGATTGGTTAGACTGCGGCGTTGTGGACAGCCGCCGTCCGGCAGCCAGAGGTGGGTTAGGTAAGGGTCCCTGATGAGGAACAGGGACTGGAGAGCCTGCCCTGGGGGTTGGCTGGCTAAACTGACCAAGAAAAAAAAAACACACATGGATAATAATCTGGAATGAAAGAGAAGGCATCACTTCAGACCTTATAGATATTAGAAGAATAAGAACATTATTAATAACTATGCAAATACATTCGACAACTTTGTTGAAATGCACAAATTTCTTTAAAGTCACAGCTTGCTTTGCAAAACCGATACAAGCAATATAAAACCTAAATTACCTATATCTATTAAAGTTGTTGAATTCATAATTTAAAATCTTTCTACAAAAAAACCCTCCTGACCCAGATGGTGTCACTGGTGAATTCTATCACATATTTAAAGATAAAATAATATCAATCTTAAATAGTTTCAGAAGGTAAAGGAGAAATACTTCTCAAGTCATTTTCAAAGGCAAGCTTTACCCTCATTGCAAAACTGGACAAAGTTATTATAAGGAAAGAAAACTATAGACCAATAACATGCATGAACATAAACACAAAAATCTTTAATAAAATATTAGCTAATTGAATTCAGCAAGATATAAAACAAATAACATCATGAACAACTATCTCAGGAATGTAAGGTTTATTTTAATATTGGAACATCAATCAATAATTCACTGCATTAATAAAGAACATTTATATAATCCTCTCATTAGATGCAAAAAAAATACAAAATTCAACATCCTTTTTAGATAGAAACTCCCTTACTGTGATAAAGAGCATCTATTGATAATCTATAGGAAACATCATACTTAAAGGTGAGACTGAATGCCTTCCCACTGTGCTCAGGAAAAGGAACACAGCTCTCACCATTTTTATTCAAAATGGATTGGGGAACCTAACTAGCCAGTAGAAATAAGGCAAGAAAAAAAATGCATTCAGATAGGAAGGGAAGTACAACTATTTTCACATATAACATATTGTGTATGTAGAAAATCATAAGAAATGTACCCCCCATAATTACATACTAATAAGTGAATTAGCAAGGCTATAGGACACAGAATTAACACACAAAAATGTATTTCTATATACCAGCAAAAAACTGGAAAAAGGAAACTAAAAATACATTATCATTTGCAAGTGTCAAAAACAAAGAACTTGAGAAGCGCACAATGTGTATGCTCCAAGCTACAAAATATTGGTGACAGAAATTAAAGCCCCCCATAAATGGACAGGTATACGGCATTCATGGACTGAGGGTGCAGTTCTCCCATGTCGAGCTATAGGATCCAATCAAGCAGCAAGCATCACCTCCTGCTGGCTTTGCTTCCTCAGCCCTGCCCTCGTCTTGCTGGCCTCCCCACCTCCTGCCTGGCGAGGATGCCAACATCTCTCCCTTGCATGTCTGCAACTGCCTTGTGGTTGGTCCACTACCTCTGGTCCATCCTGAGCTTTCAGCCAGAGAGAGATGTCAAATATACACATAGCAGGCCCTGCTTACAACTATGCAGGGGCTTCCCACTGCCCAAGAAATAAGACTCAAGCTCCTTCAGCGGACCCAAGGCCCTGATGGACCTCTCCAGCCTCGGCTCCTGCCCCAGCAGAGTAGCCCCAGTCAAGCCCGAGCCAGTGACTCCTTGCCTAGCAGCCTCACCTCCTGGCAGATCTGTAAAGGGACCAGGGGTCCCGGACAGCTGAGGATGGGAGGGCCTGGGCCCTGGCCCTGTGAGCAGGCTCCCAGGCCAGACTCAGGCAGCACTGTCTTTGCAGACACAGCCTGCACTTGCCGGAGGGTCCGAGTGTGGGCTGGACGCGGCCAGAGCCCACAGCCACCGTCTGGGCTCCTCTGGGGAGGGATGGGGTCCCAGAGCTGCAGTGCTGAGTGTAGCTGGGGGCTGGCCCAACCTGCCCCCAGAGCACATCCTCAAAACCAGAAAAGACCCTCCCCCAGTGGAGCAGTCGTGTCCATGGCCTTGTGTGGGGTCCAGAACTCCAAAGTGCCTTCAGGAACACAAGTGACTTTCCAGCCATTTTAGAAGGCAGCAAAGCTAACTTAAATCTGTTAAATATTCAGGGGGAAATCTAGTAAAACTAAATGAGGCAGACATGGGACACTGAGAATTGTGAATGGAGACAGAGAGAAAAGACCCTGAAGCTTCTGAGAAGCCAGCAACCTGGCCAGCCCTGGGCCACCCAGCCCGGCCCCACTCGCCTCCTGGCCAGGCAGCCCTGCTCCAACCAGGCCTTCCCGGGGCACCAGGCTCCCACACTCACCCCAGAAGCTCTGCCACCCCAAGGCTGGCGCAGGAGCAGGATGGGGAAGGACGGGCCCCCACGAAGGAGGTGCTGCACGCCTGCCTGCAGCAGGAAGTGACAGAAGAACCCAGAGGTGGTGTGGGGCAAAGTCCGCCGGGAAGGCTGGGGAAGACGTCCTCACCTGCGCACTCCCAGACCTGCTCATAAATCTGGGTCTGCCAGAGCCACCGCGTGTGGGAGAGAGGTGGTCTTCACCCCACACTGTACCCCGCCAGCAGGCCCACAGCTTGGAGGCCCAGGGCAGGCTGTGGTGGAGGTTGAGGCAGCAGCAGGCCTGCCTGGGGCCCAAGGGGGCCCTGTGGTCCGCAGGGGCAGCTCAGCCTGGGGCAGCCGCACTGGATGTGGGGGCTGTGGTCGGGCTGCCATGCGTCAGGCGCTCCGCCACGGCGGGGAGAGGGAGCGACCGCTGCAGCCCCCACATGCTCAGACCCCAGAGGGCCTCGGGGGCAGGCCTACCCCGCTTGCCCCCTCCTCAGCAGGCAGGTCCGCTCACCCTATCCCATGGGTTCCTCCCGGCCGAGGACTCCGGGGCAAACCAGAGCCAGAGGCCGGGACACGGGACACACCGTGAGTGCAGACAGAGCTGCGATGAGTTTGCAGCGAGCCCGCCGAGGCCTAGAGAACACCCCCTGCTTCTCAACGTCACTCAGCTAGGACAGGGCAGTGCTGCGGGGGCCAGGTCTGCCCGGCTACCAAGGCTGCCCTGGGGCAGGAGGGCACGCCCCGTTGCAGCTGCCCCCCAAGTCCTAAGAGCCCAGCTGGTGGCCGCCTCCCCAGGTGGCCCTCCCATCTGTGGTGCCCGCAGGTCCTGGTCCTCCCTTGGTCCTCCAGCCGACCCCACAGCGGGGCCAGGACGTGTCCCCAGATCCAGTCCCTTGAAGAGCAAAGGGTGAGTCACCCCACAAACTCTTGGGGAGGAGCCTGCACCAGTCTCGGCCGTGCCCTCTGGAGTTCCGGAGAGGTCTGGGTATCTGGCCCAGATGTGATGGGGCAGGGCGGTTAAGCAGCCATTTCCTTTTTCAGGTGTGACCACACCCCCAGCCCTCCTTTGGAAGGGTGGCGCTCCTGCTGGGGCATGGGGCCTGACTTCAGGGTGAGAGGCAGGGAAGCCTGCAGGACTCACGGAGGGATGGAGCCGAGTGCACAGCTCGAGTGCACCCCAGCAGCCTCCGGACTGCCCAGGAGGGGCGAGGGGACAGGCGGTGACACACACCAGTGGGGCCATCAGGGCTCCCAGGCTGGGCAGGGGTGTGGGGGCCTCCTGGGCCTCTCCCACAGGAGCACCTGGACCGAGCTCAAGGCCCTGGCGGCAGCAGGGAGTCCACCGGAGGGCTGCTGAGGGGACACTGTGGGGGTGCCGGGGGCAGCCCAGCTGGCTGTGGCCTCGGCCAGGGCTGCCGTGACTTCTCACAGTTCCAAGGGCTGGAAGCCCAGGGTCAGGGCACTGGCAGTCGGTTCCTGGTGAAAGCCCTCTTCCTGGCTTGCGACGGCCACCTCTTTGCTGTGTCGTCATGTGAAACTCTGGGGTCCCCCTACAAGGACATTGATCCCATCACAGGGCCCCACATGCAACCTCATCCGAGCCCGATCCCCCCACCAGCCCTGCCTCCTGACACCACCACACAGGGGTCAGGCCTTCAGCACAGGGACTGGGGGAACAACTCCGTCCCTGGCATCTTTGCCAAGGTGGCCGCCAGGCAGACCTGTGGTTTTCATCCAAATGACAGTGCCAAGCAGAGGGCAGTAACATGCCGGACAGCAGGAGGGACTGGGGCACGCACCACACACGCAAGGCCAAGCCGGGGGGTGCGAGTGCCGGGCATCCCAGCCACGTGGGGCGTGGGGCGCCACAGAGCCCCCAGCGGGGCGGCCAGGCTATGCCGCCCCGACTTCCTCTCCCCCCCTTGCAGACACGTCCACCCCGAAGCCGCCAGAGCCATCTGCCTCTGGAGAGCCCAGCCTCGGTCCTGGGGCCGCACAGCGGGTTTGGAACTGGGTCGCTCGGTGCGTCTCTGGTGGCCCTTGGCCGAGGTGGTGGTCCCGCTGCCACCACTGCAGCCCTGGGTTGACCGGAAGGTGCAGGGGGAAGGCCCAGCCAGCAGGCCTGCGGATCCCGGGCTGGGTGATAGGGCAGGCTGTGGGGGCCGGCCCTGAGGAAGTCTCCAGTCACTTGCAAAGAAGCTCCAGCCGAAGGACAGAGCCAGACCCGACCCAGGTGGCCAGGCCCCAAGGGGAAGGACCCTCCCCCCCGCAAGTGTGCATGACCTGGACCCCCAGAGTGCCTGCATCCCCACCCTGTGGCTACTCGGTGCTGCATGCTGGGAGAGGAAGGGGTGTCCATGTGTTTTGAGAGCCACTGGGCACAGAGGTCCTGAGCTGACTCTGCCCCTGGGGCATCCTCATGGGCCCTGGCAGAGTGGGCACATGGGCAGTGAGTAACAGAGGCTTGCCAGGACCGGCTTATGGTGGGCGCATGGCCATTTTCTGGTCTCCAAGCACGTGATTGGGATTGAAATGTGGCAAACAACCAACACCCTCACTGGGGTCAGAGATCACAGCTGGGAGGGCCAAGGTGGGACTGAGACCATAATGCCGCACCAGCAGCAGGCTGGAGATTTGGACCACCCTGGGGGCTCTGTAAAGTCAGGGTGGGACCCCGCGTCTCCATTTGATTCCATGTGGCTGGAAGAACTGCGCTCCAGGATGGTGTGGACTGCGGCTCACCGAGGGGCAGCCACAGGCAGGCCGTCACTAAGGCCTGAGGTTCAGGGGTGCAGCCATGGTGGGGTGAGTCTGGGAGGATCAGAAACACATGGGCTGGACAATAGGCCCTGGCAGTTTCTCCCCAGGAACCTCATACTATGGCACAGAGACCCAATGGGCCAGACACCCTGATCATGTGACGACAGGTGCCAAGCTGGAAGAACAAGAGGTGATGGGAGAACCGCGGTCAGGGCCTGCTGAGTCAGCAATGGTCAGGGACCCAGGGCGACGTCCCCTGCCGAGTCCGGAGCACAGGACCGGACCGGGCACCTCCTGCCGGAAGCAAGCAGAGGCCACGGGGTCTCTCCGTTTGCCCTTGGCAGCGTTTCCTGCTGGGCACACCATGTGGCTGGGACCCAGACAGCTGGAAGGAAGCCGGGTGGAGGGCAGTGCTCGCAGGCTTCCTGGGGCGGCTCCAGTCCTGGGGCGGGCCCTGCCTGAGCCCCCAAACATCACATCTCCACATTGCCGCCCCTTCTCCCCAACGCCAGCCCTGCCCTCCTCCAGGCCTGCATCATGGCCAGTGTGCCAGCAGCTGGATGGAGCCCCTGCGGGTGGTTGTCACCACTCCCTCAGGGAGGCCGATTCACGGCCAGCTACCCGAAACCAGCCACACCTGGAAACTGCTCAATACTCCTGCGTTTATAAAGTTACATCCTAAAAGTGTCTCAAATAAAAAGTCTTGTTCAGTGTCGTCATATGGTCCTCTTGTCCAAGGCCAGGCCTCTCTGGAGCCAGAGGGGGACACAGCGGATTAGGGGAGGCTCTGCCGTCTGTGGCGTGGAGCAAACATGCCCCTGTGAGGTTCCCTTGCCCGTCCTGTGGCACCTGAACGACCCCAGGACTGCCTCTCCCCAGGACGGGGCTCCTCACCGGGGCCTCCAGGCATGCGCTGCCCTCCAGTGTGGGTCCAGCTGCGGCAGCGAGGAGGCCGGCAGCACCCAGTGAGGATGCCCCTCAGACCCGTTGCTGGAGCTGACACGCGGGATCTCCCAGTCAGGTTTTCATCACGGCCGTAAAGGAGGCCTGCAAGAGGGCACAGGGGAGGCCTGGGCAGCAGCTGCCCTGGACAGCGAGCTGGGGCCTCCTCAGCCTCCCAGGCACCAGCCAGGGGCTGGGACCACAGCCCCAGCCTCACCGCCCTCGCAAGCCCTGCCCAGGGCCCTCATGGGAAGAGAAAGAGTTGCGCGTCCCAGGACACAGCCCAGCCTGCAGCCTGGCCGCTGGGAGGGGCCGGGGGCCGCCAGGGCCCTAGGCAGCCCTGAGGTACAGGGAGCTTACACACCCCACACGTACCTCCTGGAGAAGCTGCCCCAGTGCCTCCTGGCTGTGAATGGAGCGCCTGCAGGAGAGCGCACCGTGGTCATCCTCCCAGTGCCCGTCCAGAAGGGCAGCCACACACCCGCCCAGCTATGCACGAGATGAACGCGAGTCTCCCCCGCCCCCCGGGCCGACAGGCAGGCAGTCATGAGGCAGGTGTGTCTGCTGCCGGCCTCTGCCAGAATGGGAAGGGCTGGGCTTGGTGGGGCAGGCTGGGGAGACGGGGTGGGTGGGCCTGAGGTGCCGAGGACCACAGCCCTGGGCCCCACCTGTCTATCCTGGTAGCTATGGTCACAGTGAAGACACCCTCCGAGTCTGGCAGGTAGGTGGAGGGCACGATCCTGTAGCTCCCCGCCGGCAGGTGGCAGAGGCGGCTCACTTCCTGGGCGTAGCGATGCGGCACGCAGCTCAGCAGAGGCTCCTGCAGCAGCAGGGAGGGTGCGCCTGGGCCCCTGCCACCTGGGGGCACCTGGGGGGCATGCATGGGCGGGTGGGACTGCCTGCGGCGGCTCGAGGCACACAAGGGCCACACTCCCTCCCTAGGCCGGGCGCACCTGGGCAGGGGCAGTGGTCTGCCTAGCTCTCCTGGGGCTCGATGCCCCCGACCCCCTGATCACACACACTCTTCTCCAAGGAGGAGGAGCTGCCAGGCCTGCAACGCTGGGCTCCCTGCGCATCAGAGCTCCCCAGCCCTGGTGGAAGGCCCGGGCAGGGGGGCAGGCAGCCCTGCCAGGTGCCCACGCCCACAGGGACCACCAGAAGCACACTGCCCAGGCCCCAGCCCCAGGGTCATCCTGCCCGAGGCACTGGCACTTTCCTCAGGCCCGCCCCACACCGCTGAGCCCACGGGGCCCTCACACTGGACTCCCTGGCCTGGGGGCGGCTCCTGTGACCTTGCAAGCTCTCCATACACCTGACTGTTGGCGGCACCACTGGGGAGTGCTGTCAGGCCCCCAGTGTCTTAGTGAGCGTGGGCCTCCCCCATCCCTTTTCTGCCCCTCCAGCGCCAGCCATTGCTTGTTCCTCACTCCTAGCCTAGGAGCAGCCTCAGTGGCTGGGGAAAGGTGGGTCCTGTGGCTCTGGGGTGGCTCCTGGTGCATGGCCGTGCCCCAGTGCATGCCAGTGGGTCTCCTAGGTGGGAGGTGCCGTCTGGGAAGCAGAACTGCCCTCATGACACAGTTGCTCAGAGCCAGGGTGAGTGGACAATGGGCTGAGCTGACCTCTGACCCCAGTGAGTTACAGACTGTATGCATCCTAGAAAAGTCTTGATGTGCCCAGTCAGCCTGGCCGACTTGCCCGAAGGACAAAATCCAGGCCTCAGCGCCACTCCTGGCCATCTGCGTGGACACAGATCCTGAGCGACCTTCCCCTCCCCGCAGCCCACCTGGCCTGACTCCGGCCCTGGCCCCTGGCCCCTGGCCCCCAGCCAGCGTGAGAAGCTTGCCTGGAAGATGTGGAAGCCGATGGGGTGGCACTTGCCATCCTGGCAATCCTGCTGCAGGGAGATGCGGATGCAGCGTGGGCCGGCGCCCTCGGGGACCGAGAGTGGGAAGCAGGGGTTGGTGGGGTAGGAGGCGAAGTTCCTGCTGCCACCCGCTGTCTGGCCAAGTCTCCAGGAGCCCCGCAGCCGCACGGTCTCCCACTCCCCCAGTGGCAGGGCCTCCCTGGGGGCAGGGCTCTGGGCCACAGGCTTGATGGCGCTGCGCGAGACAGACAGCACCCGATGTTGCCAGCTTCGGTCACAGGAACCACAAGCCCCCAAGGAAGCACCTATAGGTCCCTCCCACGCCCGAGCCGGAGCTAGAAAAGCAGCGGCCCCCGGTGGCCCTCACCTGAGAGAGACTCGCCCGCTGGAGAAGACCCGGAGCAGGAACTGCCCTGGTACATCCTTTAGGAAGGTGCTGGGGACGGCCAGGTAGTACCCTGGGGCGAGCTCGCAGCGGAGGTGGATCTCCCGGTCATACGCGTGACACACGGTGCCAGCCACAGGGGGCGAGGACAGGACCCTGGGCAGGCTGACCCGCCGCTTCTCCACCTGCAGAAGAAGCCTGGTGCCAACGCCACAGACTGGCCCGGCTCCCGTGGTAGCCTCCCCTCAGGCACGTCACCCAGGCCTGCGGGTCCCTCCGAGACCGCTCAGGGGTTGGCCGGAATGCCCGCGAGTCCGGGGCTTTTGCTCAGCCCTGGGGTGGGGAGCCCTGTCCCAGAGGTGAGCCGTGCAAGCACTGTTGCCCCAGGAAACGGGTGAACTGGACAGAAGGGCAGTGCAGCCCTGGACTGCTGCCCAAAGGTCAGCCAGCAGCTGCTCCCCAAGAGGAAGGGAATGTGGCGCAGGCCACCTGGCAAAGGAGCAGGGAGGGCACGGCCTGAGTCGTGAGGCCTCCTCAGGACACAGGAGATCAAAGACCAAGTGGCAGTCGAGCACACAGACGGCCGGCTCCTGTGCTGGACACCTGCCCATCCCTTTGGAGGGCAGGCCGGCTGCTCCTTCGGCCATAGCCTGAACCTCAATGGCAGGAGTCCAGAAAGAGACCCTCCCCGCTTCACAGGGAGGCAGGGAGGGGAAGCAGCAGAGCCGGGCTCTGGGCCTCAACAGGCTGGCCTGCTTGGCCGTGGTCCCGACACACCTTCTCACAGAAAATGGCCCAAGCAGAGGCCTATGCCTGGGCCTCCTGCAGGCTCTGTCGGCCACTCACCGGGCAAGGTTGGGGAACATCCCAAGCCTGGTGGACTCTCTCCACTGCTGTGCTGGCGGGAGTGCCGGCAGGCATGCAAGCCCCAGGAGAGCCGGCAGGTGGGAGGGAGGCACCCCGGCACCGCCGCTCCTGGGCCTCAGACGTAGGTTTCCATGGGCCTCCACAGCCCCAGCCCCATACCCCCCGGGCAGGGGGCCAGCCGGGCAGTTACCTTCCAGATGTGCAGGCCTACAGCCTGGTAGTCCTTGCTCGGGAAGCCCACGGGGCTCCACACAGCACGGTCATTCCCCGCAGGGGCCTGGGCCCAGCCTGCCCGGCCCAGTGTGTGCACCCTGGGTCTCTGCAGGACGGCAACGTATACCTCGCTGGGCTCCAAGACCCGCAGCCAGAACTTGGGGTTGCTGGGAAAGCCACTGTTGTTCCGGCAGCCGCCTGCCGACTGTCCCTCGACCCAGGCCCCGGGCAGCTCCTGCGTGTGGCGCAGCACCTTCTCTGGGGCAGCAACACGAGCATGTCACCCCTGGGGATGGCTCCCCTGCCCCCCCCTCCTTCACCAGCACTGGCATCCTCAAGGGCCCCGCGGGGCAGAGTCGGGCTGGGCAAGGCCGGGACCAGAGCCTCCAGCAGAGGCACAGGGCCCTGCGCAGCCCTCCCCCCTCAGAAGGTCGCTGCGCCCGACAGGGGCCCGGCCCAGGCAGGGTAAGGGCGGCCTCTCCGGGCGCAGGCCTGCTACCTGAGTAGAGGCTCTGCAGATGGCCGGCCTCCGAGAACGGGAAGCCAATGGTGACCTCGTCGAACTCCTGGAGGAACTCATCCTCCTCCATCCAGAACTCCCCTTCCTGGAGCTGCGAGAGCAACTCGGACACATCCGCGGGGTCCAGCAGGCGCCACCCTTCGCCCCTGGACAGAAGCTCACTTCAGTGGAGCCTCCCCCGCAGCACTGACCGGAGTCAGGCTGGAGGGGCTGGGAGTGGGTCAGAGAGCCCCAGGCCCCGCAGCCCCGACGGCCCCACCCAGAGCGCCCTGTGGCTGGACTGCCCGCGGGAGCAGCTCCCGCCTCTGGATGTGTCTCACCAGGGCCAGGAGAGTGAACAAAGGCCGTCTGCCCACCGCCCCTCGGCAGCCTGATGCAGGAGGAAGCGTGGTATCTGCCTGCCAGCCCCAGGCCTGGCCAAGGGGAGCTGACCCAGAGCCACAATGGTCTTCCACTGGGCTGGGGGCTGTAGTGCAGGCATCCCTGGCATCCACAGCCTGGCTGGGCATCTGCCATCCATGGCACCCTCAAGAGAGGACCCCAGAGCCAGGGCTGCCTTGGTCCCAGTGCCCAGTACTGAGCCAGCCTCCTGACTCATCTGGGCATGTACAGAATATGATAGCCTCAAGCAGGTGCCAAGTGGGCCTTGCCAGGGACTAAGAAAGCACTTTCTGACCAGCTAGAGGTGACTGCGGCATGTGCTATGGGCACTAGGGCCCAGGCACACAGATGGCTGCTACTGGGGGCCCTAGGTCCCTTCTGGCACCCCCTGGTGCCTGCACTCACCCCTCTGTCCAGGGTCCCTGCCGGCACTGCCGGCCCCAGGGATTCTGAATCCTTAGCAGCAGGATGCTCTGCCCAGCCTGACCCTGGAGCTCTCGCAGATCTGAGACAACGAAGGCATGGAACTGGCCGAGCTCCCCAGCACCTGGACGAGGATAGCTCAGTCACAGGCCGGGGGGCCTGCTCCTACCAGGGGTCCTCAGCCCCCCAGTGACAGCCACACGGGCACGCAGACTCCCAGGACCCCCAGGGACCAGCTGGCTTAGGAGTGGCCTCAGCCAGGTGGCGCTGCAGTGGAGAACCTGGGTGTGCATCTGGCTCCATGGCACCAGGCCTGGCATCCTCCCCTCTGTGGGGCCTTGGCCTGCGCCTGGACGGGGCAGGGGGACGGCCTGCATGGCAGTGCCAGACGCCGGACACAGGGCCACCCTCCAACAAGCTACTGCCAGGCAATGGGAGAACCTCCTCTTGGCAAGGCCAGCTAGGAGGCAGGGGACAGTCGGACGTGTCAACCAAACACCGGTTTGGGAGACTGCAGGCCCAGCGGCCTGGGAACTAACGACGGGGAGGCGGAGAAGCAGAGAGAGGGAGCGAGGGTGGTGGTCCAAAGAAACGCCTGGGATGTCTTTAAATGCTTTGTTTAGAATGGCACGGAGGCAGCCACTCTGGGTGTCTCACGCATGTCCCCAGGCCCTGCCATACCTGTGAGCTCCAGCTGACCTCCAGCAGCCCCATCTCTTTGCCTGGTGGTTTCTCCAAAGCCTAAGAAATAGCCCTGCCAACCAGGCCAGCCCCCTCACCCTCCGCGTCTGGCACAGAGCCCACGGAGCACTTCCCACCCTCCTGTGTGTGTGCTCGAACTACAGCCTAGGGTCTGTCTGTGGGGGACTCAGGCCAGGTCTGTGCCAACCCTCACACACATGCCAGGGCAGCTCAACAGCATCGGTTTACGTCAATGTTCAGAGTCGGGTGGAAATCCCGAGTATGAAAACCAGCGCGCACGGAGGTTTCCCCGCAGTGTCGATCACAGCGCAAAACCAGAGGCAGCCCGCATGCCCGACGTTAGGGGGGCGCGGGCAAACCAGGGCGGGCACGCCCGTGACAAAAGACGCTCACAAAATTTACACACCACCACATAAAATGATGTAAGACATAAAATGTAAAATGTACATGTGTCTATGAAAAAAAACGGAGGAATTGCACTAAAAAGTCAAAGGTGGTTGTGCTGAGTGACTTTTCTCTCTGCAGCTCTCCCACTGAGCACATGGATCACCAAAACAAAAATCCACACTTTGACTTTGCCAGGCTTCCAGCCAGGCTGTGGTGCTACCAGCCACTCGCGAGAACATGTCTACACGGCAGGTCCCACAGAGGCTCCTGCCTGCTTTTAGGGAGGGTCCTGGTCAAAGGAAAAAGGACGCCTCCCTCTGGGGAGGACGAGCCACAGGGGAAGGCTGCGCATGGGACACCTGCCTGGGAGGAGCATCCTGCTTTCTCCTTAGTCCTGACAGGGCCACGGGAGCAGGTTCTGGTGCTGCCGGGCAGCTGCCGGGCACAGGCGTGCAGGCTCATCACCACCCCCTGCCTGTTGCCTTACCCTCTCTGGGGCTGAGCACCGCGCAGCTTATCAGACACCGATCCTTGAGGCCAAGCAGCTGGCGACAAGCCCTGTGCTCTGAGTTGCCAGGCCTGTCCTGGTGGCCACTGGCTCTTGCCAAGTCCTTCAGGGTCCACCTTTCCGCCAGGCCACCAGTGAGGTCCACCAGCGCATCAGCCACCTGCCCTGCCCACAGGTGCTCGTAGGACCCATGGACCCTGGGAGACAATCGTGGAGTGAGGCCCTGGCACTGGGGACTCCCTGCCTCTCTTCTATCCTCTCTGCCCCCGATACCCCGGCACCACCTTCTCAGCCAGCGCCGAAGCTGTGGACACCCATTCCTCCATCTCTCAAGCTCCAACCCCTTATCACGGGCCTTGGCCAGTGGATGGGGGACTCGGTCACAGTGATCTCCCCAGCAGGCCTCCCCACTTCCTCCTCTGTGCAAACGCCTGCTGACCAGGCCAGCCTCATTCTGCAAGACGACAGAGGCATTCTAAGGGGGAAGTTCTTCAAATCAGACCCTAGATGAGTGTCCCGGTCTCGGTCAGGGCCATGATAAGCAAGGGCTGAGACTGAGGCGGCCTCATTCCTCCTGACAACTTGCAGAGAGGATGCTAGCCCCCAGTGGTGAGAAACAGACAGATGGAAACATCTTTCTTGCTGGTGTCTGAGGAAAGAGAAAGGGGGAGCCACAGCCCCTCTCTTTCTGGAGGTGGTGCCTTTATGCTGATGCTGGAATGAAGGCAGGGAAAGAGGAAGTGGGCGGGGGACAGGCCACCACAGGCTGTGTCCCAGGGCTCCTGTCTCTGGGCAGTCAGCCCCACTCCACGCCTGGCCACCAGACCCTTGGAGCTCACAAAGGTGCTACGGCCCAGGGAGAGCAAAGATGTGGGGCCCCCAGCCCCCCTCCAGACCCAGTGTGCGCACTTGGCATAGACCTTCTCCAGCAAAGGAAGCCAGAACACATCAGCTCTCCGGCATCGGGAGAAGCAGAGCCTCCCTGCAAGACAAGGCAGACGGTCATCCACAGTCACCTCCACCCAGCGTCCAAACTGCCAGACTCGGAAGGTGAAGGCACCACGGTACGTCTGGTCGAGCCAGCTGGGCTGTCCTGGAGGAATGACCTACCGGCATAGGGGAAGGCAAACGGGGCCGTGAGGGACAGCGTCCCACGTGCTGCCTGAGTGTCTCAGCCAGCCTGTGACCACCGGCCCCTCCCCCAGCACCCTGCCGCTTCTCAAAGGGTGCACCTTTACTCCACACCTAGATGTTGGCGCTTGTGGAAAACCCAGTCACGGGACAGACTAGCAGACCTTTCAGTAAAATCGCTTAGGATTTTGCTGAGGGCACCAGTGTCTCCAAAGCGTTAAGTCGACCAGTACATCCTGCTATTCTGAATAAGTGATTGACCTGAATCCGAAGTGAACGTGAATTTTACAGGCACGAGCCAGCCAATTCCCGACAGAGCTGCAGATGGCAGGCCCCTGCAGGCACCGCCCCACCCCCTGCAGGGGCCTGGCACCTCCGGAGCTCTGCTGGCCCCTGGACCAGTGGGTTCTGACCAGCCCGAGAGACCGTGTGGGCTCCACACTTTGGGCTTGTTTGGCCCTGGCTCTGCCACTCATTGGGGGAACACACTGGTTGCAACTCCCTCATTTATAAAATGGGTCAAAGCCAGCAAGGCCTGTGAGAATGAACGGCAGCCAGCAGGGCACTGAGCAGGCGCCGGGACACAGCAGGAGCTGGGCTCAGCACCGTCAGCGTGGCCGCACTAATCGAGATCGACTGGCAGTAAGCCAAACAAAAGGCACACATGCCCCTGGGGAAGGGATCCGGGCAGGCCCTCCACACCTGGGTATTCTACCTAGCATCGGAAACAGTTTTAATCCCCCCCCTCCTTTTGTCAACTTATATTCAAAACCTGTTAAAGAAAAGTACTAACTAGGGGAACTTTCTAAACCAGGGACTAGGATCCCTGCAAGGGCCCCTTCCTCCTCTAGGTGGGCATGTCTGTCTTTTATTCCAAATGTGAGGCTCGGCTGCATGAGAACCCAGGGCTCAGGAGCCTGCAGAGCTGCGCAGAACATGCCCGCTGGGCCCCGGTGCCCTGGAGGTCCCGTGGCCTGAGCCAAGCTCCCCCTTCCCCCGGCACACGGCCCCCCCCAGAAGGTGTGCCCTTCCTGTGCCCGCAGGCAGGAAGCGGGAGGGGAGGAGGCACGGCGCTGCAGACCTGGTTCAGCAGGTGCTGGCTCTTCTGCAGGGCGGCACAGGCACACAGGAGCCAGCAATCCCCCAGCAGCCCCTGCTTCACCTGGCCTTCCTGGGGGTTATCTGCGAAGAGCTGGGGCGTGGCACAAATTTCCTGAAATCAAGAAAACTGTCCAGTTACATCATGCCTGATGGCTAGTCTTTCAAAGTCAGAACACAGGATGTAGGTGCCAGGCTGGGGAGGAGCTTTTCTGGCTGTCCGCATGGCCTAGGAGGGGAGAGGGAGCAGCTGGCTTCGTGCGGCCCCTCCGGGCTCTCACTTGGCCCATTCAGCTTAGATTCTGGGGCCCTGTCTCCAGCCACCTTCCTTAACTGGCAAAACTAAGACTCTAGATGAATCCTATCCCAACAGCTGAATGTCGGTCTAGAAAACGGCTGCACTTGAATTCCCAATGGCCAATCCTGATGGGTCCTCTGTAGGCTGGAAATCCTACTGTCACCCTAAACGGCTCAATTCCCCACACCCCAGACAAGTTTGTACCCTCACCTTTCTCCCTCTCCCACACTCCCACTGCCCATGCCCCTCTGAGCTGAAGACCTTCCCACAAGCCTGAGGCAGAGGGAGCCCCATTTTCCTTAAGACGCTGTCCCTTAGCACCACTTCCCCCCTGAGGCTTCCCTCCACCAGCAAACTTCTCAAAAGCTGCTGCCCCGACTTCCGCCCTCCTGCTCGCACTCTGCAT
Source organism: Manis javanica (assembly GCF_040802235.1). Lineage (NCBI taxonomy): Eukaryota > Metazoa > Chordata > Mammalia > Pholidota > Manidae > Manis > Manis javanica. The sequence continues at coordinate 929,428 of NC_133167.1, forward strand.
GGCCGCTCTAGCTTCCGGGCCAGTCATGCCCCCAAAGCACCTCTGTATTGCCAAATCCAGTGTCCTCGCCTTCCTGTTACGGTCGGTAGACAGCCAGACACGAGCAGGGAGGTGTTGGAGACTTGGGCCAGGGCTTACACTTGGCCAGATGCTGTTCTCCTGGGAGGTGGGGGGTGAGGGTATAAACAGCGGACCTGCCAAGACCGACTGGTTCCAACGCAGACAAGCTGACCCTGCCTCACCTCAAAGGGCATCATATGCTCATTAGCATATTAAAATCACACTTGCCACCATGCCGTTTCCTAGGCATTCCAGGACAAAAGAGGGAGTCACATTATTTCCCAGAAATCCCCTCTCTATTCAGAGAAAAACCCACCTATTCTAATGAATATTCCAGCCCCTGCTTAAACTCCAGCTGTAAGACCACCCAATCCGAACGCCACCATGCTGCTCATCTCTGGGGCACGCCCGCACTCCCTCCCTGAGTGCGTACTTCACTGAACTACTCTGCTTGTACCTGCTCCGCATGCTCGTGAATTCTTTCTCTACTGATGATGAACCCTCTCCCGGGGTTGCGGTCTCCCCTACCGCAGGGAGATCTCCTGGGACTGGATTTCCCAACATCACTTCCCAGCACTTGGCAGTATCAGAAAGGTGGCTGTTCACGTCCCCAGTGGTCCCCTTTGGCTCCCACGACTCCACGTGCTCCTGGCTGTCCTTCCACCTCACTGCCCGCTGCCTCTCAAGGCTGCCTCCAGGACACCTGCTTGACCTCACTCGGAAACACCAGGGCACCTCAAGGCTCAGTTCGGAGCGCTGTGCTGCTCTGGCCCACTCTGTCTGGATAGAATCCTCCAGGCCCTGCTCCCATCCCCATTCCCAGACAGACAGAGCCACTAGCCCAGATCTCCCAACTCTTATACCCACCTTCCACTGACGGCTCTGCTTGAACACATGAGAGCAAAACCCAGTCTTAGATGTCCACCCCTGGCTCTCCCCCACCTCCCAATTTTCCCCAGCACATCGAATAGGACTTGCCATCCTGGGTGGTGCTCAGGCCACAAGTCCAGAAGTCACTCTCAGTCCCTCCCAGTTGGTCACTCAGGCCTTAGCAAAGCCCCCTCCAAAGTCAGCCACTGCACAGCCCCACCCTGACGGCTGTCACATTGGTCTGAACCCCTTTATCTTGGTCCAAGGCCACTGTAACGGCCATTCCTACTCTTGCCCAGACAATCCCCTTCCCACTTACCAGCAAAGTGAACTTCTTAAAATATAAATCCAATTGAATCATTCCCCTACCAAAACCCTCTAATGGCCACTCATTGCACCTAAAATCCATTTGTCACCCAAATGCCCCCAACATGGCCTATAAAGCTCTTCATGCCTTGGCCCTTGCCCCCTCTCTGGCCAAACAGGTTCTCAGTGTTGCCCACGGAAAGCACCTGTCGCCAGAGCCAAGCAGTTCTGCATCTGCTGCAGGACTGGGTGGCCCCGTGGATGTCTCTGCTGACACTCCAGGAAGGCAGGTTGTTCCCTGAGAAAAGTCATTCAGCAGCAAACCATTTCTGAAGATGTCAGCATGGCACTAGGCCAGATCATCCCTTTAAGTAGCCACCTTAAAATGTTCACCTTAAAATATCGGAATATGCGGGTGCTCGAAATCCAAAACAAATCTGCTTTGCAGGCTCAGTCTGGCCCTTCCGGAAGAGCATGAGAGCGGCAGCCACAAGCAAACACGTAAAAGAGAACAGGACCACTGTGGGCAGAAGAGCCAGGCAGGCTAGAAGCCAAGTCTGGTTACACACCCTTCAGAGCGGAAGCTAGTGGCGCTGGGTTTCTGTTAAAACGCCCCCTGGCTGTGCCCCTAAACGCCTTCCGAGCAGAGCTCCCCAGGTGCGGGCCCGGAGCCTGTCGCCCAGCACTCCTGGAGGGGGCTTGGCAGGGAGCTCCCAGGTGGGTGACGGGGCCTGGTGCCACCGCTGAGGGCCTGCCCGCCCCGCCGGCCGGGCCCCGCGCTCCGCACCCCGGCAGGGAGCTGGCATCTAGGGCCCAGCCGAGCCCCGAGCCGGCGCCCACCTGGGGCCGCCTCCACGTGATGTCCTCCCGGAACCGGGCCAGCGGCGTGGAGAAGCTGGAAAAGAGCGAGGAGTCCGCGGCGGGGAAGGCGGCGTCCCGGAAGAGCTCCCTGGCCGGGGCCCGCATCTCGCGGCGCGCGGCCCAGAAGGAGGGCCAGTCCCCTGCAGGCCCGCGGCTTTCCGGGCGCTGCAGCTCCGCGGGGCCTCCCGGCCGCGGGTGCCCACTGGGCCGGCGGTGCTCGCCGGCTGCGTCGCCCCGGTAACCGCCGGCAGGTCGCAGCCAACCAGGTGTGTCGCTCTGGGTCACATGACACAGCGGCCCACTCGCACTCCAGCCTCGGGAAGTCCCAGGGGCGTGGCTCGCGAATTCTACTCTCGCGAGGTCGTGCCGTCGCCCCAGCACCACATCTCCTTCCGGGACCGGAGGGCCGGGGGGTCCCGCGGCGGAGGCTCATGCCCGGGCGGCTGCCGGGTGCCTAGTCCTCGCTCCGTGCGGCTTGGGCTTGGGCTTGGGCATCGGGGCCGCTTGGATTCGCGGGCTCTTGGGGCGAGGGCGCGGAGGGGCCGTCTCGGCCGAGGTCGGGCTGTAGGCTGCGGATCCCAGAGTGCAGCTCCGCCTCGCAGAATGGCGCCTCTTCCGGCCGCCGGTGAGCTGCTCTCCGCCGCGGGCAGGTGCTGCGTGCGCCGCTGCTGTGGCCGTGTGAGTGGCTGGGGAGCGCGGCGGCGCGGGCCCGGGGCGCTGTCTCAAGGCGGTCTTGGAGCAGACGCGCTGGGTCCCGAGGGCATGGGGCTGGAGCGTCCTCCTGGCCTCTGCATGGCCGGGCATCTGGCATCTGGTCCTGGTGGGCTGCACAGTGACGTGCTGGAAGTGCGGTTATAACCCGTGGCCGCTCAGTACCGCGGGGAGGTGGGGACCTGCCCTTCCCATTCCCAGCAAGGAGGGAAAGTAGTCAGCCAGCAGGCTTATTCTCTGCCTGCGCCTCCAAGCCTGCTTTACTGTGCCTGGAGCCCACAGAGCGTTGCGCAAGGGAGGGCAAGGGGGCCTCAACCCTTCTACTGACAGCTCACCACCACCTACTAGGTCCTCTGGGTTCTTCCTATCCCCAGGCTGCTTTCACCCAGCCCCCAGAGTATGAAGTACGGTCAGATCAAAGCTCTCCTGTAATCAGATCCGAAAAGTCTTTACTTCTGGAGGAGGAACTGAACCTGGTCCATGAACCCCTGCCCCTGACATTCTGCTTGCTTGGGAGCTGCAGGATACTGGGACAGCTGCAGCTGCTCCCTGTGAGGCCAGGCAGGGCCTGGAGCAGTAGGAATAACCACCAGTGGCGATGTGCCATTGTACTGCGTCGGCCCCACCAGGCCCTAGGCCCCTGTTATGGGGGCCTAGGGTACTCGTACCTGCTGAGGTACTACAAGAGGGGTATCGTCATAGTCCATCACCTCTCTCTGGGATGCCAGGGCTTACTCATCACCATTCAGCACCTACATGGTGCCAACTCTCCTGGAAATGTTTCTGATTCCTTGGCAGGCTGGAGGCTGCCCTGTAGCTGAAAGGAATCTGGAAAGACCTGGACTCTGCTTCATGGGCAGGTCCTAAACAAGTAAGAGGAAAATTTCTCCCCTGCCCTGGTGTTCTGGACTACTGATCCGTCCCAGGTAACACATGGGTGGTTACCAGCAGAGCTGGAGCCAGCCCAGGGTCTGACCTCGAAGTGGGGACCTTTGCTTTGCTACTCACCCAGGCTTGTTGCTCTGAAGAGCGGGCAGCTCTCTGCAGACATATCAGTGTCTAGGTTGGGCTGATGTCCAGAGATGGGGCCAGGAGACAGCTGGTGCTGGTAGGCAGCAGCCCAGGCCTGTGGGGACAGGTCAGTGCCCCACACTGAGATGGCATTAGAGCATCTCTCCTGTCGGCCTCCCCCACCCTTACCCATGTGCCTGGTTGCCCCATCCCCCATACCCAGGTGCAGAGATGGTCCCTGGGCCAGTTAGAAGTGCATTCCCCTCAGCCTCCTGGGTCTACCCCCAGCCCTGTGCATAGTGGAGCCTGTGGCTGCTGGGCCATCAGGAGCAGTTGGAAGTGGCCTGAGGGGGTTGGACAAAAAGGGGTTGTGGAGTCAGCTAATTCCTGACGCTGTTCTCTACAATGCAGGCCCTGGGACAGGCAGTTATGTAAAGTCTGAGGGTCAGGCCCTCATTAAGGTGGAGCACCACCTGAATAGCACAGTGCTGTCTGAGGGCTACAGGAGGATGACAGGAAACACTTCACCCAGCCCTCAGCAGGGTCCACCTCCCCGCTGACTGTACTCCCAGACATGGACTGTGCAGCGTGCATCTAACCACTTCCCTTCCCAAGGGCCTTTGGAATCTGAACCCTGCCTGTCGCGCCCTCACCCCTCCCCCGACTGCCCAATCCACTTGTGCCCCCCAAGTTATCACAGCTCTGGAGTCTGCACTCCGTGGCTTTGCTCACGTGCTCCGCCTGGATGACTGCCCCTGTCATTTCTCAAGGGGTGATCTCTGACTTCCCAACCAAGAGGGGTCTCTGTTGCACCCCTCCATCTCCTCCATTTGTTCAGTTGCTGCAGCTGAGGTCATGGGGAGCCTGGAACTCCCTCTAGCTCCAGAACCAGGTATTTTAGACGGGCCTGCACCCCAGCTCTGGGCAATGGGGCAAAGGAGCCATTCTCTGGGGGCTGCTGAGGGTTTTCTGCAGCCTACAAAGGCATGGGGGTGGTATGTTCTCTTAGCCTTTGGGAGCCCGTGTGTTGAGGACATGGCACAGAAATTGGTGCAGTTGGCCTGTGACCACAAGGGACAAGCCAGAGGACAAAGGTCGATATGCTGATTATTGGGAGCAGAAAGAGTCTGGGTCTCTGGTGACATCCCTGAGCCCCTGAGCAGTCCTAGGATTGCCCACCTTGGGACTTAGGGTCATAGAACATGCAGTGTTATTGTTTGAGTCATTTTGAGTTGGATCTTTTGTTTCAGTGTTGCATTGTGCAGAGACCCTGTATTATTACCTGCTACTGCATGACAAACTACCTCAAAAATTTAGTGACTTAAAACAATAGGCCTTTGTTATGTCACAGTTTCTGTGGTTTAGGAATGTGGTAGTGACTTGGGTGGGTGGGTGCGTGGTTCCGGCTCGGGGCCTCTTGGGAGACGGCAGTCAAAACGTCAGCCGGGACTGAGGTCATCTGGAGGCGCACTGTGACTGGCAGAGTCACTTCCAAGCCCACAGGCCTCAGTTTCTTATCATGTGGACCTCCATGAAGCCATTTGAGTGTCTTCACAACGTGGCAGCTGGTTTCTCCCAGAGCGCGGGGCTCCAGGGAAAGGGCAGACGGAAGCTGTCCCTGTTTTATGCCCCCCCCCCGCCCCCTGCCCACGTTATGCTCCATCGTTTCTACAACTTTCCATTCATTGGAAGCAAGTCCCATAAGTCCAGCCCAAACTTAAGTGGAGGGGCGTGAAACTCTGCGTTTTGTAGGGAGGAGGATCAGAGAATCTAGATGCATTTTAAGACGACCACAGGTTCACCTCCCCTCCCAGGAGAGAGGAGGTAAGGGCGAGCGTGGGAATGGGTGCGGCACCCAGGACTGAGGAGCCATGGAGCTTTAAGAGCCAGCAGAGGCAGGTGCCAAGTTTGCATCTTAGAAGACCGCTGGCAAGTGGGGTCCCTGAAGTGGGTCCTTGAGGGTAGGCTGGGAGGGAGGGAGCCGGAGGCCCGGAGTTTGAACCAGAAGTGGAGAAAGAGAGCTGCTTTGAAGTTGCGTGGAGCCTAGTCGCCCTGAGTCAGGAAAGGGAGGGTGCTGTAGAGGGGGGTGCACAGGAGAGAGCCTGGAGGCCCTGTGGAGTGGCTGCAGGCCCCCCGGTTTGGGGCGCTCCTGGGACTTGGAGCCAAAGGGAAGTCTTTGGGGAAAGGCCTTGATGCGGCTTTGCATTAGGCTTGTTCTCAGTCACACGGAGTTGCTGGGCAGTCAGACTCGGTGTCCTAGGCCTGTGGGTAGCAGGACACCTGTCCCTCCCTGAGCAAGGCCTGGACCAGCTTCTGCCACGCACATCTTGAAGCTAACATCTGTCCTCTGAGCTCTGAGAGATGGTGGGAGCCCGGTGTCTACCCCAGTGGGTCCAGGGGGTGTCTAGAACAGCAGCCTGGGGCCCCAGAGCCTGGAGCATGTGAAATCACCTGAGCAAAAGTCACCTGGCCACGCAGGTGTCCTGGCCACTATCTGGGCCTCTCCCCTCCTGTACAAACCCCAGGTACAGAGGTCCCAGGGTGGATATGAGGATCAAATGAGAAACTGCAAAGCACGTGGCTGGTCCTGGGCTGTGGGGGGTGGTCAGTGAGGCCCCAAACGTGGATTGCTCCTCTGTGGGTCATCAGCTGGGGTGGAATGGGAGTGGGGTCCTGGAAGCTTGGGTCTCTCGCCTTTCCCGGCCTGAAGTTTCCAGCTGAAGGAATCTTACCAGGCAGGACGTGAGAGGGCCATCTCTCTGCAGCCCACGGTCAGTCCTCTAAAAGAAGAGGAGTCCCCAAGGGCTGGAAGGGTCAGACTCATTTGAAACAAGTGCTTGTCTGGTCCTCACCTATCCTGTAGTCAAGTGTCGCTGTCCCGTTTGACAGCAAAGAGCCTGCACTTCAAAGGAAGAAAGTGGAGACCCAGGACCTCACAGCTGTAGGTGGGACGCACTGGAGTTCCCCGACCGGGTCTGGCTCGCTTTGCTCACTGCAGCACAAGGAATGGGTTCTTTTTGGTTATGCTTTAGATTAAGTTTTGTTTTTTTTAAACCCATTATGAAAATAATACATGCTCCTTTGAGGCATTTTTTTTTGCCTGACTGCTGCTCCAAAACAGCCACGTCTTTTAAATTTCATTACAAGCCTGGTGTAGAAGCCTCCGTGGCGGGCAGTCCAGCAAGAGCCCACTGCATGCGTGGCTGTTTTCTGCGCTGTGGGTTCCCTCCCCCCTCCAGATAGTGGAATCTCTCAGCTCATCCATTCATTCTGAACAGGGAGGATTTACCTGGGCTTGGGCGTGGTAGGGTACGGGTGGTGGAGGCTGTAATCCCCTCAGCACCCTTCCCCAGCCTGCAGAGAGCACCTCCTGGGTACTGCGCCTGCAGGCTTCTGATCTCCCAGGGTTCGGCAAGATGCTTATTTAGAGAGAGGGAGGGGTCAGCCTTAAAAGCCAACATCAGATTCCTCTTGGGAAAAGGACGGTCTGTTAGGAGACACCTCGGTGTGTGTGGAGGTTTGGTAGGGCAGGGCAGGGCTGCTCAGCCTGGCCAGGGAGGAGAGAGGTGGGCAGTGCTGAGGGGGGGAGCAGCTATGGCTAAGGAAACGAGGCCGGGGTCCCGGGGCTGAGGGCCGTTGGAAGGGCCCAGGTGTGGGGGGAGGGCACGGGCAGAGCAAAAGTGCATCGATCGATCTGAGATCGCCAGTCGTCATCTCTCTCCAGACCCCAGGTCTTCAGTAAATTCCGCTACCTAACTTTTCTCTATAGTTACCCTTTTTAAAACCCCTTTGCTGATTTGAGGAGCACTATTTGTTTTGATATTCCAGCCCATCAATCTCCACTGATAACCTTCTACTGAGTTTTCATTTTTTATTTTAATAAAAACAACTCCCAAGGTCTCTGACTGGTTCGTTTCATGTCTCATGATGGCCGATCCCTTTTTTATGGCTGTTTCAGCCCCGTTGGCTGAGACCACAATTCCGTGAGCTGTGAAGCCCTCCTCGGGTCACGCTGCCGGCCCCGCTTCTGCAGGGTGCCTGCGGGGTCGCTGGCCCTGTCACGGACGGGTGCTCCCCCAGGCGGGTGCTCGGCTGATGGAGGGAGGGATGTGGATCTTCAGGTCTGCCCGAGGCACCCAGCCTTAGCAGAGGGACTGAGCACCAGCAGTTCCCAGTAGGAGTGGGGGGCAGAGAAGCATTCCTGGGGGACAGGTCTGGACTGGACCACGCGTGCACTGGGATCACACCAGAGGACAGCCAGCCCTCCCAGGACCCGGCCTGAGGAACTCGGTGACCCTCCCCAACCCCAGGGACCAGAGGGGCCATGGGCGGCAGGGCCCTGGGCAGACCCTCAGCCTCCATCCCACCCTTGTTCATGCGTCAGCTGTCCAGCCCACCATGAAGTCAGCTCAAGGTCCCGCTCTCCTGGACCCCAGCAGATCCGATGCCCATGGCCGCCCCCATGCCCTCGAGATGTCATCTCCTTGGCACCACCGATGCCATTCCCTGTCCTGAAAATGCAGCTGTGGGTGTCAGTACTGCTGCCTGTCAAGCCCCCACTTCCCTACACATGGTGGGAGTGCGTGTGGACTCCGGCGTGTGCAGTTGCCAGTGTGAGCCCCTCCACAGCCCGCCTCTCCACACATCACAGGGACCAAGGACCCAGGTGATGGGAAGCCCACCCACCATGCCTCACTGCTGGCTTGAAGTGGACACCTAGCATGAGTGAGAAACATCTTTGTTAGAGTTGGTCCTGGAGCATAACATAACAGAAATTGGTGTCTATAAAAGGGTGCCCACTGTCAGAACACAGGACATGTTGTCGTTGGCCTGGAGCTAGCTGTGACTGTTACTGGAGGCTGGCATGTTGGCCAGCTGTGCTGCACAGCAGCAAATGCCACCATGTCCTCGAATCTCATAAGCAGACACTGCCTTAAGTGACTTGTGGGTCTGGAGGGGGTCAGGAAGCATAAGTAGTTTGTTGGTCACAGGGTGCATTTGGCAAAACACCATGAAGAGATGGGCTAGGAGATACTCTGGGTGTGCAAGATGGTGGAAGGGAATGGAGAACGGTTGGGAACGTGGGTGCTGGTGGGGCTGAGAGCCCCTGCACGGATTGGGCCAGGGCAGACAGTGTGGCAAGGACATCAAGAGTACAGGTCACCCCCTGTCCTGATAGCTTCCAAAGTCAGGGGAGAGGCTGGCAGGTGGGGCAGACAGGCAGCACGTGAGGGCTCCTGGGCAGCACTGGGAAGGCCTGTGGGCACGGCTACAGGCCCTTGTAGTTGGGGCCAAGCAGCTAGGAGGCTGCAGTGTGTTTGAGGAGGGAGCCCAGGACTAAAGGCTTGGGAACAGGGAAGAGGCTGAGAAAACAGGTCACCCCAAAGGGGCGTCTTAGTCAGCACCAAGCTCAGGTGTGGCCAAGAAGACAGAGGACGTAGCCTCCCAGGGCAGAGCCAAGGGCCAGAGAGAGCCCCTGACGCACCCACATCCAGGACGGGTCCCTTACAGCCTCCCAGGCGGGCTGCTGGGGCCTCTGCGTGCCCCCTTCAGCAGGACGCTCCTGCGGCATCCCGTCCTTGTTGTGGGCTGGGAAATGCTTTCCGGCTCACAAGTCTGGGTTGACTGGGGCCCCCAGCCCTGCACTGGGGCTGGCACACAGCCTCTCATTCACGGAGACCCCCAGATACCCCGGGCTTGGGCTTGCCCCACAGCACGACAGGGATTTGGCCATCTTCCAGCATGGGGCAATGGGGGTCTTTGGTGCAAGATGGAGTCAATGGGATTTATGGTGACCTGAGAGTTGGACGAGGTGGTGCAAGTCGCTGGCCCATCCTTCCCAGTCAGCCCATGTCCTGGCCCCTTGTGTAGTGTGGGGCTCTGCCTGGGTCTGGCCAGTGGGTTGGGTGACATTACTTCAGGGCCAGAGCATGATTCTGGTGTGAGACCCCACAGTGCCAACTTGCAGAGACCAGTCATGGCAAGTGCCCCTCTGTCCCTGAGACGGGAGCCCCTCATCTGCAGGGCGGTGTCGCTCTCAGCAGCCACGGCTCAGCCGCCCTTCACGGTGACACGTCAGGTGGGATTCCTGCCTCCCTCCCTCTTCCGGGCCCCTTGTGCCCACAGCCTCTCTCTCCTCACCTGTCATGGTGTATGCCTGCAACCCTCATGTTTCTGAGCCCAAAAGTGCCCCACTGCTCCTCTCTTCCTTTCCCTCAGTTTTGGAGGGGGGACAACTGCTGAGGGAGGCCACAGAGAGGGTGGCAGCAAGTGGTCTTCTTTACGTTAGGGTTCAAGGGCCGGGACCTCAGAGGCCTGGCCCAGGGGCTGGGGAGAGTGCAGGCAGCCTTCCTCTGGTGGTCAGGCCCCAGGGCTGCAGGGCAGGACCTGGGGCCTCTGACGGCAGCCAGCAGGCCAGGAGCAGCTGGAGTGCAGAGCCAGACCCGTCAGCCCAAGGGTCAGAGGTCGGCTGCGACAGCTCCCAACCCCACCCCAACTGGGCAGATGCAGAGCAGAGTCGGGATGAGCAGCCGGGAGGTCGTCTGCAGAGTGGGGGTTTAATGGGACGAGCACGGTGACGATCACGATCGTTGCAGCAGCTCTGGGTGGCCCAGCTCTGACCCCAGGTACCCAGGCCTCTCCCGCATGGTGGGCCTAAACAGCACCGGCGCCACCCGCCCTCTTCCCTGGCGGGGTATTGCTGCTCTGGCCCCAGGCGACCAAGGCAGATTATCCTGTCCCACTCCCCTGGGGCCTAAGACCCTGTGTTCCCTGAGGGGCTAAGGCTTTCTGGGGGCCCCTCCCCAGATGTCCACCCTCTCCTCAGTGTCCCCTGCCCCCACATGGAGGGCATCTCTGTGTCCTTGTCCCTCTGCCAGGGACCAACTGAGGCTGCCAACCCCAGGGGCGGGGTGCAGGGCTCCACAGGGAGGAGGCACGCTATGAGGACAGCGCAGCCCAGGCCTCCCAGCAGGACGTAAGGCACGATGTGGCAGTCGCTGGGGAACTGCAGGGCCAGCACCCCAGGGGCAGTGCCCGGCAGTCAGTGTTGAGACGGGAGGGCATGGCATGTGCTGGCTGCTCCGGGGCCTGCAGTGCAAGAGAGCTGGGGAGGACAAGGTCCACGGGCATCGGCTAGCCAGAAGGAGGCCCCTGGGAGAGCCCGCAGGAGGGATGTGTGGGCCCGGGCAGAGCTCACAGCCAGAGCTGAGGTGTAGTCCTGGCCGGCCCGGGCCACAGAAGGCACATTGTGGTGTCTGGGAGGCCAGGGCTAGGCAGACACGTTGACGTCCCTGAGAGAAATGGTGCTGCTGGGGGCCTCGTCCCCGAGCAGCAGGGCTGGCGCGTCTGCGTCCGCCCCCGAGTCTGCTCCGGCGCTGCCCTGCTCCGTTCTGGGCTCTGTGCCAGGCTCCGTGCCCGGGCCCAGGCCCTGGGACAGGATGTGCTGGATGGTCCTGCGCAGGGTGGGGTGTAGCCGGCCCTGCGTCTGGCAGAAGACCTCCAGGGCGAAGGGCTTGAGGGCGCCAGTGCAGAGGTCCTCGTACAGCGGGACGGTGTACATGCGGGACATCTGGGGGCGGGCACTCCGTCACGATGACCGCTTGTGGCCTGCCTGCCAGCTCCCTGCCCTGACCCCCTTGGCCTCCCTCTGACCACTGCAGGTCTTCTGCGGAGGCACTGTCCCCAGGGAGTTTGAGCTGGGGGGCACTGATGGGGCCTGTCCCCCCCAGACACAGCTTCCCTGAGGACTGGCAGGGTTGGGGCATTCCCCACCCAGTGTGCGGCCCCAGTGCCAACCCAGACCCCTCATCTTCCCCACCCTGTTTTCTGGAATGCCCAGCCTGGGCTGGCTCAGACTGGAGGGCAGGGACGGGCGGCGGGGCAGGGCCCACGCAGGGCTGCACCTGGCTCTCGAGGAAGCGGCGAACCCTGTGCAGGTCAGGGTAGTAGTCGTTTCGGACCACGATCTGCAGCCAGCGGATGCGGATCTCGGCGTTCATGGAGTCCAGCAGGGAGGAGTAGCACTTAGACAGGCTCATCACCAGCTCTGCGGGGCCGCGGGTAGGTCAGGGCCGGGCAGGCACCCTCCCCCGCCACCCCAGCAGCCTTGGGACCCACCCTGGGGCAGCGGGGACCCGTCCAGGAGCCGGTCCAGGAACAGCGCCGTCTGGAAGGTCCTCCACTTGGAGATGTCGATGGCACTGGCCGAGGCGGCCGCCTGGTCCAGGGGTTCCGCAGTCCACAGCTGGAAGAGGGCCTCCACGGGCCGGGTCAGGCTGGACCCCTGGGACAGGTCCGGCTCTGCCAGCGGTGGGCCTGTGGCCTTGAGCCAGCGCTCAAACTCCAGCCCTGCAGGGGGACGTGATCCTGGGACGTGGGCCCGGCTGGGGAGGGGCTGCCCGAGCAGGCCTGCCCAGGAGGCCGCAGGGCTGGAGGGCGGCCCCAGGCATGGTTGTCCCAGCCCTGCACGCCTCTCACAGGCCCAAGCCAGGGACACACTTTACACCCGACCTCAGGGCCGTGGAGTGGGGGCAGCAACACCCTGGGGAGGCGACATTCCTGCTTCAAAGCCCTGGTTCTGGGCGGTGGGGGCAGGTTCTGCCCATCCCCCACCCCCAAAACCCCGGGACACCTATCGAACCTTCCACAACATAGGGTGTCACTTCACCCAAGCATCCAGCCACACCTCGTCACCCTCTAGCAGTCTTGGCATCTCCCTCCAGCCTCCTCCAGCCTCTTCTTTGCCCCCAAGCCCTCAGACCCCAGGGGCACCCCCGTGGGCCCTGCCTGAGCAGGCACCCCTGAGGCAAACCTCACTCCGCTCTGCAGACCCTGCCCTGGGCCCTCTTTCTGGAGTTTCCTAATTGGCTTGCTCGGCCTAAATGCCGGTATACCCCTCAGCGAAGCCCCCTGGCCCCGCGGAGCTGGGGCGCACACCCTGCTCTCTGCGCCCACGGTGTCCCTGCCTGAGGCCCACACCATCTGGGGAGCTCGGCTGAAGGAAGGCCAGGTGACCCGAGGGGCTTTCTGCCGGCTGAAGAGGCATCTTGTGCAGTGGAGACTCCCCACCCATCCTTAGGCCAGTGCCCTGGGGGGTGCCAAGGGCAGCTGGCCTTGGATGCATGGCCGGCCGCGGGCCTCACCTGCCCGGCAGTCCACGCTCTGCTCCCTCAGCTCCGGGAAGAAGCTCAGAAACGAGTCCAGCAAGTCCTGGGCCACCACGCTGGTGAACTTGTACTTCTCCACGTAGGCCTGCGCCGGTGGTGGGGGGCTCAGCAGGGCTGGGGCTGGGCGCTGTCCCCCACCACAGCACGGCCAGGCCCCCCTGGGCGCCGTACCGAGGCCCCCGCACCAGGGCTGTGCCAGGCCCAGGGAGGGACTGCCGACTGGCCAAACTGGGAGGGTGGGTGACACAGAAGGGGGCGCTCCAGGCACTGCCCCCAAGGGAAGGCGAGCCAGGTCCTAGCTGACACGCAGGTCCCATGGGCTCCATCCCAACCTCGGGGCAGAGGGGTGGCTACAGGACTGGGGAGGGCTCAGAGGGCAGGGCCTGCCCTGAGGAGGAGGCCACTCACCCGGAGAAAGTCGTCAAAGCGCTGGGGGTCCCCACAGAGCTGGGACAGGTAGTACACGAAGCAGTAACCCTTCTCATAGGTGAACAGGTTCATCAGGTGGCTGGGATTCACTCCTGCAAGGGGACACCCCCGCTGTGGGTGGTGCTCCACTTCCTGCGTCCCATGGGTGGGGTCAGGGCGCTCAGGGTCTGTGCAGCAGGAGGGGCCGAGGGCTGCAGGATGGGGACTGCCCTGCCTGAGTGCCTCTGGGGGGGACGAGGGCTGTACCGGTGACCGGTGCACAGGGCCCGTGAGGGGCAGTGGCCAGCTCAGGGAGGCCAGGGGGGCCCAGCCTGGCCTCTGTAGGGATCCAGCTACAGTGGGCACACTGACACCCCAGCCAGAGGCAGTCGGGCAGGCAGGCTCTGCAGGGTGACTTCTGCAGGGCCTGGGGCAGCCTGTGGCGGGAGTGGCACCTGGCTCCAGCTTGACCTGCAGCTTGCTGACTGGGCTGTCCTCTCCAAGGAGCTTCATCTGCCTGTGCAGGGCATCCAGACGGAAGGCCGTCTCCAGACAGGTGAAGGCGGCACCTGGGCAGGGTCAGAGAGGCAGGGGAGGCGGGAGCGGGCAGGCCTGAGCATCCGGGGCGGCGCTGCCACCTGGCGGCTCCCTGCCCTGGGCTGTGTGGGGCTGACCCACGGCCACCCTGCTGGACACATGCATGGCAGGAGGCTGCACCCTGGGGGCCGGGCTGGACTCAGCCCCTGGCACAGTGCGGGGATCCCCAGGGGTGCCAGCCTGCCCAGCCCCCCGCCCGCTGCGGGCAGTACCGTAGGTCTCAGTGGTGATGCGGCGCTGGGCATAGGTGGCCAGGCCCTCGCTCAGCCACATCTCCTCCCACGTGGCGTTGGTGACAGCGTTGCCGAACCAGCTGTGGGCCACCTCGTGGATGACGTCGATGACGAGGAACTCATCACTCTCCAGGATGGAGGAGATGATGAAGGTGAGGCAGGGGTTCTCCATGGCCACGATGGGGAAGGACGGGGGCAGGAAGACGATGTCGTACCTGCCCGGGGGGTGGGGCAGGCGGGCCGTGGGCGGGCTGGGACCTGGGCACCAGCACTCCTCCCCCCTCAGGCCGGGCCGGGCTCCCTGCAGCCTGCTCGCTCCTTGGGAGGGCAGGGCCTTGCCCTCCGGACCCTCTTGCCGCCAGGGGCCCTAGGACATACCTGCCCCACATGTACGGCCCGTACAGTCGCTCAGCGGCGCTCAGCCACCGCTCCACTGCACCTGACAGCTTGCTGGTGGCCGTGGGCAGTAGGCACGGCTCGGCCCACACCCGGCTCCTGTCACGAGGCGGAGAGGGCGGGCCGGGGCTGAGAGGACCCCACCCCGCCCACCCCGCCCGGACTTCCCTCTGCCGCTGGGCTCAAATGCCACCTACACACGCCTCATCTGGCCTGCCTGCCTGCCAGCCGCTGCCTGCCACCCCACCTCACTTGGTGGCCACCGTTCAGGCTGCACACCCAGCCCATGGGGGCATCTCCCCAAAGCCTGGGCCCCAGACAGCAGCAGTGGCCGCAGGAACCAAGAGGCAGCAGCCTCACCTGGGCCCGATGTCTGCCGGCTGGAGGTCCCCAGCCACAAGGGCCACGAGGTAGGCGGGCACGGGGTGCTCCATGTGGAAGCGGTAGACACCCTCCTCCTCCACGTAGGTGCTCTGCGTGGCACTCATCAGCACCTGCACCCCCAGCGGCGCCTGCACACAAGGGGGCTCCACCATCAGGGCACCCCATGTGCCCACTGGAAAATCCTATAACTCTGCTCAGGGAGCCCCCTCTCCGTGATGGGAAGTCCACAGCCTGGATGGGGAGCCCTACAACCTGGGCAGGGAGCCCGCTCTCTGCGATGGGAAGCCCACAGCCTGGATGGGGAGCCCCATCACTATCAGGGAACCTCATCCCAAAGAGCCCCCGGACTGCACTGGGCCCCCGTCAGGCCGCCGCCTCCTGCACAGCAAGACAGGTGGTCCCAGGTGTGTGGGAGCGAGGTGGGCCAGGCTGCTGGACGCCGACCTTGACAACGGCTGAGTAGGTGCACTTGACGGCGGGTGTGTCGAAGCAGGGGAAGAAGGAGCGGTTGCAGACAGAGTGTCCTTGGGTGAAGACGAAGGGCTTGGCACTGCCGTAGGTGAGCTCAGGGTCCAACCACCAGATCTGCAGGCGGGAAGCAGGCAGGGCATCAGAGAAGTCTTCCCGGTGGGCTTGGGCCAGTGCCGCCCTCTCCATCACAGTGGGCCAAGGCCTTCTGGGGAGCCGAGCTGCTGGCGGCTGGCCCTCAACTCCTCAGGGATGCAGGGTACCCCAAGGCACACAGGGACGCCAGGACGGCCCTATGCCATGCCTTGCTTCCTAAGAGCTGGCAGGTTGCCTCGAGGGCCCAGAGCCTCGCGCGCAGCAGACGGAGAGGGAGGGAGGAAGGGTGTGGGAGGGGACGGCCCCATCTGGCTCATCCAGGGCCAAAGCCTCTCCTGGTCACGGTCATCACCCGCCTCTCAGGCAGGCAGGGAGCTCACTGAGTGTGCCCGCACCACCTCACCAGGGCCAGCCCAGGGGTCACTCGGCCTGTGCCTCTCATCCCCACTCCCAGAGGGGAGCTGAGGCAGTCAGAACGGCCCAGACCGAATTCTTACAGGCTGGCCAAGATCTGTTCTCAGGGAGGAAAGAGCCGGGACTGGGGAGATGAGGGGCGACCAGTGTTTGCTGATGACCCCCTGCTGGAAGGCGGCAAGCATGACGAGCCCAGGGCCACTTTGCTGGAGGGACCCCCACTGGGGGATGGGCTTTGGGCCAGGGGACGGTGGCGGGGAGCCGAGGCCAGGCACTTGGAGAGTACGGGCTGGACAGGCGTGGCCGTGGGCCGGCTGCCGGGCCCGTGCCCGGAGCACAGTGGGTAGAGCCTGCAGCACAGCCAAAGCCGAGGCCACACTGCAGGGGCCGCCCTCGTCTGCAGGATGGGGGACATGCCCCTGCCACCTGCTCACATAGGTGTCCTCAGGAAGGGCAGCAACGGGGTGGACGTGGGCTTGGGGAGGAGAGACGAGGATGCCGATGGCCTCCGCCCAGAAGCCACCTTCCCTCTGCAGCCTGTCGGTCCAAGGGGCCTGTGCAGGGCAGGGAACGGGCGCGCTCCTTGGACTCCTTGTCTGCCTCCATGCCTGCCGGACACTTGCTGCTCAGCCAGCCTCCCCTGCCATGGAAGCCTCTGAGGCCCCAAATGCCAAGGCCAGGCCCTACCCCTCCCCTGCACCCTCCTGCTGCCTGGCCCAGTGCCAGCGTGACACATCCTGGTTCATTTTCCGCCAAGGCACCCTGGTACCTCCAGTGGGTTTGGTGCAGGGTCCTGGGGGGCTCACCCAACCACAGCCAGCCTGCACGGAGCGGCACCTGCTCTCCACACGCCCTGCTGCTGGGACAGCCACTGAAGCAAACTGGATGGTGCCTGTCCACTTGAGCAACTGAGTGCACATGGGTGTTCCCAGGCCATTTTGGAAGGACGCCACTACTACATACCTGTCTGCAAGTAACAGGCCTGTGGCATCCACAGCTGGCAGCCACCGCAGTGGCTTGCCACCTGGGATTGTGTCATTCTGTAATCACAGGGGCAGTGGACACCACACCCGGTGGGGCTGCCTCTTCCACAGACCCCAGACCCAGGAGGGGCTGCCTCCCTTGCAGACCCCAGACTCGAGTAGATTCCCAGACCTGGCAGGCTTCCTCTCCTGCTCCTGCAGAGCTGGCCGGACCCCCACCAGTGTCCACAGACTTGTTCAAAACTTCTCTTGGCTGCGGCATCTCTGTCTCTCAGCTCGGAGTCACTCCAGAGCCTGCAGCAGTATTTTCCTTTCCTGTGGACCCCTGGGCTGCCTCAGCTGTTCAGAAGGCCTGTTCTGGTTGCCTGGGACCCAGCAGCCCGCACTGAGGAGACTCCTGCAGGGGATCCCACTGCAGGATCCCTTGGCCCACACTGGGGACAAGCCCCCACATTCCTCCAACCCCCCTTCATCCCACTAACCCTCTCACATCTCCTCCACCGCCGCCCCTCCTGACTCCTCCTTCACCTGTGCCCACCTGTTCCCACTGCCCGTGTCCACTTCTCAGCCCAGCCAGAGGGCCCACCCTTAGCCTCAGAGACCAATGGGGCCCACAGTTCTCCCTGGGAGTGAGGGGCTGGGACAGACCCCAGGCAGGCCAGGCTCTGCCCCAGGTGGGATGCCAGCTCCCATCAGGGCATGCAGGCAGCAGAGGTATAGTTACTGATGGGATGGTGAAGAAGGAGGGAAGAATCTGTGCTGGGGTGGGTTCAG
Organism: Manis javanica; assembly: GCF_040802235.1. NCBI lineage: Eukaryota > Metazoa > Chordata > Mammalia > Pholidota > Manidae > Manis > Manis javanica. The sequence goes on from NC_133167.1 coordinate 947,167, forward strand.
GAATGGGGTGCAAGGGGCTTGGGCCCCAGAGTGTGCAGCATCCCTAAGTCTGAGTCTCTACAGCCCCAGTCCATCTCCCTGTCCACTTCTGTGCCACAGGCAGTGACAGGTAGAACCTCCTGCAGCCCCCCTGGGCTGTGTGCATATTGTGTGGGGGGGAAGTAGAGTCACACGTGTGCTGTCCACACAGGAATCTGGAAACCTCCATGCGGCAGGAGCAGAGGCCCTGCTCCATCCTGAAGGGTGGCCTGGTGCACGTGCTGCAGCCACAGTGCCTGACCTGGGCCACCAAGGCCTTCCGGCAGAGCCTCTGAGGCTGTGGGTGCTCTGTGCCCCATGTACTGCAGAGCCTACATGACTGTCTGTGTATGGGTGGTCCAGCTGCAGCACCCTGCCAGTCCTTTCCCAGGGGGCACAAAGCATTAGTGCCAACCCAGCCCTCTGTGCCTCCCATTCTGGCAGCGTGGCTCCTTATGCCACCCCCAGACAGCATATCTGAAGCCCGAAAGTCCTCTAAAGGCCCAGGTCACAGGGAGGCCCTTCTTCCCCGTCTGACGCCGCCCCTGGCCTGCCACTCAATGCCAGGCTCCAGCAGATGCCTGGCTTGGGATATGTCCACCAGAAATTGCCACTGTCCCCAGGCAAGGGCAGTCCCTGCACACCCCTTGGTGGCATGCTGTCCCCTGTGCCCACCACCCAGTGGGCCAGCCCCTGGGCTCTCACTGTCCTCACTGTCTGAGGGCTCCAAAGGACGTCCTAGCACCGGCTGGGAATCGCTGACGCACCTGGACAGGACTCCAGGGCCATGTGGGGTAATGCCAGGCTCAAAGCCAGGGCCTCTCCAGGGCCAGGCTGGCCCCGTCCTTTCGGCAGGTGCCCCAGGCTCAGATCACCTGCCCAAAGCGCAAAGCGCATACTAATGACCCCTGGCCTGGCAGCGCGGGGAGGCTGCCTGAAGACGCCGCCCCACGAGCAGCCCCACAGCCCCGCGCCCACCCTGCGGGACTCACGGCAGGGGCGTCGGTCGAGGTGTAGCGCAGGATGACCTGGAAGGGCTGGTGCGCCTGCAGCTCCGGCGGCAGCGTGACGGTGAGTGAGGAGCCGTAGTCGGTGAACGGGTCCACCCTGAAGGCCAGCGGGCAGCAGGCGGGCTCGGCGCCGCGCGTCTCGGGGAAGGCGGGCTGCGGCGGCGCGGGCGCGGGCCCGGGCCCGGAGGCGGCGAAGGCGAAGGCGCAGGGCGGCTCGGCGGCGGCAGCGGCGGCGGCGGCGGCGGGGGCGCGGCGGAAGGCGGCCGAGTGCAGGCGCAGGGCCGGGTGCGCGTCGAGCACGAGCGCGCGGGGCGCGGGCCGCAGCGCGCACAGCTCGAGCACCAGGCAGCCGGCCAGCTCGCGCGCCTCGGGCCGCAGCTCCAGGCCCAGCTGCAGGTGGCGGAGGCGGAAGAGCTGCGCGCTGGAGGCGGAGGCCACGTCCAGGGCGGGCGGCGGCTCGGGCGGCGGGCGTGCGGGCGCGGCCTCGGCACCCGGCGCCTTGCGACAGCAGCACTGCGCCGCCATGGCCGCCCCCGCTAGGTGAAATCCATGGGCGGCGGCCGCGCCAGGTCGCGGGGAGCGGGCGAGGGGCGCCGGGCAGCGGCGGCGGCGGCGGCAGCGGCGGCGGCGGCGGGGCGCGGGCACAACAGGAAGTCGCGCCGGGAGCCGCCCGGCCCGGCCCCGCGCCGTGCACCGCCCCGCTCGGCCTCCGCTCGGCCGCCGCCGGGGGCGCTGTGCGCGGGGACTTGGGGGCCGGGGGTGTTGTGCGCGGAGCCCGGGCGCTGTTCGCGGGACGGCAGGGTGCCAGGCCTCTGTGAGCGTGGGTCCCGGGTGCTGAGGCGCTGTGCGCTGGGAGCGGGTGCAGGCGGCGCGGCGCGCCGGGGCCTGGGGAGCTCCGGGTGCCGTGCGCGGCGGGGACCGACAGCCGGGGGTTCAGTGCGCGCAGGGCCAGGGACCTGGGGACCTTGTAAGTTGGGGACCGGGCGCACTAGAGTTGGATGCGCCGCGCGGCCCAGCGGTCTTCCAAACCCTGTGCGCTTCCTACCCGGCCTGCACCCGCCGACCCCAGGAGCTGGAGCACCGGCCTCCAGGGACGCTGCCTGGTAGGTGCGTGTGTGTTAAGTCCGGGGAGAGGAAATCCCAGGGCAAAATACCTCTAAAACCGAAATCAGTCGAAGGGAGAAATAAAGTTTAAAACCTATTTATTGCTTACAAACTGCAGTCCAGGCCCTTCTCTCTTTCCTGCTCCAGCAGAAGCAAAGCCGGCCCTCCCCTCCCCTCTCAGGCACAGATAAGCCCTCCTTGCCCAGGTAATTACCCACTGATAGGGAGATGACCTTCTCTCCACCCCTGAGGAATGACGCAAATGCCCTGAAGCCATACCTCTTTCCACCTCCCAACGCTTGTTGATATACAGATGTACTAAAGCCAGGCAAGATATTCTGGAAATATTACAATTTTACCCACAGTGTGGCAGTGGCCACCTCTCCCTGTGGTCTCTGCTTCCCGGGAAGTGTAACCTCAGTTATTCGTCCATTCGGTGGGCTCAGGTCCTGGGATTAGGGAATGATTCTCAAATGCCCGCAGCCAGTGCCCCATTGAGACCAGTGGTCTGTGTGGTGGGCCATGTGGAGCCTCAGGGCTGTGCTGTCACCTAAGGTAGCCACTAACCTTGTGTGGCTGTTTAGGTTTTTATTAAATATAGTAACACTAGCCACTCGGTTGCACTAGCCATAAAGGTGGTCTCTGTGTGCTGGTGGGGGTAGTGTGTAGCTCAGTGGCAACTGTACGGAACAGAGTCGACCTTCCATCACTGCAGAAAGTGTGGGACGGTGCTTCCTTTAAGGGCCGGCAGGGTCCTGGAGCACACATCATTTAGGAGGTGAGTGCTGAGGCAGTAACATATCCTACCTGCCCCATCCCACCTTGCCTGGGCCTGTCCAGGGGTCTGGGCGCAGAGCAGAGGGCTGCAGACCAGCAAGGACGCCCAGTCAGCAAGTAGCAGGTGGATTCTTGGACCCGTGGCTTGAGACGGGCCACCGAGATGTCCTCACATAAGAATTCAGGTTGTTGCAGGGCCGATCAAACTCCTCGCCCCTCTCCTGAGTCTTCGATGCAATCCCCGGTACCTATGATGGAGGTGCTCCTACACAGCCAGAAACCGCACAGTGTCAGGCTCTGCTGGGTCCTCCCTTCCCAGGAAGGGTGCTTTCCGCCCCGGACATGTGCTCCCTGGGACAGGAGGCCGAGCCACCCACCACATAGCTGTTTGGGGCTCCTCAGGCACATTGCGTAGGAGTGACCGATCATGACTCCTAGGAGCTGGGCTTTGCTGCTCTTCAGTGGGCCGGGAGGAGGGCACTGAAGTCAGGACACCCTGATGCCTCCCAGTACTCCTGGGTCGTGGGAGAGGAGATGGAGGCCCCAGCACCAAAGCAGGCAGGGCCATCAGGGCCCTTCAGGATAGGCTCATCACCCCATCAGGAAAGACCTGGACCAGTGAGGGAAGAGCGAGCAGAGGAAAAGGGAAATGATAAACACCAGCCACAGCATTTTATTAATCACCTTGTCTGTATTTGTACGTATAAACAAGGGACTGTAGTTTCTGTAATTTACACGTGTTGCCCAGTTTTTCCCTTTTGCTTTCCCCACTACCTTATTTAGGGGATGCTGACGATGATGATTTTCTAGTAGTCTTTAGGCCATGGGATCCAGGTGAGATGCGTCTACACCAGAGAAGGAATCCACACGCTCAGAGGCACTGCGGGCCGGGGCATCATTGGCGTGAGGGTGGCCGTGGGATGCTGGACGCTGGGAGCCCCAGCCGCGCCCATGCTGGGCGGCCTGTCACGTGGCCCTGCACCCTGGGCGGCAGCTGCAAGTCTGGAAGCCGCGGACTCTCCGCTGGATCCCGGCTGGGTTGAGACCGGACCGCTGTGAAGGCTGCGCAAAGCCACACGGCTCCAGCTGGTGGCAGGCTGGGGCTTGGCCGCAGGCGTCCGCCAGGCTGCCCACTTCACAGTGGCGGCCAGCGTCGGTGGGTCTTTTGACTCCTGCGGCCTCTCCTGACCTTGTCTCCCCGGCCTTGACCCCTTGGTATTAGATGCCTTTCTGCCTAAAACTCCTCAAGCGGTTTTGATTTTCCCGACCAAATCCTGTCCCATAAGCCTGCCCACCAGGGGTGGGACGGTCTCCGAAGACCCCGTCCCGCTGCATTTCAGGAAGATGCGGAAAATGGGGACGCCCGCGTGGCAGCGAGGAAGGACAGAACGCCCGCGGGAAGCGCCGCGCCCCGCTGTGGGGCTGGGGGCCCGCGGCTGAGGCCTTAGGGCTCGCCCCGCAGCGCGTCTCCTCCCGAGGGCTCCCGGGGCAGGGGCCGCAGGGCCTCCTCGTACTTCTGGAGCTGAGCCCAGAAGCCCGGGTTGGGCTCGGCCACGGGGCGGGCTCTCTTCACCGCCTGCGAACCAGAGGCTCAGGTCGCACAGCGCCGGGAATCACCCCGCCCCGCGCGCCCCGCGCGCCCCGCCCGCCGGAAGGCCCGCCCCGGAAGTCGCTCCCAGGCCCGCCCCGCCCCACCTGGAAGGCCTGCGCCAGGCTGAGGCTGCGGTGCCGCATGAGGTAGGCGGTGCAGACGGCGGCTGAGCGGCTGCGGCCGTTCTTGCAGTAGACGAGGCAGGCGCCGCCGGCGCGCACCGCGGCCTCCATGGCGGCGCAGGTGGGCTCCAGGTGCGCCAGCAGGTCCTCGGACGGGTCGTCGAACACGGGCACGCGCAGCTCGGCCACGCCGGGCGCGTGCGGGCCGGGCTGCTGGCGCGAGACGTTGACGCACAGGGTGACGCCCGCGCGCGCCAGCAGGTCCGACGCTGCCGCGGCGCGCGTGCTCCCTAGGAAGAGTGAGGGGGCGACGCGCGCAAACAGCGGCGGGGCCGGCTGGGCGGCCCCGCGGATGCTGGCTTGTCCCGGATCCATGACCGGCGCTCGGGCGCCCGGCGCCGTTGTCAGTTTAGGGCGTCCTGGCGTCCCGGTGGGCGCCCCCGGGTCCTAGAGGCCTCGGAGGGCCGCGGCATCTGGCGGTGCCCTCCCGCAGGGCCCTGGCTGCCCCCTCATTTGCCAGGCCGAGCGACGCCTCTCCTCCGATTGGCTGCGCATAGGAAGGGCAGCCATTGGTTGGACTCCTGGCCGCTGGGAGCGTCGGATTGGCCGCAGGGGCTGAGCGGGGCCGGGGAGCTTGCTTACCTGCCTCGGCTGCCAGAGCGGGCTTGCAGGTGCAGGTCCCTGCGTCCGGGTTTAGCATCCCTGACCCAGGAGCCAAGCCGCGGCAGCAGGGCTCCTCCAGCTGTGGCTGCCGAGTGGAAGGGCCTGACATTCTCATCGGGGCTCTGGCCATGCCCTCTGTAGCGTTGCGTGTAGGTCTCCTGGTTTCGCCTCTTAACTCCTATGACTGCATTGCCGTTTGAGGCGTCGTTAAGTACAGCTTTGTGATCGTTCCTTGTCTGCTTGCTAATACAGTGCTCTTTTATTGTAAAACGAGGCTCATACAAAGTAAAACTACCGATAACTTTTCATCATTTCTCCGTAGACCAGTATTTTTTTTCTTAATTATTAATTTTCGGGTCATTATTGTAACTTAAAAAAATTGATATCGCTTACTGTCCGCACAGCTGCCATTTAAGTAGACCTCTTCCATAGACTTTTTTGATGTCGGGTCTCTTTCAGGATAATGTTTCAGTGAAAAGTAACTGGCTTGCAACCCTGCACACATTATAATTGTAGTTTCAGCTTTATTCTAATAATAGTAAAACCATTTTTTATTAATCTCCATTGTTTACTAAGATTTGCAATCCATTCTACCAGAAATTATTCTCTGCTTCCCACCCCCCACCCCCATTGAATTTGACAAACTATACCTTTACAGTTTCTGTGGGTGACCCTGATTCTCTCCATTCTAGCAGCAGCCGCCAAACTGGGTAACTGTCAGATCTTAACTGCGACCTGGATCTCCCTCTTGAGCTCCGAGTGAAATACCGGTTTGCTGCCAGGTCTTGACCCGGGCAGATCCAGACATCACCTACACGGAAGCCTTCCCAGCATCCATTTCCTTCCTCTGCCCTGAGGACTGACTTTCCTGGGATTGGGGAATGAAATTCCCATTTTCCTCAGAGTTGATAGGAGCCGTTCAATTAGGTGGAGATTGCCTGTCCCCCAACTCCACAGCCGGCCCTGATTACCTGCAGCCAGTCAGTGAAGCCCCTACCCTGTGAGTGCTTCAGGAAAGGGTGGGGGTAGGAACCAAGGAGGAGAGGTGCTTGGAAGGCTCTGCTCTCCCCTTACCACAGGGGAAGCCAGGCTTAGGTGAGAGCAGTGGTGGAAGAAACAGACCCTGGTGACATTGGGCCACTGAGTCAAACCAAACCTGAAGGCATTCCTATTTCTGGGCTTGCTGGAGGATGTCTGGGGTAGGTTTTCTCTCCCAAAGCCTCACACTCCTTTACCCCAGCAAGCTAATGAATGGTAACAAGTCACCCTAAGTGTCTCAAATACATCCTCTCCACCGTGACTGCTCCATCTACTTTGGGTCACCTTCTGGGCTTGGTACAGCCTCCTGAGGGGGGGCCTGCCCTCCAGCTTCCTCATTGCAGCCAGAATGGGCTTTCTGAAGCCTTGCTTTTCTCAATATCTGTCCCTACTCATTAGGAAGTCATGATCTATTAGTGGTTTGTGAAATAAGTTTTGTCGGTCATGACTAGTATTATTTTGTGGAAATGGTATTGAAAAGAATTGGATGCATGAAAATACTAATATGCATGCATGCAGCAGAGAGAACTTTTCATTGAAATTTTTTGAGTTATGTTTGTACCGGGTCATGATATAAAGTGGGGTCTTGTGGTGGGCCCCAGGCAGAAAGTCTTGAAAGCCTCAGATACAAAGCATGCATCTGACAGCATCGTCCTCCTGCTTAAAAATGTCTTGCTGCTGCTTGTGTTTAATCTGTCATTCAAGGCACCCCATCTGCCCAGTCCCTCTATAGAATAATCTCTGTTCCACTTGCCCACCTCACCATATGCCAGTGGTTCTCAAAGTGTAGCCCACATCTCAGCAGCAGCAGCTGGGAACTTGGTAAGAATGCAAATTCTGACTCACCCCTGTCCTGCTGAATCAGAAACTGGGCGGTGGAACCCAGGAAGCTTTTACCATGCTCACCACATGATTCTGATACATGAGAATTCTGAACCCATCATTTAGTCAATCTACAGTCATTTAAATCAGGAGGGCCAAAAAAAATTTACCCATTCACCTTACACACTGGGTTTTGACTTAACCACACACACACACGTCCACGCACTTTCCTCTGGCAGCATCTCAGCTGTGGGTCAGCCAAGGTGTTGCCCTTAGCGGTGCTCAGTGCCTGGCTGTGCTTTCTGGATTGTTCGTACCCTTCATAGAACTTAAAGGCACTTGAGAAGCAATCTCTAGGCGGAATCCTTTCGGACTTTTAAATTGATTTTCCCGCAATCTTTTACAGTGCTTACCTGAGTTCTATTTGACTGCAATTTTTAACTGACCTTTTTTGTTGACTTTGCAAAGCTTTTAACTGAATTTTAATAGACATGCCACTCCCCCATGCACACTTCCTCAGCTGTTTTTTACATTTCATAACAATGACAGGCTCAGCTGGTGTTTTCAGGTTTGCAAACACTGACTGCCAACAGGGGCAGCTAATTTGCCTAAAGCCAGCCATCCTAGAGATGTATGTTAAATCTGAATTTACCAAGCTTACCAATTCATCAATGACTCATAAAACGAATATTCTTGAATATGTCAGTTAACAATATATTACTATGGAAACATTCTTTTGAACATCTTCAGTGTCAATGTAGGACTTTTTTCAGTTTGTAGAAAAAGGGCTTTTTAATCTCCATACACCTGATTTTTAAAATATCAATGCATATATTCTTATGAATAAAGGAAAATTTCAGCATTTCACATTGCATTTTCTCCAGTTTATAAAACACCTTTTCTTTTTTTGGCCACATTTTTATATTTAAAATTGTCTTGCCAATCTCCCCAAATTGTCAGATTTGCCATAGTTGTATTTTAGCTATTGTTTAGTCACTCATACTGGAAAATACAGTATTTTCCTAGAGTTACTGTAACAAAGCACCACAAACCAGGTGACTTAAGAGTGCTGTCGCCCCTTCCGTCTGGATTCTGGTCTCCCACGCCCCCTCTTTATAAGAACGCCAGTTATTTGGTTTAGGGCACACCCCTACCCAGCGTGGCCTCTTGATTACATCTGCAAAGACCCTATTTCCACATAAGGTCATTCACAGAACTGGGGTAAGACTTCAACTTAACCTTTTTGGGGGACAGGGACACCATTCAACCCACAACAGGTGGTATGGTTTAACACGTTTGACCGTTTTTCTTCTTTTCCCAACAAGTTTAAAACAGCTCAGTTTGTCGCTGCTGCTTCCCAAGCTGTAGCTGGAGAGAGCAGGACAGAGAGGGGACCTGGGAAGGAAGGACAAGAGGTCCAGAGATTTGCGATCCAGGAACCAGAGTGGGTTCCAAGGGGTGGGGAGAGGTGATTGGGGAACAGACAGTGAGATGGGGTAGAGGAAGCGCCCTCGGTCCCTGCACATCTAGGCGGTGGGGGAGGGAGGGACTGGGCATCGGCTTTCAAATCCCATTCCCCTTGTTACGAGGGGCAGTCTGGCTTGAGACCCCCAAGCCCTAGACCTGCAGAGAGCCCCTCTCTCTCCCTGAAGCCCCCATGGCTGCAGTTGCAGGACCTCCTTTTGCTGTTTCCCACCACCGGCAAGTCCAGTTCCCTGGAGTGTGTTCTGTTGGGAGAGCCCCTGTGCGTTCTCCGGAGCCCTATTCAGGAGTCCTCTCCAGGGGCCCCTCCGTCTACGCAGTTAATCCTCTCCCAGCGACTTCGGGCCCCTGCCTCGCTTTGTGCCCCCTGCAGACCACGAGCTCCCCCTCTCTGCCATCCGAACATTTATGAACCGGCGGAACCCGGCTTTGGAGTCGGAGCTCAATCACGTACCGGCCCTCCGCGTGGAGCGCGTGACCTGGGCACGTTCATTAACCCCTGTGCCTCCCGCTCCTCGGCGCGGTCCTCGGCGCGGGGAGCCCTGGGCCCGAGGCTGGCCCGCCGTCCTCTGCAGGATACCCACGTGGGCGTCCGAGGTGCGGTCGCGCGCTCTCGCTGACGGCCGGGGGGCTCGGCGGGGCGCGGGGCCGGGGCCCTGTGAGGTCACAGAGCGGTTCCCGGGCCGGTGGGAGCTCGGGGCGGGAGGGGGCGGGGCCTGGGAAGGCCGGGCGCGGGGATTGGCAGGGGCCCGGGCACGTGGGCGGCCGGTCTCCAGGGAAACGTGACGCTCCCGGCGCTGGGCGAGCAGAGCTGCGAGCCCCGCGGAGCGGGTACGCCGTGTGTGCGCTCTCCGACCTCGGCGCGGCCCCGGGGGAGGTCCGCGGGGACGGCGGTGGAGCGTGTGCGCGGGCCGGGTACCCTGGGCACCGTGTTTGCGTGGTGGGGGCCGGGGATTTGGGACCCGATGTGCGTGGGAGGCCGTGAGTGCGGGGTTGGGCGAGACCGTGTCCGAGGCCCGCGGGGAAAGGGGGCGCCTGCTCTCTGCCCCGCCTCGGGCACTGACCAGGGCAGAACTGACCCTAGACGTGGCCCTAACGAGGTCGTGGGAGGGTGCCCGAAGTCCCTCCCTGTGTGTCCTCCCCACGGAAGAGAAGGACACCCTCGGGGTGCTGGCGAAGGTTTCCGCAGGGGGGTCGTTTCAACAGCTCCGGGGGCGTCGACTGGGTGAGGGGAGGAGGCCTCGTTTCTCGAGGCTGATGGGGCTGTGGGCGGGGTCTCAGGAGCCAGCCCGGGGCCCTGCCGGCGAATGTGGGTCCCTGGCTTGGCTTCCAGACGTGAGACGTGGAAGGTGATTATTCCTCAGCCTCCTATCACGAAGGCCCAGATAGTCCACCTCGGAAGGCCAGCTGGAGGGGAGCGGCGGCCAGCCTGCTGCCGCCGAGGAGCGGCGGGCCTTGCGGAGCCCCAGGTTCTCCGTCTCTAGGTGCGGGAACCCTTCTGCAGGAAGGCCAGACCTTGGCACAGGGACTAGACTTAGCTGGGATCCAGCACCGCAGCAGGGATTTAAAAATCGCGAAGTCATTTTACCCCTCAAAACTCTAGTCTCTGGAGAAATAGAAAAGCCTCAACACTGTATCGCAGCCACCGTGGGAAACTACGACACTAACTGGCCTGGCACCTCCTGACACTCTGGCAGCATTTGCTTTACACCATGGGGGCTGCCAAGGGGCGCAGCACCTTCAAGGCCGGAGCGGACACATCACAGGCCTTCTCTGGGCCAGGTGCTGCCCTCAGAGCCTTGCCCTGACATCTCATAAAACCCGCCCTGTGACCCCAGAGTATTCGTGCCTGTTACGGACTGGACTGAACTGTCTGCCCCTCCCCCCACCGACATTGGTATGTTGAAGCCCTTGCCCCCAGGTGATTGTGTTAGGGATGGGGGCTTTCGGAGGTCAGTGAAGCCTGGATGCTATCCTGAAGATGGAGCCACAGGGTGAGATTAGTGCCCCTCTGGGAAGGGGAAGAGACTACAGCTCCCTCCCTCTGCCTCTGGGCCGGAGGGGTGTGTGTGTGTTTGCGAGTGTTACAGCTCCCTCTGCCTGTGTGTGTATGTGTGTGTGTGTGTTACAGCTCCCTCCCTCTGCCTGTGTGTGTGTGTGTTACAGCTCCCTCCCTCTGCCTGTGTGTGTGTGTGTTACAGCTCCCTCCCTCTGCCTGTGTGTGTGTGTGTGTGTGTGTGTGTAGGAAGTGGCCTTCATTGGGCCAAGTCTGCAGCCGCCGTGATCCTGATGTCCGGCTTCAGATGTCTGAAGTTCAGGCCCCCAGTCGGCCATGCTTTGTGATGTCAGCCCGAGCAGGCTGGCATAGTCCGCATTTTACACCTGAGGAAACGGAGTCACAGGGGGTAAGGAACCTGTCGGGTGGCAGAGTCAGGTGGTCCAGCCCTCGCCTGCCTTGCCAGCTGGCCATGGCCAGTGACCCTGCAGTGGGTCCTACAGCCAATGGGCTGTATCAGTGCTTTTCCTGCTTGACCTCAGAATCATTTCCATGTCCCTCATTCTCATGGTCAGTTTTCTTTCCCCCTCATTTTAAAATTAAATAGTATCTATGTCATGCAGAAAAATGAGAATACACTGGTGTGTTAGTTTGCTAGGGCTGTGACAAAGCACAGACTGGGTGGCTTCAACACGTCTGGCCACCCAGAGTCACTGCAAAAATGTAGCGTCTCCCTGTTCTGGAGGCTGGAATCCCAAGGTCCAGGCGTGGGCAGTGTTCTGCCGAGGCCGTGAGGGCCATCTGGTCCAGGCCTCTCTCCTGGGCGTGTAGACACTGTCTTCTCCCTGTGACTCCTGCGGTCTCTCTGTGCCCTTCTCTGAGTCCAAATGTCCCCCATTTAGAAGCACACCAGTCTCATTGGACTCCAACATCAATTTGGGTGGGGGTCACAATGTGACCCATAACCACAGGCAAGCAAGCAAGCAAACAAACAAAAAATGAACCAAATCTGAGTCCTCAAACCCTACTGTCATTGCATGTGGGCATCCTTCCTGCCTTCTTTTTGCGGAAATGTAACAACAAGGCAAAAGAGATTTTTGTGTTTGAGCAGCCAAGGCCCTTCTTTGTCAGGCAGGTGCCCTGCTAAGCCTCCGGGGCTCACAGCTGGTGGAGGGGGCGCAGAGTGTGACAGGGCCCAGGTCTGCAGACCGGAGACACCCACAGGCAGTCCCCGTAGAGAGCACTTAGAGTTGAGAGAGAGGCGGGTGTGTGTGTGATGGGGCCGGGGGGGGGGGTCCTCTGTAAGTCAGGATTAGTTCTGTGAGGGAGTGACCACAGGAAGGCAGGCCCACCTGGTGCATGCTCTGTGCCCCTCGCTCTGCACCCACCATCCCTGTGCCTGTCCACCCACTGTCCATCTTACCAGTCAGCTTTTTGCCCCCCACGCTGCTCTTGGATCATCCCTTGGCCCGAAGCTCCCTCTCCTTGCTAGACCGTTCACCGGTCCACGCGCGTCTGCCAAGTGTCGGCCTCCTGCCCAGCTCCGGATGGGTGCTGCTGGGTCCTGAGAGAAGACCCTGCTGGACACTCTGGGCTGGTGGAGGGGACAAGGCTTCCCAGCAAACAGTTGGAGTGGGGCGACTGTCAGGTTCCAGGGAGCGGGGCCAGCCCAAGGCCGGAGAGGGCTACTGGGTCCTGCCTCCTGGGCGCTGGCAGCCTTTTGCCCTTGTGAGACATGGGGTCACCCACTTACCATGCTTATGCTTCCTGTGTGGGCCTGGGCCATGGCTGCACCCTCTGGGCTTCAGTTTCCCTCTCTCGAGAATGGGGATAGTTAGAGCATGTGCCTCGCGGTTGTCGGGAGGCCGATATGCGATGGTGTGCAGGGTTGGCTCTTCAGCATTGGCCTTCTTCTTCCCAGGGGTGGCCCAGAGGCCCTGGGGGAGGAGGAGGAGCCCAAGGGCCCCCTCAGGGTGCAGGACCTGCAGGGGGCCTGTGTGCAGCCTGTCCATGGTGTGCAGGAGTGGCGGGACGGCTGTGTCTACCAAGGGGAGTTCGGTCTGGACACGAAGCTGGGATATGGCGAGTTCTCCTGGCCAACTGGCGAGGTAAGCCGCCTCCAGGGCCCACTCCCCGAGGGACTTCCCGGTGATGTGTCTGGGCCAGCCAGAGGCTCCCTGCACCAGGTGGGGTCTGCTTTTTGCCGCCCTGGCTCAGCTGACTTGGGTGCAGCTTTTGCTTGCAAATGATAGACTGTGCAGCGATGTGGGGGGTATGTAGGGTTGTAAAAACGCGTGGCAGGAAGGTGCCTGGCACTAGAGGCCTCTGGGAGGTGCCATGTGAGGCCTCAGCTCTGCTCCTCTCTTCTCCCTGGGGCCCTGGTGTTTTTATTTTGGTGCCCAAGGCTGGGGTACTTCGCCCAGCCCCTCACCTCCTGTCTTAGTCTCCAAAGTTCAAGAAACAGCCTCGATGGAATTAGGGTCTCTCAGCCCCAATTCCAAAGTTGCATGAAAGTGTCTTTGGCTCAGTTTCGGTTGGATGTTCTCTGTCCGGGCAGCTGCGACCTGGGGCAGGGTGGAGGCAGATGCTGATAGCTGTGGCACCTGCTCTTTGTGGGGGCAGATTTCCCCAGTGTGGGTGCTGTGTGAGTCAGGCAGGTGCCCCATTAGGGCACTGCATTCCACAGACCCTGGGGCAGGGGTCAGCTGGGGCCTGGACTCACTGGAGAGGCCAGGGCTGGGTGTGTGGTTTATGGGTGATGGTTGAGCCACGGGCGGGGTGAGCTTGCCAGAGGAGAGCCGGGTGAGGAGGCCAGCAGGGGCCTTGGGGCGGAGCCTGGGCAATGGTGGGCAGAGGGGCAGGTGCAGCTGCTGGTAGAGCGCCACTCCCCCACCCCGTCCCCCACCCAGTCCCTGCCTGGAGTGTGCACCACGGCCAGGACAGAGGCCGGGGTGGCAGGGGCCTACGCCTGTGCTGAGCTGACTACGCCTGTGGTCTGCGGGCACGGGTGGTCAGCAGAGGGCCCGCCCCAGCCTCCTGGTGGAAGGCTGCTGTCTAACACACGTGGAAGTCAAGCCTAGCAATGGGGAAGTGCTTGGGATGGACGTGGTGTGACTTTCCCTCCAGGGGCCCCGGTGGAGGGACGGCCTCTGTCGGGCCAGCCCCTGGCGTCTGCGGGGCTCAGGACAGCAGCACAGGTAGAGTTCCCCCTCCATGGCCTCAGAACGGAGGAGTTTTGAATCAAAGCCACACCCATGCTCCCATCCAGGCCCAGCCTGTCCCCAGGGTCGCACGGGTCGCCCCAAGGCCTCCCTGGACCTGCCTGCTGCCTGTAAGTCTGAGCAGCAGCTGGGTGAGGTGGGAGCGGGGCCTGCGCAGGGCTCCTGAGGGAGGCAGGCCCAGGCCCAAGCCCAGGGGCACTGATAGGGTCACAGCCCTTCCTGTGTTGACTCAGGGTATCTGGGTGTCATGGTGCCTCCCACGCCTCCACCAGAGATGGGGCAGGAGGGAGCGTGGCCACTGAGGGCTGGCCGCCTGGCACCCACTCTGCGAGATGGAGTGGCCGCCTCTAATAGTCACATCAGTCACCCCAACATGGAGGCACCCTGTGAGGCCTGAAGCAGCCCCCAGGCCCCAGGCCCCCCTTCCCTGCATACTGACTCAGCTAGGAGGGCTTCCTGGAAGAGGTGAGGAGCAGCTCTCAGGTGGGATATGTTACTGTGCTCTCTGCCCACAGTCCTACCGCGGGCAGTTTTACCGGGATCACTGCCATGGCCTGGGCACCTACGTGTGGCCAGATGGCTCCAGTTTCACGGGCATGTTTTACCTCAGCTGCCGAGAAGGCTACGGCACCATGTACCTAAAGACAAGCCTCTTCCAGGTGAGGGGCCCCTGTGCGCTCAGGCCATGGACAGAAAGACGTTTAGGTTCTGGGGAAGCTTATTTGTTTAACAAGAAGGAGCTGTCTTATTTTTAATGATTATAATAGTACCAGTAATGGGGTCCATGGAAAGAAGATACCAGAGGATGAGAAGATGGTGAAAGTCTCTTCACTACCCTGTTTCCAGAGTAGGGTGGGAATTTAGCGAGTTATTGGACATCCCTTAAAGAAAATACGCACTGCAAATATTAACTTTGTTACTATAAACTCGTCATGCGCATACACTTTTTTGAAACTTGCCTTTTGTTCTGAGGAACCTTCCTGGTTTTGCATATACAAATACCTTTTCCCCCTTTATCTCATCAGTGTAAATTTCAGTAACCCCCCCGCCACTTGAGCATACAGCTCCGAAAGTCTTGACAAGCAGAGGGCTGTGTGACTGCCATCACCGTACAGAACAGCTCCCTGCCCCCAAGTCCTGCCCTGCGCCCCCTGTAACAGGCCTCTCCTGACCCCAGCTCTTGGCCAGTCCGTTGCGTATAATTTTGCCTTGGCCTGATTATCATATTAATGAAATGGCACAATATATAGGCTTACAAGTCTGGTGCCTTTCACTTAGCAAAGCGCATTTGAGGTCATCTGTGTGGCGTGGACCATGAACTTCTTTGTTCTCACAGCTGAGGCATTTTCTATACCATGGCTTATCCGCTGCCCAGCAGACAGATATTTGGGTTGCTTCTAGTTTATGGAGATTATGAATAAAGCTACTATAAACATGTATATATACACATATTTATGTATATATGCACTCACATATATATGGGTTTTGGGGTGCATTGTGTGAATGTGCACACATGTGATATGTGCACATATGTTTTGTAAGTGTGTGTGCCATGTCATGTGGCTGTGTGTGTGTGTGTGTAAACATCATCCTCCCAAATCCCTTGCTGCTCCCAGAGTCAGTCCCCGCCAACCCTTAACAACTGCTCATCTATTCCTATCACTGTAGTTTCTCCTTTTCTGTAATTTCATATAAATGAAATCATACAGTATGTCATGTTCACTGTTTGATTTCTTTGGCTGAAGGCATGATTCCTTTGAGAGTCATACATGTTTTTACATGTTTCAGTGCTTCATTGCCTTTTCCTATGGGGCAATATTCCACTGTGTGGATATAATGCAAATTTTTTATTGATTTCTTTCTGGTTTTTGATTACTATGAAAAAGCTGCTGGGAACATCTGACTGCGAATCTTCACATGCCCATGTGTCCTTATTTTCCCTTAGATATAAATATCGACAAGTGGTGTTGCTGGTCATATGTTAAGTGTATGGTAAATTTATAAGGAACTGCCAAATGGTTTTCCAATGTGGCTGTGCTGTTTTCCATTTCAACTATCAAATACAAAAGTGCCAGATGCCTCACATCTTTGTCAGTACTTGGTGTTGTCAGTTCTTTAAAAACGTGCAGCCGTCCCTACGGGTCCTCCGTGGTGCCTCGTTACGGCCTGGATGTGCCGACTTGCTGGCCGTGTATGGCGCACTGTCTTCGGGTCCTTCATTCGCATCTGCGCATCTTCTGTGGTGGAATGGCCGTCCCCGGGGTCCAGCATTAATGTCCCACTCAATTTTTAACTTGGTGGTTTGTGATCATATAGAGTCACCGAGTTATCTCTCTGGATCCCCAACAGTACGTGACTGGCAAATACTTTCTCCCAGTGGTGGCCTGCCTCTTCATTTCTTAACAGTGTCTCTCATCAAGCAGATTTGGAGATGTGATGAGATTCAACATCATTTTTCTTTCCTACATCTTGTTTTGTGTCCTAGATAAGAAATCTTTGCTTAACCCAAGGTGACGAAGATTTCCTCTGTGTTTCTCCCATGTTTTACGGTTCTCATGCCCACCTTCAGGGCTGTGATCCATTCTGAGTTAATTTTTGTGTGTCACCTGGAGCAGGGTCCCCTTCATGTGCGGATACTGGCTGTTCTGGGCCCTTGGCTGAAGACCCCACCGCGTCTCCACTGCCTGGCCCTTGCATCTTTGTCAGAAGTCATGTTGAGTCGCACATCTGTTTGTGTGGAGTGATGGCAGGAGCGGCCAGCGGGTGCTCGTGAGAGCCTCGTTCCACCTGTACAATGACCCCATCCCTCTTTCTGCTGGTGGTTTTAGAAAATATGGGCGGTTATTGTCTAGTGCTCTCACCTCATTAGAAGGTGCAGGACAGTGGCCTTCTATTATGCCTCCTTCATTTTTTAACTAGGTTTCTTTTATTTAAAAAGCCCTTCATCAATGATTTGGTTCCTTTGAGGTAGCATGGGAAGGCGTGCTAACACTTGATCATTTACCTTCCTTTACGAGTTTGCAGGACACTGTAACCTGATTTCCTAATGACTTCGATGGTGGGCAGTAGAGGCTAGCTTTTCTGTGTCTATACACTCATGGATTTTAAGACCGGTGTGTTCCGGTCATCGTGGTCATGCCTTGTGGCGCCCCGTTGGTCAAGGGGGCATGTCAGTTGAGCTCTTGGAATTGCGTCTGACTCCAGCGGGTCCTGGCAGTTTTCTCACTCCGCTTACACAGGTGTTCCAGGCGCATCCCTGCACTTCCCTCCCTGGACCCCGGCCCATAGGCTCCTTTAGTGGATGTGAGATTTAGGAACCACAGTTTGGGTGCAGAGGACTGCACTGGGCAGTTGTCATTTTAGGCCTTTTCAGTTGCAGATCCAGAAAATACATTTTGCTTTTTTTAACATGAGAAAAGATTGCATCAGTTCATAATGATATTTCCAGTTCCAATTTAGGGAGTACAGGGTTCTTACCCAACAGCTATGATGTTGTATTTACATATCTTTTCCCTTAGTCCTAAAAATGTTGGTTTTAACCATTAATAAAATTTCTTATTTGTGTTACCTCATCAAACATGTATAAGGGCTTCAGAATAACAGCACAGAACTATTACCGGTGTCACAGCAATGACATGGTTCAAGCTTCCTTGGCTCAGCCCACCAGGGACGTGGAATCAGATCACAGGAAATAATTCCTCTCTGTGTCCTAGTCCAACCCTGGATATAGAGCTACAGTCACTTGCCTTATTATGCTTTCATTTTTCAGGATTCTGTTTTTAAAATCTTGCTTTAATTTTGTTTTATAATTATATAAAAAACCAGTATTTTTCTGAATCAACTCTGGCCAACAAGGCCCACTTACAGGAGCCCAGCTTCCACCCTCCCTCTTGCGTCTGGGATCCTCCCATATTGGTAGTGGTCGTTTCTATGGCTTTATCTCTGCATTTACAAACCATGAGCAAACACGCACGCATCTTCCTCCCACCCTGGGCAGCAGGATGCACGCTCTGCATGCTTTCTCTGCAGCTTCCTGTCATCCTGAGACGGCCCCCACCTCCTGACTGGTTGGGAATGACTGGTAGTGCGGGACTGCTTTCCATTCTTCGTCATGCACGCTTTTGCTGGTGATCTTCGGGGTGCATTCCTAGAAGTGGGATTGTTTGGTCAAAAAGTAAAGGCATATATCAAGGATGGGATTTTTTAAGCCTGTGGGATGTTGCGTCCTGCAGCCAAACCCTCCTGCAGGCTCTGGGGCTGTCACTAGGGTTTACTGTCACACACACAGCTGTGAGCATCCTTCTGACTAAGGCTTTGATGACTTTGGGATTGTTTGATGATAGATTCCTGGGAGGAGAGCTCCCGGGTCAGGGGTGAACAGCCTGGGCTCCCACAGATCTGAAGCAGGGTTCTTCCCATTGCCTGCACCTCCTTTGCTTACTCCGCCACCAGAGCTCACGGCTCCTTGGTGACACTCCAGAGCGTCCTGCAGGCACGTGTGGTGCCCACTGAACTGCTTCCACAGACTGAGGGCACAGCATGCCCTGTCGCCATTCTGATGATTCTTCTGGAAGCACTCCTGCAGCACCAACCCCAGCTCCTTTGTACAGTGAAGCCTCCCTTGGTTCATCTTATCTGTCCTTTTCATTTTCTGCCTCCTGTTCTAGACTGTAAGCCTTTGGTGGGGGGTGCTGTGCACCACGAAGCCTTATATCCGTGGGCTTGCAGCCAGAGGTGCTCAGACAGGTGTGTTGAAGGACAGGGGACTCTGAGATAGGGGCCACATCCAGGTCCACAGCTGGGGCACAGCTCCAGGGAGAAGCCTGAACGTCCCCCTTGTTTCAGGCTCCACCCTTCCAGTGACCTGCAGGTGTCCTTCTGACAGGCAGGGTTCATGAGATGCAGGCAGGTAGAGCTCAAGGCCCTGGTAAGGAGCAGTCAGAGGGGACCTAGGGTCCAGGCTTCGCAGTGACGCAGTGAACAAAGAGGCCCCTCCTGGACCCCTGGAAAATCCAGCCTGAGAAACGAGGGGGTCTTCCGATCCCAGCCTGGCCCTACAACAAGCCCCGTCCAATGATGTAAACCTCCTTTCTGTTCTTATAAAACCCTAGACAGTGCAGCCCCAGGGGTATCCTCTCCTACAGCCCCTCCTGATGAGCAGGCGTCTTTTTCCTTTTACTCTCTCACTCTTCGTTAAGAGCTTTGCTGCCTGCTCCCTGCTGGTGTCTGTCAGCATCTCTCTGCCGCCCTCAAGACGCGTCCTGGGAGGAATAGCAGCTCCCGACTAACGAAAGCGTTAGTCCCGGGAAGCTGGACCTTGCCGCACTCTCACCCCCGGATTCCCCTGCTGGGCTGCACTCATGCCCAGTGATTCTCCTGAGGTGCTCTGGGCTCTCCTCTCTCCACACATCCTCCACTAGCGGAAGCTTTCAGCAAGGCTGGGAATGGCTGCAGCCCGCTGAGGTCCTGGGAATCCAGGGTCTGCGTCCCCATCTCCTTCCCCTACCTCATCCCTCCTCCTCCCCGCCACTCCTTAGTCCACACCTGCTGGGGTCAGTCTGACCTAGTGGCGGGTGCCTCCACCCCACCAGATGCTGGGATACGTGGGGTGGGCCCACAGTGTTTCAGGGGTTCTCTGAAATGAGCCCACACGTGTATCCCCAACATACTGCCACCTTGAGGCCTCTGGTCACAACCCCGCCTTTGCAGAAAGCCTGCCCCCAACCACCCCAGGCCCGTAGCATCCTTTTTTGCTGATGCATTCCACGTTTGCACACTTGCTTTAGCCCCTGTGCCTGGTACATACCAGCCTCAGTCAGTATTTGTTGAATGGATGAGTACATTTCTTAGGAACTACATCTTTGATTCTAAGGAGCTGGTCACACAGCCCCCAGCCCCCAGCTGGCTCACCTCTTTTGCTTTGTAGGGGTTGTACAAGGCAGACAGGCGGTTTGGGCCGGGCATCGAGACCTACCCTGACGGCAGCCAGGATGTTGGGCTGTGGTTCCGGGAGCATCTCATCAAGCTGTGCACGGAGGTGCCTGGCAGCTTCTCCATGAGCAACTTCCCTGAGTTCTCAGGCTTCCTCATGCGCTGCCCAGCCAGAATCAGTCTCTCAGATGAGGAAAAGATGGAGTGGGACCTGCATGAAGAACAGGACCCCTTTTTCTATGACTATAAGCGGTTTCTTCTGAATGATGACCTAACTCTGCCACCAGAAATATACGTTTACTCAACTGACAGCGGCCACCTACCCATGACCTGCTCTTTCCGCGAAGACCTGGACGCCCGGGTCTTCCTCGATGACACCCCTCCCTTGGCTGAAGACAGACAGCCCTGGCTCATCCAGAATGAGACCCCTTTGATGGTCAGAATCCAGAAGCAAACTTACAAGTTCAGGTGATCAGCCCGATCTTTCCCGTCCTCCCAGTGTCCAGAGGCCCCTGTCGCTCCCCAGGCAGGCCTGCCCCCCCGTACTGGGGTCCTGAAGGCCCCGCCCCAAGCAGAGCGCTTCCAGAGTCATTTGTCAGGGTCAACATGCACGACTGCCCCTGCGTCACTGGCTGGTGCTGCCCCTGGATGAGGGGGCGGGAAAGCCCACGCTGAGGGGTGAGAGCACGGCAGGGCTGGGCCGGGGGCTGGCTGGGCGGGGGGCCTCTCCAAGGATGGCTGGGACCCCAGGAAGCTGCTCTGTCTTGGCCTCCAAAGACCACCCCCCACCCCAGCCATGGGACAGTTAGTGCCTACCTGACGAAAACTGACTTTTTAAGTTAAAAATTTCAAGAATATTTTAATCCCTTTCTTAAACTTTGTACTTAGTAAAATTACACTGTTTTAGGATACGTTTGTGAGCGCAAGTGGCAACTTAGGCATCCATCCACCCACCCACCCATCCACTTGTCCATCCAGCCACCCACAGACCCACCCATCCATCCATCAGGCGAACATCAGCTGAACCTATAATCACTAAAGACTCTTGGGTATGGGAGCTGCATTAACCCACAGTTTCTTGACTGTAAAGGAGGCTATGTGTACACAGGAGGCTTCAGTGTGTGTGGTGAATGGGTCATGGGATTTGCATGTTCTCTACTCAAATAGAAAAGTGAATGAGCAGAGGCGGGATGTGGGTGCTTGGTGGTGTGTGTCAGACCCAGGTCCGTGCTGGGCATTCTCCCCACCCGGGGCCCGTCCTGGGAGAGCCCCTTTCCCAGTGCCCATGGAGGGACCCGGTGAATCAGAGATTCACAGCCATTCCTGCCGGGGCAGACGCTCAGCCTGAGCATGTTCATCGGCAGGCAGCGTGTCCCACCACTGCTGTGTCCCTGTGGCTGGCCCGCATGCAGGGTGTCCAGGGAGGGCTGGGAAGGGGAGGCAGGGGTCCTGGAGCAGTGTGGGGGCCAGGACCCTGGAGGGGAGGGAAGGCAGGCCTGGGCGGCCCTTGGTGGTGGGTGTTGGGGGTCCGGAGCCAGTCTCGTGCCACAAGCCCACTGCGTTGCAGGAACAAGAAGGCCCACGACAGCTGGAACATGGGCGCTATCCTGGTGGGGAACCGGAGCAGCTTCGCACGCTGCGGGCCCAAGGAGCGGCTGTCCCAGGAGATGATCCTGAGGGCCGAAGAAGGGGCCTGCGACTGGATTCATGGGGTCCTCAGGGACAACCTTGCCAGCCCCGACGTGGCCGACGCCAAGGGCTACACCGTGCTCGCCGCGGCCGCTGTGAGATCCCCTGCCTGCCGGGGTGCTTGTGTGGGCTTTAGGGTCCCCCTGTGGCCCGCTTGCTGGTTGGGCACCCCCCCCCCCACTCCATGCAGAGCTGTGATGCCAGCCCCTGGGCGATGTGAGGGTCAGGTGGACAGACTCTTCTCACGCCGGGCGAGAGCGGCGTCTGCTGCCCCTGGCGTGGAGCCTTGCTGGGGGTGCTGGGTCCCACGCAGCGTCAGGCATGTCCTCGCGAGGCTGGCCCTCTCCCTACAGGTGCACGGTCACACTGACGTCATCAGCCTCCTGCTGGACAGCGGGGCCGATGTGAACAAGCGCTCGGACGAGGGCCTCACGCCTCTCAGCATGTCCTTCCTCCTCCACTACCCGGCCAGGTCCTTCAAGCCCAACATTGCCGAGAGGACAGCACCCGAGTCCCAGGTCGGCCCAGCACCCGAGGCCGGGTCAGTATCCCCCCGCCAGGACCCTGTCCACCCATCTCTCCTCCCATCTGTCCCCCTCGTGTGGCCCCGGCTCGGTGGGGTGAATGACAGGAAAGCAGGTGGTAGGGACAGAGCCTGCTCAGGCATCCTGAGCTCATCGCTTTGATGCTGAGGGTCCTGTGTCCCTTAGGGGCCCCTCCTGTGGGCCTCAGGAAAGGGGATGCCATGGGGGGAAGGCCTCAGGATTCCAGGGTGAGGCCCCCCTTTGTTGCTTTGATGTGTGCCCAGTAGTGGGACTGCTGGCTGCCACAGTGGACCATGCCGACCTAGGGGGTAAGCCTCGAGCCATTAGCTGCAGCAGCATGGTGCCTCTGTCTCGGCGCTGGGCGAGGGGGCATGGGCACCACAGGCGAGCCTGGCACCTGTGTGCCTGAGCACAGGCGTGGCAGCTCCTGCAGGAGAGCTGCCCTGGGCCCTGACTCAGCCACTCGGGCTTGCAGGGCCGGGACTGAGGTCCAGCAAGAGAGACCTGGGAGGGGCTGAGGGCTGTCGGGGCTGGGGAGTGGGTGACAGTTACTCCAGCCTGAAAGTGTCTCCTGTGGCCCCTTGAATCTCGGTCTTGAGAAAGGCTTCCCTACGCCATCCTGCGCCCCAGGGGAGAGTGCCCAGGGCTGCCAGCTGCCCCACCCAGGCCCCTCCGCCTCTTGCCCTGGGCTCTGTGAGGTGTCGTCAGCATTGGAGTGGGAGTGTGGAGGCCACAGCTGCGCCTGCCCTGGGTGGGCCCTGTGTGCTGGTGGCTGGGTCCCTGGGCGGGCCTGCCCGTGGTCCTGGGTCCCGGCAGCCCTGCCCTGCTCTTGTTTCTGTGGCACTCTGGACTCTGAGCCTCTGAAGGCACCTCGTCGGGGCTGTTTCCTGCTCTGTGATGGCGAATCCATGGCAACAAAAATGCAGGTCACAGGTGGTGGCCTGAAAACCAGCCCTGTCCTGTATTGTTTTCCAGCAGCACCGAATTATTTATGTCTAGTTTGTGAGGCTATGGCTTCTCTCTCAGTCGGAAGCTGCTGACTTACAAGAATGACCAACTTCCAAGCTCTGTGGCAATTGAGCATCACTTGGGTCTGTCTCCCCGTCCATGGGGGCTTCGGGGGCAGGGGCTGGGCCTGTTCCCACAACCTCTCCAAGCTCCAGGGGTCTGGGGCACAGGCGGGTGTCTGGAGCCGGAGATAGAGGGGCAGAGTGGGGGGCGCTGGTGCTGCGTACCCCTCCTGCAAGTGGGAAACGCAGCTGGGTATCTTTGGGGGCCCTGTAGTGGGAGAACATTTGACCAGACTAACTCAATTACCGATGAAGGAAGTGGGGGCCCCAGAAAGCCTTTATTTCTATTCTTAAAATTCTTATAAAAATCATTCCTTTATAAAAAAAAACCTTTTAATCCAAAAAATATTACACATACACCAAAGGAAACTTTGCTGTGTGATGACGGCACAGGGGCCCCTCTGGTCACTGCCCGCCTCACGTGGCTGCAGAGCAGATCCCACACCTGCCACTTTAGACTCAGTACCTCTTTCCACCTGCCTCCCTCTTCCTTTTGTGACATGACCACAAACACCATCATCTCCCTCCCCTAAAACAGTAGGCGGCCCGTTTCTAAGTCCCCTGATGCTGTCGGGTTCATCCCAACAACCCTCTCATGAGTCAAGTGAGGCCACGTCGAGCAAGCTCGCACCCCGCGGGCAGCTGGCTGCCAGTCTGACCGTCCGCCCTGCTTGCCCCCAGCTTCTGTCTTTTGTGTGTTGCATAAGCTGGGCTTTTCCTACAGCGGACTCCAGGCTGCCTGCCGCCCTGCGGACAACTCGCTCCCTGTGGGGAGTGGCTCCCCAGCGTGAGAAGGCGTCTGGAGCAGGGCTCCTCCCCACCGGCTCTCCCTTCTGCCGCGCTCTTGCCTGTGAAGTTGTGTTGGTGCACAGCCAGGCTGTCGTTTGGGGAGTTACCTTTGGCTGGTCTTGCATGGCTGTGCTGGCTGTGCGGTCTGGCGGACCTCTAGGCCCTCGGAGCCAAGGCTGCTCATCGTCGGCCCCTCCCTGGAAAAGCCACAGGTCGCGGGGGCACAGCCCTGGCATCTGCCTCCACGGGTCTGGGGGGCCAAGAACCCACTGTCCTGCTGATGCAGCCGGTTCAGAGAGCACACTTGGAGGGGGTGGGATGGCAGCGCCAGCCACCTGTGTGAGATCGGCGCTCTCAGAGCCACAGGAAAGGAAGTGGGGACGCTGGAGTTAATTTTGATGACATATTTCATTTGAGCAAGTGTGTCCGACTGTATTGCTTCAGTGAGTCAGCAGCCCAACAATCATCAGTGACACTTCGCAGTTTTTTCTGGTCTCCTCACATGTGTGGCGCATCCCGGCTCTGGGCAGGCTGTTCGCAGGTGGCGGCTGCTGTGTGGCTCAGGTTTCTGCACAAGGCCTCTGAGGCATTCGCTAGAGAAGGTGGTTTAAGGGGGTGGGTGGCGTTGAGAACTCCGCTGTCTTCTTTCTCCTACTGCCCTGCTTTCTGATGCTTCCTGAGGCAGCGCCAAAAGCCCCAGGAATTCGAAGCAGTTCCTCCTCACTGCCGGAGCGACTGTGGAGCCTGTCGCTTGTGAGGACCCGGAATCTGCCCAAAGCAGCTGGGGACCAAGGCTGTGGCCCAGGGCGGGCAGTGCGAAGGGTGCCCTGACCTCTTGGGACTTGGTGTCTCCCCGGGGCAGCGTCAGTGAACCGGAGCAGCAGCTGACCGACGGGCTGCGGGGCACAGCCCAGGGCACAGTGTGCAGCAATGAGACACCACGGGAGTTGAGCGTGTGTGTGCGCAGCTTCCCCAGTGAGCTGGCCTGGTCACTGCTGGAGCAGAGTGCCCAGGTCTACAGCATGCTGCGTGGCCCCTCCTTCGAGGCTGATAGGGGCACCGTGAGGAGGATGGCACTGTCCATGGTCAAGTAGGTGGCCGAGGGCGGGCAGCCGGTGGCTCGCTGGGGGAGTCCTGCCCATACCCTTGGCCCTACCCCACCGTCTAGACCAGTGGTTCTCAAAGTGTGGCCCATGTACCCTGGGTGTCCCAGGCCCTTCTGGTGGTGTGTGAGGCCGAGCCCGTTCTTGTGCTAATCTGAAGGCATTACTTGCCAACTCCCGAGGGACCTGGGCCCATGCAGGAGAGAACACACCTCCCTGGAGGAGGTGTTCGATGAGGGGCAGAAATCACTAGCTTATTAAATGTTGACCCCGGAGGCCGTGCTTCCTCATGTTCTGGGTGACGAGGAGAGGGGTGCCTGACTCGTCTGAGATGAGCCAAGTAGGCTGGCTGCCTGCAGTGACGCACACCTCCTGTGGCCTGACTTGCGAATGGAATTTGCCATTCTCCGCGTGGGCCACCACTTCTGCTGGAAAGAACAACCAGCCGACACGCTGCGGTCACTCACCCTCTGAGCAGAGTCGGCCTTTTGCTGTAAGGACAGTGGCAGACAGTGTGTGTCACCACAGATGCCAGCTTTCAGGTGGACACTGGAACGTCAGAGCACGTGTGTGTCAACGTGGGAGGACGTCAGTGAAGCAGCTCTTTACACGTGCACGTGCCCTGACTCCCTCGGTCACCCGTGGGCTGCGGCTCCGTGAGCGCCGTTCATAAAAATGTTATTTATGTCGATATGCAGTGGGTTTGTTACTGTCACTTTTTAAATGTGTTAGTATTTTAGACATTTTCTCAGTCTTAATTTGTACTACACCAGATGGGGATGGATAGAACCCACATAAACAGAACCTCTTCAGGACCCTCTAGGAACTGGAAGAGTAGAAAGGGGTCCTGAGAGCAGCACATTTGAGAACCGTTGCTCTAGACTGACCCAGCCTCTGCACCGCCCTCCTGCCTGCCCACCGGTTCTGTGCAGGCGGTGGGGTCAACAGGCTGCCAGCCCACTCCTGCCTGCTCTCCTCCCTGCCCTGGCGCTGCCATCCCAGCCGCTCCCCACGCTCCCCAGGCCCAGGGCTCTGCACAGCTTCTCCACCAGGGCAGCCTCTGTGCTCCATGCAAGAGATGTGTGCCAGTGTGCACGCGTGCGTGTCTGCTGTGTATTTTGCATGTGTGTGTGCATGTCTGCTGTGTGGAATGACTCTGCCCTGTGCATACTAGATACTCTGCGCCGTGGCCTCACAGCCACTCCCAGAGGGAGGCTGGTGCCTGCCCCACACCACTCCTCACAGGGGCTCTTGGCAAAGCCAGGCGACCACCCGGGGCTGCAGCAGGGCGGGGCACAGGGGGACGGAACTTGGCTGGCCCGCTCAGCATGGTTCGGCAGTGGGGGGGTCACCCCGCCCCAGGGCAGGGCTGAAGGTCCTGGAGAGGTGGGACCCTGGTGTTTCCCTGGCTGTGAGAGGTGGGGCTCAGGCTGCCCGGCCCCGGCTGGGGTGCTGTCCAGACAGCTGCCTCTGTCCATAACCGTGTCATGCTGGTTCTTCCAGGCACAGAAACTGGTGGCTGACCATCAGGCTCCTGCTGCGCCGTGGTGCGGACCCCAACCTGTGCCACGTGCCCATGCAGGTCCTGTTCTTCGCCGTGAAGGCCGGAGATGTGGAGGGTGTGAAGCTGCTGCTGCAGAAGGGGGCCAGGACCGACATCGAGCTCCCTGCCAAGGTGGGCGTGGGCAGGGGCTCAAGGGCTGGGGTCCTGGTGCACAGCTGGGCCCTCCGGGCAGCTGCCTGTCCCTGGCACGGGCACCTGCCCGCCTCTCTGTCATCTTGAGAAGGTGCTGTTGCTGAGGGCTGCCAAGCTTGGTTTGGCTTCTGTGAGGCTGGCTCCTGCTTGGTGGTGGGGGTCTCCCCTCCAGGCCCCTTGGCCGGGCCTCTCTGTCCGTGTCCTGGTGTGAGGTGAGGGGCCGTGGAACCAGAGGATGTTAGCAGGAGGCCTGGGTGATTTCCCAGCAGCTCCCTGGGTCTGCTGACAGGACTGTCTTCGAAGCCGGCTCACGTTGCGGCCTTTACACTCGGCAGACGCCACTTGTTCCTTCCCTTGCCCGTTGATTCCAGACCGACAACCTGTTATTTGCACACTCATCTTTCCAGTGGGTTTTTCTTTATTAAAATACTCAAGTATGTAATAGGGGGCACGTGTCAGGAGAAGCGCCCACCCCACCCCGTGCATCTCCGCTCTGCACGCCAGCCCTGGGCACTGCGGATGTCTTGGTTCCTGAGCACCCTGCCACCCCTTCTCCAAGAGCGCCCTGCTGTTCCCCTGGGACCCTGTCTGGTGGTCAGGGAGGGAGAGGCAGAGGGTGATTCCCTCTCCTTGACCCAAGGTCTGCTGCAGGCCCCCCACCAGGTCCCCTCTCCTCTGGGCCTGGGTCCCCTGCCCACCTGTGTGTGGCCGGTGCTGACTGAGCACCACCAAGAGACGGTCCTCCGGTGACTCTGAACCAGTGGCCAGAGGGCTGTCAGGCGGAGAAGGACAGGCCCTTGTGCTGTGGGGGCCATGCCCTCACTCCCACCCACGTTTCCTCTGCAGCTGGGGTCCCTGACCCCCCTCCACATTGCAGCTGCCCTGCCCGGGGAGGAGGGTGTCCACATAACAGAGCTGCTGCTCCACGCCATCACCGACGTGGACGCCAGGGCAGCAGACCAGGATGACGTGTACAAGTGGGACCAGGTGCACTGCCCGGCTGCTGTGGGGCTGCGGCACTTGGGCCCCTGGGGTCTCTGTGGACAGTGTCACCCTTTTGGTTCAAAATTTCCCTTCTGTGTTACCTGTCCCTGAGGAGGTTAGTTAACGCTCTGGGATGGGGCTTCTGACGTGCAGGGTGGGGAGGAAGGCGCTCGCTCCTGGGGCTCTGTGGAGTGTCCGTCTTAGCCTGGCCCTGCAGGGGCTCTGGCCTGGTCTGGCTGGGCAGGTGGTGGGTCTCTGGGCACTGATGGGAGAGGCTCCGGGGCTGCACCTGACCCTCTCTCTGCTGCAGCTAGACCTGCTGCCTTCAAGCCTGAAGCTCAGTGGTGAAACGGGCCCACCCAGCATCTACTATGCTGAGCGCACGTCTGCCCTGGATGAGGGGGGCAGGACAGCTCTGCACGTGGCCTGTGAGCGGGAGGACAACTACAGAGTGAGTGTGGTAGTCACGTGCAGTGCGTGCATGATGCCTGTGTGCATGTGCACATGTGTGAGTGCACAGATGGGTGTGGACATGACCATGCACATGTGTGTGCTATATGTATGTGTACCTGTGCAAACACATCTTTGTGTGAGCTTGTACTAGCAGGTTGGTCTGTGTGCATGTGAGCCAATGTGTGTGTTGGAAGCAGTGAGCCATCTGCGTCATCCGGCACCATCCCTGACTCGGGATCATAGGGGAAATCTTTGCAGAGCCTGGGGCCATGTCCTTCTGGCCCGGCAGCCACTGCCTGCTGTCTGCCCTGGGGATTGGGTCTCAGCAAGGTGGGTACAGGAACCCCTCACCATACGGCTGCTGAGCCCTGCTGGAGGGTGTGGTCCCCTTTCATGGCCACACCTGTCAAGGGCCCTTCCTGCTTCCATGACCTCCTGCTCCTGTCTCCCCTTTCTCTTGCAAACAAGCTTGACATCAATTTATGTATCACTTGTCCTTTTCTATCAAATGATTAGAAAACATCATCTCAGAAGACTCACTGCCAGCCCCGACCAATCCATTCATGCACCCCAAATGCAGCATGCCCTCTGTGCCAGATGCAGCTGGTGTGGGGGAAGGGGCAGTTAGATGCCCAAGTGGGTTTTAAGGCACCTGCGCTGATGACCCAGGTCCGGTGTTGGGAGCCTCTTTAACCTGCCATCCCTTGCCTTTCTCCCCGCAGTGTGCCAGGGACGTAGTCCGGCTTCTTCTGTCTCACAAGGCAGACCCCACCATGCTGTGGAGTGGCCACTCCCCACTCTCCCTGTCCATCGCTAGTGGGAACGACCTGGTGAGCATGTGTGCCTGCTGACCATGTTTCCAGGGTGCCACCCCGGTCAGGCCGGGATTCGCGGTTGCTGGGGGCCTGGAGAACCCTCTCCCACATGGATGAGCTTCTTGGGAAGGGCAGGGTGCAGAGAGGGTGCAGCCTCAGCTGGGAGGAGGCCCCCCCCACGGGCTCTGGGCCGCAGCCCCCGCCTGTCCCAGTCCTCAGCTCAGTGCACCCAGGAAGCATGTGGGCAGCTCCCTGCTGGTGCCCAGGAGTGTCTGCCCCCACCCCACCTGTTCCCCACCCACCCCTGGGCCTCGCTCTGGCTTCTCCACATGCTCAGGGGCCAACCTGCAGTGCTCACAAGCCATCTGTTCCAGATTGTGAAGGAGCTTCTGTCCCATGGGGCTGACCCGAACCTGCGCCTGACCAGAGGCCTGGGCAGTGCCCTGTGCGTCGCCTGTGACATCTCCTATGAGCACCGGAGGAGCGTGGAGAGCAAGCTGGCCCTGGTGAGGGGCGTGGAGGGGGCCCTCTCATGCTCTGCCCTGGGTCAGGCCCCCACCCCTCCCCTCCTCTGCCCCAGACTCCCGTGGTGCACCTGGCTTGTCATATGGGCGTTCATTCCTGGGCATGGAGAGGCGGGCAGGAGGGCCCGAGGCGATCAGGCTGCTCCTGCCCAAGGGCATTGGACAGCTGACTCCCACTTTGCCTGTCGTATGCCTGGCATAGTGTTCTGTCACCATGAGGAGCCCATGTATACAGCCCACCCATGCCCCCTGCTGACCACACCGGGCTCTGGTGCTGGGGACATCTGACCCCTGACGCTGCCTCCCGTGCTCTTGGGGCTCTGCTCATGGAGCGGCTCAGAGTCTGGTTTGTGTGTCTGTGAACAGCGAGTGCCAAGGGAGTTGAGGGAATGAGGACCCTCACCGAGGGCAGCACAGCGAGGGTCCTGCGGATGGCAGCCCAGTTTCCGTCCGCTCGTGTGGGGCGGCATGCAGCCTGTGGCCCTGGGTCGCCGGGGCTGCTCGATGGAGCTGTGAGCCGGGAGGGCTCCCTGGGGGCTCGCCTCCTTCCTGTGGGCAGGAGCCTCTGCCCCATGCTGTTGGCCGCGAGTGTGCTTGGTGTGGTGTGTCTTGAGCTTGAGACCTTGTTGTGTATGTGCCAGGTCACACGCACATGCATGTGCACACCCACATGCCCACACGCGGTGAGCACATGGTGATGCATGCACGTCTCACTGAGCAGCCCCGGGCACAGTGGGTTGAGACTGACCAGGCCAGGCTGGCGTTTGCCCTGGAATCACTTAGAGCCCAGGGGCCACCCGCAGCCAGGCCTCACAAATGCCGGGTAACGCCACTGCCGGGGGTGCGTGGGCAGCCTCCCCACGCTGATGTCTGTCCATCCGTGTGACCAGAGCGTCTGTCTTGCTGACCCCACACACCTGGGAGGAGGCCTCCCTGGGTAGTGCAGGCGCCGGCGGCCCTTCCCACAGCACCGGCCCTCCTGTGGGGGGCTGGGTCCCTGGGCTGGTCCCTGCTGCCCAGTGAGTGTGTCGAGAGGACCCAGGAGCCTCGGGTGGCCCGGGCCACAGCGTTGCTCTGCTGGACACCTGGGCACCCCAGTTCCAGTCTGGCTTCCTGGGAGCCGGGTACCTGCTGCTGACTGACCCAGGCCCTGTCTCTGCAGATTGACCAGCTCATTGATTACGGGGCTGATATCCTGAGCCCGGTGACCCTCACTCAGGGGAACAAGGTGGCTGTGGGCACAGCCGTCGACTACGGGTATTTCAGATTCTACCAGGTGCGGCTTTGGGTCTCCCGCTGCTGATGGAGCTGGGCTGGGGCCTTCTGTGTCTCTGGGGAAAAGCTGGGGTGACAGCCCACCATGCACCCCAGAGCCAGCCCCTGGCCCAGTGGGAGGGGAGCCCTAGGCCCCCCGGCATGTCCTGCGGGCCTGACTGCCCGTGTCCAGCTTTCTGGGCACTGTTAGGTTTGTCCTCAAAGCACCGTGAGTGGAGGTGCCCCCCACCAGGGTCCCTGTGACGATGGGCGGGGGCTGGGCCTGCCCTCCTGGGTCACTGGTCACTGGTGGTGCTGTGTCCTGTGCTGCAGGACCGGAAGATCGCCCACTGCCCCTTCCATGTGCTGATGCCGGCTGAGCGGGAGACGTTTCTGGCCCGGAAGAGGCTCCTAGACCACATGGGCTTCCAGCTGCGCTGTGCCGTCCTCTCCAAGGAGAGCCAGTGGGACCCAAAGGCGCTGTACCTGAGCAAGCGAGGTGGGCCCAGGGGTGCCTCGGGGTTCCCCTGGGGGAGGGCGTGGGCAAGGCGTGAGGTGGGTGCTGCAGGCCGCCTGCTGGGCAGGTCCCCTGGCCCTGCCGTCCAAGGAGGCCGTGCAGGACCCGACGGGAGCCCCAGGACGTACTGTGGGAATGAGGCTGGGAGCCCCACGTTAGTGCCGGGGACCACAGGGTCTGAGTCCACCCTGCTGCCATGGGGTGGGGGTTAGGGGGCACAACCCCTGAGAAGGGTGAGGTGCCAGCCCAGCTTCCCAAGGCTGCTACAGGGCCTCCTGTGGGCAGCAGGGGGTCCTGGCCCCTTGGCACCTGTCGGTCTGCCTGCCACAGGACCACTTCATTCTCATGGGCTGGGGTCAGCGGACAGGCCCCCTCTTGCCCAGAGTGCCAGCAGGTCGGGCAGCACAGGAGGAGGGCAGAGGGCTGACTCTGCACTTCAGCGGGCAGCACCCTGGGCTGAGGGAGGGCCCTGCCCCACGGGTGCTGCCGGTCTGGGAGGTGAAGTCCTGGGCCACCCTGTCAGGAGTGCCCCCCACTCACCCCAACCTGCCTGCTGCTGCCCCCCCGCAGGCCTGCAGCCACCACCACCCCACACGCGGCCCCGCACACTGACCTGTCTCACTGTATCCTGCACCCTCCACCCTCAGGCTGGCACCCAAGGTTGGGCGGCCACAGGGCTGGTGCTGTGAGGGCCCCTTCCTGGCTGCAGACAGCCTCTTCTCTGGGTCCTGCAGGGGCGAGGGAGGGAGAGGCAGGGAGGTGTGACACCAGGGCACGGATCCCACCACGGGCTCCACCCGCACGACCTCATCTCCTCCCAGGCCCTGGTCCTGACCCCACCACACTGGGATTAGGGCTTCAGCATACGAATCTGGGGGGATACATTCAGCCCATAACCCCCCTTGCACCCCCCACTCCATGCCAAGGTGAGCTGCTGGCTCACGTGGCTGAGGGGGGCACGGGGGTTTGGGCACAGAGGCCCCTCGTGGTGTGTGGCATTGCTGACAGCACTGGGTGCTTCTCACCCCCGGGGCTCTGGGAACACCCAGCTGGGGGAGGCGCTGACCGGGCTCCCCCGCCGCCCTGGAACAGAGGGCAGCCTGGCGCCTCCATCCCCAGGGCCAGGCAGCAGCTCGGAGATCCCGCCCTTGGGGGCCATGCTCTGAATCTCACGGAAGGGTCCGACCCCATTCTCAGCAGTGTGGACCAGGGAGTCCCAGGGGGGACAGGCAGCGGGCTGGGGTTGCCTGTTCTTGGGCAGAACTGCACGTGGGCTGGCTCCTTACAGAGAACCTGGGGCAGAGGTGGTGGGAGGGCGCCCTCTGAGGTCAGAACAAGGCTTAAGGACCTCAGGGTCAGTCCCTTCGAAGAGCCTCCATTTGATTGAATGGGACCTGGAGCAGCTTACATCCCAGGGTGTCCCCCACACCAACAGAGCGGTCAGCCTGCAGTTCACGGTGATGGCCTCCCTCTGGGTCTGCTTCCGGGGCGGTCACAGAGAGCCCTGCCCAAGCCGCTGCCCCTCTGGCCTGTCCCGGGCCCCGCCTGCCTCCCTGCTGCGGGAGGGCCAGGCAGGCGGCCCGGCAGCCCCCCACCCCTGGGCACTGGGACCTGGAGGGCCCACAGAGCTCTGACGGTCTCTCTCGGCACAGCGGCGCTGACCCTCTGCCATAACCCAAGGCGGACAGGCACTGGCCAGCCCAAGGAGCCTCAGGCTGAGCCGGAGCGGTAAGTGCCAGCTGAGAGCAGCTGAGGGCGTCAGGGGGCTGCGTGGTGCTGCTGGGCCCCGGCTGGGCCCCCCGCACCCTGGCCCTGTTGCCGTGGTCCTGAGCCCTGTGGCCCTGCTGTCGGGCCCAGGTGTGGGTCACTGGGCCAACGTGGGGTGGCAGATGGGGGTGGCTACCAGTGGGGCTCCACGGCCTCGTGCATCTTATTACTCCCATGGGTACCTGGACAGCACCTGCCCAGTGGACCAGGAGAACAGAGCAGGCAGGGAGTGCGTCTGCTGGGGCTCCCATTTGTCCCGAAGCAGAGGACATGGCATGCCAGGCTCACCCTGGCCCTGCAGTGTGTCTGCTCCGGGCCTGCCCCTCCCACCCCACACCATGTCCTGGCCTCCTACCCAGCCCTGTTGGGGAGCACGTGGTGACTCCTAGGGCGAGGTGCCAGTTGCCTGTCCTAAATAGCCCTGTGCCGGACATGTCCCTATGGGGACTTGCCCTGTCCCTGTGCGAGTGCTTCCTCGTGTGAGGCAGCCCACTGCTCCCCACACCTGCCCTCCACCCCCAGCCTGTGTGGAGGGTCACCCTGTCCAGTGGGCATGGCAGGGCAGGCCCTGACTGACTCCTGCATGGCTGCCTCGTAGGATTCCCTTCTTCAAGTTCTGCTACCAGTGCGGCCGCTCCGTTGGGGTGCGCCTCATGCCCTGCACGCGCTGCTACGGGATCCTGACCTGCAGCAAGGCCTGTAAGAGCAGAGCCTGGGCGGACTTCCACGGGAGGGACTGTGGCGCCCTGATGGCCACTGGTGAGCAGGGATCAGTGCAGCTGCGGGGTGGCTGGCACGGGGTCACCATCATTCCCCAAAGTCTCAGATTCAAGCCACTTTCCAGATTTCCCAGAGGGCACAGAGGGCACTGAGCCAACCTGTCCTCCATGTACTGGGGTAACACCATGCCTAGAGTGCTCCCCGCTCCCTGGAGGTGGCTGTATGCTGATCCCACAGGGCTGGGACCCAATACCTAGGGCCTCCTGGATGCCTGGGGCTCTGCCCACACTGGGTCCACCAGGGCACTTGGCCTTGGGGCTGCTTCTGAGGGTTCCTCCAGGCCTGCCCGCCCAGGTGTCTCTCCAGGTATGGCCATCAGCAGGGTCCAGCCTCTAGAACCACCCTCCCCTCCCCACCTCCTCCCCTCCCCTCTGGAGCGACCTGAGGAGCAGCTGCGGGCGCGTGGGTCACGACTCCCAGGGTGGGCATCAGCGAGCGAGGCTGTCTGCAAAGCTGCCCTGGGATTGGCTGGGGAGGGGGCAAGCGTCACCCACCCTTTCTCAGAGAGTGTGCTGCTGTGGATGGAGAGGCTGGGCTGGCCCCTGCCCTTGGACCCTTGCCCCCAAAGCCACTCCAAGCGCCGACACAAGCTGTCACCTGTTCCCTCTCTGTAAAGCTAGGCTTCTAATTCCAGGCCCCACAGTGGGGGTCACCCAGAGTCTGGGCACTGCTCCTTGGGTGGGGGACAGCCTCTTGGAAGAGCAGTTGCAGCTGGCCCTCAGGCCTTGCCGTATACGCCACACACACACGCAAGCAGGCAGCAGGACTCGACCAGTGCAACCCTCTCCCCGAGTGGGCTGGGCTCGGGTCGCTGGGACCCCTCTGTCGCAGGAGGCACAGCCCCGGGGTCAGTCTGCATTCCTGAGGCGCGTGCCTCCACGTCCCTGGGGCCTGCCCAGGCCCCTCACGCTCCTCTTTCCCTCGCCCAGGGGCCTACCTGGAGGACATGTCCTGCCGGGTGGAAGAATCCCAGTAGAGGAGCGGCACCTGGTGCCTGAGGCCTGGGCCGTCCTGATTCTTAACTGCCCACACCTGCACTTTGGGGTGGCCTCTGGGCTGCGGGCCCCTGGAATCTTCCAGCCTAACGTGGGGTGCCTGCACCTGCATGCCTGAGCATGGCAATGTCTCCCTCACTTGCAATAAAGTGACCCCTCTGGGTGTGTTTTTACCCCCCTCTGCCCTGCTCAGCCCCGACCCAGCAAGCCCAGAGCTTCCCAGGGCTCTGCGCCCACCACCTGTCCCTCGGATCTCCCAGGCCCCTCGAGACCGCCCGCCTGTCAGGAGAGGAGGATGGCTGGGCGGGTCAGGGTCAGGACTGGGGCACCCGCTAGAGATGATGCTGGAGGGTCACTTCTGCACGTCTGCAGGGTGTCTGGAGGCTTCCCAGGAGCCCAGCGCCCCAGCTCTCTAGCGCCGGCTCACGAGGCGCGGGATCGGAGCACCCTGATGTCCGAGACAGTCATTCCTTCCGCGTGTATTTACTGAGTGTCCGTGGGTGCCAGGCGCGTGCCAGGAGGCTTTGCTATTCAAATCACCTGTGATTGGGATGGAAGCGGGATGGGGGTGGGGGAAGGCTCTGCGCCAGGAACGGGGCCGCAGGAGGCTGGGCTGTGCGCACGGGTCTGCGTTCACGGAGAGGGCGGGAGGAAGGGGCGGGGCCTCAGAGCGCGGAGGTGGTGGGCGTGTCCAGGGCAGAGGGGGAGGGGCTTGCTGCTGACAGCAGGGCGTGAGGCGGTTGGGAAAGGGGGTGATGGAGCCTGCATGGGGACCCCATCCAGGCTGGCTTTTTGCTGGCTTTCCCACCAGTGGCTTTCAGTCCCAGGCAAATTCACTGCTGATTTGTTAAGACTGAGTAATGACAATGGAACATTCTTGGGGGTGACAGGATTTACACCCAGCTTTATTCCCACGGTGACAGGTCAGTCACTAGAATCCCGTCCACTCGGAGCGAGTCTGCAGGCAGCAGGCCGGTCTCTGCCCCTGGGCCCCTCTGCCCCACAGCCTCTCAGTCTCTGTCCTCGGCGCTGCCGCCCCTCCTGCCTCTGCAGCCGTGCAGCCCAGGGCCCTGGGTGGAGCTCTTTATATAGAGTCAGTAATAACCTACTGCCCACACGTGGGCAGTGAGCAAGCCCACCAGGGCCAGGTGAGAATCCTGGTCACAGGAACGCCCATTTTCTCTACACTGGTCGAGGAAGCCCCACCCACATAGTGGTTTTGTTGCATATCATTGGTCTCTTGTCAGAGATGGGGCTCCCTATGGGTCAGTTTGCGGGGTCACCCAGGTGATGCTCTGGGAGGGGGTCAGGAAGGCTCTGGGCTGGAGGGAGACACGGCCCCTGCTTTGCTCTGGAGTGGAGTGGTTTTGTGCCCAGCAATAGCCAGTTCCAGCCTGTGGAGGGCCCTCCCGGTGGGGGCGTTGACCCCAAAGGGCTGTGGGAAGCTCCCATTAGATCTGCCGGGAAGGAAGAGGCTCCTGTGGAGTGCTGCATAGTATGCGTGTGCAAGAAAGAAAAGATAGAGTACTCTGACCCCAGGAAGTCATCACTCGAGTGTGTGTCCTTCCAACCCATGTGTCTATGCAGACAGACACACACAGCACACATGTGCGTCTGAAAGTGGGGGCATGATCCATATATTCTAAACTAGGCCATGGGCATCCTGCATTAGTATTTTTCTGCAGCATCATTTTCCCTAAATGAAAATGATTTTATTATTCTAATTATGCAGGCAATACATGCTTGTTAAAAACAGGAGAATAAAGAGAGTGAAAACCACTCTAATCTTGACACTCAGGATAAATGTCCTGAACACACTCCTTTAGGTTTTGATCTGCACACACATGTGCACGTGTGCACATCCCCAAGCACCCCCCCAGTGCACTCACGTGCTCCCTCCACTTATTAAAACAGGGGGCTTGGCTTTGCAGTGCGAGCCCACCTCTCGGCCACCATGGCCCAGGAGCGTCTGCTTGGTGCCTCGCTGAGGGCACGCAGCCGTGGTGTTCGCTCGTGGAAGGACACGGCATGCACATGTAGCCCATTTTTCCCTTTGGCTAAATTCAGATAAATATTCAGATTTTAAGAGCATTCCCATTTTCAACATTGTATTCTTAGGGTGCCCTCTGGGGAGGCCGGTGAGCACATCTGGCCCCAGGCCGTCTTGTGGCACTGCCACCACAGCCCACCTCGTCCAGCCTCTGGTGGGCCGGAGCCAGGGCTGAGCGTGCTTCCCACACGCCTACTCATGTCCGTTTCTCCCCCTGCCCTCTGACCCTCTCCTGGCGTCTAAGCGCTCGCCCCCCGCCCACTGTCCTGTCCTGCCTGCTGCAAGGGCCCTCTCCCCGTCTGACCTGTGCTGTGTGGACGCTTTGTTCCATCAAACCGCATGCCCTCCCGTGGTGGCTGATCTGCGGGTTCAGGAAGCGATCCCCAGATGAGGTCACACAACGATATGCCCAGACTTCAAAACGGTTTTCACGCACTATTGTTTTACCTGTTAGGTTTTTAATCAGCCTGAAATGAATTTTTGTGTGAGCTCTGAGAGCCACCGGGCTTCTTCCAAGTGCAGGTGCTGATGGCGTGACCTGGTTCCGTCTGCACGCGGGCCCAGGTGCAGGGGTCCCGCCGTCATCCCGTTTCCCCATGAAATGCACGGCTGCCGCCCCAGACTCTCAGATGATCTGCAGATTCAGCTTGTCAAGTCCAAAAGGTCTTGTTGGGCCTTTATAATGATTTTATTCAGTTTGATTGGGAGCGATGAGTTCTCCAGGCCACGACACGATGCTGTGTGGTCAAGTGTGATGGTTTCTTTTATAAATCGGACGGGACCTCTTTTGCTTTTCCCCCTCACATCCAGCCTTTCAGGAAGTCTGCTCAGCTCTGCATTTAAAGTAGTCAATTGGGCCTCTTCTAAAACCTGCCCCCGCCATGCCCGGCCTCCTCTCTGCCGCCACGGCCACCAGGGCTCCAGGCCAGCCAGAGGGCAGCCCGCCGCTCCCGTCAGAGCCCTTGTTGCCCTGCGCTGACCCCCCAAGGGGCTTCCTCCCCTGAGTGTCCTGTGGCCCCTCCCGTCTTCCACCCCCAGATGCAGGCTGCCACTTCCCTCGTCTTCTGGGTCAGCACATGCCCGGGGCCTCCTGACGGCAGCTGTGGGGCACCCAGGATACCATAGAGGAAAAGATACAGGCTTCCAGGCCTGGGGGAGCTCAGGCCTGGGAGGGCGAACTGCTGGGTGGAGGTGTGCCGTGACTGTCGGACTCCACAGGGTGGCAGAGCCTCAGCTGCTGCTCAAGTGCCAGCGGCCAGCGTGTGCCCATGGAAGGGGCACGGATAGGACACCCTGCCTAGGCCCCACAGGCTCCTGGGAGTTCACGCTTTCTGCCCCCACTGGATGAGGGACAGCCGCTGCTGTGCCCTTGTTCCCAGCTCCTGGGGTCGTGGGCCACGGGCTGGCGGATGACCCTTCCTCTGGCCAGCCTGCAGTGGCCTTAGATGGCAGTGGCCGTGGTAGGCAGCCTCATGATTTTACTGGAGTGCGTTCAAACACCAGTTTCTTAACAGGATCACATTTTATGGACTGCTACCTAAGGCCAGTTGTAGCTTAGGTCATTAGCGCTCTGTGGGTTCATGTCCCCCTGACTATTTAGTGGGTGCTGCCCGTCCTGCAGGTGATGGGCCTCCCACCTTGTCCTGTGCCTACACCCGGCCACACACATTTACAGCTTGGGCCATCGGGAGATCTGGCTGTGTCCCCTTCAGGATCTTCTCAGCATGCCCTGGTCACTGCAGCCTCTGGGGGGAGAGGGCCTCGGTGGGCCCCGCTCTGAGCCCTCCCATGACACGGTCCTCAAGACTGCCTGGCGCAGGGGGGCATCTGCAGCCCTGACACCAGGGCCGCTGTGGGCCACCCAGGCTGGTTCTCCGACTCGGACAGCTCGGCCTTGGTGCTGCCTGTGGTCAGCTTTCCCTGCACAGACTAGGTTGTCTGCTCCACGGAGCGGAGGCCCAGCAGGGCCTGGCGACTAATGGGGGCCTAGGTGTGCCCGGAGGGAGAGGTCCTGGGGGGCCCAGCCTGGAGCCCCTCTGCGTGCTCTGTGGGATGGCAGGCCTTGAGGGCAGGAGTGGAGGCCAGCCGGGGCCTTGGGGTGAGCAGGAGAGGCCGGAGGTCATGGGGTCAAGGTTTGGTGGGAGGGGTTGGAGGGTCAGGGTGCGCAAGGGCCTAGTTCAGTGCAGAGAGCACAGTACCCTGTGGGCACCCGAGGGGCATGGCCGCAGAGGCGGGGCTCCCTGGCTCAGGGAGGCGTGGCAGAGCCACTGGGGTGGCCATCTCAGCGGCGGTCATGAGCCGCAGGACCATAGCTGGGGGTGGGGGTGGTCTCAGGACTGGTCCTGTGGGGCCTGGAGGGGCTGTGGGAGCTGGGCACCACCCACCGGGCTGGGGGGGTCAGAGGAGCGTGATTTTCTGCCGCCTTGTCTGACTGCGGGGTGTGTGTGTGTGTGTCCTGGGACCCTCCCTCCTTCCTGCCCCTCTGGGCCACCCACTTGGACTCTCAGGTTCTCTGTCAGGCTGGGAAAGAGATGCTCTGCCACCTGCCCCGGTCCCATGAGGCCCGCCCTGAGCAGCTGAGGTGTGCGGCCAGTCGGGTGACGTCAGAGCGGGCAGTGGGAGAAGCGGCCCGGGAGTGGGTGTGAGTGGTGGGCCCTGGCAGAGAGGCCAGAGGGCAGGACAGGGCCCAATGGTGGCTGCACTCTGGTGGAGCAGGGACAAGGGGTGCAGAGGAGCTGGAGGGCCCCACTTAGAGCAGGGGGCCAGTGGCAGCTGGGCAACAAGGATGCATCTGACGGGGAGCCCATGTCCCCTGTGCCCAAGGGGCAGGGGCAGTGGCGGTGGGAGGCCCTGCCCAGGAGGTAGAGGGGCCAGTCTGGTGGCCACACCCCCAGCTGCCTCGTACCTGGGCTCTCGGGAGAGTGGGCAGCGGGTGGTGTCCTGAGGGGTGGTCAGGCAAGGCTGGGGAGCCTCAGGAGGAGACGCCCAGGAGGCTGCGTGAGGGGTGTCACAGAGCTGGAGGCCAAGGCCGGGCAGGAGGCCTGGAATGCGGGTGATGGATAAAAAAGGGTCTGGAATTTTCTGGTGTCCGGGTTCCATCAGGAAGCTGGTGTTTGGTGTCTGAGAGATGGTTGGTGGGGGAGGCCAGGATGGGTCCCAGGAAGGACACAGGACTCAGGGCCAGGGGCTGCGGGCTTCCCTCCCACCCAGGGGGCAGCCCATGCCGCCCTCAGAGCCTGGGAGCCAGGCCCCTGCCCCTGCTACTCTTGCTCCGGCTCCTGGCTCGGGCCAAGGCTCCCCGCTGGGTTTTGGTTGTGGACGCGTGTGTGTAAGTGAACATCCCCGCCCTACAAAGCCTGAAGGCCTGACACAAACCTGGATCCGACCTGGCACAACATTGAAAAATTTCAGAAATCAACAAAACTCTAAGAAGAGCCCCAGAGCTGCCACCGCTCTGGTGGGACAGGTGTCCACACACGCCCACAGGTGTCCACACCGAGGTGCGCTCTTCGGATGCCTGGTTTGCAGACGCCCAGCACGACTGCCCTCAGCCCGGCCAGGGGGCCTGCATCTCCCCAGGACGGGTGCAGGGCTGCGCTCTCCTACCTCCGGCCAGGTGGGGGTCCCCGCGTGCTTCTGGCTGTGGCCTTGGCTCCTGTCCTCGCCCATCGGGGGCTTCCCACCCGCCCCACGGCGCCTCTCCCTCTTGCTGGTCTGTGTGTCCACGTGCGGCGCGGCCCTTGTGCTGTGTCCCTGGGACGGCCTGCTGCTCCTTAGGACGTGTGCTCCGCTTTGAAGAGTTTCTTTCCACCTCTTGGCCCCTTTTCCATTCAAAACGTATTTTTCTGTTGGTAGCATGGAGGAGGGGCCCTGCTCTGTCAGTGCCACGGGGCCACCAGCGGCCTGGCTCCATTCGTTCCATGGGCTCTTCTCCCCACGCCCTGGCAGCCGCCCACTGCCCACCTGCCCTGCTCCACCCGTTCGCCTTTCCCAGAGCGCGGCCTGGTGGGGCCGAACGATGTGGACTCCAGGGGCCTCGCGGGGTCCCACACCTGCTGCCGGTCGCCTTTGCCCCCTGCCCCCTGCTGCAGACCCGGGGCTCCTGGTGGGGGTAGGGGGTGCTCAGCTGCATTAGGCTCCCACCTCTCTGTGTTCCTGTTCATGCCGCATGGCTCACGGACGGCCTTCCCGCTCGGGCTGGTCACTCATGCGCCCTGGAGCTGGCCCTGGGGGGTGGGGACTCATTCTTCCCCCTCAAGGGAGTCTCATTCTGCCTCGCGGGGTGCCTTCATGTCTGCTCTGTCTGCTGTCAGCAAGGACCCAGGGCGCCGATGCTCAGGGAGACGCTTCCTGCGCGGAGCCCTGGCAGCAAGGCTTCCTGGGCCTCCCCTGGCCAGCAGGGCAGTGGTGTCCCTTCCAGGGCATCCAGAGCACCCCAGGGAAATTACTGCATCTGCAACCCTGCCCTCTGTGGCCCCCCCCGGGGTTTTTAGTGCGTGGGGCTTAGCACTCCTGGGACCTCAGATCACTGCTGAATTTGTGACATGCTTTGATTTCATCCAACATTTCAACGGATCTGCCGGGAAGGTGGTCATTTCTGCAGCGTCCTGTGTTGCCAGAACCCCTTAAAAGCAGACACTTCCCAGTGTCTCCTGCTCCCTTGTGCTGTCCCATCAGGAAGGTCATCCTGCTTCCCCAGGGCCAGTGCTGACGCATATTTTGAGATGCCCCATGCGTTTCTCCCCAGCTTGTTCACTGCTTTTCTAGGTGGGGCCTAGAAATGGGTTTATGCTGGAGCCCGTGGAGGCTCCTGTTTGTATCTGCAGGCCACATGAGGAGGGTGGGAGGCTCAGATGCACCAAGGCGGCATTGCAGGGTCAGGGGCCACATCTGGGAGGCTTCCTGCTGCACGGGGTGCCTGCTGGGGTCTCCTGGGACCCACCTGTACTGCACCACCTCCCCTAGACTCTGCCCCACCTGTGATGGCTCTGACATGTCCTTGCTGTCTCCAGTTTCCAAGGACATGGACCCTGGGTTCTGACCCTCCCACCATTCCTTGGGGATTTAGAGTTGGGGCAGCTGTCCATCCTGAAGTGGACCTCATATCAGATTAAAAACATAATTTCTAAACAGGTTTTCTCCAGGGGAAGAAATGCTTCGTGTCACCTGTGTGCGTGTGCGTGCACACAGGCATCTTGAATGTACAATGCACATGTACACGTGCCTCACTGTGGACACCCGTGCTGGCCTGCCCAGGCCCTGTGTGGGTCGGTCAGGAAGTCTGAGCTTCCTGGATTCCTGTGAGGAGGGTGCAGAGGCCAAAAGCCAGGGAGGGGCCTCTCCCTGACCAG
Source organism: Manis javanica (assembly GCF_040802235.1). Taxonomy (NCBI): domain Eukaryota; kingdom Metazoa; phylum Chordata; class Mammalia; order Pholidota; family Manidae; genus Manis; species Manis javanica. The sequence goes on from NC_133167.1 coordinate 989,324, forward strand.
CTCCTGTACTGGGGCGGGCAGGGCTTGGGGCCCACTGGCTGTCCTGTGCTTGATGCCCACCTCACCTGTGCCCTCCTTTCCCCAACAGGGAGAATGTACTGGGCTCTGTTCACAGAGAACTCCAGGAAGCCCTTGCAGCCTCTGGGCAGGGCGGCGAGCCGGAAGCCTGAGATTCACAAGGGGCCACACCCGTCAAAATGCTTCCATTCCACCCACAAGCAGGAGTGAGCCGCCAGCTGCCCACCTGACTCCACGGGGCTCTGCAGCCTCCTAAGGCCATCTCCCAGCCTGCCAGGGAATGCCTTCACCCCACCCCAGCTGGGAGGAGTGGGGCCACCACCCTGGGCCTCGAGGGGGTGGGAGGGGGAGCCTGAGGTGGTGCTCTGCGGGGCAGGCCCAGGGGTGCATAGGGAGCTGCAGCCACCCCCATAGAGCCACGTTCTCCCTCCACGTGCACTGCCCAGCTCACTGTGCCGAGGGGCTTGCTCCTTGGTCCTGGGGCCCAGTGGCTGGGCTCTCAAGCTCTCCAGGCCCCCCGGAGACGCTTTGAATATTCATGTGGTAGACCAGCATGGGCTGAGCACCCAATAAAGTGGCCCTCCAGTGGCTGCCGCCTCTGCACTGGCCTCTAGCTTCCAGCCAAGGAGATGGTGTTGTCATGCTTGCAAGGCTGGTGCCCAAGCAGCGGAGCAGGGCCCACCCTTTGGGTGAGAAGGGGGCTGGCAGCTTTGTCCCAGGGACTGTGCAGGGCTCTTGGGGAGGCAGGAAACAGGGTGGGGGTCCCTGCTCTGGCCGGTGATGGGGGGGGTGTCACGCTGGGGACAGCTGGATATCGGACAGTCTGCCAGGCTCAGCTTCAGAGCTCTGGTCCCCAGGCTGGGGGACTGGGCACCTCTGAGGCTACTTGGCAGAACTGGAAGCTTCTACGGGCATGTGTGTCCAGGGTGTGCCCAGCAGCCTCAGGGCCACTCTGTTGGCTGTGATCTGCTGCCGTCCTCATAGGCCCTAAGTCACACCCAGTGTGCACGGCCTGCGGGCACTCCTTCAGGGCCATGTGGGGCAGGGTCACAGAGGCCACCAGGTCTCCAGCCTTTTATTCATACAAGAACTCAAGAGCATACATTGCCAGCTGATACTGGGCAGCAGATGGGCACAGCAGGCCTGGCTGCCACTTGGCCTGTGACGGCAGGGCACCCTCTCCAGAGACGCATGACGGGCAGGCCAGTGCGCAGGCCCCTGTGGGCTGTCCGAGTGTGGCACCAGGGCTGTCACCGGCTCTGAGCCCCAAGAGTCCAGTTGCCCTCAGCCCAGCCCCCAGCCCCAGCACTACAGGGTTATTACAGGGTAGGCGTGCCTGTGGGATGGGGCTGCCCTGTGGCCCTACACTCAGTGCATTGGTGGACTGTGCCTGCGGCCTGACTGGTGGCCAGAGGCCTCCTACCCTGGTGAGGGGAAGCGAAGCAGCGCTAAGTGGCCTCTGGTGCTGGCTCAGACTGCGGTCCCTGGCCATGGTGGCTGCAGCAGCTGGGGCCCAGGGGGAAAGGGGCCTCAACAGCCCCACTGCCAGCATGCGTCTAGATCCCGGCACAGGTCACCTGGGTCCTCCAGAGCTATCTGGAGGAGCTGTGGAAGCTGCTCTTGGTCTGCAAATGTCTGCGTGTCTGGAAAAGCCCTTACCTGTCAGAGCTCCCCCAGGCCTCCTGCAGCTGGTGGGGGCAGGGAAGGGACCCAGGCATCCCTCTCGTCTGCAGTGCCAGGTCTTGCACTGCCTCCATTCCAGGCCTGCATCACCCTGAGCTGGGACCTGGCGTGGGACAGGGAGGCCTGGGGGCAGGATGGGGCAGCCGCTCTGCATAGCGGGACGTCTTGTGCTGGCGTGGGCCTGCAGGGCCTAATGTAGTGAGGCCATCTGAAGAGGTGCCCACATCTGCACAGGCCAAACCTGCCCCCAGCTCCCCATAAAGCCGGACGTGGTGAGCCACGGACACCTGGCCTTTGTCAAAGATGGAAGTCTAGGTGGACTCATCAGAAAGGAGCCTCCTCAAGACCAACCTTGCCAGACAGGAACTCACCCTGACCCTGGGGGCCACAGTGTCACCGGGGCCTGGCTGAGGCTGTAGGGTTCATGCATAATCTCAGAGGCCCGGCTAGAACCCGATGCCCTCCCTGGGATTCCTGGGGTGCTGAGAGGTGAGCCTTGACTTCTGACACCTGGAGCCCCGAGTTCTCAGCAGCAGGAGGCAGGGGAGGAAGGCACAGCTGGCTCACACCCTCCAGCGGGGCACTGCTCAGAGCCGCCGCCTCGCTTCTACTACGGGCAGGGGCTGGGGGGAGAGGCGGCGGGCAGGCAGGAGGGCGCCACTGGTGTCCCGAGGTCCCTGAAATACATGGCTTTTTGGGGACATTGTTCCCAGCTGACCTGAGGGCCTCGTACAAAATTAAAAGCCAGGGTGGCCGGCAGAGTCAGGCCTGGGAGGCCAGCGCCACCTGCCCACGCCAGCGGTCACAGAGCCGCGGCCCCTTGCTGTCCCTCCCTGACCGCTCGGGGGCCTCGAGGCCGAGAGGAATTAAATATCATCTGTTTTGCATTTTGGCAAAGTCAGTCAGTCCTTGGCTCTGTCCCTGGGGCCGGGGGCAGTCACCGCCACCGCGGCCCGGCTGCTGGGAGGACCAGGGCGAGGAGGAGCACGAGGCGCGGGCGGGCCTGGGGGCGGCCTGCGGCTGAGGCGTCCTGGCCCTCCCGTTCCGACAGGCCAGGGAGGGCATGGGTCAGCGGTGTCCGTGAGCTGGAGCCCTTCTTGCTGACCCTTCGGCCACAGACGTCATCTGGGCAGCCGTCTCCACTGCCTGAGCCACTGCTGTCATCACCTGGGGGGGACAGGAGGCTCCAGCAGACCAGCCCGCCCTGCAGGCCCCGCGTGCAAGCATGCCCCCCGCCCCATCAGCCCCCATGCCGAGGGATGCCAGCTCCACCCTGAACACAGCAGCCTGAATCCTGGGGCGCTGCCGCCCCCTGGGTCTGCCAAGGTCCCACTGTGGTGGGCACACGACTGGGGGCACTCAGCGTCCACGCCCAGGCGGCAGAGTCCTGGAGCCCACTGCCGGGACACGGGGTCTGGGAGGGCCCCCTCCCCGCACACTCCCCCAGCTGGCAGCGCTCTGTGGCACCCGGCTGACCCATGACTCTCGGCCCCAGGAGCCCGGCCCTCACTGGCGTCCTGGAAGTCCACGTCATCGCCGCCGTAGGCGCCACGCAGCCGGTTGGTCATGACCTTCAGCCGCATGATCTGCTGGCGGGCGGCCATGTCGGGCTTGGTGATGTCCACCTCCACCTCGGGGTTGTTGATCTGGTTAGCCAGGCCATCACCCATCACCTCGGGAAGGTACCTGGCGCCAGAAGGTAGGCCTGGGTCACTGCCCTGGTTCCTGCCAGGACTCTTCACCCCAGCATGCCCTTCTGCTCCTCTCCTCCCACCTGGGCAGCACAGGCCCTTTGGGGCCAGCAGAGCCTGTGCAGCCCCACAGCAGCAGGGGGCACTCGCCCCGAGCCTGCCTGGTGCGTGCTGCGGGGAGCTGGCACGTGGTGAGGATTCGGCTGGTCCAGGCTGCGTGTCCTGCTGTGTGTGTGTCCTATGTCCAGAACGGCTGTGGGCCAGAAGAGGGCCCACCTGAGGCCCCGCAGGAGGAGTGCCGTGCTGTCAGCCCGGTGCACCTACCGGCCCTTGGCCATCCCGTTCCAGCAGCGGTCATCACCAGCAGTACTCATGGCCATCTTCTCGCTGCACAGTGTCCCCGGGAGGCTGATCCAGAAGTCCTGGGCATCACGCAGCTGGGCCTTGGCCTCGGAGACCTGCGGGGCAGCGGTCAGGCCACTGGATGGCCCCGCCCATTCTGCCCTCCCCGCCCCTTGCCCACCCAGGGTGTGGCAGCTGGGGGCCACTCACCAGCTTTTCCAGCATGCCTGTGGGTGGCTTCTCCTGCAGAGCTAGCTTGCCCTGGTGCCGATTCTCCTCGGGCCCGGGGGCCTGAGGGTTCACTTTGGGGTTCCCGCAGCCCTGGATGACCTGGGAGGAGACCACAAGGGTCTTGGAGGGCACGAAGCCCATTCTGGGATGCCTGTCCCACGCCCACCATGCCCGCCTGCCTGTACCTTGGCCGTGAGCGTGTCCTTGTTGTCCTGGAGGGTGTTGATGGCCTCTGCCAGCCACAAATGCACATTGCCGATGACGTTCTCTGCACCCAGCGGGCCCCAGAACTTGTCGGTGATGAGCACCATGGAGTCTGGCACAGGTGTGAGCACATGCACAAGACATGAGGGACACATGCACGTGGGTGTGCCACATGGCAGTTCGTGCATGCGTCGTGAGTTGACACACACATCGGCTTGCTTCGGGCCTGCCCACGTATACACAGGCTCGTGTGTGTTCTGGAAGGCACATACGTCAGTCACGTTTATGCTGGCTCACTTTAGGCCATCGCATGTACACATCACGTGTTCTGGCATGCATGTGTGCTGGCCCACATGCTGGCCCACGAGCATGTCATGTGAGTGTTGGGGTACTTGCTGAACGGGAAAAGACAAGGACCAAGACCCAGAAGGCCTCCCAGGCAGCCGTCTGAGCCACACTCCAGTCTGGACGCTCAGAAGGAACCCTTGTCCCTCGACCCTGGGGGCCGCCCACCTCCCAGGGCCCCGGCCAGGCACGGAGGACAGGCCCAGCTTCAAGCCACTCCTGCAGGCCCTGGGCCCCTCTGGTGTGCAGCGGCAGTGAGGGCTCACCCAAGAGGTTTCTCCACTCGGCGTCCAGGTCGGCCTGGTTGGCCAGGCAGCCCTTGAGCACATTGCGGCAGTAGTCCGGGCAGGGCCGGGCGCCAGGGACTCCCAGGCAGTGTGCACAGTACACCAGCTTCATGACAGCTCTCGAACATTCCGGACCCAGGGGCACCTGCAGAGCAAGGCAGCCTGAGCCCGGCACCAAGGAGCCTGGGGCGGGGAGTCTGCGTGGGGGGCAGGAGGCCCCAGCGGGACCCGGCCTGGCCCAGGCCCTCCTCGGGCTCTCTTCTCAGATGACCAAGCGGCCTGGTGGCCGTGGAGGCAGTTGTCCTGACAGTCACATCCAGTGCCGCGACTCCTGGAACACGGCTGTCACTGGCCCTCGGGGCGGGGGTGAGCATGCCCACCTGGCATGCAGATGCGGGACGAGGTGCAGGGGTCGGGGTGACCAGTCGGGAGCCCCAGCTGGCAGGAGGGGGCTCACACCTGTGCCTGTCTGAGGCCGAGTGGGTCTGACACGCCTGCCCTGTGGGGGGGCACCCTGCCCACCTGCATGGCCCTGGCCTCGGGCCTTAGCCTCTCCGGCCTCCGGGCACAGGCCCCACTCGCCTCTTGCCCCTACCGTGCGGTTGGCTCCGTGCCCATCCCCACGCCCCTCTCCCCCCACTTCCTGCCTGGGACCTAGGCTGGTCGGGGACAGGACTGAACAGGAGAGGAGGCCACCTGGGGCTACGCCTGCTCACAGCAGAGCACATGCCCAGGCCTAGGGCGGCAGCCCAGGGGCCCGCATGCTTCCGGGAGCCCCGAGCAGTTCTGCACACCTGGACGACCTTCCGGACTACATCGCTGGCCACGCCCAAGCCCTGCACGAAGGAGCGTGCTGCCACAAAGGCGCGCGTGGCGCGTAGGCGCAGCTCGCGTGGGGCCTCCCCGAAGGGCCGCAGCGCCTCGGCCTGCTTGCCCAGGCAGTCCAGGTAGTCGTCGGGCAGCAGCAGCTGCGGGTGCAGCTGCTTGAACAGGTGCTCCAGCAGGTGGGCCCAGAACTCAGCCAGTGCCTCCTGCAGGTGCAGGTTGGCGCCGCGGTAGTAGAGGCGCAGCTCCGAGTACAGGTCGCGGAAGGCCCCGGTGCTCTGCGCATACAGCTCTCCGAAGGCGCTGGGGAAGGCATCCTGCAGGGCCCGCTCGGAGTCGTTCAGCAGGCGCTGGAAGTGATCTGGCCACGGGGAGGCAGGTGTGAGGCCCTCCCGGGGCTCCTGCCTCTGGCCCACCCCTGCAACGCTGTGGCAGGCAGACCGGGATGGGAGGGCCCCCTGCGGGGCGCCTGGTGCTCCTAGAGTCGGCTGAGTCCCGGGGTGGGGCTCGCCGGGGGGCGGTGGGGGTAGGAGGGCCTGGGGGGCCCTGCTTCTTCCCAGCCACTCTCCCTTCTTGCCACCCACCCCCACGTCAGCCCTTGGGCCCTCCTGCCCTAGGGGTGCTTGGGCCTCTTCAGGTCTGTTCTCCACCCCGCCTGTCTCTGGGGCTCTGCTGGGCCTCCTGCCCCATCCCCGCCTGTCTCTGGCTCCTGGGTGCCTTTGCTCTGGCTCCAGAAGGTCCAGCTCATCGCACCCCCTAGAAGCCCACCTGAGTTGCAAGGGGGACTCCTGAAACTCCTGGGACATGCCCAGCACCCCAGACAGGTGTTCTGAGACCTTCCCAGGGGGCAGGGGATGCTCCACATCCCCACACTGGGGCCCCGAACGGCACCCTGCCCCCCTGACCACGAGACCGCAGACCCATAACTGCATGGACCGCCGCCTTGGACCCGTCCCGGAGGGCTGGGGCTACCCTTCCCACACAGGTTGGGGGACCCTGGGAAGCCAAGGGTTTTCATCCCCACCCAAGGCCTCAGGCCATATGGCCTTTGGTGGCAGGAGACCCGTTTCGGGTGGCTGCAGGACAGCAGGGAGGAGTGGTCAGTCCAAGCATCCATCCGAGTCCAGCTCCCACTGCGGGACCGGCTCCCGGTACTGCAGCCATCAGCCCGGTTACATACGGAGCCCGCCCCAGCCCCATTCCTGTGCAGTGTCTTGCTCTGGACCAGGCCCCAGGCAGCCGCCCCTGCAGCTTTGAGGGCTGGGTGTCCTGAACACAGCGACCTGAGGCCCAGCCAAGCCTGGCTGTGGGGGATAGGGGGAGGGCCAGGGGAGAAGACTCCTGGGGACACAGGTGGGCCTGGAAGGGGATGTAGGGTCATTTTAAACACAAATCAATGTCCCAAATGGGTGTGTTCACACATTGTGGGAGGCCACAACATCAAAAGGTGGGAACCTGCTAGTGGGCAGTGGAGAGGTCGCCACAGAGCAGAGCCCACAGGACAGACTCGGGCGGCAGGGGACGTGGATCCTATCACAGCAGGGAGGAGGAGGACGGCGGGACGGGGCCAGGGAAGGACAGAGGAGCAGGGTCAGGTGGCACGCTGGAGGGGGGCCGGCTGGATGTGCTGGCTGGGAAGGAGCTGGGGGAGCTCAAGGCAGCAGGTCTCGGTGACATTAGAGGGACGGGGCTGCAGGGAGAGGTGCAGCAGAGCCCCACACCCAGACAGAACCAGGAGCACCAGCCAGGGGGCGGCTGGAAGGGGCCTGGGAAGGCTTGCTCCACGTGCCATCACGGGGCACACAGATGGTGCAGCTGACCAAACAGGGACAGAGGCCAATCACAGCTGCTGGCCCAGCTGCTGTGTGGAAACAGACTGGGCTTGCCCACTGCCCGCCCCCGGAGCACGGGCTGCCCCTCCTTGGGGGCCTACATGGCTGGCTGCTGCGGGCAGGACCAGAAGCCGAGGCCCAAGAGCCTCGATGGAAGCCATGCTGATTCCCAAGAGCGGGCCTCAGGTGTCCACTCTCCTCGGCTGGGCCCCTGCCCCGTGCTACCAGCCTGCCAGGGCACCTTCTTCCTCCACCCAGACCTAGGGTTTCAATCTCAGCTCAGAGGTCATTTCCTAGTGAACCCCCCAAATTTCAGTCCCTAAGTGCTAACCCTCCCACCCTGACCCCGCTCCTGGGGAGGGGCCCTGCCTGCGGCTCCCCCTCACCGTCAAAGCCCCGCAGCTGGGTGGACAGCGTGCCCTGCAGGGCGCTGCCGCTGTCGCGGAGGGCGGTCTCCAGCTCGGAGCGGCTGCGGTTGGCCAGGTTCTCCTCCATCTCGCTGGTGCAGCAGGTGTAGCCCTGGGGGCAGATTCGCAGGTGCTCGCCTGCAGGGAAGGGCCTGTGTGAGGCACAGACGGCCTGGGGGCAGGCTGGGCCCCAGACAGCTCAGCCCTGAGGGGCAGCCTGCCTGCAGAGTGGGTGTGGGTGCAGACAGAGATGGGGCACAGATCAGGGTGGGAAGCAGGGGTGCAGGGAGGGTATAGATGGACAGACATCCTGGCCCCTGGGCCCCTCCCAAGCCCCCAGCCCTGTCTGCTGCCACAGGGAGCAGGGCCATCCCAGGGTCCCCTGAACGGTTCAGTCACACCTGTGCCCCCGCACAGGGCGGCCTGGGGGTCCTCAGTGTGGGGTGGGGTGGGCTTCTAGACACAAGGCTCATTCTGAGCCCACACACTGCCCTTTGCCCAAGAGAGCCAAGAGCCCCCTACCCCACCACAGCCCTGGTGCACGCTCACAAAGCAGACAGCAAGCCCAAATGCCCTACTCACCAGGGGGGGTGCCTGGTGACTGCCAGTCCTAGGCTGGCCAGGGGTGGTGGCCCCCAGGGCATGCCGACCCCGTTGGGACAGGGCCTGGACACAAGTCTGCTGGGGGCCCCGTGTGAGCCGCCAGCAGGACACCCCTGTGCCCCTTCAGGTGTCTGCCCTCCCTCAGCCTCAGGGCCCTACCACGGTGGCAGGCCCCTGGTGGGTAAGGCCAGGCTCCAAGCCAACACAAGCTTGCAGGCCCACAGGGGCCCTGAGTGTGGGCGCTGCCTCGGGCTACCTGGCTGACCTGCTTTAAAGGCGCTGGTCCAGGTGCACTGTTGCACGAGCGTGGTGGGTGCCGAGACCCCATCCTACGGACCAGGGAACAGGCCTGCAGGGATGGGTCTTCCTGCCCAGGGACTGGAGGAGGAGCCATGGGCTCAGGGCCCCACCCACGGGGCCACTGCACAGTGCTGACCAGCCACTCTCTGCAGACGGCACTTCCTGCCTATACACTTGGGAGGGGCAGCTGCCCTCCCAGCGCCAGCCTGGGCTGGGCACACAGTGGGGGCGGGCGCAGGGCTGAGGCCTGGACAGAGGCTGTTGGGAGTCACTGCGTGGCCAGCACAATTGGGGGGCACAGCAGCCCGAGCTCTCTGGGTGCGAGGCCACCCCGTCAGTGGCCCTGCCTCAGGGCAAAGGCCTGGACACGGCAGTTTCCAGTGGAAGCCTTGGGGCAGGAGATAATTATGACCAAGTATCTCGAAGCCGAGTGTGCGCCACAGAGCCACTAGGGTGGCTGCGTTCCGGGGCTTGAGTGCCTACCTCCCACTCCTGTGCCCCACACGTACAGCACAGCCCACGGAAGCCGAGACGAGAGCAGAGAGCAGAAAATGGAGTACACGCTTGGGGAGTTACAGTGCGGCCCGACCGGCTCTGTGCCCATCAGTGCCACAGCTGGGGGGGTGGGAGTGCCCCAGGCGGAGGAGGGTGTCGGGGGCCTGCGACGGCCTGCTTAGGGGGACGGTGGAGGGTCTGGTGGGGCAGGACAGAGCAGAGACCAGAAGGGCTTCCCGCCCCCTTCTTCCCCACACAGCCTCAGCCCCAGGGTGGCACATGCCCTCTGACCCCAGACCCCTGCCCACAATAGGGTGTCATGTCTGGTGGACCTCCGCCCTTGCTCTGATGCCTGGAAGGGAAGCTGGCATGTCCACCTAAGGGGGTTTGTGGCCCCCTACCTTGGGATACACAGATGGGAAAAGCCAGATGACTTGTGCTCATACCTTGGAGAGCAGCAGGCCTGCCAGGGTGTGGGAGTCAGGGGTCTAAGACCCACCCCTGGGGCAGTCGGGCCTTTCCGGCCAGGCACAGGCCTCGTGGGAGCTGTCTGGGATTAAGGGACAGAGCCTGGTTCTTCAGGGACCTCTCCCTGCCCCCCTTCTTCTGGAGGTGAGGTGGGCAGGCACCTCAAGGAAGGGAAGGCTGGGAAAAGAGGATGGCCCTAGTGGACAGCTGTCCCTCTCTGCTGCCTTTACTGGTTCTGGTGTGTGTGGCCCTGGACCCTCGCCAGCAGGGGCAGGACAGCGCTGGACGAGGGTCCTCCTCTGGGGGTCCCAGCCTCAGAGCAGGGTGGACACTGGATTGGTCTCTAGCAGCGTGAGGCACTGTGTGGCTATGCAGTGGGGTTGTGGGGGCACCCCAGGGGTGCCCCCTCCAACAACAGGGGCCAGGAAAGCACTCTTGGTGAGCACTTACCAGCTGCTCAGGACACCAGGCTGGTGGTAGTGCAGGGGGTGGAAGGGGGCTGGGGGGTGGTGAGTCTGGGGGAGGGGGGACAGGCAGGTGCTTGGTGGGCTTCCAGGTGACACCCACCCAGGCTGGTTGGGTCACGGGGCAGCGGGTGGGCAGGCAGGAGGGCGCTGGCTGCCTGGGGCGGACACAGCCCTCTACTCGCATGCCACAGGGCTGACCACCCTCCTGACCCCAGGTCCCCTTCCCCAAACCTGCCATGCAGACAGGAGAGGCTGAGGGGGCAGACAGGCAAAGACAGGAGCTCCTGAGGGTGGGCTGAGTGGGCTCCTTCCCACCGGCCCCAGCCCAGTGGCCTCTGTGCAGCTCCCCACGCCCTGCCTGGCCACCTCGTCCAGCCAGCCCGGTGACCTGCACTCTTCCGGCCGCCCCAGCACAGCCCCCGTCCCTCCCTCCCTCCTCAGACACACACGGGAGTGAAGACACGGAGCCAGAGCGTGGACGCCGGCCTGAGGCCCCGGGCAGGCTGGGCCGAGGCGCCCTGGAGCCCGCGGCAGGGTGGGTGTGGGCGCCGGCCCTCCCCCTGCCCAGCCCGGCGTGGCCTGCAGGTCTCCCGTTGGTCTTGGGCGTCAGTAGGCTGGAGGGTTCTACAGGACACCCCCTGCATTTTGTAAAAGCAAGCTTGCCCCTCCTGGTCTCCAAATGGGGCCCAGCTGGGGGGCTGGGGTTCTGCCAGCAGGAGCCCACCGACCCAGGGGGCAGGCGAGTCAGCCCGACAGGATCTGCCTCTCCTCCCCCACTGCCACCTCTTCTCTCAGCTCCATACCTGGAGAAAGGTGACGGCTCAGGCCAGGTGGGAGGGGACACACCTCCCCACGCCAATCTGCCCAGTGACCGCTCCTGTCCTCCGCAGGCCCCAGCGGCCTCCACCTTCCCAGAGCTTCCCTTTCCTCAGCCCCAGGACACTTCCTGCCTCATGCCCTCAGGCTGGGGCTTTAGAGCCTCTCCTCCAGGCCCTGCCCCCAAATTCCTGGATGTCAACTGACCCTGCTCCTCAGGGTACAGTACTTGCTCCCCACCCCCTGACCCCACTGCAGGTGGTTTTCTCTTGCTGGCGGCAGACCCCGCGTCTGTCTTCCCCCTCGAGGGTCGGACTTCCTGGGGTGACCCCTGACTTCTCCCTGTCAAGCCCCCACCAGTCTACGGCTTCAACATCTTTACAGCTCACAGCCTTCCGCACCTGCTGACCCAGCCCTGGCCCCAGGCTGCCGGTCTCAGGGGTGAGCACCCTTTGAATGGCACCCCCACCAGCAGTGTCACCCTAATGCTCAAGTCCAGGACTCCCATTCCAACCACAGTCACTATTTCTGATTCAGGACACAGACCTCGCTTGTCTGGGCCCGGCCTGGTGGCCACCTGTGACTGGTGGCCCTTGAGCCTCCCAAGGAGACTGCAGAGGGAAGATGGCGCCATGCCAAGCCTGTCTCTCCAGAAGCTTCCACGGCTCACACAGCAGCCTGCACTGGCCTCCCTGAGCTGTGCTGGAAGACGGCTGTGTGGACAGACCCAGGCAGCACGGCCTCCAAAACACACCAAGAGGCCCGTGTCTGGAAAAGCAGGAAGGGGCCACTTCCCCAACCCTCCGCTCCACTCAGTTCTGGACCCCACGGCAGGCCCGGCCAGCTGACCGGGGGTGGGGGTGCAGAAGGCTTTCCCAGAGCAAGAGACCCTTCTCCAGACACCTGCCCCCTGCCCCAACCAGTCCAGTGGGCCATGCCCACCAGCCTGCTGGGGGTGGCACTGCACAAATGGAGGGAGGTTCCTGGGGCACCGCCCACCACCAAGCCCCAGACCTTTCTCCCCCAGCCCACCGCAAGCATTTGCCCGTGGATAGTACCTGCGGCCGTGTCACGCCTGGGCATCCAGAGTCCGGGCGGACTGCCTGGACCCGCATCGCAACTCCCCTCTCCCCGGTTCCTAACGCATCAGCAGCACCCGTGACCCCCGCCTGTGCTGCTCCCGACACGCGTTCCACCAGTTCGTACCCCTCACCGACGACCCCCCCAACCCCTCCACCATTGCAGCCACACGCAGCGTCACCGAGGCGCCCCTCTGCCGCCGCCGCAGAGCCTCCGTCAGGCACTGGGGCCCGACCCCGAGGGGCGTCGCCGGCGGACGCCTCTGCGCGGGTGTGGGGTCCGCGCCCCAGGCCCGCGAAGGCTCCCGCTGCCCGGGGCCGGCAGCCCAGATCGGCTGGGCCGCGTCGCAGGCGGCGGACAAAGGCCGGGCGCCCCAGGGGCGGGTCGCCAGTCGTCGTGCACCGGGACCGGCCGAGGGGCGCGCGGGCTCCGGGAATGCGGCGGCGCTCCTGGCGCAGTGGCGCGGCGGGGAGGGGGCGGCGGGCGGGGAGGGCGGGAGGCGGCGACGCGATTGGCGGGGAAGGGGCTTGTCGCAGTGGGTGCGGCAGGCACGGGGAGGGGTGGCAGGAGAGGGGCTCGCGGGGGCTGCGGCAGGAGAGGGGGCGGGCGGGTCAGGCGGAGAAGGGGGGCTGCGGCAGGCGGTGGGGCCAGCGGGGAGTGGAGGCGACCGGCGGGCAGGGACGGGGGGAAGGTGGGGAGCTGGCGCAGGGAGGCGGGCGGGGGTGGGGCGCAGAGAGGGCAGGGGGAGGCGGCTCCCGGTGGGAAGGGTGCAGAGACGGCTGGGACCCCGGGCCGGGGCGGTGCTGGGCGGCAGGGGTGGGGAGGGGCTAGGCGAGGAGGCCGCGGAGACGGCGCGGGTGGTGCGCCCAGGCACGGGGGTGCGGAGGGACGGGGCCCGCGCGGGCTGCTCCAGCCCGGATCCCGGCCCCGCGGCCGCCCCCCGGGCCCTGTCCTGCTGCGGCGGCGGCGCGTGAGGCTCCGAGTGCGGGTCCGGCGGAGGCGCGGCGACCGGGCGGGACGCGTGCCGAGGACTCTGCGGCCCCCACGGCCGCACTGGCGCGCACGGCGCCGCGCCTCCCCCCGCAGCCCCCGCCCCCCGAGCGCGGCGCCGCCCCGACTCCCAGGAACCGCAGCAGCCGACCGGCCTCCCACCGCTGGCACAGCCCGGGGCGTGGTGCGCAGGGGGGCACGCCGGGCTGCTCCCGGGAAGGGGAACGGCGGCCGCCACCCAGGCGCTCCCCGGTGCGTGCGGGCGCTCAGGCCCCCACCTGTCGCCACTTGCCCCGCCAGCCCTCCTTTCCCCTCGGTGACCGGGGCCTCCACTGCCGAGTCCCCACCGGCTTCCCCCAGGAAATACCGAACCCCACCCGGCCTCGCCCTCCTGCGGCTCAGCCCCGCCTCCCGCCGCGCTCCCCCGTGCCCCTCCCTTCCCTCCTGGGGATCTCGGGTGCCTCGCACGCATACCCTCACCCTCACCGTGCCCACCAGCCTCACTGCAGAAAGCCACCCAGCCCCTCCGGCCACCCTGCCCTTGGGGCAGTGCTCCCGTGTCCCCTCCCGTTCAGTCTGGCACAGGGACAGAGAGACTAGCTGGACAGGCAGACCTTAAAGTGCCTTCACCAGGGCAGGCCACACACGGAAGACCCCTAAAGAAGGGGGTTTCACCAGGTAATTTGAAGGCTGCCCCCCGCGCTGCCTGGTTCATGTTCAGGGACCCCCCCAGGAGGGAGCCTTCCCTCAGGGTGAGGGGGTGGGCGCTTCCCAGAACCTCGCTGAGCAGGCCAAGCTCAGCCCTGCCTTCTCCAACGCTGGCCAAGCCAGACGCAGAGCGCATTCACCAGTGCACCCACACACACCCACAGGCGGGTCCCAGGCAGGCTGGGCGGGATCCTGGCTTCCGCACTGCTCTCCACCTGGGTCCCCCACCCACCCTCCACTGGGCCTGGGTGGGGGGGCAGTGAGGAGGCCCCAGAGATGGACCGGTGCTGTCCCCTCTGCCGGGTCCACAAGGCAGAGCCTGGAAAAGCTCCGGGGTCCTCAGCTCTGCTCCCCACAGAGATGGCACAGCCCCGTGCTCCACCCCGTGAGTTCCTAACAGGCAGAGGTGCCAGGCTTTCCGCTGCGCCAGGTCACAGAGCAGGCAACCAGGTGCCACCCTCAGAGCCCCCTGGGGCAGGCTGAGCACAGCCCGCCCCCAGCACGGGCTCCAGAGTTGCCGGGACTGAACAGAGCAGTGGGGCCTAGCCACTTCCCACAAAGGCTGGCAGCCATCTCCAAGGTCCTGGCCACCCAGGCCTGGCATCCCAGCCCTCTGGTTGCCCCATTCGGCTCAAGACGCTTTTCCACTGACTCCTCGACCTCACGCACCTACCCCCTTGCCCTGGCTTCTCTGAGGCCCGCTCACCTCTGCCTCCAGGAAGCCTTCCCAGGCCCTGTGGGCCAAAGCACCTGCCAAGGATGGGTCACCCACCCAGGGGCATTCCCTGAGCCCTGATTGGCTCCCCTTCCTGGCAGCAGGAGGGCCCCTCTGCCCAGCACCCAGGCCAGACACGGTGCTGAGAAACAAAATGTGCACAGAGGACCTGCCCAGAGAGAACGCCCAGGCTGGCACTCCCGGGAACAGGGCGTAAGGCTGTCACGGCCCCAGCTCGGTGGCCTCAGGCCTCTCCCCTCCCCCTTGGAAGCAGTGCCTTCCTGAACTGATGCCTCCCCCAGGGGCACCCTGGCAGCCCGCAGCGGGTGCTCCAGAATCTCACACCTCCTGGGTGAGGGAGTGCTCACTCTGCTCGGGGAGGCTCCCGGCCCGTGTACGTGTCAGAGTCACACCATCTCACAACAGCCTCTTTCCCATTCTGCCACTGGCAGAGGAACACGGGGAGCTGAGGTCACATGCCAAGGTCACCCTGCGCCGAGTGGCTGCAGGGGACTTGAGGCCCGGTGGGGCTGAACAATCCCAGCTTCCCCCACTCCTCCCACTGCAAGACCTCCCTTGATTCCAGTCCTGGGGGAATTCCTATGCTGGAGGGCACGGCTGAGGCAGGCGCAGACTCGCACCACCGCCCAGTGAGCTGTGGATGCCTGCCCGCTTGGGAAGGTTCCCGTGCTCACAGCACCCCACCTGCAGCATACACCCAGCTGGCAGGAGGATGGGTGCTGTGGGAGCCGAGCCCAGCCCTGCAGGCGCAAGGGGTGGGTGCCGCAGATCCAGTACAGGACACAGTAAAACCTGAGCTTCGGATAAACTGCGTTACTTTTGTGCAGAAGTATCTGGGACTTGAACATAATTTCTAACACCCCTGCTTGTGGCTGCACTGTTCATACATCCAAAAGGTGGACACAGCCCAGGGGTCAAAAAATGTGGCATAACCATACAACGGAGGATTATTCAGCTTAAGGAGGAATGAAGTACAATACAGGCTCCAAGGTGCATGAGCCCTGAGGGCACGGCTCAGTGAAAGCAGACAGACATCGTAGGATCCCCTTTCGTGCGGCCCCTAGAGCAGTTAGATGCATGGGCACAGAGGGTATGAGGTGGGGGCTGGGCTGTGGAGTGAGTGTTTAACTGGGACAGAGCTTCAGTTTGGGGAGATCAAAAGGCGCTGGAGAAGGAGGGCGGTGATGGCTGCACAACATGAATGCCCTTAAATGCCACTGAGATGTACACTTAAAAATGGAAAATTTTACTATGCATGTTTTACCACTAAAAAGCAATCCCTCAAATACTTGGGACTTACAGTTAATAGGCAGGGCATACTTACATGAATAATTACTTAATTAAAATTAAAATATTCAGGACATACACTAAAAAAAAATTTGTCCTCTGCGGTGCCCACTTAACTGGATGTCCTGTAGTTTATCTGCTAAATCTGGTGGCCTCTGTGGTGTGTGGGAGGCATCCTGACTGAAGCCACAGGCTCCCCGCCTGTACACGGGATGCACACGTGTCCAGCCCCGGGGCTCCCACAGGTCCTCAGGCCCTGCCCAAGTTGGTGGCAGGAGGGGAAATGTGGCTGTCAGAGGGGGCTTTGCCTCCCCACAACCCCCACCCTCAGGGAATGATGCCATCACTCTCAGCAGGAAGCCGCCATCACCTCCCTCTCACAGGCAGGAGGAGCCAGGCCAGTGGAGGTCGCGTGACTCACTCAGTGTCCTGGACCTGCTGCTGCCTAACGCCAGTCTCCTTCCACTGGCCCATGTGCCTCCCTCTTCACTGAGCGGGAGGCAGTTAGAGTTTGGGGGTCCCAGGAATGGAAAACGAGTGCCGAGTGGGCCTTGCCAGAGCGAGGCCTGGCTGCTTCTGCCGGCCTGAAGCACCCTGCCGGTGGTCAGGAGCCTGTAGGGCCAGCAGGCCACCCACACCCTGTGGTGGGGGAGGGACACTTACCCAGACACCCCTGTCAGCAGCACAAACCCACGGGCAGAGAAGGTCCCCATCAGGCCCCACATAGCAGAGGGCTCCCAGGCTGGACCAGTCAGGTGACCTCCGCATCTGCCCGCTGGCCCACCTGCCCGCCTCCTGTGGGTCCTGTGAGCAGGGGGAAACGTGGGACCCTGATTCTCCAGTTCAGTTTCTCAGGGGTGGTCAGGCTGGAAGCCCAGGTGAGAGAAGGGAAGGGCCAGGGGGTCCTGCTCCCCGAGGGCCCAGTGTCTCAGCCCCTGCCCTGTCCAGCTGGCAAGGGGCAGCAGGATCCCATGTTGAGGGCTCTGGAGAGGTGAGGCGGTCTTGCCCAGGGCTGTCGGATCCCTGGAGCAGGCAGCTGAGGAGACGGAACCAGCCACACCCTCAGAGAGGGGCCAGAGGGGCAGCGACAGGCCCCTTCTGACACGGGAGCCCACCTCCCAGGCTAGGCCACAGGCTGACAGCGTGCTGGGTCGTGCCGGCACCGTCTCCTGTCCCCTTAGTGCCTGCAGTGCCTTCTGAGGCCCACACCTATGGCTTCCATCTGAAAACCAGCTGTCCCCGCTCTGCCTGAACTGGCAGCAGGGGCCCATGCTGGGTGGAGCACTTCCTAACCGTGGGCTGCCTCTCTAGGAGGGGCCTGCAGCCAGCGCTCCCTGCAATTCCCCTTCCCAGGACCAGGGCCAGTGAAGGGGCATGGACACCACGTTCCAGCATGACCCAGGAGGGGTGCTGGGTGACAAAGGGCAGAGTCCCTCCCCTCCAGCCTGGATCTCTCTGACCCCCAGCCATGGCTCCTGGACCTCTCCACCAGGGTGCTCCCTCCCTGCCAGCTGCCTCCAAAAGGCCAGACTTGGGAGGCAGAAGGGCCTCTCTTTCAGCCGCATCCCCTACATGCCCACACCCTCCACAGCGCAGACTCTGGCCGGGCACCATGCTGAGCGTTCCACAGGGGTGCATCAATTCTCACAACCACTCTACCTGGCAGGCACTGCCACTATGCCCACTTTACAGAGAAGGGCGCCAGGGCACTGAGAGGCTCAGTAACTGGCCCAAAGTCACACAGGTAGTGAGCACGGAGCGGTGCTTGAACCCTGGCAGGCTGGCCAGGTCCCACAGACCAGCTCTTGGCTTCCTTGGGCACCTGCCTCTTTCCTGACAGCCACTGGGAACAGCCATGGATGCAAGGGACACTGGCCCCAGGCCAGTGAGTGGCCTTGCCTGTCAGCCCAGCAGGTCACCTCCCTGCGAGGTGGTGGTCCACGTGCCCCTCCCTCCTTCAGCCCTGATGCTGGGTCCTTAGTGCTGCGCTCCCTGCCCGCCTTGGCACGGGCAGCCCCTTCTCCTCCTCTGGCTGGGTGCACAGAGCGCTCCAGGACCCTGGCCAGGCTGCAAACTCTAGGTACCCAAGGAAGTGGAGACCAGGGAGCCGCCTGCGAGAGGGGGTGCACCCAAGGCAAGGGTCCTTTCAGGGTAGCACAGGAGGCTGGGGCCTTGCAGGGGTCCGGCTGTGGCCACACAAGTGCCTCAGGCCCTCAGGAAGGGGCAAGGAGGCCTAGGCACACAGCAAGAGAGGCCAAGGGGTGTGTGGGGCCCCCGAGGCAGTGGGGTCTTTGTTCTACAGCCCGGAGGAGCGTGTGTTGCCATTTGCAGCTGCGTTTCAGCACTGAGAACAGCACCTGGCACACAGTAGGGGGTCCGAGGACACCAGGCTACTGCTGCGTTTTCTTTGTCCCGCCTGCAGTCACCTGGCTCTGGGCTCTGCCCCGGGCCCCCAACACGCAGGCCCCACCCTCCCGCTCACTGCCCGGAGTGCCTTCTCTGTGCCCTGGGCCCGCTCAGCTCTTCCCTATGGACGTGTTTTCCAAGACCTGGCAGCAAGTCTCATACCGACTAGAATCTCAAAGTTGTGGGGAGTGTAAACGATATTTTGAGCTATCTGCTGCAGAGGGACATGAAAGTAAAGGCTGTGTCTACTGGCGATCAAGTCCCAGGTACCAGACTACCACTTTTGCCTTGTTCACACTAATAGGAAATGCTAAAATTTGATCTGAGGTCAATTTCATGGAGATGGAATTTCATTCTCAGCCAAGCTCACACACGCCTTGCATCCCTTCCCTGGGCCTCTCCCAGGCACCTAGTGAAGAACCTTGCCTTGAATGGCCTGCCTTGTCTGTCCTTCTGAGCGGCCTCTATCATCCCCCCCCCACCCCGTGCAGGGCTGCCCTGGCCCCCGTGCGCCCGGTGGCTGGCACCTGGAGCTCTGGTTCCAGTGCTTCCCATGCGGTGCACCTGGGTTTCTGGGAGGCATCTTCCCACACTTTGGAATGCCCACTCTTCACAGGGTCCCTAAAAACTCTCTCCTACAAACCACCTGGCACCTAAAGATGGCCCCCAGGGAAACTGCTCCTGGTTAGGGCTTTAGCTGTGTCTGTGTTTGACCTGTGGCCACTCCCGTGTTCCCCAGGCCCCCAAATGCACAATGGTGGGAGGTGCTGGTCCCTGGGTGTTAGGTCACTCGGCCAGAGGGTGCCAAGATGCTTGGAGTATTGTGCGGCAGCCCCCATCAGGTCGGGGTGGTGGGCTGTGTTATTTCAGAGCCTCTTCCCTTTAGAATACCTCTGCTGGTCCAGGGTCACATGCCCCATGACAACTGGAGATGCGCGGGGAGGCCTGGGCCAGCCCTGGCACTGCGCGGTCAGCACCTTTCTCCCCAGGGCTGGAGGTGGACACAGGTGGGTGGGATGTGCTTCCTGTGGCCCCCACAGCCGGGGATGGGCACTCGAGGCCACGGATGGAGGATGCACTCAGAGGTCACATGGGGCCTATACCCCAGGGGCCCAGACAGCTAACAGTGGCCCCAGACACCAAGGACGTGCTGAGACATGGGGATGGGTTGGGTGGCCACCCATGGTCCCCAGTGTTGGGTGTGCAGTGCACAGGCTGCAGGCTGACCTCTGCGGGCTCTGGGGTTGGCAGTAAGCCCACGGCATGTCTCCCTGCACCTGTCCAGGGCTGGCTGCCCACCAGGGAGCGAGATGTGCCGTGCTGTCCCTCAAGCACTGGGGACCTCTTTCTGGGACCCGGTTAACCCATCTGCACACTGGGTGGTTGGACCAGATGGCACTCAGCCTGCCCTGCAGACACCCTCTGGGACTCTGGGAAGGACCCTGCTCACTGAAGACCATCCCAGGCAATGAGCTGGTGGCGGCCAGGGCGTGGCGGAAGGAGGCAGGGCTGCGGGCCGAGGCTTTGGCAGCTCTGGGCCACCCTGGCAGGTGTGAAGCACAGAGAGTGGGGTCCAGGGCCGGGCTTCCAAAGGGCCTTCCCTTGCTGGCTGGCTCCAGCCCAGGTGCTCCCCCAGGCCCTGGGCCCGTGCGGTCGTCCTGTCCACTGCAGGGCCCTGGGGTCTGCCCATGAGTGACCCCCCAGCAGACGGGAGGCTTGCGTCTCAGGGTGCCGGCTGGTCATCACTAGCACTGGCCTCCCAGCGCTGGCCTCTGGTTTTCTACTGCTTCCCACCCTGTAGGCCTGGGTTCAGTGTAAACGGCCTGTAAACGATGCAGTGGAGGTGGTGGGCAGGGACTGGGGCCTCTGGGGGACGGAGGTCAGGGTGATGGCAAGGGAGCAGGATTGATGGAGCCCCTCGGGGCTGCCCTGTCGCCCAGCCAAGCCTCCGGAACTCAGGGAGCATTCAGCACAAATGAGCAGCGAGCCTCCTCAGCAGAGCCCCTGTGCCAGGAGACAGCTGCCACGCCGCTGCCTCACCCCCAACCCCTTCCCCAAACCCTGCCCGGCCTCCCAGCCCCTCTGCCCCTCTGCCGTCCCCTGGAAGTGCACGCGCGACTCAGCACCTGCGAGCAGCCTTGGGGTGGGAGAGGGTGGGAGGTGGGCCAGGGGCTGGTCAGACTGCCCACGCTGCGTCACGAGGGCCTGTGACAGATATGGGGCGGCATGGCCCTGTCCAAGGAGCCGTCGGGAGGTGCCCACAGCCCGGGCTCTCCCCCTGCTGGAAGTCCCAAGAGGCAGGAGCAGCCCCAGTTGTGACCAGAGGTACAGGGGAGTCCTGACCCCCAGGACCTCGGAGAAGGCCTGATTTGAGCATGGGGCTTTTACTATGTAACTGGCTACGGTGAGGCCACACAGGGAATGGGTGGCCCCCGATGTGACAGGCCTAGGACCGTTATTTATATAAGGTGAACTCTGGGAGCGGCCGTGCCCAAGGGCAACGCCTGCGATGACGAGGGCAGACACCTGAGTGGAGGAACGCGAGCATCGCCAGCCACCCCGGGGCAGGGAGGGGGGCAGATTCTCCCACACGGCCGCGGCAGGAGCTGGCCCAGGACCCCTTGGTCTGACTTCCAGCCTCTGAACTGCAGCCACTGCGCTGTGTCATGGCAGCCGCGGGCACTGGCATCACCGGGGCCCAGCCGAGGCCTGGCTGGGGAGGCACTCAGGATAGTTAGCGCTGAGGCCTGCCCAGGCTGGGGGATACCCGCAGAACAGGGAGCGCTTCGGAGGGTGTGTGGCTGGGGGATGCTCAGGGAAGCTGAGCAGCAGGGCCAAGCCCCCAAGGGTGGGCGGTGCCAGGCATTGGCTCTGGGTGGGCATGGGGGGGCCACTCCGCAGGAGGGGGCATGTGTGTCAGACAGGTGAGCCGGCCAAGAGCTGGCAGGGGCTGACGCGGAGGCCACGGCACAGGAGGGGAAGGTGAGGCCGGCGGTCCCCCAGGGCTCCTGGGCCTGCCCAGGGTTGCTGCCGCAAGGGCAAGGTGCACCTCTCGCACCCAGAGCTTTCCTGGCACCCATGGCTGGAGGGAGGAGTCAATGAGGCCAGTGGCCTGGGCCCTGCGCCAGGGCGGAGCGCACAGCTGGGCAGACAGGCCCAGCCCTCACCTCATACTCGGCCGCCATGTCCCTGGGAAGGTGGGGCAGTGCCTGGAGCAGGAAGAGGGACTGGGTCACCTCCACCCCCAAGGGACTCCAGGCAGCTCAGAGCATCTGCCCAGGCCTGCTGCGGACAATGGCTGTCAGCCAGCATTGCGGGAAGGGCCGGCTCTGGGGTGTAGCCCTCACCTCCTCGGCCTGCCTTCTCTGCTACGTGTGGGCGATGACCTGGCCCTACAGGGCTGTGCTGATGGCTCACGAGTGTCCGTCTGAAATCACCCTGAACCAAGCGAGGCCTTGTGAGAGGGTCCGGCTTACATGAGAGATGCTCCACCTCTTGGTGCCCCGGCACGTCCAGGCCCGGGCATGGCAGACATGGGGCCCAGGCAGCACCCGACTCCTGTGCAGCCTTAGGCGAGCCCCTCTCCTGGCTCTTTTCCCCGCCCAGGGCCAGCCAGGCTGCAGCTGTGCCCTGCACGTGGGTGTCCTAGCACAGGCCTGGGCCTGTCCACACCCAACATGCTTTCCTCCCAGCTCCAAGCCCAGCCTGTTGCCTGGCTAGTGTGTCTATAGATTCTCTCATGGGAGGCCTCTGTGGCCGCGTAAGCCTGCAACCAGGGACACACACTGTTCCTAATTAGCACTGTGTGGGGCCAGGTGACCAACACATCAACCTGCTTGTCTCCTAGGCTAACCTCCCCTGGCCAGGGCATCTGTGCATGGCTCCTGGGGGACTTGGCCCAATATGGGGCTGCTGCCTGGGCCAGCCAGTGGCACAAAGCCAGACCATCCTCTGGGCTCACACCCCCGAAGCCTGGGAACAGCCTCCTTGGTAGGGCGGGAGCAGCAGGAACTGGGTGCCAGGCAGAGCGGGAGGCCGACTGATTCGTGGGCAGAACTGTCAGGATGGAGGCAGGAAGGCCAGGGCAGAGGCCCGGGAGGAGCCTAAGAAATGAAGCCTGGAACTATGAGGACCAGCAGGAGAAGGCAGCTGGCAGCCCCCTAGGGCCGGGCCTTCTGGTCCTGTTCCAGGCCTCCCGGCTAGGGTGCGCAGGGCCTGCAGAAAGCACGGAGCTGGGGTCTGGGCAGTGGTGACTGCCACAGGCCTTGGGGTCAACAGACTGGGCTCTGTCCCCAGAGCTCCACATGGGCCATGTGTGCTGAGGACTTACATGGCTCCTCTGGGCCTCAGTTTACTCACTGCTTGTCAGGTCCACATAGACCCGTCCTCATGCGATGCACCCACTAGACAGTAATGGGAAGTGATGCGCACCGAGCCGGGGTCATGAAGAGGGCTCTCAGTTTTTGGACGCCATTACCCGAGGGGGTCCTCATGAGCTTCTGCAGAAGGTCTCCAGGAAGGGGCAGGGGAGGACACAGTCTGGGCCACTCGTGCCCTGCTTGGTGCGGGCACGCTCCACTGCCTGCCAACCTTCAAGGGTGGAGGGGTGCTCATGACAACTGTCACTGTCACATGTAAAGAAACCGAGGCACAGAGAGGCTGACTTGGGTGGGAAACTGGCAGTGCAGGGCTGGCGTCTGAACCCAGGCCCACTACCTCCGAGGAGCATGGTAGTGTGTCCAGCACAGACTCGGAGCTCCAGCAAGGCGCCCAGACCATTGCATCACACAGGTGGCCCTGTCGAGTCCTGGCTCCCCTGGGCCCACCCCCGATGTGTCCCCCCCTCCCCCAGGCCCTGTCCTCGCACTGGGGATGATGAAACCACAGCTTCCTGAAAGGTGGGGGTGGGGGGTGCCGGGCAGCACAGCCCAGGCTAGGCACCTGTCGGACCGGACAAGGTTCACAGAACCTTCTGGTCTTGGAACAGGCTATGCACCCAGTGGCTTGTGGGAGCCCCGCAGACCATGGCAGAGGAACGGACACGGGTTCCCCTTTCTAGGAAGTTGGCGGCAGGCCCAGGGCTTCTGAGAACCGCCCCCTTAGAATCTGTGCCCACCACCCATGCAGTCAGAGCAGGAAGAGAGAAGCAAGGTTTCTGCTGTGGGGCCTGAGGGGCAGCCCCCAGTGCGGGCTCCCTGACATGCTGGTGGTCCTTTCCTTGCCGGCAGGCAGGCCCCAATCCTGGGGCAGAGGACCAGCCAACCAGTTTCTGTGGCACTGCTGGTCCTGTGCCCCCTCTGACCTCCGAACCCCAAGCTGGGCCTCCAGACCCCTCCTCCTCTGCCCAGACCCTCCTTCTTACTCCCCGCCCTGCACAGCCTGGCATAGAGCAGGATGTGGGTGGGTCCCCAGCAAGTGTTGACTAAATCCCACCTGGCTTGGGGACCGGGGCCAGGTCTGTGGGTACAACTGAGAAGCGTACCGACACGGGTGGCCCCTGCCTCCAGGAGACCAGAGAAGGGTCAGGGATATTCAACAAATCACGCTGGGTGTGGGAAAGCCAGGCAGGTGCTCAGGAGACATCTGGGGACCAGGAGCGATCTCAAAGGCAGAGGCAGAGAGCCCGGCGGCATGGGGTGTGATTCAGCACGTGGCTCCACCAACCCGGCCCAGTGGTGGAGCGATCTGGCTGGCTGGATCAATGCCCAGCTCTTTGTGCCATGCTGGGTCGAGGGAGAGCTCCCGGGCTGGGCAGCGTGGTGGTCCTCCCCAGATGATGCCCCCCAGGCTGGCCTCCTCAACTGTGAGGTGGGATGACAGCTGCCGTCGCTACTGCCAGGCCTGACCATCCACAAGGCTGTACAAAGCCAGGAGCTGGGGCGCTGCACGTCCTGGCTTCTCCTTCACCAGCCCACGGCCATTTCTGCCCCTCAGGCAGAGGCTGCACAGGCCACCTGCAGACCCAGGGCCGCCTGCCCTCCCTTCCGACCACTGGAAGCACCAAGTCTGCACCCCACCTGGCCTGGCACACATCCCAGGGTGCCTCATGCTGAAGAAGTCTGGCTGCCGGGCCTGCAGGAGAGGGGACCGGAGCACGGCTCCCGGAGAAAGGCATGCCACTGCAGGGCCGCCAGGGGGCGCCCGGTGCGCGGAGGCCGAGCCAAGTCACACGGAGCAGGAGGGGACACGGGGCTAGCTGCTGCCCGGGGAGGTCACCCTGTTTCCTTTACCCCACGTGGCGCTGGCACTCCCCTTGGCACCTGGACACTCGAGTTCCAGTACTCAAGGCGGGTGCGGCCGTGGTGGATTGAGGAGAGCAGCTCCCCTGAGAAGCCCTTGGGGCTGGCAGGGGGACCCTGTGGGGCGCTGGCAGGGAGGGAGGGTCACCCTGCTTTGGACCATGGTCCCCGGCATCCATGCCTACGGGAGGGCGGCACCCGAAGACCTGGGCAGCATGGTGCTGGGACAGCTGCTGGGTGGCCATACTCCTCCAGCTGGATGCACAGGACCCACCACCACCCGGCGCACTCCAGATGGCCGGTGTTCTGCTCCTCCCGAGCCCCCCAACCCACTGCATTCCTCATCCAAGGGGCACACGACCCAGGCCCCCAGCCCAGTCCTCCCGCAGCTTCTCCAGCTTGCCATGCTCCCCGTGGCCGCTCAGACTTGGCCACGCTGTCTCTCGGCCTGACTGGGACAGAGGCTGGCTTGTGACTGTCCCCAAGGACACCAAGGCCAAGTGGGAATGGATGTGGGAAGCGGGGCTGTGGGGCGGAGGGGCAGGCTCCGTGCAAAATCCGCAGCAGCTGCTCGGCCACCCTGAGACCCAGGTGTGCGGAGGGGCCCAGCGGAGAGGCCAGGGGGTCTGGGCACAAGGTGCTCAGCTGGCGTGAGGGGAGGCAGAGCACGAGTCCAGCTCTTCAGAGGGCCCCAAGCACCCAGCTGTGCCCAGCAAACCTGTCTACCTGGAAGGGAGCCTCACGTGGTAGGGGAGGCAGCCCCTGGGAACAGGGCCGCTAGCAGAGGAAGGCAGGGGAGGGCCTGCCTTGGGGACTTGAGAGGGGCCTGTCCAGAACCTGGGGGTGGTGTCCAGGGACCTCTCAAGTTAGTCTTCTGAGCTTCTGTCTCTCCCACCGGCCAGGAGGCCAGACCCCCCACTGGGCCCACGGGCCCACCCCTCACCCTGACGCACTCCTCTCTACTTTGGAATTCTGGCGGCTGTGGTCATCCCGGACCCCTCCCTCCCCGGCCCCCAGGCCCAGTGTGGCTCCGAACACGTTTGCACGTTGACGATGAGGCCGGGGGTCTGGGAGGTCCTTGGGACATGTGCTCCACCCACCCTCGCAAACGCTTCTGTGC
Organism: Manis javanica; assembly: GCF_040802235.1. Lineage (NCBI taxonomy): Eukaryota > Metazoa > Chordata > Mammalia > Pholidota > Manidae > Manis > Manis javanica. Next base: position 1,014,904 of record NC_133167.1, read on the forward strand.
CCAAAGCTCCTCAGAGGCACTCAGGGACGTGGTGGGCAGGGCTGCGGGCAGCTGCAGGCCGAGGCCGCCCGGGAGGGTCGACGCCTTGAAAAGAAGTAACTTGGCCCCTGGCAGGACCCAAGGCGCCGACCACCTGCAGCGGGCGGCCCAGAGTTTAGGCGAGCGCAGGTTCCGGGGAGGAATCCCTGCGGGGGGAATTCCCGGCGGCGGCGGCTGAGGCCGCGCCTCGCCCCGACCCCCCCAGGCTACCTCGCGTAGCTCCGCTCCCGCCGGGAGTGGGGGGCCTCTAATGAAACCCACCTAGACTGGCGCTGCTGAGGACCCTGCGGGGATCCGCGGGCGCGACCCGAGGCCCCTCCCGGAGAGACCCGAGCAGCCGAGCTGGGGTCCCAAGCCCGCATCCACCGGCAGCTGCGCCCCGACAGCCCCACCGCGCCGAGCCCAGGCTGCGCCCCGACAGCAAGCCCTGCAGACCAGCCCTGGCTGGCGGCGACAGCGGCCCACGCGCGTCCCGCGACTCGGACTCTCGCGCCACCGCCGCACCGGGCAGAAGACGCCCAGCTCAAGCCGTGGCCCTGGGAACATCCCGAGCCGGGGACCGCCCGGCCGACAGCTCGGCGAGGACGGCGCCGCGCGGAAGGAGCCGGTGTACGTTCTGGGGGCTGGGGCCCTAACCGGACCGAGAGGAGGGGACCGGGGCGGTGGGACCGCGAGGAGGTGCCGACGAGCCGGGGCGCGGGGGTCCACTCGGAGCCCGGGCGGCCGGGCACAGGAGGCGGGATCCCGGCGCCCGGGGCGAGGGGCGGCGCAAGCAGACCGGCCGACAGCGGGAGAGGGCAGGGGGCGCAGGGAGACCCGGGCGCGCTGGGGTCCGGGCCCAGGCGCCGCGCCCTCACTCACCCGAGATCTCCGCCTGGGGCACGTCGCTCAGGCTGAAGCCCTTGGCCCCGTAGATCTGGCGGACTTCGCTGCAGCTCCGGCTCTTGCTGGCAGGGTCCCCGCGGGCGCAAACGGCCAGCGCGGCGGCCGCACACAGCAGCCACCAGCCTCGGGCCCGGAGCTCCATGGCGGGGCCGGCGCAGCCCCCCCCCGCGAAGGACAGAGCCAAGGTCCCGCGCGCGGGGCTCGCGGTCCGGAGACGGCGGCGGCCGAGGAGGCGGAGACAACAAAAGCCGGCGGCGGCGGCGCGGGGCGCGCGGGGCGCTCGGTCCGGCCGCTGCGTCTGGCGGCCCAGGGCGCAGCAGGCGAGCACGCAGCCCCGGCTCGGCGCCTCCCCCGCCGGCGCCCGGCCCCTGGCGGCCCGGGAGAGGGGCGGGAGCCGGCGCGGGGCGGGGCGCGCAGGGGCGGGGCGCGGCCCCGGAGCGCCGGGCCCTCCTCCCGCTCCCGCGGGGCTCGGGGGCCCACCAGCCTCGCGCGAAGCTGTGCACGCAGCAGGGAGGAGGGGTTGCGGGGGCCGCGCGCGGGCCGCGTCCGGGGTCCCCGAGGGCGGGCCCCCTACGCGCAGCGCCCCGGCCGCGGCCCCACCTGCGGGGGCGGGGGCGGGGGTGCTGAGGCAGGGCTTCCCCCGCCGGACGTGACATCACGCCCTCCGCGCGCCTATCAGGGGCCTCCCCGCCCCCCCCCGCGTCTCCCTCTGCCCGGCTCCGCCCTGTCTCCCCGCACCCTGGCGCGCGCCCCGCGCGTCCCCCGCCGCAGCGCCCCAGTTCCCGCCGCCGGCACCGCCGACCGCTGCCTCCCTCCTCGCCCGAACCCCTCCACCAGCGCCTCGCCCCCTCCGCCCATTCCAGCCGCTTCTCTCGAGGCTCTGGCTCACACCTGATGTGTTTCGGGTGGCGGGCGAGGGTTCGCGGGAAACTCCGAGAGGGGAGAGCGGAGAGCGCGGCCGGCCGGGTTTCGGTCCCCTCCACTTGATTCTTCGGATGCTGGAGAATGAAAAGACGAGGCGGAGGCGTGTCTACTGGCTTGCGCCGCCGGGGGGTGGCAGGGGGGCGGGCGGGGGGCCAACAGCAGGTCAGATCGCCCGGGGACGAGGAGAGCGCGCCCTAGAGCTCCTGGGTGGGCCGGGGGAGCCCCTTGCAGGGAGGGGCAGGGCGCCCTGCCCTTGGCGGCACGGGGTCGTGGGGTGGGGGGCGAGCAGCCCAGGGCACTGGCGTCCGGAGGCTTCTCTGCCGCTTTCTTCCCTAGCCTCCTGCACCCCCACTGCCATGTGGGCAGAGGCCCCAGACTACCAGGCCGTGATGCCAGATGCCTGATTGGCAGAAGAGGGGGAAAAGCAAAAAAGTCGGCGCCCTTGGCAGAGGACCCCGCAAGCTGCTGCCAACCCCCACTGGCTGTGTGGGCTGCGAGCAGGGAGGCAGGCCCCATCCCTCCTCGGGGCCCCCTGAGTTGGCCTTGGGTCTCCGGTCCTGCCTCCCAGAGAAGGCTGCTTCCTTGGCCCAGAGACACGGAGAGAGGCTGTGGGGACCCAGCCCCAGATGCCCCTGCTCTGCCCACGTACTTCTGCCCTGTCACACCAGTGACTCAGACCCTCCCTGTAGCTCCCGCCTGCTCCTTCCCGCCTGTGCCTGGCACAGCTCCCACTGGCAGGGTTAGGGGCCCTCTCTGCAGGACCTCACCTCTGGCCACATGCTTTCAGGTCAAGCAGGGCCCACACTGGGGCTTAAACCTGGCTTGACGCTCAGTAGCCACCCCCCCTACCCTTGTTACTGGTCACTGGCCTCCTCCTAATCCAACCAGATAGGGAGATTCCTTAGGGTGGGGTCAGTGTCAGTGCATTTCTGGACGGACCTCCAGACGGCGGTGTGGCCAGAATGCCCCTGTGCCCACTCACACAGGTGTCCGGGCGGCCCCTGCTGTGGGACCTCCTGGGTCATGGGACTCCATGCCTGGAGGAGTCCTTACTGCCCCCATGACAGGACCCCTGCAGCCAGGCCCCCTCCTTTAGGGAGCAGACATTTTGCCTTGTGGCTGAATCTGAGCTGTCAACCGCCATGATGTTGAGGGGGGCCGGGTAAGTCGGGGTCTGGTGTCCCTTTGAATATCTGTAAGGAACGCTGTGGCAATGGCACACAGAGGCAGCTGGGCACCCAGTGGGGCCCTCCCCTCCCTCTCCCAGAGGTGTGGGGTTCTGGCCATTTGTTCCTCTTGGTCACTTCCACATTGGCTTAGAAGGCACCGAGCCCCCAGGGTCCCAGAGGTTTGGGCTGTGGCTGGGATGAGGTGCTGTGTGGGGGGGCCTCCTGGGGTTCCCAGGGTGCACCTGTGCCTCCCAAAGAGGTTGCCATTTCCGGTTTGTGATGGACAGGACACTTGACGAATGTGACAGAGAGCAGCTGGAGGGAAAAGTGCGTGCGGGAGGCTAGGGCACGGTCCCCCGTGTGTGGCACGAGCTCACCGGTCCTGTCCTGAGTAAAGGAAACTGCGGTGGAGCTCAGATCTGAATCCCACCATTTGCCAGCCCTGTGATTTCGTACTTGGCCTAGTTTTATGTACCCTGTGCAGATTTAAGGAGAGCTGCCCAGAGAAGCAGTCGGCGCGATGTCTGTCTGAGACCTGTCGGTGTGGAACAGGTGGTGGCCCCGAGGCCCAGGTGAGGCCAGCTCAGCTGGGGCCCACCCTCAGGGGCCTGGAAGAAGAGCTGTGATGATGGGCTGCCCGTGGCGGCCTGTGGCCAAGAGGCATGGCAGTCGGGGTGGTCCTTCCAGCTCCGGATGGGGCCACACCTGCAGGGCAGCCTTGATGACAAGGGGCAGGGAGGCCATGTGCGAGGGGCAGCTGGCGAGGCAGCAACAGACGGGCTGCTAGGTGGCCACTGCTGGAGGTGGCTTGGTTGAAGGCTGCCAGATGTGGGCGACAGGGGCTTTTGGGCAGGCAGGGGAGTGGCTGTCTGTGGCCCCAGCATTCCCTTCCCTCCCCTCTGTCCTGTTGTCCGGCCACAGAGACGGCCTGCTCTCCCACCCAGGGGGAGTGCATACATTTTACAGACAGGATGCTTTTACTGGGCGAGGGAAAGGGCTCCATCCCAGCTGCCCGAGCGCAGGCTGTCAGGACCCCCCATTCCGAGACGCAGCCACTTCTGCCTCCCCCGTCACCCTGGCTGTTCAGATTTAGTGCTTGTCTAGGACAGTCCAGGATGAGGGGCACCTGTGCCCACTGGCCCAGCCAGGGAACAGTGTGGCGCATGCAGCCTAGGCCTACACGGCGGAGGGGCCCTGGGAGCCTGCCAGGCTGCAGTTTCCTGTCACCCCCCACCAAGATGCCACACTGCCCCCAGCAGGGAGCTCCAGCAGGTGGGGCTGGCTGGCTCTGATGGACACCACCCTGTCCTGCTGTGGGGTCCTGGCCTGTCCGGGTCGCGTGGGCACAGACGTTGGCAGGAAGGAAGGCATGAGTGAGTGAGTTGTTTACTCACTCGTAAAAAGGAAAACGGCACGGGTCCCTGAGTGGGGGTGTGTGGCAGCCTGGATTTGCCCTCTGCCGACACCCAGCGAGGAGCCAAGAACAATGGGCTGTTGAGACTCAGCTGGGAAGGGCAGGGCTGCGTGGGCTCTTCGGAGGAGTGAACCCAGCTCCAGGGTGCCTCAACGGCTCAGGCCCCGCCCATGCTTCCGGCCTCCCCCAGGGCCAGGGAAGGGCTCGGGGACGCTGGGCCACCCCTCAGAAGGCAGGCGAGCAGATCACCAGATCCCGGAGTCGGGCTGCGGGCCTACTGGCCTCTCTTCTTCCCCAGGAACGATTTGCTTTCACTCCTTGGAGTTCCTGAGAGCCGGTGCTCCCCCCGCCCCAGCTCCTGGGGGGCCACAGGGCCCGTTTCCCAGTGGACCTCATGATGACTTTTTAGCAACCCCAGAGCAAGTTTCCAAATAGATGAGCAATTAAAGTCACCTCTGTCCATTGTGTGCTTGCTGAGAAGGTCACTGCCAGCAGTGTCCCCTACTGAGGGTCCCCTCCCTGGCAGTGAGATGCAGGGAGTCAGAGGGCGCTGTGCCTGGGGTGGCCGGGCTGGGACACTGTCCCTTGGAGGCCCCAGGAGGTGTTGGGGTTCCCCGGGGGGCAGTGGAGGACACAGGGCCCCAGTCCTCTGCAGGGCACTGCAGCCCAGGGGCTGCCGTCTGGGAGAGGAGGCAGGTACCACTGGGCATGGCTGATGGGGAGGCAGGTACCTACCTGAGCTGGGCAGCAGCTGAGCCAGGCAGGGTGGGAAGGAGCTCACATCGGGCCCTGAGCCGCTTGCAGAGCCTTGGAGATGGGAAGGGAGTTGAACGTTGGACCCTGCTGCCCTGAGGATGCGGGCAGTACGCTCCGGTCCCCAGCCCCTGAAGTGATGAGTGGAGAAACACTTCTGGTTGTTCACAAATCAGCTCAGGGGGCCAGGACCAGTCTGTTGTCCTTATAAAGGGCCTCTGTCCAAGACCACCCCCAGGCACTGCTCCAGTGTGGTCTCTGAAATGTGGTGTGGTGGGTGGGGTGGAGGGGCTGGTTCCGGCTCTGCTCAGACGCTCAGTGGGATTCTGGGAGTCCCCCAGTCCTGGGCCTGGGCTGCTCCCCAGTCCAGAGAAGCTCGGCTGAGTCTGAGCTGCACAGGACCCTGGCTGCCCCAGGGGTTGGGTGGAGACCCCTTCCCGTTTCAGCAGGCAGTTGGGGAAAACATGGGTGCCATTACCATACAAGTGTGTTGGCCCTGCCTGTACCCAAGCCCCACCTCTCCAAGCCCTCGCTGGGGGCAGTGGGCTTCACAGCAGAGCTCCCGGCTGTGCGGCTTCTGCTCAGCTCTGCGAGACCCTTGATTAGCGCGAAGCCCGGGCAGGCCCCTGTCATTCATGGCCAGCAGAAGGGAAGCCGGCTCAGAGCAATGCTTGGTCATCCGAGGGCAGGAAGAGCTGCCAGGGGGCAGAGGGTGGAGGGCGGGGGTGGGGCTGGGGCGTGGGCCGTTGCCCTCCCTGAGCTGGCCCCTGCGCTCCCGTCTGCTCCCCAGCTGGGGGACGTGGCCCGCACCTTCAGCCCTGTGCCACCCTCTGTGCCCTGGCTCCTTGGCGCGTCCCCAGAGGGAGGGAAGCCGGACCCAGGTGCCCAGGCGGTCTGGTTTGTTGGGACAAAGAGCTCCACATGCCTGAGCGCAGAAAGGTGTGTCCCGCCCTTGGGTGCTTCCTGCGTTCCTGCGGGCCACCAGCTCTCCCTCCCCGCAGCTTCTGCCTGCCTGTCCCGGCACCTCTTCCCGCCTGGACCACCGCTGGCTTCTAGTCTTTTCCTTCTTCAGTCTGCAAGGCCAGGCTGATTGTTCCCAAACCAGCTCCAACAAAATGCCCTCAAGGCTCTGCCTGCGGAATAAAGCCAGGAGTTCTTCATGGCAGTGGTCTGGGCCCGGCCCCCTGCTGACCTCGTGCCTGACCTGATCGGTCCATTGAACCAAACCAAATTCTCCACCTTCCTCCAGACATCCCTGGTTCACCACAGGAACCTTCCCCTAATCTTAGGGCAGGCCTGAGATTGCCTCCAGCTCCAGAGGTCTGGAGCTGAGGGTTTGTGTCTGTGGAGATGTGGTTCCCCAGGCCAAGAGGGCGCCATTCTTTTGCCGGGCAGGTGAGGCCTTACCTGCCTTCATTGCCATCACCCAGAGGGTGAGAGCAGGCCAGGCCTTGGGGCTCGTCCGCTTTGCAAAACAAAAGCAATTTCCAGGGCATGGCCAAGTTCAAGCATCCTCTGAGAACCCTGGAGGGCCGTTCTCTGGATGCAGCTGGCTGAGAAGCAAGGGCAGTGCCCATGTGCTGGAGACCCTATTCCACCTGTGACAGCAACCAGGGGGACACCATGTGGCCAGAGGAGAACCTGGTTTCCAGTTGTTATTTTCAAGGAGAAACAAATCAACATCTAAAATAAGCCACCACCTTGCTCTTTGGAAGCTGACCTATTGCCTAAAATTTGGTTGGTTGGGTCTGGCTGGCCTCTTCCCCAGGTGCGGGCAGGGGGCAGGCGTCTGACCGCTGTGCACTCCCTGCCCTCTGCTGTGCCGGGCCGCCGAGCGGGTCCATGCGTGTCTTCGGACCTGATCCCCCTCCCTCACCATGGTGCTGAGCTCCTGCAGGCTGGAGCTTGTGCTCGCCTTGTGGGCCAAGAGGCCTCAATGCATAGCCAGCCACATGCATGAGGCCACACAGCCAGGGAGCTGTGCTGGGGCATGGACCTCCCCTTCCGACCTTTGCTGCTGCGGATGAAGCATGTCATTTGCTCTGGGATGGGGGCTGCTACTCCTGGGGTCTCCCTAGGCAGCCGCCTGAGAGAATGAGGGAGTCAGGGGGTCACTCTCAGGCCCCACCCTGGAGGCGCAGAGAGCAGGAAGCTCTGTCTCTGTGCCCTGCCTGGGGTTAGGAGCCACAGGCCTGTGTGTGGGGAGGTGGCTGTGGCCACGGTGCCCTTGACTGGCAGTACTTGTAAAGGTCAGGGGCCTGCCTGAGAGGGGCCCAGGCTGACCTCTGATTAGGGCCCAGTCTGGCCAGATGACACTCAGACAAGCCTATGCTGTGCGAGGCCAGCTGGGAGGGTGGGGCTGGGGGGCTGGGAAGGGAACCTGGGGGTTCACAGGGAAGAGCCTTCTTCTCAGAGGGCCCTGCCAGGGTCCGACGAGCAGGGTCTTTCAAAACTGGCAGGTGTGACTGAATCCCGAGGTGGGAACTAAGGGGCCTTCTGGACCCTGGTGGTAGGTGCCAGAAGGAGGGGCTGAGAGAAGAGTCCAGCCCCCACAGCCTGCTGGTGCAAACCGCCAGGGCCTGCTACTGTGTTTCTCTGTGCAACAGCAAAATCCCTGTGGGTGCAAGGGGCATCTGTTGCTGAGTCAGGAACTGCCCCCGCTCCCCATCCCCAGCAGGAGAAGGGAGAGGTCAGCGCTGTTCCCAGAGCCAGGGACAGGCTGCTGTCTCAGCAGTGGGGGAGAGGATGGGGACAGCTTGGCCTCATCCCGCCCTGCTACTGTGGCACAGCCGAGGTGCGGGGAGGTTCTGGCCCAGAACTGCTCACAGGCAGGTGCAGGGTCCCCTAGAGGCACAGCAGGGACATCATACTGACGGAGGCGGCTCAGGACTGGAACTTCAAGACACAGCTGAGGAGCTGAGTGAGAAAGGAGAGGCTGGTGTCCACAGCCTGTGGCCATGGGGGTCAGCCCCACAGCCAAGTCCCCCAGCCTTGGGTCAGTGAGTAGGACATGGTGAATGGGACATGGCTGCCACTACAGGTGGAGTGGCCCCTCCCTAGAGGTGGCTGATGGCATTGACTGGTGGTGATGTTGGCCAGCTTGTCTGTCCCCTCAGCACTTTAGTAAGGGTCTGGCAAAGGCACCCAGAGAAGGAGGCAGGTGGGGCAGTCTTGTCTTTCCTGGGGGCCCCATACACAAGAACTAACTCAAATTGGATCAAAGACCCACAGGGAAAAGCTGAAACTATAGAAGTCTTAGAAGAAAACATGAGGGAAAATTTTCATGACTCTGGATTTGGCCATGGCTTCTTCGGTGACACCAAAATCGAATCCTAGATAAAGACAAGGAAATACAAATCCTTGAGAAGACAAGCCACAGAGTGAGAGAAAAGCGTGTGCCGACCACCTCGCTGTTGAAGATCTATGCCCAGAAAGTACAATGAGCTCTCGTAATTCAGCAATAAAAGGTCAAGAAACTATTTAAAAAATGGGCAGAGGTCTTGAACTGACATTTTCCCAAAGAAAATATGCCAGTAACCAACAAGCACATGAAAAGATGCCCGACCTCATTAGTCATCAGGGAAATGCAAATCAAAATCTCAGCGAGGTACCATTTCACACCTGCTAAAAGGGCTCTAAGAATAAAGATGGAAATGAGGATGTGCAGAGACTGGAATCTCCATTCATTGCTGATGGGGATGTAAGTGGTGCAGCCACTGTGGAAAAGACTGCTGGTCCTTCAAAACGGTAAAATACACAGTCATCGCTTGACATACCTATTCTATTCCTAGGTTCCTACCCTAGAGAAGTGAGGACAGGTGTTCAGACAAAAACCTGTCCATGAATGTTCACAGCAGCATTATTCACAGTAGCCAAAAGGTGGAAACAATGCAAACGTCCATCAACTGTGCTGTATCCCCACAATAGGATATCACTCAGGCATAAAAAGGAATGGAGATCTGTGCCCCAACACGGACAGACTGTGAACTCCTTATGCTTAGGGAGAGAAGCCAGGCACCAAGGCCACGTGCCGTGTGGTTCCACTTATACTAACTGTCCAGAAGAGAGAAGCCCTTGGAAAGAGAGAGTAGGTCAGTGGTAGCCAGGGGCTGGGCGAGGGGGGCGAGGGGTAACTGCTGATGGGACAGGCTTCCTTCTGGAGGGGTGGAGCCCAGAAGAACCAGATGGAAGCAGTGGGCGCATGGCTCTGTGAGTGTGCCCAGTGCCACTGAATTGCACACTTTATAAAGTGATTCATTTTGTTATGTGAATTTTGCATCAGTAAGAAATGAAACAGTCCTTGTGAAGTAGAATTTGTGAAGCCCAAGGGCACGGTTGGCATGACGTGAGCCTCATGAGGCTTTGGCATCCTTGTTGCTCTTATGACAGGCGCCTTCCAGAGTGGGTGGGACCCGACTTCCAGGGCAGGAGGCAGTCCTGCAGGGCACCCCCGCTTTAACTTCCGCCCCCGAGGGGACCTGCGTCTCTCGCTGTGGGGTTACTGTGAGGCCACTGTGAACGGCGTTTGTCCTGGGCTGCCCTTGGAAGCCTCGGGTTGCAGTGAGAGCAGCAGCCACTGGAAAGAGCCCCTGTGGGGGTGGGGGGTGGAGAGGAGAAGCAGGGGCATCTCACGCGGCTCGTCTGGAGATCCTGACACTTAGGTCCGCCTGTATTCCGAGAACTGGCTGCCCTTTCCCTCTAACCACGCCTCTGCTCAAGAGGTTTGCTACTTCAAAGTGACGTCAAAACTGCCAGTGGTGTTTTATGTGCATGTGTGGCTATTTCTATAGAATACAGGGTCAGAAACTACCTGCAGAGTTATGGGACAGGCATGTGAGCATTTTTACTAGATGTGGCCGAATCGTCCTCCACCGAGATGGGGCCAGGTCCAGCACCTGGACAGCTGCGCACATGGCATTTGCCAACCTGGGGAGGAGAGGTGGCATCTCCCGCGTGTTCCCATCTGCTCCGGACCGCCACTAGCCGAGCATTTTCACAGACTCTGGGGCTCGCGGTCTGTCTAGTCAAGTGTTGGCCGTTTCGCCTTCTCTGTTGCTCTATTTCGTGCTGACTTTTGAGGAGCTCTTTATGGCTTAAAAGATCCGCCTTCTGCCTGGAAACCATGTTGGGGTGTGTCCTCCACCCCTGCTCTGATGTGGGGCGCCAGGGAAGATGCGTTCCAGCAAGCGCAGGCTCACTTGGGGGCTCCATCCTTCGATCTCTCTGCATGTTTCTGCCTGGGCCGGAACCACACTGCTTCAAACACTGCGGTTTTTGTAGGACATGCATTTCTTACTTTTCAGAATTTCTTGGCTCTTCTTTCAAACATCCTCTTCTGAAAGAACTTTTGGTTCAACCTGTCAAATCCCATAAATAATTAGTAAGAATTGCCCTGAATTTATAGATCAGTTCTGGGAGAACTGATTTTTTTCCCCTCAAAACTGAGAATTCTATGTATTTCAAATTTCTCCCTTTATTCAATTTTGACTGCATTGCAGCAAAGTTTTATAGTTTTCATCATCTAAGCCTTTACATTTTTGGATTTGTTTTTAGATTTTTGGGGGCTACTGAGAGCAATAGTTTTGACAATATATTTTCATTGGTCGTTGTTGCAGGGAGGTTATTGAGTATTGAATGTTGATTATTTACCTCAAATTTGATGAAATTATCTAATTCTATTAGTTTTTCAGGTGACCACCTTCTAATTTCTTGATAGCACCTACAATTAGTCATCACTTGATCTTTGCATTTCCAAATATTTATGCCTTTCATTTCTTTTTAAAATATATTATTGCCTCGAGTGGGATCTCTGGTAAAATATTGGTAAATGATGATACATTAAAAAAATGTTGGCAATGATGAATTTTTTTTCTCCTGGTAGTAGGGAAATGGTTCTGAGGTCTTCTTAACATGATTTTGGATGAAGGTATCTAGAACTCTTTATCAAATTAGGAAATTTTTCTTCTATTCTTTCCTTGCTAAAAGGTTTCTTTTTAAAGTTTTAGTAGGAAAAGATATGAGCTTTTTCAATATCTGTTTCAATGATAATGTCATTTTTCTCTTCTGACTTTCTAATACAGTGAATTTTATTTATAGGTTTGCTAACGCTGAACCAGCCTTGAATTCCAGCACCAAACCCTTTTGAAATGGGGGCATTCTCAACGCCATCCTGGGTATGGTCTGCTAAGATCAGCGCCCAAGTTCCTCAGTCCTGATGGTCTGGCAGTTTCCTCTGGACGCAGGGCAGGTGTCCACGGCCTGTGACTGTGGATGGGAGGGCCCAGCGGGCATCTGCGGTGCTGTCTCCCACGTGGTAGAAAAGACAGTGCTTACCCTTAATCCAGGCAGAAGCCGCTCCTCAGAGTGGTGGACGCTTGGCTCCAGCCTGTGTACCTGGCTTGGTGCTTGCCATGACACATGGGCGTGTGGCCCATCGAGGTGGAGTGGGCTCCCCAAGGACTGGCCCCACCCTCTATTGAGGGTCACAGAAAACCCATGGATGCGGGACATGCGGGGCTCAGGAAGGAGCCCCATCTGCACATCGAGGGGACTGCGCAGCAGGAGCAAACTTGGGGCCTGCCTGGCTGGGCTCTCGGGCTGTGGGCTGGCCCTTCTGGAGGCTGCCTGCTACCTGCTCACCCAGGAGGCTGTCCTATCCTTTGTCCACCCCATTTTCCTGGGGAGTGCCTAGAAGGCAAGACTGAGTTCCGGCCACCAGCTGTGAAGCCAAGGTCTCCCTCAAGCTCCTCCCCAGCCCCTGTGTCCCCCAGGTGAGGAGTGGGCCCCGACTCGACCTTTGGGCCCCATGGATGCCGGCTAGTTGGCATCTTCCCAGCCTACTGAGGGGCTCAGGAAAGGGTCTGGTGGGTCCTGGACCCTGACACGGACTGGCAGGGCAGAGGTAGAGACTCAGAACACAGGAGCCCCCCACAGGCTGCCCCCCACTCTGCCCAGAGCTGGGCTCTGGCCCTGGGCTCCCGCACTCTGGCTTTAGGAGGGCCTCCCAGCAGGCCCCACCTGCCCGCCTGTGGTCTGGGCCAGCTCCCAGCGCCCAGCAGAGACAACGCCTCACTGTCGGATTAGCAGGAAATACAACAGGGTCAGAAAACCTGGGGAGGCCCTCGGCAAGGCTGTGGTAGAGTCCGTGGCAGAGCGAGTTTCTGCTGAAATGCACAGTGGTTTTGTTTTCTGCTTTTTTCTTCTTTAAATTACAGGAGGAAGGAGAGCTTGGGACTTGCCAAACCCAAAGTATTTGAAAAAAAAAAATCATAAGATTTTTGCCCCAACTCTAAAAAGCCTTTGATTCTGCCTGAAATTTGAGGGCTGCACAGTTGGCCCTGAGGGGGAGCGTGGCCACTGGGTGGAGGGGGAGCTGTGGGCCGGGCCCCAGTGTGCCCGCAGCGTGGCACTGGGAGGCGGCCAAGGAGGGACTCGCCTTCACCACCCTCCCCACCACACCACTCTCCAGTTCAGGAAGCTGGCACGGGGCGGCAGTCAGGCTCCCTGAGCTGCCCACAGGCCCCTGTCGGGACACCCCAGCCCCCAGGGGCATCCGAGCCCCGAGGACTGGTCTCCAGGTCCCCAGGTGACTGGGACTCCCCATGCAGTGTTGTAGGGTAGGGGTCCAGGTTGGCACCCTGCCCAGGGTCGGCCTGGTACCTATTGGAGGGAACAGCCACACAAACCCTCGTTCTGATTGCTGTGACAAGTCTGGGGTCCCAGGGCCACCAAGCATGCACTGTGACTCACCAGAAAGATCGGCACCGCTTCCCACGTCATCCTCAGGGAAGGAGGCGAAGCAGCTGTGAGAAGCGCGGGCAGGGCCCAGACCCCGGCCTGGGCTCCCACTGTCCCCTCCAGAGTGGTGGTCACGGCGCCCTCCCAGTGTGCCGTGACATGACCTGCCCAGAGCACTGGGGCTCCATGATGTGAGTATGGTGGGTTGGTCGATTATCCAAATAACTCATGGGTTGATTATCTACACAACTGACCTCAACCTCCAGCTCCTCCTGCGGTCAGCTGATGCCATGTGGCCCAAGGCCCGCACTGTCACCTTTTGGTGTGGTCTGAGGCCCTCAGGTAGAGGAAGGCATCCCCAGCAGGCGGGATGTTCCTTCCTGGGTCTCAGAGGTCACCTCCCAGAAGCTGAGGGCTGAGGCCAGACCTCGTTTGGGGCAGTTAAATCATTCAGAGGATTGCCCTGGATGTGGGGCGAGGGGCGCACCCTGTGGGAGACCAGTGGGCTTTCTGCGGAGTCCAGACCGCTTGGCTTTGCTGCCGGCCCTGTGCTTAACTCCCAGCTGTCCCCTGGACCTTTACTGGACACCTGCCTCCCCTGGGCCTTTACTGGATGCCTGCCTCCCCTGGGTCCCTGGTGGGCACGCGGGCTGGGGCCTCATGGGGCCCTTGGGGTTGCCTGGCCTGGGGTGGGCCTGTGTTCCTGGGTGGCTGTGGAGCACCCAGCCCTGTATCGCTGCAGCAGGCCGGCAGACAGCATCCCGAAGCCCTAGGGCTGCCACGGCCGCCCTCCTCCTAGGGTCCCCAATGCACAAGTGGAAACAAACCGGAGATCAGCCTCAGGAGAAGGACTGTGACCTCTAACCCCAGGTCACCGCAGGCTAGAGAAAGTGGAGGCCACTGGGCCCCTGACCCTGACCCCCCTTCTTGAGAAAGAAGGGGAGCAGCACAATCGGGTCATTCCAGAACCTTCCACAAGTGAGGCCCACCCGCCCTGGCTGACTGGTGACAGGACTGGGGCTGCCTGACACGCACAGACTGGGGAGCGGGCTGGGCTGCCTGGCATGGCTGCAGGGGCCCTGCCGAGCCCCTCTTCGGGGCCTGCAGCCTTCCCACCACAGCTCCCCAGCGGCTCCGAAAGGTCATGATTCTGAAGGGTCGTTCTTGTCAGGGTGGGAGCGCTGCCTCCTCAGGGCCTCTTTCATCCTCAGCAGAAGCTAAGTCCCCCTAAGTACTTGATTTGTACCGAAATGTTATGGCTGCTCAGTTTTGTCGGGTGCAGACAGACCTTCCTGCCTCTGAGATGCAGAACACGTACAGAGATACATAGCATTCTCCATGGTTTCTTTGAATGCATTTGGTTTCACTAGTTTTATTTATAGGTTTCCCCCCATTTTACAGTAGAGCATTGCTATGGACCCTTTTCTGAGCTGAAATGGTGGAAAGTGAAGAGCAGCTACCATTAATTGATATGGAAAAGTTTTTGAACATTCCCAGACCCAAATAATAATTCTCTTAGGCTTCTATGATACCTTAGGGCACCCCCTGCGGACGGGAGCATGAGGTCACACAGTTCTGAGCTCCGGCAGTGATGCCGAGATGCCGAGATGCCGAGATGCTGAGTGGGTTCCCAGGAAGGAGCTCTGGCCACTCTCGCTGCTGGGGGGCATGTGCCTCTGCCGGCTTGAGGCAAATTCCTCCAAAGAGAAAATCCCCCTAGGATTTCTTTCAGTTGGCAAAACACAGGTCCTTACCTAGGTCTCCCATAAAAGCAAAGTGGTGTCAAGACCTTTTGAAGGTCTTGGGGGTGCTGGCATATCTTTGGCTTTTTGGTGTCAGACGTGGGATGCACACCAGCCCTGCTCCCCCCAGCTAACTGGCTCTGCTAGCGACACCCGCGGACGTGCTCATCCATGTGTGGGTTGGTATCCGGCCTGATCCAGCCATTTATCTGTTTACACACGTGACGGTCCACGTGGCTTTAATTATGATGCTTTATAATGTGCTTTAATTTAAACTCTTGTTTTTCTGTGTAAAATGTTTTACTGGTGCTTGGTTGGAATAACATTAATGTTTTAGATTTAACTGTGGAGGACTGACATCTTTATGGTGTTGAATCCGTCTGCTTGCCCTTTCCATTGGTTCAGAATGTGTCTCTGTCTCCCAGATGTATTTTTAAATTCTCTTTATGTAGAATTTTTTCATGTCTTGTTGTTTATTCCTCAGATGTTATCATTTTGGTTGCTATTTAAATGAGATCTCTTCTGTTTAATCTGCCATTTATTAGTACCTGTATTTATGAAAACTATGGATTTCTATCTTATTTTTATATTCAGTTGTGATGTAAAATTCTCCTGTGGCTTGTAGTGATGTTTAGTTGATTTTCTTATTTCTTCTTCCACAACATCTGAAAACAGGACCAACCCTCCCTCTGTCCTTCCAGCGATGGCGCCGCTGGTGCCTGCCCTCTTCTAGCCGCCCTGCCAGCTTTGGCAGGCACGCCAGCAGCGCTGACGGCAGACTTCCTGTCTTGTCTGGTCTTACTGGGACTGTGGCACCTGCTTCCCCCTCAAACATGATGCTGGCATGGGGCTGAGGTAGGTATCATTACCACATGACAGAGGTTTCCATCTATTTCTATTTCATCCCCTTCTGAAACTTTAAAGGAGAATGAATGTTGCATGTGATCACATATGTCGTGCCAGTCACTACCCCTGAAATAAGCCCCACTTCTCAGGGGTGTGACACCGACTTTGCACACGGGCTGGATCCTGTTCACTAGCCCTTTATTCAGGAGTTTTGCATAGGTCTTCATCTAAGAGGTCCATCTTTATGTACTGCGTTCGTTGTGTTTTGATATCAATATCTTGTTTTATACCAGATCAGAAACTTTCCTGCTTCGTCCGCCCTCTAAAAGTGCCTACAGGGCATTGGAATGAACTGTCCTTGGGGGCTGCATATGTTAGCTCTCCATGGTAGCGCCTGGGCCTGCAGCTCTTTGGAAGATAGCTGCTTGACGAATTTCTCTATTTTCCTATTGGTATCTGTTCTGCTTAGATAGCCCACTCCCCGTCGTTAGTTTTGGCAAAGTATGTTTCCTGGGCGAATGCCCATCCCATCCAGTTTTTCACATTCATTTATGGAGTGGAATGAGGCAGCTGCCGAGGACTTTGAGCGCGCTCTCCCCGAGCTTTTTCCACCACTGGGACTGCGGCCGCCGCCCCAGGGGCATCGCGCTCCTGTAGGCTTCCTGTTTAAAAGTAGATGTGTTTGATGGGGGAACATGGGAGCCTCATGCTCTGGGGTGGGAATGTGCAATGGTCCTGGGAGGTTTGGGACCTTGGGGCATCCGCGGCTGGAACAGCAAACATTAATAACTGTGTGGGGCCAGTTTGAATTTTGGTTACCTAATTCAAGACATAAAAACATGGGATCTGATAGCAAAGAGCAGTTTCACAGTAAAATCGCAGCAGGTATTTTATAAATCTTGAATTTTTCAAGTCTTTGATACGGTGAATCGTTTCCCACACCTCAGATGCTTTACCTGCTCAGGGCTTCTCTGACTGTGTGTGGCCTGGAAATAGCTTTCGGATGTTCACTTTCATCTTCCTTGAAAATGGTGCATGGAGGAGAAATCATTTCATTTCAGTGTGTGGCTCCGGAGCACCCGGGATGCACCCCGTGCACGCAGACTCCCGTCTGGGAAAGGGCTTCACCAAGAAGCAAAGGAAATCAGGATGGAGCCCATCTTCCCGGGTTCCATCTCAGGTGCTGTCTGCGTCCCCATCCCGATGGTGGCTCGCGCGCCACGTGGCCTGCACTTCATGGCGCCGTGTCCATGCCTTGTGGCTCCCGCGGAGCTCTGCTCCCAGGGAATTTGGCCCTCCGTGTCCCCTGCCCTTGAGGCCACGTGTGCAGCAGCAAAGCAGGCGGTCAGTGCTCATGTTGTCTGGGACCAGCACTGGGGGGCTGGGGAAGGGATGGGGGTGGGGTGGCCAGACAGTGCCCGCTGCCCACCTAAGTGCTGTGCCACAGCCTCAGGGCCCCTGACATGGTGGGGATGGACAGCTCACTGTCCAGGCGTGACAGAGGGGGAGCCTAGGCCTGCCCTCCGTGGGGGCTCCTTGTGGAGCTGGGGTGTGCTGGACTCTGTGAACGTGGTCAGCCTCCTAAGGTGCTCAGGAGCCCCCTGCCCCGGCCTCCCCCCAGCGCCCCCCAACCCCGCCAAGTCCCCTGCCCCCTCCAAGCTCCCCAGCCTCTTTCTGGCCTTGCCTTTATCTTACTGTCATTTATGCTCAAGTGTGAAATGGAGCCAGGAAAGTGTACAGGTTGATGTATCCAGTGGGATGAGTTTTCACAAGCAGGACACACCCATGACACCAGCGCAGGTGGAGTAGCCAGACTGAGTCCCTTTCTAGGCACCAGCCTGTCCCTGGGCACACCGGGCTGGTCAGGGGACGCGGCAGGCCCCTTGTCCACATGGTGCATGGGATCCACTGGCTGCGGCTGCCTGTCTTGGTGTGAAGTGACCAGCTGTGTGTCTCCTCTGTCTGCGTCTAGGTGGTTCTCAGTGGGGGCCTGTGTGAATGTCCTGTTGCTACTCACATCCTGCCCAAACCTCTGCCCCTCCCATGTCCCCACCCTTCCAGCCCTTCTGCCCCCCAGAGTGAGTCTCTGGTCTGCCTGCCAGGTGATGGCCCTGCCCTGGGCAGTCAGCCAGAGGCCAAGTGACTCCTGGGGAGTCTCAGGTCCTGTCTGCAGAGCAGGGGGTGGTGGGCAAGGGTCTCAGAGCTCCTCAGAGCTGCAGACTACCAAGCAGACTGTGTGCGTGTGTGTGCATGGTCAGGGCTGCAGTGGGAGTGGTGGCTCTTGGCCTCACACACGGGGCACCACCAGGGCAGGCACACGTTCCCCTTGGCCAACCCCTTAAATGTGCACTTGGGGAACACGTGCATCTCCCCCAGAAGTACACCCACACGCTAGCTGGCAAACACCCAGGCAGCCGCAGAGCCCCTGAGTGACCCCCCTCCCTGGAGAGGGCCTGCACCCCTCCTCTGGGCCCACGTAGGCCTTCATTAGGCTGTGGTGCTTTGGGGGGCTGGTGCCTGGGGCAGGGACACCCTCTTCTTTGGGGGAAGGCTCTTTGCCTGGCAGCAGGCAAACACCTGCAAAGAAGCGTGGCCTTCGTGCTCCAGCCTGTCTCCCTTTGAAGTCCGCGTCCCTGGTCCTGGCCGGCCGGGCCCTGTCTGGGCAAGCACGGCGGCCCCACCCTCTGGGCTGCGGGTCCCCGAGGCCAGGGCTGTGGGTGCAGAGCTGCAGGGGCCTGGGCTGGGCCCTCTGCTGTCCCCTGGCCTCAGGCTCCCCCTCTCCCAATTCAGATACCTGTCTCCTTTGGTCTTGGTCCCCTCCACCGACCACCCTCAATCCAGGATGGTGGAACCGAGCCAGAGAAGGGAAGTCATGCATGGAATACAGGCAGGGGGTTCTGGCTCCTGGACTGGCTCTCCTGGGGGCAGAGTCCTGGCCCTCCCCTCTCCCTCTTTCCCGGTCCAAGGGGACAGCTACCCTGGTGGTGGACATCCTAGATTGCTCCGGGGACGGGAGCATCTCCTGCAGCTGTGGCGTCCACCTAAGCCAGGCACCAGGCCCTGGAGAGAGCAGCATTCCAGGTCTGCCTAGTGCTGTCAGAGAGGCCGTCTGCTGAGCTGGAGGCCTGCCCCAGCCCAGGCGGCTGGGGGCACTGGTGTCCCTGTCCAGGCTGGCTCAGTCACCCCTCATCTTCTGGACTGGGCTCCTGAGAACCTCATTTTCAACGTCCCTGTGAAAGGATGCCTGAGAGCCCACCTGCTGGCTTGTTCCCTGTGGCCATGTGGTGGCCAGAGCGCTTGGCGGGGCAGGAGGTCGGCATGCTCTTCAACCACTCTGTGGGAACCCATGTCCAGAGGGGTCCGTTGTCCTCTCCCCAGGGGTCTGCTGCTCAGCAGGCAGCGGTGACATGGTGGGCGAGCCTCACTGCCTCCTGCCCCGCCCAGCCCCAGCCGCCCCGTGCTGGGTAGGGAGCACCGCCCAAGTCCTGGGTTTGGGGAGGTGGGTCTGTGACCTTCTGTTTGCATGTTTACATGTTCTCACACACATGTTAGCAGTCTTCTGTGAACTACGTCATTCTGAACCTCCAGAAGGCCTCTAAGCCTCCACATAAAAGGAAGGAGGGAAACTGGCAAGAGATGTTAGATTTGAAAACCTACAGATAATAATAAGAGTGTGTATTTCAGAAAACACACCAGCAGAATTAAGAGGCCATGGCAGTGGGGAAGGGTAGCTGCAACCTGCAGGCCGGACAGCAGTTCTTGGCTCACCAGGACGTGGTTCTCAGTGATTTCAGCCCCGGGAAGGGACGTGGGCAGGGTCCCCACAGGGAGGAGACCCAGCAGCCGGTGTGACAAAAGGTGCGGCCTTGTTTCTGACCGGAGGTGCTGCACGTACCCCACGCTGCAGTGACAGGGATTCCTGCAGGCTGCTTTCTTTTCCTCTTTGGTTCTATTTGTCTGCAATTTCTAAGTTTTCTGTATATTTTCATAATCAGAAAGGAGGCATGACATGCATGTGACAAGGCATGTCCCCATGTCCCGGGGGCAGACTGAGGCCTCACCCCACAAAGTCCAGGGGTGCACGTGATGTGTGCCTTGGAGAGCTGGGGCACCCCCTGGGGGACACTTATCAGTTGGCGTCATGTGGGCACAGGCCTGGAATCTCCTGCCCAGGGCTCTGAAGGCCGAGCTCTGTCCTGCAGTCTCCCCAGCAGATGCTTGGGTGGCTGCACGGTCCCCAGACTGGCAGCTTTGTTCTGGGGACGCCTATGTGTCTGCAGCACAGTGTGGGCTGGCCAGAGGACTTGAGGTTCTGGGACCCTGACTCCTGCTGCATCTCACGTGCCCAGCTGGGACCTGACCAAGCAGGTGGTCTGGAGTTCTTGCATCTGGACTCTCCGGGCGTCTCCTGGCTGTGGCTCTTGGGCATGTCACCAACCCTCTTTGAACATCACATTCATCAATGGAAAAATAGGGTGGTGATGTCCAGTGTCTAGGGTGGCTGTGACAAGTGGAGGACATGCACAGGGAAAAGCAGGGGTGCTGCCCAGCCTTGGGTCGGAGAGTCTCAGCCAATGACTCCATTAGCAATTGCATGTGGTTATGCGCAATGGTGTGCAGACTGCAGAGACTCAAAAACATTCAGGGCTGATTTTCTTGAGCAGAAGTTCGGGGGTCATGTGGCAGTGCCAAGACCTCATCAGGGGCTTGGGCTCCTTGTGTCTTGCTGTTCTGCCACCCTCAGCACAGAGCTTCCCTGCTCACGGCCTCCTCGTGGTCAGAATAGTTGGGGCTCCGTCCTTTACATCTGCATTCCAGGTAGGAGGAAAAGGACAGGCCCAGGGCAGCGGGACTCTCGGAGCCGTGTCCCAGGGGCCCTCCTGGAAGCCTGTGGCAGGCCTTCTCCTTTCCTCCTGTTGGGTCTTTCGAGCTGCAGGGAGGCTGGGAAATGCCTCGCCTTGCTGCCCCACAAAATCAGGGTTCCCTGCTCTGGTGAAGGGACACAGTATGTTCGGGGCTGGCGAGCAGTGTCTGCCCCTGCTGCGGTCATCACCTGGGAGGCGCCCTGCACAGCGCTGAGTGCACCGTACACCGTCAGGTCAGAGCTCCCACAGGGGCAGTGGGTGCAGCCTGCCTGGGAAGATGGGCCCCTCTGCCAGGCCTCCGGGGCCGTGGGAGCCGAGGAGGCCTTGGTGGTGGCTGGCAAGCAGGTCTTTGTGCACAGAGACTTTAAAAAAATTTTTTTTATTAAGGTATGATTGATATACACTCTAATGAAGGTTTCACATGAAAAAGCAATGTGCTTACTAAATTTACCCATATTATCAAGTCCCCACCCCACACCCCAATGTAGTCACTGTCCATCAGTGCCACAAGTTGTGCACAGAGACTCTTACCATCCCCACGAGATGCCGAAAGCCCGCAAGCATTGTGGGCCGTGTGGAAGAGGCTCAGAGAGGTTAGGTGGTCCGTCTGAGTGGCTCAGTTGTACGTGATGGCATCTCCCCAGCCAGCCCGACACCAAGTCCAGCTCTTGCTGCAGCCCCTGCCTGCCCCCTCTGCCCACAGTCGATGGTGGCTCTGGAGAAGGCCTCTTAGCTGAGGCCCCAGGCTTGGAGGTGTTGCCAGGCGAGGCTGCTTCCTCGGCGTGGTCCAGCCAGGGCCAGGCCTGCTGCGGCCCTGCCGTCCAGGGCGGGTGTCAGGAGGGAGGTCCGCACTCAGGGCCGCAGCGTTAACGTTGTCCCCCTCCCGTGCCCCAGCTGTGAGGCCCTCCCCACAGGAGCGGGTCCTTGCCTCCGGGGCTGTGAGATCAAGGTGTGGGGTCCCTCAGGGGTTGGTGAAGCGCTGAGATGTGGCAGGGCCTGGCAGGAGGATGTTGGACACCATGCAGGGGCAGAGCCCACCTGGCCTGCCTGCCCGCTCCACCTCACGGGGCGCCAGGGGAGCGGGCCTCAGGGGCACAGTCTTTGCCCAGGTTTCTATGCTTTTGTCCGTTGTGAAAGTGGTTCAGACATGGCTACACAGCATCTGGAAAAAAGGCCAGAGAAACGCGAGCAGCCTGCCGTGACCAGGGCTGGAGTTCCGGGGCGTTCGCTGCTAGTCCTTCCGCCCCATGGGGCGTGCTCATCCCGCTCCCGTGGGTGCCGTGAGCAGGAGCTCGCAGGCTCCTTCCCATGGTCGTGGGCAGAGCCGAGGACCCTCCCGCTGGTCACCCCCGGGCCTCAGGGAGTGAACGTGGGCTATCAGGGTGGAGGCCTGCAAGTGGTAGGATGTCTGGGAGGATAAGGGAGAGATGGGCTGGCATTTCTTGGGCTCACTTTGAAGAAGCAGAAACACAGGGCAGACGTGGGCAGAGGGGCTGTGAGCCTGTCCGGCTGTTTCCGACCAGATGGGCAGGGCCAGGGCACCGCTCCCCTCTGGATGGCTGGAATACTGCCGAGGCCCCCCATGCATCTGATGGACCATCCTTCCCGCAGCTAGGCCGGGGGGCCTGTCGGGCAGGGGGCGTGCCCTCCAGGTCCTTCCAGCAGCTTCCAGCTCTCTGCCTCGGTCCACAAACTGGCGGTGTGCTGGTCTGCGGACCACGACATGTGCGTGGACCCCCTCGCAGAGCATATGCACACCCACAAAGGTAGGGTCCCCTCTAAGGCAGGGGCCAGGGCTGCGAGCGGAACTGGTCAGGAAGGTGCCCAGGAGGTAGAGACATGCTGCGGTGTGGGCACAGCCGGGTGGCACAAAGCCACTGCGACTGCGCTAACGGGCCTGTGCGGACTGAGGGGCCGGGCCGCCCCGCCACTCCCCTCCAGGCCCCGCCCCTGCCCCTATTCCCCGCCCCTTCCTGGCCCCGCCCATTCTCCATTAGGCCCCGCCCCACCCTCCCAGGATGGGGAAAGGTGGACATCTCGGAGTGAGGACTTCTGGGAAAGAAAATTCTCCCTCTGGGAGCCCACCAGGGTCAGGAGACAGGACAGGTGCTGAGACGGAAGAGAAAATGACAACGGAATCTGCCCGCAGGTACATGCCTGTGGCTCTAGCCCTGACCTGTGGATTCCAGGGGCTGCCACGCTTCCGGTTCCTTGGAGGGCACCTCAGGTGGGGTGCCCAGGAAGTAAGGGTCCTGTTCTGGAGGTGGGAGAACTACTTGGGGGTGGCTTGGGAGTGGGAGGGGCCAGTCTGGGCAGACACCTGCCCTGGGCCATGCCACCTCTGCCCTGCCCTCTGGGCCCCTGGTGTGCTGGTGAAGGGGGGCACAGGGCACAGCTGCAGAGCCCTGCCTGGCCAAGCCATTGGTCTGGGGCTGGGACCACACCCATCTGCCCCCAAGGCCTTGTGAGGCTCTGGGCTATGAGCTGAGCAGGTGGTGTCCAGAGGCCCGTTGGCCGGGCCCTGCTCTTGATCCTGCAGGGTGGAGCACCCCTCCTGGGGCTCAGAGAGCAGGTCCCTCTGGCCAGCGGTGTGGGGTTCACCCGGCCCTTCTTCTGGGCTGGAGGGGGAAAAGGGGCCCTCAGTCTTGGGGAACAGAGCAGATCTGAGGACCTGGAAACTTGGACTGGATGTCTGGGTGCTGGTGTCCAGGGAAGGACCACATTTCTGTACCCCTTACTTGATTGTTGGGCCCCACTCATTACTCCTCCGTGCCCTTTGCTGCTTCAGGATGAAGTTCACATTCCTCCCAGACCTTCCCATTTGTGAGCTCACCCCAGACCCACGGGGCAGCCCCGCACCTGGCCTCACGCCTCTGTAAGGAGGTCCTCCCGAGGAGCCCCGCCTGCGGTTGGCCTGAGCCGGGCCCGCTCAGCCGGGTGTGTCTGTGTCTGTGCTGGGCCAGCGGGTTGAGGCCAGGACAGGGATCCTGCCGGAACAACAGAAGCCAGCTCGGAGGAGCTCGGCAGACGGAAGACTGTCCTGGGTGACAGAGCTGCCTGCCCGGGTTGCTCCCCAGTGGAGCCGTCTGGGCAGAAGCAGGGCGGTGAGAGGACGCACAGCAGCCCTGGAACCAGAGGGAAGCTCGGGTCACACCCTCCCTTGGAATCTGGCTTCCAGCGGCACCGGCCCTCTCGCTAGAATCCTGAGGTCAGCATCTGGGCTGTGGGAGCCACAGAGGCCTGGGTGGGAGAAAGGCCCCAGGACACAGCGAGGAGCTTGGCCTTGGTTCTGGAAGCAGTGGGGCCACGGGGGCCGACAGGGCCTAGGCGAGGCCGGCTTTGTGGGGGGCACACTCACTGTGACTCCCGTGGGAGGCAGGTGAGAGGGGCCGCCCAGCAGGGGGTCTGCTCTGGAGCCCTGTGCCCTGGGCGAGGGGGGCGAGGTGGTGCTGCGCCTCATCCCGGAGCCTGGGCAGCCTTGTGGTTCCTGCCACCTGCCGGGCTCTGTACCCCCTGCCCCTGCCCCTGCCTTTCCTCCTGTCCTGAGGTCCCATCCCTGTGTCTCCAGCCAGCCTCCCCCAACTGGCCTGCTTGTCTGTCCTGTGTCTCTGCTCTCTGTGCCCCTTTCCATGCAGAGAGCCTCCCCCCATGCACTTGATGGTGAGCCCCAAGATCTAAGTACTTCCTGGCACCTTCCTATCTGCCCACAGCTGTGTCTCCAGATCCTGGGGCCAGGGCAGCTCCTGGCCCAGCTCAGTGAGTGTCCGCTGAGTCAGGACAAGGAGCAGGGGAGGGTGAGGTGGGAGCAGCAGCCTGGTTGCTCTGTGGTTCCAGGGCCTCCAGAGATGGGTAGCTGTGTGGGTGGGGGCTGCAGAGACCCACTGTGGCCTCTCCCAGGGAAGAGCCTCTCACAAGGAGACCACCCTGCTGCAGGGACCACCCCCGAGACCCCAGTGCCCCTGTGGGATCCAGGGAGAGGGTGCTCTGATTGTCCCCTCTGTTCCCCTGCCAGCCTGGAGGGGCGTCTGGGCAGTGCGTGCAATGCCCACATCAGAGGGTCCCTGGCAGCCAGCCTTCCATTGGGCAGTGGCAGTGTGACTGCCCACTCATGCAGTGTCACATGGCAGGCCACTGCCTGCATGTCCCCAGGGGCTGTGGGTCCTCTTGATGTTCTGCACACAGTGTGAGTGGCTTCTGTGGGGTGGGTGACATGATTCTATTGATTAACTATCTAGGCCACTTTGAAGTGTCCCCAGGGCGGTGCTGGGGTCAGAAGACTGAGACCCAGGCTGGGGCAGCTCTATGTGTCAGCACAGCACGGAGGCCAGCGTCGGCCGGGAGAAGCGAGAGCCCGCTGCTTGGCCGCGCCCCAGCTGTTCAGTGTGGACATGGAAGCTCTGGAGGCCCCAGTGCCCGCCACACGCCCAGACAGACACCCCCAGCCCTGGACTGGGGGGAGGGGTTCTCTGAGGCCCGTGGTCACCTTCCAATGCATCTCCGCCCTGGGGTCTTGGGGGACCTCTGGGAGTCCTTAGGCTGTTGGGGAGACAGGCACCTCCCCACCTTCTAGGGCTCTGGTCTGCAATCTGGCTCTCAGATTGGTTAGGCTGACATCAGGATAAAATATGTTCTGCTTACAGGACATTGGCTTCTGATATTTAAGAACTTGCAGCCACGTGACCAAACATTATACATTTACCATTTGTTTATGTGACAGTTTCTAGCGGTGCTGACGTTGCCCTGGGGATATTTTTGATGACCCAGTCATGTGGCTTCTGATCAGGTGAGGGCCACGAACCAGAACCGGGCACCCCGCACTGCTCCCCAGAATGGCCGCAGTAGCGCTGAAGCTTCCAGGAAGTCCCTCCAGATGCTCACGCCTGTCCCGGGCTCTGTCTGCCTCCCTGAGTCGTCCCCGCGGGGCGATGCTCTTGCGCCTGTGGGCTTCCTCCTCCTGTATCTGGACCCCAAGTGGCCTGGTGGGGTGGACGCTGCAGGGGCTTCCCCAGTGGTGGCTGGAGGTGCACCCAGGGGGTGGAGCTGGCTTGTCCCCTGTCCCGCCTCGCTCACCACTCTCTGAGGTCCAGGACACCCCAAAGTCAATTCAACACAGCTCTGCCTACGGCTCCCACCCAAAGCTGTCAGAACCGCCAGCTTAGCCGTGTCAGACCCAATCAGGAGAATGTGAGGGTCTCTCAGACCTGACATCAGGCCCTCAGGCCCCACAGAAACGGGCAGCTCCAGCAGGTCTCCCCCACCCCAACTCTTTGGGCCCCAATTTTACCATTTGTAAGTGCCTGACCTCCCAGCTCCCTTCTTGTGGACGCAGCTGGGGGCCCGGGAGTTCTCATGGACACCCCCAAGGCAGGAGGGGGCTGTGTGCCCCTTGAGGCTTGTTCCTAAGCACCCTGTCCAGACAAACTGGGGGTCTGCTGGCAGACAGGACTGGTCCTTCAGGCCCACTCTCCCAGGTGGGCCCACCACTGCCTCCAGGACAGCCCGACGCCGAGGTCTGTGTGCTGTGACACAGCTTCCTGGGTCTCTCCCTGGATGCTCCCCCAGGCCCTGGAGCCAGCATGTGGGTCCCCAGTGGAGCCCTACCTGCATCCCCTGCTACTACCTTATGAGGCCTGGCCATCTCTGCTCACTGCTCAGACCCCAGGCTGGCCCCTCTCCAGGCCCTCTTTATGCTGCAGCCAAATAGGTTCCCCCAAAATGCCAGCATAGTCAGTCTGGCGCCTGGGATACCCTCAGGGTAGGGTGCGAGGTGTCCACCCGGCAGAACCCAGCCTGCACAGCCTGACCTCCCAGCCGCCACCCCCTCCTAACCGAGGCATTGTGGACCCCAGGATTTAAGGGCACTGCCTCTCCGCTGCCCATACCTGGTGAGCACCCCATCCCTCTGTGAGGGCTTGGTGACTGGGCTGTCCCTCTGGGTGACTGCCAGGGATGAGCTGGCCTGCGGGACACTTGCTTCTAAGCCCTGCTCTGACCCTCCTGCTGTGGGGTCTGGGGGAGTCTGTCCTAGCCTGTTTCCCTTTGTGTCTGTCAAGGAGGCCGGAGCCTGCGTCTGCTCCACACTGTCCAGTGCAGATGGTCACACCGGAGCTTAGCCTGCTGAAGGCCTTTGTTCATGGCCACCCTCCTGGGAAGGAGCCTCCTGTGGGTGGATGACAGGGTTTGAGGGAGAGGTCAGCCAGCAGCCACCAGAAGCCCCTGCTGGGAGGGCACATCCGCACGCAGGACAGGTGCCATCAGCCTTGCAGGCTCACGCCCTCCCGACCCCTCTCTGGGCCTGACGGGGCTCCTCTTGTGTGTTCAAAGTGGGCACAGCGCCCAGGGCCCTGCAGCTGCAGAGGAGCCCGGGTGGCCATGAGTTAGGAGGAGTTTCTCAGGGCATGCCCTCCACCCCTGACGGCCTCCCCGCGTGGGCTGCAGCCGGAAGGGTGGGCGTGCTCTGGCCAGAGGCCTTGGGACACGCACTCTCTAGTGGAGATGACTTCTGGGGCCCCTCCAACTCTGGGGTTCTGGGATTGGGGACATCATGACTCAGCCTTGACGATGACTCAGGAATGGTCCGATTTATGACTTAGCCTTTGACATTGCATGACTTGACTATTTTAAAGTCTTATGATTCATTGATCTCAAAATGCACAAGCTGGTAGTATAAAGGTTCTCTTATTCACAGTTTCCATATATGAATAATATTTGAATATTTTGATCGAAATGCTAAGATTACATTTATCTGGGATTTTAAGTCATATGATTGTTGTAAGGACAATAGAGCTGCTCAGAAATCTTAGAGCAGTTTGTCAGAAGCAATATAAACTATCATGTACATGTATGTATTTATATTTCTGTTGTAGAAGAATGCAAAGGAGTAGTTTGGTGATTAGGAGCCAGGATTTTTAGTGTCTTAGATAAGAGATACAACTAGAAGAGAAGTTAATTAAGAATCTTGTATAGTCAGCTTGAATGGTCAATATCAAGATGAATGCATTAGTTTTTCTTTTCAAACACACGCATTCCCCAGCCTGCCCCACGGGAAAAGCCGGAAGCCGTGCCCGCTGACAGCACAAGCCCCCATGTGGGTCTGGGCTGCTCTGCCTGGAGGAACCCCAGGGATCTGGCGAAATGGCCACGTCCCCGAGAATGCTGAGAAGGCATCCGCAGCGCCCAGAGCATGTTTTTTAAATAACAGCTTTACTGAGATATAATTCGTGTACCATATAATTCACTCGTGTAAAGTCTGCAGTTCAATGGCTTCTAAGTATATTCACATAGTTGTGCAATGTTTACCACTACCCATTTTCAGAACAGCTCCATCACCCCCACAAAGAATGCCCGTAACTGACAGCTCTCATTCCCATGCCCACCTCTCCCCAGCCCTGGCAGTGCCAGTCTGCTCTCTGTATACATTCGCTGTTCTGGATGTTTAATAATGGAATCGGGCAGCATGTGGCCTTTGTGTCTGGCTTTCTCTGAACATATGAATACGAGTAGATGGCTTCTGAAGATGCCCATTACCTGCATACCCCCAAGAGCTCCTCAGCTGCTTCTCCCACCTGGGGGGCGTCTGTTTCCTGCTCCGCTTGCCTCCAGGCTGGCCTTGTCACCGCAGCATGTGGTGGGAGTGACACAGTGTCACTCCATCCCCGTCCCCATTGCTGGGCCCCACACCAGCAGACCCCGACAGGCACGCAGCCTTTGTGCGGGTGGACACGTGTGTGGCTGCATGCCAGGGCCCTCAAGTTCCGAGTCTCTTCTTTCCCTGCTTCCGCCTGCTCCTTCAGCCCCAGTCCAGCCCTCAGAGCTGGAGAAGGGAGAGGGCACTGACCAGGGCCTCCTCTGGGCTGGCCTGTGCCTTTGAACTTTTCCAGCACATAAGCTCAGGCAGAGAAAACATGCAGGCCCTAGCCATGGCCCACGCAGCCCAGGCCAGCCCGCCCTACCCCAGCCTGCACAGCCCACCCAGCCTGCCCTACTCCAGCCCGCCCAACCCGGGCCAGCCTGCCCAGTCCCAGCCCGCCCAGCCCAGGCCAGCCCGCCCTACCCCAGCCCACACAGCCCACCCAGCCCGCCCAGTCCCGGACTCTGAAGCAGGATGTGCTCCGTGGGTTGGACCTTGTGGCACTTGGGGGCTCTTGCGGGCGTGAGGGCAGGGCCGAGAGGCCCAGAGGCTGCGCAGCTGAGGCTCTGACATGGAGGCCTCAGTGTGGAAGGCATGACGGGTGTGTCAGCCACCCCCTGTTGTGCGATTCCACCCGCCCCACCTGTGTGGAGTGAGGCGCTGGGTCGGCCCGGGGTGGGGACATGTGACCACCCAGCATCAGCTCGGGACCTCCTCTGGAGCCGGGAGCCAGCACCCCAACGTCAGGACCTACTGCGGTGGTTTGAAATCAGCTGTGTTTATACCATGGAAATTAACAAATGCTGCAAATCAGCCCTGCCCCTCTGTGGTCTATTCTTGAGCATTTACCAGCCCACCAATGATTTAACTGATTTACTAAAGATTGGGGTAGGAAGAGGTTCCCCCCAGAGCAATGCCCTCCTCGCCCCTTGTCTGATGCAGATCATGTTGGAAGGTGGGGGGAGGACACCCCAAGGGACACGGGGGGCTGGGCCCAGGTGGGCACCATCTCCCGAGGTTGTTGGGAACCTCGATCAATGGCAGCCCTTGGGGGATGGATGCTGGGCCTGCTGTAAGCTGAGTCCTGAGCCCTGAGGAGAGGGCTGCCCCTGCCAAAGTGGCCCATGCCACCTGGGACCTGGTGCCCACCCCACAGAGTGCCAGGGTCCAGCGAGGCCTGAGCCCATGCAGCAGGGGCTGCCTCAGGCCTGGGGTCCTCCGAGGCCCGTCCTTGGCTGCAGTGCGGGGCAGCCTGCTGGGCATGGTGTGGGTACTGAGCACTGCCAGGCCCAGGGACCAGCGTGGCCAGCTGAGTCACTAGGCCATTTCCTTGCTGCTGTTCCTGGGGGGCCTGGGAGGACCCCGTCACCTGTGTTATGTTGTGTGACACGCCCCTACTTCTCTCCCTCTTCCCGGCGTTCATCGTTCTGTGGAGCCTGCTACCTGGCAGGTGCTGGCCTCAGTGGGGATGGGGTGGTCTGTGTCCCGAGGGATCGCAGGCAGCAGGAGAGAGGAGGGCGCAAGAGGGACGGAGGACAAAGAGACAGTCAGCGCGTCCGTGCAGCCTGCTGGGCAGGGAGGGGGTGCGCCCGATTCCTGGCCTGACCCTCCCTGCCTCTGTCCCGGACGGCTTGCCTGGCGCCCTCACCGCGTGGCCTACGCCAGCTGGGGCTGCTCCCGGCTCTCCCAGACACTGTCCTGCCACAGGCCACACTGAACCCGTAGCTTCCCAGCCCAGGATCCGGCGGCAGCGGGCACGTGGCTTTCTCAGGCAGTGGGTGTGCAGAGCATCCCTGCACAGCGGGCAGTGGCACACAAGGTTGGTCTGAGCTGTGAGGGAGTTAGATGTGCCCTGGAGGCTTGCTTTTCGGACCGAAGGTGGTGTGGCCACGAGAAGGGTCAGACGGTGCAGGAACACCCAGGCCTGAGACTGGCTGGCCGGCCTTGGTGTCTGACCTGGTGGGGTGAGAGGCTAGAGACGCCTGGGCCTGCGAAGGACCTTGGCCCCGGGCAGTCTGGCCGCAGTGTGCCCGCCTGCCTCTCTGGGTGCCTCTCAGCCCTTCATCGCCCAGCCTTCCTGCCCCTCTGGAAAGCAGACCTGTAGCCTTCCCACTCAGAGCTGTCTTGGGGGGCTGTCTCAGGGAACTGGCTGTGGGCTGTATATAAAACCCACTGACCTCAAGGGCGATTCGGCTGCAGGTTCATCAGTGTGTGGAGTCAAAAGATGGATTCATCCTCAGAAGCCAAAGTTTGCCGTCTGTGTCTAACTTGATGGGGATATAAACTGAATTTCAAAAGCCATGAGCAGCATTCAGAACATCTTCCAAGCCCTTTATGCTCTTATCTCTGAGGACCTGGTGAGGCTATGCTGTTCCACATCGAATTCAGGCGCGTGCAGCTCCCGGGACAGTGGGCGCCTCCAGGTCAGTTTGGAGAGCCTGTCTCCAGGGGCAGCAGATCATTTCTGGGTTCCACTGTCGCATCTGCTGTGGGACACAGCCGAGCCCGACTGAGCAGACTATCCCTGAATTTCTAAGGCTGTATGTACATTTTCATGGGCTTGGTTTTTTAAGTAACCTTTTTACTGAAGACTAATATACATACAGAAAAATTTGCAAATTGTGAATGTACAGCTTGATGCACTTAAAAAAGTGAATGCACCCATCAAACCACCACCTGGATGAGGACACAGAGCACAAGCCGAGCCCAGAAGCCCACCCCTCTCCCCTGTCTCACTGAGCCCCTCGGGGGTTCTCCTATTCTGACTTCCATTACTAACAGTGAGTTTTGTCTGTGCTTGGACTTTACATGAATGAAACCATCCAGTGCGCACACCTTTCCATCTGGTTTCTTTTGTTCAGATTGTGTGTGTGAGATTCACCCAGGTTCTTATGGGCAGAAACTCATTCTTTTTGCATTGCTGGATTCAGTTGTGTGGCTAAATAATCTTTTGAAAGTCCTTTTCTATAGTGCTGTCGGTGGACAGTTGTGTTTATAGTTTCAGGCTGTGATGACTAATGTTACCCTGCTCTCATGCCAGTGTCTTTTGGTGAACATATGCACGTGTTTCTAGCAGTGGAATTCTTGGGTGACGAGATATGTGAATTTCCAACTTTGGAAGACACTGCCCCTCAGTTTAGACTGAAGTTACGGCACCAATTTTCAGACCCACCAGAAGCGTGTAGTTCCCCTTCTCTGTGCCGATGGCAGCCCTTGGTTCTGTGGGTCCTTTGAACTGTAGCTGTTCTGGTGACCGTCGTAAATTTGTACAGATGTTTATAGCAGCTGTTTGCATAATTGCCAAAACTTGGGAGCATCAAGATGTCCTGCAGTACGTAAAGGGATAAATGTGCCGTAGTCCATCCAGACAACGGGATGTTATTCAGCATGGAAAGGAAATGAGGCCTCAAGCCATGAAGAGACATGGAGGGACCTCAATGCGTGTGACTTGGTGAAAGAAGCCAGCCCAAAAAGGCGGCGCACTGTACGATTCCAGCTGCACCACATGCTGGATAAGGCAAGACCCTGGGGAGCGGAGATGGCCAGGGGGCGCCAGGGACTGAGGTGACCGGGTGGAGCACAGAGGAGTTTCAGAGCAGTGATGGATACATGTCAGCATGCATTTGTTCAGACCCATGGAACATACAACTCGAGAGGAACTCGCAGGTAAATGACGGCCTCGGGTGGTGATGCGAAGGTCATCAGCTGTGACAAGTGCCCCGCTCCGTCGGGGATGCTGACGATGGAGAGGCCGTGTGTGGGGGTCAGGCGTTTTTAGGGAAAATCTCTGTGCCTTCCTCTCAACTTTGCAGGGAACCTAAAACTGCTCAAAAAGTAGAGTTGATTTAAAAATACAATATTTAGAAAAGAAGCAACATGTGACAGAGCACAAAGTATATTATACAGTTGAAATAAATATGTAACATTGTTAAGTTTTGTATCCTTTGTGTGTGTTTTCAGTTGTATTATATTTCATTTGTGGAATCGTTTGTATTTTTGTGTGACCAAAAGGATTTTTCTGGACAAAACTCCAGTGGAAGGGCCCTGCTTTACTGAAATCAAATAGAGTTTCTAGGTAGAAACATGCCTCTCAGCCAGCCGTGGGTGCCTGCCCAGCACCCTGGAGCCTCCAGGTCATCCAGAAGCTCTGCAGGGTCTTCAGCCCACGTGGCTGCGGTGGACACACGCGGGGTCCAGGTCCTCTCGGCCTGGGACTCTGCCCGCGGGTGTTGGGGTGGCTGCTCCTCCCACCTCCAGGCCCATCTCAGCCCCCACAGGTGCTTCTCCTGTGCCCCCCAGAAGTGCTCCTGCACCCCGATGGGACCTGGCTTTGGCTCCAGGGTTCTTGAGAACCCATGCTGGGCTCCCATTGGGGAACGAGTGGGGTGGAAATGAGGTGGCTCACTATATTCAGGTGAGTTTTTTCAATTTGCTGCTTTCCATCGGTTGATTTTGGCCATTTGATCTTCCAGAGGAGAGGTATGCCTTCCCACTTGCCCACTAATCTAGTTCTGTCCCTTTCACAAAAACCTGTTTCCCCACATAGCTGTGTTTGCGCGGTCACTGGGGGACGTCACATGCTTGGGTGTTCCTACCGTGCCAGCCTGGTATTGTTCTTGTCCTCATCCTTGAACCCAGGAGGGCCATGCCCCCTGCTCCCTGGGAAGTGGGTTGCCCAGGGCCCTGACTTTGATCCAGTCTGTGGAGACAAATTCTGGTGCCAGGCCCAGACGGGCATGGGGTCGGGGTGCTCAATGTCCCCCCACATCCATGCTTTCAGCAGGAGCTGGGCTTCTACCCAAAGCAAAGCCAGCCACCCAGAGAGGGCAATGCCCCCAGCTGGCCCTGCACAGCTCTGCTGGCTCCCACCACACGTCCCCACGGCCCCTCCGGTGTCCAGTCACTGTCCAGCCCAGAACCAGCGGCTATAGGGGTCGAGGTGTGGCCAGGGGGCTGCCCGGTCATGCAGGGCCAGGTGTGCCCATGGGGCTGGGGCGGGCAGGGGCCTCTAGGAACCTTCTTCCCCTGGCCTGGTCAGGTGTTCCTGCTCTGCCGGCCTCTGAGAGCACCACTCCGCCCGGACAAACGGGCTTCCTTCTCCAGAGAGAATCTTCCTCCTCGGCTCTGGGCGGGCTGAGCCTGCGGCTGGGAGAAGCGCCGGGCGGCTCCGTGACTGCGGCTCTCGGCACCAGGCCAAGTCACTAAGATGCTAGAATCACCGTGCTGCTCACCGTCCTGCTGGAGAGGGTGGCCTGCCCTGCGGGCGTCCAGGGCCCTTCCTTCGCCTTGAGGTCCGTGGCCGTCAGTCCCCACCCGACCTCTCCTGGCCCTTCCCAGAAATGCTGTTCCTTGTTGGCCGCCCGCTGGACTACCTCGGCGGGGTGAGCAGCTGAGGACCTGTGTCCCAGCCGAGCATCCTGAACGGACCTTGTGCTTCAGAGCCCGGGCTGCCGGCCTTCCTCCCACACTGCAGATGGGAAAAGAGAGACGCACAAGGCTTCCACCTCTCAGGCTGGAAGCCAGGTGGGAACCCCTGGCCCTGAGATCCTTCCACAAACAGGCTGCTCACCAGCCACTCTCACAGAAAGGCCTCCCCTTCCTCTTCTGCTTGATAGCCTCGCACATCATCCTAGAGACGCAGCACCTCCGCGCAGTCCCCACCAGGTGGGCCCCCGGGCCCCCAGCCCCACTGCACCTGGGTTGTCTTCCTCATGCATCCGCTGTGCTTGGTGGAGTCCCAGAAGGTGGGGTTCCCTGTTCTCCCCCACTTAACATCAGGCTAATGTTTGCTAAGGGTTGGTTATGTGAATTAGGGAAACAAAAGTTCCCAGACCCCAAAAGACAAGACACAGAATGGAAAACGATATTTGCAATAAATCTAACCCACAAGACTTTGCATCCAGAATATGTAAACAGCACCTGCAAATCAATAACAAAGTGTCAGGCAATCAAAGAGAAAAATAGGCAGGATGCTGGACAGGCACTTCACAAAGAGGAAACCCACGTGGCCGTCGGCCATATGAAGATGTGCCTAGCCTCGTCGTACTCAGGGAGATGCATAATGGACCATAAAGATTTACCATGACACAGCCACTGGGTTGGCAGCGTTACCAAGTGGACAAAGCCGGGGAAAAATGGGAGCTTGCCTGCCCTGAGGGCAAACTGGTGGAATTGCTTTGGGAAGTGGTTTGATGACATCGAGGCGACTTGGAGTTGCACACCCTTTTGACTTGGTGACTTTGCTCCCAATATGAACCCTGGAGCGATCATGGCTTTGCTCCTGGCAGCCAGAAATCGGGAGCTGCCCGCATGGCTGCCAAGAGCAGAATGGAGGGTGTTGGCATAGGAATGGAGGCAGAGAGGAGAGGGCATCGATCCACATCCTGGGCCCTGATGCGCCCCAGGGGGCTGGGACTGGCAGACGTCCTCCTGCTCTCCATGCCCTCACCGTGGCAGAGGAGGACAGGGCAGCCTCTCCTGGATCCGAGAAGAGCAGGGGTATCCTGAGTGGTCACTGCATGGCAGCTGAGGGCATAAGCATGTCAGGTACAAAGATTCGGAGAAAGCGGGTTTTGGCCAAACAGCGTTATCAGCCACCCACCAGTGGTGCCAATATTCGTGTTACTGGCTTCATGGGACAGTTGCACTTTGTTTGCAAACATCTAGTTTTACATTAAATATGTTTATCTATTGTAGTAAACCCAATCTAAGTCTATCCTGAAGCAGTAGGAACTGTATTTTCCCTTTAAAGGGACAGAGGAAAGCTGTAGCTGGGGTCCTTTCGGGGACAGGGCTGGGTCCCCCGGCACTCAGAGGTCCCAGGGATCTTTGTGTGTCAGGGCTGAGGCGGCAAGTGACATGTGCGTCAGGGCTGAGGCTTCCTTGACACCTGGGCCAGGCCTGGGGCTTGGTGCTCCTGACCTCGGTGGCCCCCACCGGCCCCTCCTCGGTGCCCCATCCAGGAGCCTGGGGCTTCCTCTCTTGGGACCCTGCCCACCACCCCCATCTTTGGGGGCCTGGTACGGGGCTATGGGAGTGTCTGAGGGAGGATTTGCCAGATGAATGCCTGCCTGGCGGCTGGGAGGCCTCCAGCACGGGCTCCTCATGGCAGCCTGCGCTCACCAGGGCCCTGCGTCATTCCTCGGGAATGTGACTTGGCCTGTGCTGGCCCCAGGTCTCGCTGCCCTGCTGCATCAGAGGACCCTCTGGGCCAAACCTCCTCCCCACCCTCCTTTCCTGGTCCCAGGGAGGGCTGGGGCAGCTGCTCCCACACAGGCGGCCGGCCAGAGCATGAGTCCGCTGGGCTTTGGGAGCGGCTTCCCGCACCATCGCTTGGGGCCAAGTTGCCTCCGAGCGCCTTCTGGACGGTGCAGGCTGGTGGCCTTTGCTCTTGGACGGGAGCCCAGGGTGCACAGTCCTGTCTGTGGCCTTGAGGGCCAGGGCACTGTCAGGCTGGGCCAGCTTGGTCGAGCTCGCTGGGGCATGAGGCCTGCTGGGGTCCAGGGGTGGCGAGGGGCCTGTGGTGCCAGGCCTATCCAAGGGACAGTATGTATGTAGCCTGGAGGCCTGGCCTTGGCCAGGTCAGAGCCCCATTGGGCCCCAAGGGTGGTGAGAACCAGGGAACAGGGCTGGGGTGGGGGACCTCCTGGTCTAAGGCCATCCAAGAGGCCTCTTGGGGCAGGCATGGAGGTCCGGTGGTCCTTGGCAGGAGCCCAGCACAGCTCTCGCCAGGGTTGGCAGTGGCATCAGCGTTCCAGGACACCACAGGGCCCCACTAGTCCAGGCTGTGCATGTGTGTGAGTGTGTGTGGGGTGGAGGTGAGTGGGGGCGGGGGCGGGGGCCCACCCTCCCCCACCCTCCCCCACCCTCCCCTTCTCGTTGGCCAGGGAAGCAGGGAAAGCCAAACATGACTTTTCCTCCGTCCACGTGTAAAGACCTCTAGAAATCTGTTCATAGCTTGCTTTGCCTAAATCCTCCCACTTCTAAGATAGGGTTTTGTTGTATTTCTGAAGCTGTGCAGCAGGTATTTGTTATTTTGTTAAAATGTACATATGTGTTCTGTGGGTTCTCTTGTACATACGTATGATACATGTAACACTGAACATATAAATGGAAGGACTAGATGATTTTGGCATCGCTGACTGTTTACTCTGAGACAAGGCAGGACATCTTCGGTGGGAGGCGACAGCTGTCAGGTGCCCAGGCCCTGGACACAGAGCCTCTCACTTTCCAGGGTAGAGGTGGACGGCTGCTTCCTCCCCTGGCTGGGTGGGGGCACGCCAGGTGGGTGCCCTCAGGCCCACTGTCCTCTGCCCGCCCTCCTGGGGTCTCTGTCCCTGTGCCTGCCTGCCCTGCTCCTTCTGCCTCGGGGGCAGCTCCTGAGAACCCCCGCACCCCTTCTGGATCCTTCCCGGAGCCTTGGGGCCCAGTCCAGGACTGCAGGAGGAGCTCTGGGGGTAGGGAGTTGGTGAGTGTGACAGAAGAGCCAGGTGATCAGCAGGTACAGGCTCTGGATTTGAATCCCGTGCTGGCTGCAGCCCCCGGCAGCTTCGTCGGCTGGTCCCCGCAGTGCCTGGGCACACGGCTGCCGGGTCTGAGGACCGCGGGGACTGAGCGTGCCCAGACCCTGAGAGGCTGAGGGAGGGGGGTAGCTGTGAAGGGAAAACAGGTGCTGATCCCGGGGCCCTGTGATCAGGGAACCAGCTCTGGCCCAGGGATGGGAGGGGTCCGTCCAAGAGGAGGCTCAGTGCCCCTGGGGGTTGAGAGCGGGGCAGCCCCGCAGAGCCCTTCCGACCTACCTGACTGGGGGCCCGGCTTCCCCCTTCTCTCCTCTCCCGCCCCTCCCTGGGGCTGGCATCTACTCTACCCCATGCCTCCAGGTGGGCAGCCTCCCCAGCCCTTCCAGCCCTCCCAACCCCTGCCTTGAGTGGTGGCCCCTGTTTCCAGGACTCTCCCCACCCCCCCTGCACACAGCGGTCACCAGCCCGGGGGACGCCCAGTGCCACTGCCTGGACCAGGCCCCTGCCTCACCTGGGTCCTGTGAGCCAGCCTGCCCAGGACACCTCTGGGCTGCCTCTGGGCCAGTGTTCATGGCAGTGACAGGCAGAGAAAGGGGACCCCTTCCACTCCTGCAGCAGCAGCTACTGCCCCAGGTTCCAGATGCTTCCACAGAAAGAAATCACCTGCTGAAGACCTGGAGAGGTGGGATCAGCCACCGCCCAGAGCCCAGCCTGGACCGGCAGAGGCCAGCCAGGTCAGAGGTCCAGGCCAGTAGGTCCGCAGCTGCCTGTGGGGACACGGGCTGGGGCTGTGCCGGACAGTGCTGTGAGCACCAGAGGGGCCCACTGTGGGCACAGGGGCCAGGGGCCTGGCACCGCTCGGGCACGCACAGTGGGTGTCCCTGGGAGGCTCAGCAGCCTTGGTGAGAACACCTGGGTGGCAGTTAGGGATGAAACGACAGCCATTCCCAGGGTTAGTGACTCTCCCCTGAGCCTGCAGAGGCCCCACCTGGCCAGTGGCCAGCGGCAAGGCTGTCCTCCGTCTCAGCAGGTGGGGCGGGGGCCCTCCCGAGGGGCGATGCCCCCACCATGCCTCCACCTCTCCGGGGTGCTGGGGCCGTTTCACTTACAGATGAGGAACCAGGCCTGGCCAAGGTCAATGAGGGGCAGGCTGGGCGAGGAGCACGTGGCCCCCGGCCCTGGGACCCGGGGTCCCTGTGGGGGGGCTGGGCTGCCTCTGCCGTGGGGGGCCCAGCAGCCGCCCATCCGGCGAGGGCCGCATTCTGGCCCTGAGGCCGAGCAGGTGCGGCCGGCACAGACAGCTGGGCTTTCCCGGGATGCCTGTGGCGTGAAGTCAGCTGCCCAGCCTCGGCCGCTGGCCGCGCCCTGGGCTATTTTTGGGAGCTGGAGTCCATCCGTGCCACTCTGCCCCCTGAGCTCCTGGAAGTCTGGTCAGCAGCACGGACAGTACCCCTCTTGTCATACGTCTGTCCTGCCCCCAGAGCCCCTCCAGGGCACAGTCTGTCCTGGCTGGGAGGGGTGGGCTGCTGGGCGTGAGGAGGCTGGCCTTGTGCTGGGTCCTTGGCAGGGCAGAGGCTGGCATGGCTGCCTTGGGCCACATCCCTGGCCAACTGCTGCTTGGAGCCCCCTGAGCCCAACCATGCGGGACGCTCTGGGGCAAGGCCTGCGTGCCTCTGGCATCTGACAGGGAGGGCTCTGCAGGTCTCTCCCCTGCCCTCCGTGTGTGCCTGGGGTGGGTGGTCAGGGCCCACAGGGCTTGCATTTCCAGAGACCCAGCTCTGTCTCTTGCCGTGTGCATACACAGTGTCGCTGTGAGGAATGGCTTGTCTGCACATCCCTTCACCGTGGGAGTGGAGACCAGCTCCAGCCCCAGGCCCAGGCCCGGCCGGGCAGAGCCAGCTGCCAGGGGCCCCGGAGTGCGGCCCTCGCCTTGGGGCCATGAGATAATGCTGAAAACATAGGCCGGCCCTGCCTACGATGCCGCCTGCCCCTCCCCCAGAGAGAAGACCGGCTGCCCAGGCAGGGGCCAGGGAGGGGCCGTGTGACCTGGGCCACCTGGGTGTCCTCTGGGGAGGACAGTGGGGACAGGCGCAAAGCCTGGCCCTCCCAGCACACCTACCTCACACCCCTGGGCACCCCTGGGCTCCTGCTGTGGTGGCATCAACTAGTCAGGTCCTGTGCAGGCCGGGGTCTGGGGCGAGGGTGGATGGGCCACTGCGGGTCTGTGTGTGGGAAGCAGTGCAGGTCCTCTGAGGTTCTTGGAGGGGTTGCTGCGCCTGGGGCGGCCCCCACTGACTCCCACTGAGGGCAATGGAGCTCCAGAAGTGCTGTGGCCAGAAGGACCCTGGTGCCAGGGGTGAGCCCCGGAAACGGCCCTTATCTGGGGCCCCAGGTCACAGCCTGTTGTCAGGTAGCCTGGGACCCCCCAAGCTCAGGTGCTGCCAGGTGTACTAGGGAACCCGACTCCTGGGGATGCCAGAAGTGCTCCCAACTCCCCCTGGCCTGTCGAGGCCCCCACCCTGGCTGTCATCGGCAAAGGCCAAGGTTTTGGGGCCTTTCTGGTGCCGTAACGTGCAGGTATTTCCAGTCCTGTATAACTCACCGCTTTCTGCCTCCAGCACCGTGTGCCGCTTCCCTGCTGCCGGGAGCCTGTGTGCACATGTGTGTGCATGTGCATGTGTGCACATCTGCACCTGTGTGTGTGCCCGTGTGCACCCGGGTGAGTGTGCCCTGCATGTGTGCAGGTGGCTACATGGGCACACAAGCAGGCTAGTGTGTGTGTGTGTGAAAGTGGTGTGGGGGCTTCCGTTCTCACCAGTCCCCTGCCAGTGAGGTCCCCTTGGAGGGCGCAGAGACCCCTTAACGGGGGTTCCTGTCTCCACGCCTTCTTTAACAGGCTGTTGGCCGCATGGCCTGCCCCCCGACAGCCCAGTTCCCTCCTCCTTCCTGTGGGCTGAGGTCCCACCAGCTCCCCCCACTGCAGCCCCTCAGGGGCCTGTGAGCCTGCTGGCCGGAGCTCCATACACCCTTTGCCATAGCCCCCAAGCCCAGGTAAGAGGGGTGCGGCTCCCAGGGCGTCCGCTGTCCACCCCTGGGTGGCCGGGCAGACAGAGGCTTCTCCAGGAGCCCCACTGTCCAGGGTGGGTGTTCCTGGGGCTCCCAGCACCCGCCCTGCCCTTGGGGGGGGCGTGGGGAGGAGGCAGCCCCTCCTCCACAGAGACAGGAGGGAAACAGCCACAGACGCGTGTCCCCACGGCCGAGGCTGCCAGAATCCCGCACAAGGCCGGCCCAGCATCTGTGTTTGTTCTTCTCACTAAGCGGGAGAGGGGTGGCTGGAAGGGCATGTCCGGCCTTAGGGGTCCTGGCTCTGTGGGATGCGCAATTCCTGGAGCCTGTTTTTTGCTGCAGGCGGCCCAAGTTCAGGTAGAAGGACCCTGAAAATCCTCCGAGGACCATCACTGCTGAGGGGGCACATTTGCCTGGTCGGGGCAGCCTGGCTGTCCCCAGGAGGCTGTCTGGACTTCTGGCCCTGTCTGGGGGCCTATGGTAGACGGTCTGCAGCTTGGGGTGGGTCGGCGTCCTGGGTCCAGGAGGGGGTGGGCAGTGGGAGGGGCCCATGAGCTCAGCCCAGGGGCAGGTTAGGGTGGTCGCAGGCCTCTGCTCTCAGGGTAGCAGCATGGGTGACAGGCTGGTCCCTGGGCCTGGGGCGGCGCTGCTGGGTCACATGGAGGTGGAGGCGGGTTCTCAGATGGGCGTGTCCCCACTTCCAGGAGGCCCTGGTTTGGCCCTGGTTTAGGCCTGCACAAGCCGGCAGGAGGCCAAAGTGATTCAGTTCCTGGGAACACTTGGTGCTCAGCGTGGGCTCCCAAACCTCAGGGCGGAGGGAGGGAGGGCGGGCTGCGCAGCAGGGAAGGCGCTTCTCTGCAGCTCTGGGGGCCCCGGGGGCTGCCACGGTGGGCAAGGACGGGAGCCTCGTAAGGGCTGTCCTGGCCCTGGGTGATCGCAGCCCGTCCAAGCCACGGGGCAGAGAGGAGAACAGAAGCCAGATGGCGGCCCCCCTCCGGGTGCAAGGGCCAACCCGAATCCACAGGCTCGAAATAATAAAGTGACGCTGTGGCAGCCCCCATGTTCTGTAGGCCCTGCCCAGAGAGGCCGTGGCTCTGGGGGTCTCCTGAATGCACCCCCTGCCCCTTCATCGGAGGAGAGGAGGGGGCTGCTGTATGTCCCAACAGCCACATTTAGGAGCGAGGGGATGTGGCAGGGGAGCGAGAGCCCTTCAGGACTGGGCCCAAGCGGGCTGCAGAGAAGAGCCAGGTGGCCACGGCCACGGCCCCCTGGCCCCTTGTCCCTGTGTGCGGGCCAAGCGGGGGCCCGGGGAAGGGGCTTGGGAGGGCTGGGCTCCTCTTTCCATGTTCCCAGATAGACTGTGTCCAGTCCCCAGGAGAACGGAGGCCGAGGCTGGGTGAGGGCCGGGCGCGGGCCGGCAGCCTTGGTGACTGCTGGTGGCAGGGGCCCAGGGGTGTGGCTAGTGAGGGTGTGGACCCTGCCCTCAGCAGCAGCAGGGCCACATGCCACCTCTGGCATCTCTGGTGTGGGGGGTGCTGTGCTCATCAGCCTCACCGGGGAGCCGCGTCCTATCCAATTACAGGCCGATGAGCC
The DNA here is from genome assembly GCF_040802235.1 of Manis javanica. Classification (NCBI taxonomy): domain Eukaryota; kingdom Metazoa; phylum Chordata; class Mammalia; order Pholidota; family Manidae; genus Manis; species Manis javanica. The sequence continues at coordinate 1,056,086 of NC_133167.1, forward strand.
GGAGCCTCGGAAGAGCTGCCCAAGTTGATGTGTTCCAACCGCAGGCCAGCTCGCCTGGGATCCTGGCTTCGCTCTGCAAGCTGGCAGGGTTGGGGGTGTGGGGCGGGCCTCAGGGTAGCTGGGGTGGCATGGACCAGCGTGGGGGCATGAGTCAGAGCTGTGCTCGGACCCATTGGTGTGTCCCCAGCATGCTCGCCTCACACCCTGTCAGGCCCTGCGGGCGCAGGCCAAGAAGGGGGGCAGGTGCTCTTGGGGGCTCTGAGGCTGGGCTGGTATGGCTGGAGACTCAAGTCCAGTCAAGGTTACCCACAGGACCTTGGGACAGGCAGGCCAGGGCCAGAATGCTGCTCTGCCACTTACCAGCTGTGCAAGCCTGGGAGAGTTGCTCAGCCTCTCTGAGCCACAGTCCCTTTACAAATAGGCTGCGTTCCCACCTCTGGGGGTGCTTCAAGGTTTCTGCAGCTGGTGGGGTATGTGGCACAGCATAACGCAGACCCAGTGGCTGTCTCTGCCAGGCTAGTGGGTGACAAGGAGAAGGTGTTCAGGTGGAGGGCGCTGGGTGGTGAAATGTTGAAGGTGGAATGTGTGGGTGCATTTGGGGAACAGCCAGTACGTTGCTCGGTGCAGAGGAGGGTGGTCTGACATGGAGGTGCACCGCTGTGCTGGCAGCCCCGGGGGTGAGCTTACCGGCGCCCGGCAGGTGCTGGGCATTCAGCCGACTGCTGACTGGGAGCGGACGAGGTGAGCTGCCTGCAGACCCCCAGCAAGTGACCACGCTCTCTGCTTGCGTCAGGGGGAGCCAGCCAGGAACGTTTTCCACGTGTGTTCACCAGGGACTTGGGGCTGGAGAGTCAATTAAATCTGTGCCAGTGAGCACATTTGTGTGCCAGCCCTCTGCTGGGGCCGCAAGAGGGACGCAGGCGGGGGCTGGCTGTGGAGTCAGCTGTACCCTGAAACTAGACCTTTTGAATTCAAAGGACAACAGAGTAAGAGAAAATCAATTTTCAATTACTTTTAAGCCCCAAGGTCACACAGAAAGCTAAACGCAGGGTCCCAGGAGCCCTAACAGCATGTGCTCTGCACCGCCCCTTTGCTCCCTCGGATCTCCGCGGGGCATCCCTTCCCCCACTGCCGTGGTCTGCTGGGCTGAGGGCGGGCGCTGGCCACGCACCTGATCACCAAGGTCCCTGTCTGTCTTCCCAGATCCCCGTGCTGCCCTTGGCAGGGGGTGGATGTCCAGCCTGGGGGAGGCAGTGGGGGCAGGGGATGGAGGCCCACAGGGCGGAGTGTGGCCTTTCCTGCCCTCCAATGCTGGGGGCAGGCGTGCTGTGCCTGGCTTAGCTGCGCCCCGTTGGGGTCGGTGATGGCAGCGGGACTCCCAGGCTCAATCTGAGCTTGAAGCATGGCTGGCTTTGGGAAAGACGCAGTCGTTTGCCTCGGGAATCCTCATGTTCGCTGGGGAGCCAGCCGCGGTATTCAGGGCCGTCAGGCCAGCCTCCCTGGGGCACCGCAGGTTGGTTGCGTCTCCGTCTTCAGGTCAGACCCACCCTTGGGGGCCGAGCTGGGGCTCCAGTCTGCTCCCAGCATCACAGGCTGAGGGCAGCTGCAGTCGGTCCCCGGGGTCGGTCCCTGGGGTCTGTCCCCGGGGTGCCCACTGCTCCCCAGTGTCTTCAGAAACATGGGTCTGGCCAAGGCCCACTCTCATTGCTGTGGGCTGTCAGGGCCCCTCGGCGGAAGTTCTCTGCTTCTAATACAGACTGACGGAAGCGGAGGGCCCTGCCCACCTGCCCACACACGGCAGCCAGGGCTCTCGGCCCAAGGCCCAGCAGGTGAGCGGGCGAAGGTCAGGGGACCAGGGGCCCCTCTGCCAGCCTCCCTGCTGCACCCCTGCTGCACGGAAGGGCCCCTTGCCACCACACGCAGGGCGAGCGGGACACACCCACGTGGCTCCCAGGGCCTGCGCGCCAGGGGCCCAGCCCAAGCACATGCTTCCTCAGCCAGTTTTAAATTGTGGCTGGACCCTGGCACTTCTTCTTGGGTGGGTTTACATACGGCCATTGTTAGCATGTTAACAAGCTGAAACAACCTACGTGTGTGATATATTTTCTTTGTTGCTGAACATGGAAAGTTTAATATTAACCAAACGCAGCCTGGTTTACCTTTCGGATCCCCCACAGGCGGTGTGAGGACTGTGCGCTCCGTGTGAGCCTCGACATCCCCCACCTGCCCAGGCACAGGGCTCTATGTAGCCGTGCAAAACCAGGGAAAAATTGGTTGGTGGGCATCCTCCATAAGAAGGGTCCAGGAATGCCTCTGAGGAGCGCCCTCTGAGCCCCCACCCTGCCCCCTGCCCCTGCGTCATGTGGCCGGGACACTGACGAGGGCCGCCCCCAGGCCCCACAGCCCTCCAGGTGGGTGCGAAAGCTGGGATCGGCTCCTGCCCCACTGCCCGCTTCCTGGGGCATCCTCCCCCTGCCCCACACCCTGCCCCTGCTGCCCTTGTCCTGGTGGCACTGCCTCACAGGGACCTGGTCGTCCCTTCTCCACAGCAGGTGGCTTCCCATCAGTCCTGCCCCATGATGGGCCCCCAGCTGAGCCCTGCCAGAACTCTGGCCGGAGTGAGCGGCCCTGCTTGTGCCTGCAGGCTCAGCACCTCTCATCAGCCACCTGCTCCTGCCAAGGGTCTTCTCTGTGTCCTGTCACCTCCATAGACCCCCACATGCAGCACAGAGCCAGGTGCAGAGGGGCTCGGGGTGTGGAGGGTGGGTGGGTGGGTGCGGGAGCCCAGGCCGGATCCTCACTCTGTGCCCCAGACACGCTGTGGGAAACAGCCTGTGTTCTGTGGTGCCTTCTCTGCAGAGGGAGGGTGATCACCCGCCAGCCTGTGTATGCCCCCCACTGTCCATAGCTGGGGCCTAGGGTGTCACTGGGCAGGGACCTCATTCTGGCCACCCCGAGGAGAGGCACTATAATGTTTCACTTACCAGAAGAAGCTGTAAGACAAGAGGGGGTGTGGGGCTTACCCAGCCAGGAAGTGGTCAAGCTTGCCCCATGCACACCCCCAGCAGGGCACAGTGCCTGGTGCCCCCAGGGCAGCATGAGGTGCCTGGAAGGTTGCAGCAGTCCCCACCCCACCCCACACTTTCTGCCAGTCCCTCTGCAGAGCTCTTCCTGTATTTACTAATTGAGTTGAATAATAATAAACTGCACAGAGAAGGAAAACATCAACAAAGGGAACAGGCGACCTGCTGTATGGGAAAAGATATTTGCGAATCATACATCTAATAAGGGATAATGTCCAAAATATATACAAAGAACTCATACAACTTAATATAAAAAAATTAGCCTGATTAAAAAGTGTTCAGAGGGCCTGAACAGACATTTTTCCAAAGAAGACGTACAGATGGCCAACAGGCACATGGAAAGATGCCCACATCCCTAGTCATCAGGGAAACGCAATCAACACCACAATGAGATGCCACCTCACGCCAGTCAGAATGGCCACCATCCAAAAGACAAGAAATAGCAAGTGTTGGTGAGGATGTGGAGAAAAGGGAAAGGCACCCACACTGCTGGTGGGAGTAACAATTTGTGCAGCCACTACGGAAAGTGCTATGGAGGGTCCTCAAGAACTAAAAATAGAAATGCAATATGTTCCAGCAATTCCACTTTTGGGATTTTATCAGAATGAAGGAAACAAAATCACTCATTTGGAAAGATACATACACTCCTATATTTATTGCCACATTATTTACAACAGCCAAGATATGGAGGCAACCAACGTGCCTGTGGACAGATGAAGGGATGGAGAAGAGGTGGTCCAGACACACCGTGGGATGTCACTCAGCCTTAATGAAGAGAGAATCCTGCCATTTGCAGCAACATGGATGGACCCAGAGGGTATTATGCTCAGTGAAATAAGCCAGGCGGAGAAAGACAAGTACCATGTATGATCCACTTACTTGTGGAATCTACAAACAAAACAAAACAAACAAACAAAACGAAATAGAAACAGACTCACAGATACAAGAAACAAACCGGTGGTTACCAGGGTCAGGAGGGTTGGGGGATGGACGCAATAGGAGAGGCGGGTCAAGAGGTACAAAGAAAGTGAATAAGTCATGGGATGACAGTACATTGGGGGAACAGTCAGTAATACCACGTGACCGTGAGGTCACAGATGATAGCTGCACTCACTGTGGGGCCATGTGTACAAAAATATGGTATCTCTAGGATGGACGCCTGATACATACACCTAATCAGGATGTAAACTAATAGGAAAAAGAGAAAATTAATGGATCTGGCATCCTGCATCCTGCTGCCCCGTGAACGTGCTGGAGGCCCCTGAAAGCATCCCTTTCATCAGCCCCTGGGGCTGCCGCGGAAGGACAAGCCCGGGTGTGATTCAGGGCATATCCTGTGCAGCAGGCCCAGGGGGCTCCTTTGGGACGGGGGAGGTAAGAGGCCTGGGATGGGGTCCACACAGTCCCGGCAGGTGCAGGCTGGCCTTTCCAGCATCATTGCACTGGGGAATCTTCTGTGTCCCTGTTCCCACTGGGCGCTGCCCCTGTCATGGCTGGGCCCGGAGACGTTTAACGTCCTTCTAGAAATTCCTGATGCCTTGTCCTACACGGGCCCCAGTAGGAGTCTTTCTCTCTATGCATTGGTTTCTGTCTCCCCTCGAGATAAGGGGATAGCAGCCCCACCCCTTTCCTCCTCCCAGCCCCAGGCTGTGGCCTCTGAACTTTAGTCCTGGACCACAGCGGGCACACTGCTACCCTCATAATTTCAGACAACAGGGACCACTGCCCAGGGCCTCACTCACGGGAATGGCTGCCTTGGGGGTGCCCACCATCCTCTGGCTCCAGGACTCCTCTGGCATCAACCCGAGGCTTTGTGGTCTAAGAGCAGCTCTCCCCCCCACATTAGATCCTCGTCTAGCTGGACTGGGAATTCTAGGGTCACCGTCAATGTCTGTCTGCCCTCTGAAAACGCTTTGCTTTCTCCTGGTTCTCAGAATTTCGTTGGGCAACCCAGTAATCTGACGCCAGCACCCACAGAGTTTAGCAGCATTTCCTGGGAACACCTGGACTTTGATCTTTCTCTCTGATGGCTTCACATTTCTTTGTACTGTGTGTTTGTCATCTGCTGTCCTTTCAATCTCGTCTTATTTTCCTTTAAGGAATTCTCATTTTCTGGCTCTTGAAACATTTACTCCTCTTCTCTCTCTGCCTCTGCGACTTCTGTCCTACAGACGCTGGCCCTCTGTGTCCATGGTCCATCTCTCAGCCTGCGCTGGTGTTTTCCACCTCCAGTCTCTGCCCCTTCTTGGTGCCCATGGAGGTGTTTCCAGACCTCGTCTGCCATCTCACCGAGAGTGCTTGTGATGTCCTGAAACCCAGCCATCGTCCACCCTCCAGACTCTAGCCGCTGTTCCCTACCCCAGCATCTCCGGCCGCTTCGCCCAGCTCCACGCCCAGGGCTTGGACGGGCTTTACAGGGCGCCTCTCCATGCCCGCCTGCCTCGCGGCAGCCCCAGACTGCTGGGGTGGAGTGCCCGTGCCGGGAGGCCTGCCGGGCCAGGGGCTGGACTGGCCCCCTGCCCCAGGGCCCCAGCCACTGCCAGCTCCCCTCGCTCTGGGCGTGGGGCCTCCACGCCTGCTGGCCACCCTGGTGGTGCATCGGAGCAGCTGCCCCCTCAGTAATGACGCTGGCATGGCGGGTGCCGGGGCTCAGCTCCAGTGGGTTTGTAGAAAGGAAGCGACATTCAGCCACCCTGTGCCCTCCGGCTGCAGGTGGGCGCCGGCCCTGCCCGGCCGGCTGGGAGGGGGCCCGGCTGGGACACCTGTTGCCTCCTGCCTGTGTCCCTGGGGGCTGGAGAGGGCCTGGAGGCAGCCCCCTCAGGGTATCAGATCTGCCTGTACACATGGGACCCTCCAGAAGTGAGCCCGCCCTCTGCAGAGCCTCCGGAATGTTCTGTCAAGTTCTGTTGAATTCAAAAGTAGGTCCACATATGGTTTTTGGCATCTCTGCCCAGGCTCAGCCAAACCAAGGGCTGTTCCCTCCCCTTCCTCCCAGACCTTCTCACGGGGCCGCTGGTCAGCACAGCAAGTTCTGGCCTCCGTTTTGAGCTGGCGACTTGGACAACAGGTTCCTTGACCCCAGCAGGTACAGGCCAGGGTGTGGGGGTGCTGAGTCAAAAGCTTCCCCCATATCTGGGCTCCAGCATCTTGGAGGACTTACACTGACCTCCCTCCCAATTCTCAGTGCCTCAGAGGGAGATCTGGTCTGCTACAGGGCTCATGACCTGAGAACTCCCGCACAGCCACGTGCAGATTCCAGTGACCTCTGACCTGTGCTGAGGCCCTGCAGGCCCCCTGGGAAGACAGAAGACAGGGTTGCCCCCCTAGGGGACCCCAGGTTTACTGGGTTACAGGATGGCTCTCAGCACCACATAGACTGCGGCAGAGGCTGGCCAAGGCCCCGGGATGCCGCTGTGTGGGGAGCACCGGGGGCTGGGTGGGGGCGGTCACCCTAGTGGACCCTGAGGGGAGACGCCCTGGGAGAGCCGGGCCTGGACTCTGCAGATGGGGCTGTGAGGTCACAGGTGACCCAGGACGGGGGTCTGGCCCAAAGGGGTTTCAGCAGGGCGCTGCGTTTTGACCTGGGATTGAAACAACCTGAAGGTCTGGAGCAGGACTGGGAGCCGCTGCCAGTGTCGCTGTGGGGCGGGGGTGGGGGTCTTGCTCAGGGAGCTGTACCCTGGGTGGGCGCAGGGGTACCATGGGAGGACAGCCTGCTTTCCTATGCACCCAGGGTTCCCAGCCCAGGAACCTCTCAGCCTTTGGGCTCTGGTCAAGCCAGCATGCAGGGAGGGTGCAGGCAGGAGCCCCCCTTGCCGGGCACGAGGAGGGGCGCTCTGGGCTTCAAGGCTGACAGCTTACAGCCTCCAGCAAGCAGGAAGCCCGTCCCGACCTTGCCATCCTGGAGAGTGGGTGGGTCTACAGCCTCTATGGACACTTGGGAACCTGAGGCTGGGCACCACCGAGCGGCTCCCCAAGGCTCTCAGCTAGTCAGCCACCAAGCAGACCTGCCCAAGGTTGAAGCTGGTGCTCTGAGCTGCCTGCGGCCCTGCTGCCGGCTTGGGGTGGGGACATACATGTGCCAGTCAAGTCTGCAGTGTGTCTGATGTGCCCTTTTCAGATATCCAGGCGCCACCCAGAAGTGGGAGCTGGTGTTCTCAGTTGCCCTAAGGATTCTGGACCCGGACCCCTGGACCCTGTCTTGTCTGAGGCTGGTCCAGTGGCACTGCGGTCCTTGCTCAGGCCTCCAGGACACCCCCCACCTCCCCGCCCTGTAAGGCCAGTGTGCCCGGCCCTGAGAGCTGGGGGGGCCATCTTGGTAGGGCCCCACACTGGGCACAGCAAACCATGGGGCCCTCCTGGCTCCCAGTCTCTTCCTCTCCTGAACTCTGAGGTGTTCCTGCATGTGTGTGTGAGCCCGGGGCTCCAGACCCCATGGGCGTCACTGGGTGTCTGGTGTGCATATAACCTGTAACATGTTGACGTGCACAGACACCCACGTAATCACAGAAACCTCTGTTCTAGTCCTGTGACCAGGACATAAAAAATGCCCCCAGCTTGGGAGCAAGAAAGCAGTCATAAACTTCTCACGGTGTCGCAGAGCGGACGCACTTGGTTTACAGGACACACATTCGCTGTCCTTGATACCATCTCTGAAAATCCTAAGCAGAGAGAGACTCCGAACTGGAATCACACCGAAGCAGGGCGCAGGGGATGGTGGTGACCAGGTTAATAGCTGCACCACCCGACTTTGTGGCACATACACAAAAGGCAGAAGCACATGGTCCGGTCTCAGAGGCTGGCCGAGCAATGGCGCCCTTTGCCCGGGCGCTGAGAAGGAGCTGGCCAGCTAGAGGCCAGGACAACGGGTGCACAGCGTCCAACACACGTGGGCCCCGGGCTCTGTCCGACTGCCCGCTGCGGCCACCTCGGCAGGGTCCTCAGGCGTGTCTGGCCTTTGCTTGCAGGCCACCTCGTCTCCAGACTCACTCCCCTGCACAGGATGAGTCCTGTGATGGGGGTGCCCCTGATACTGGTACTGAGGAGCCCCCGCCGCAGTCACTTCTCAGTCAGGTGTTACATGCCCTTCTCACAGATTTATCAAGGAGGAAGAAAATCCCCAAGAAATAACAAAAAAGACTGTTCTGAAGAGCTGGGCTTGCCTGATCACAAATCCCCCAAACCAGGCCTTTTATCGGTGAGTGATAAGGTCTTGGGAATTCAGCTGCCACAAGCTGTGTGTTGACTGAAGATGATGGGGGACATGTCCTTAGTCACATTTGCTATAAGTCCCCCCAGTCCTTTCATCTTGCGCTTCAGAGGAGCAGAGCCCCCCTCAGGCTCCCGTCCCCCACCTGAGCCCCACAGGGAAGGCACCTATGCCCGGCTGGGGTCGGCTCTGGGGCCCCGGCTTCCTGTCCTGGGGCACGCTTGGCGCTCTGAGGGTGCTCAGCGCACGGAGGAGTGACCGTGACAGGACGTGTGGGGGGCGTGGCTCTGCATAGAGCGAGCAGATGCCAGCAGAGGGACGGCAGTGGGCATGGAACAGACATGGCCTGTCTTTACCAGGAGCTTTGCAGAGAGCCGTCCAAACCGGGATGGGATTCCAACAGGATGGAAACAGTTTGCACACAACCCATTAATGAGACGCGCTTGACATAATGCCTTGCAAATGTGACACGTGATGACAAGGCCTGTCTGCAGACAGGCTAATGGGAGTTACATGTGCACAGACGGTTTCTGTAAGCCATCCTTGCGCTGCTGCAATTAATTTTTTCCAAACTGCTGTCTTCACTGAAATGATCTCAATTGTATGCTACTATTAACATGCCAGAGACCCCACAGTTTTCTTTCTTTTTAAAAAAAAATAATTCAGAACAAATGTGTTGGTGCTCAAAGCACATGGACACTGTGCGTGCTGATGTGGAAGCTTCCAGTGGCATCTGGCTCTTGTTGCCATGTGCTCATATGAATGCCTTTAATAGACAGTGTGTGGCTCCCAGTCCGGCAGACTGGCACGGACGGTCACCTGTACCTGTCTGTGTCAGGTGCTGCCCCTACAGGCTTCGGGTGGTCCCGCACGGATGCTCCCTCGGGTCCAAGTCCCCTCTCTCTGCTGTAACAGAGTGCCACAGATGTGGTCGCTTGAAACAGCACAGATCACCTTGCACTTCTGGGGGTCAACATAAAAAAGTCGGTCAGTGTAATACACCACGTCAACAGAACGAAGGGAAAAAAACGACATGATATTTGATACAGAAAAAGCATTTGACAAAATCGATATCCTTTCATGATGAAACAGTCAACATGCCGAGAAAGGGCAGGGAAATAGGAAAGGGTCAGGCCGCTGTGAAAATCTCGGCCTGAGAAAACGGCCCAGTTTATTCTTCAACTTAATCTATATGCTGTTCTTCCTCTTCTTCGGCCCCTTAACCAATAAAGTGATTTTGTACCAGGACAAGAGACAGACCTCCAAAGTAGAAGTGAACCTACGTGGGTAAAGAACGCCGAGATCAGGACCAACACAGTCACCTAAATAACCCTATTCTTAAGATAAGACTTGAAAGGAATTATGGATCAGCTGCACACGTCAGGCCTGATGCTGACCCCTACATAAAGGGCCCTCTGAAACCCCGAACCCTAAACCCTTGAGCGCACCTCTCTCTGCGGTCGGCTGCACTCCCTCCCATCTGAGTGTGTCCTGTCTTACACCAAATGAATTTTCTTGCTGCAGTAAGATGGTTACACTTGTCTCTGAACTCTTCTCCGTGGTAAAGATAAGAACTCTCCAACTTCCACCTCCAGTGGGAAATGTCTTTGCTACTTTGGTGTTTCTCGCAGCTTTCTAGTCTTAACACAGTCCTTTTCTCTCCCCCTGTTTTATTTCAGACCAGTAAGGGAAGTGGATGTTCTCAGAACCTAAACTCACTCCATCCAGTGCTCTGGGGCTCCCCTAAATCCTGGGGTAGAAGGGGCTTCGTTTCCGCACTGTGGAGACTCAAGCGGACACAGGACACCAGGGGAGCCTGGCTTTAGGGATCAGCAAGGGATCTGATCACGAGTTCACCTTCTTTCCCTCCCTCTGCCCTTCCTTGCACACCTGCTGACATTCACTTTTACTCTTGCTTCAGTGAATTCCTTTCTCACCTGCACTAGTCTGACCCATCAAGAATATTTCTCCATCAGTCAAGAATCCTCCCCTGTCTGGACTGAGGTTTCACCTAGTGTGCAGGGAGGGATCTCCACAGATGCAGCTTCCCAGCAACAAAACTGGGAGTAGGAGGAAACCACTTCAGTGTAATAAACAGTAAGTGAAAAATGTACAGCAGACATCATACTCAGTGGTAAAAGACTGAAAGCTTTTCCTTTAAGATCAGGAACAAGACAAGGGTGCCCTTTTTTGTCACTTCTATTCAACACCCGACTGGAAGTGCTAGCCAGAGTGATTAGGCAAGAAAATAAATAAAAGTCATCCAAATGGAAAAGGAAGAAGTGAAATGATCTCTGTTCACAGATGGTAGGATTTTATATGCAGAAAACCCTAAATATTCCACAGAAAACCTATCAGAAACTAATAAATGAATCGGGCAAAATGGGAGGATATAAGGTCATCACACAAAAATCAGTTGCATTTCTATCCACTAATAATGAACGATCTGGCAAGGAAATTATAAAAAAAATCCCACTTAGTCTTTTAGGGTTCCTGGGCCCAATTCCAACATGTATGTGTGTTAGAGGGGTGGTTCCCCCACATACAGCAGCAAGCAATTCTTGGGTATCAGCAGCATGTCTGAGAATTCAGCCCGGTCCTCTCTGTCAGGAGTGCCCCAGACTCCCCAGGTTAAGGCTCTGTCCTCCCACACTGTCCTCCACCCCCACTCCAGGCGCTGGTCCCAAGCCCCAGGCTTCTTGTTACCTGTTCTTCTCACCAACCAGCTCGACTGAAGGTTCCCACTTAGGGTTATGAGTTTGCTAGAACAGCTCACAGAACTCAGGAAAACACATTTACCAGTTTAATAAAAGAAACTGTAAAGGATATAAGTCAACAGAGATATATAGAGCAAGGTCCCCAAAAAGGAGGGTGGGGCGTTGCTCGGCAGCATGTGGAGATGTTCTGGCTCCCCAAGTGTGGACACTGTCACTCGGTTAAGCAGGATACAAATGGGCAAAATGCTCTCTCCTCGTGGTTCGTGGGGGCTGCACTGCAGAGTCAAGGTTGACTAAGTCGCTGGCTGTTGGCTGAGTCGGTCTCCAGCCCCTCTGTGCTCTCCCCTCCCAGGGGCTGCGGGCTGGAGGTTCCCACCCGCCTCTGGTCACGTGGTTGGTCTCCCTGGCAACCAGCCCTTCCCTCAGGTGGGGTCCAAAGGTCTCATTAACATAAAGACCCTTTCCAACTTTATGGCTCCTAAGTGTTTTAGGGACTGGCTGAAGACCAGATATCTGAGAAATATACTTTGGCCATCTGAATGACCAAATATGTATTTCATATAAATCATTATATCACAAATAACATCAAAAAGAATAAAATAATAAGATACTCAGGAATTCACCAAGGAAACAAAAGACTTATATAATAAAAACTATAAAACATCACTGAAGGAAATTAAAGAAGGCGTAAATAAATGGAAACACATCCTATGCTTGCAGATCAGAAGGCTTAAAATCGGAAAGAACCATATACCAAGATTAACTCAAAATGGATAAAAAACCTAAAACTGTAAAACTCTTTGGAGAAGACACAGGACAAAAACTTTACAAAATGGGATTTGGCAATGATTTCCTGATTTGACACTGAAGGCAAAGGCAGTAAAAATAAAATAGACTAACTGGACTTCATGAAAATGAAAAAATCGTGTGTATTAAAATATAGAGTAAGCAGAATAAAAGGGTAACCACAGAATGGAAGGAAATGTTTGCAACTCATATATCTGACAAGGAGTTAATAGCCGCAATACCTCGAGAACCCCTAAAACTCAACAACAATAAAACCCAAACAACCCTATTAATAGCTGAGCAAAGGACTTGAATAGACATTTCTCCAGAGAAGATCTACAAAGGGCCAAAAAGCCCAGGAAAGGATGCTCGCCGTCACTGCTCACTAGGCAAACGCACCTCAAGCACAGTGGGACACCCCCTCCCGTCCACCAGGACAGCTGCCACTGCTGAGACGGGGAGGTCGTGGGGAGGCTGGGCCCCTGGCGCGCTGCTGGTGGAGATGTGAAATGGGGCAGCTGCTGTAGAAAACAGTGTGGAAGTTCCTTAAAAAATTAAAAATAGAATTACCATATTATCCAGCAATTCCACTTTTGGGTAACACCCAAAATAACTGAAAGCAGGGTCTCCAAGAGACATGTGTAACAACCGCGTTTATAGCAGCATCATTCACAACGACTAAAACGTGGCAGCAACCTGGGTTCACTGGCAGATGGATGGATGAACAAAATACGGTACACGTGTGCGATGGACGTTACTCAGCTTTGAAAGGAAGGAAATCCTGCCACGTGCTTCGACACAGACAGACCGTGTGGACACGTGCTGAGTGAAGTGAGCTGGACACAGAGACGAGCACCGTGTGATTCTGCTAGTCACAACCGTAAAGGCAGGAAGAAGAATGGGGGCCGCCCGGGGCTGGAGGAGGAGGGTGGGAGTCATTGTTTAGGGGGTAGCATTTCAGTGTTGCAAGGTGAGAAGCGGGTGGTGACGGCGGCTTCCCAGCAGTGTAATGTATGTGATACCAATGGGCTGTACCTTAAAATGGTTAAGAGGCTAAATTTTATGTCATATGTATGTCACCACACATGCAAAAAAGGTTGAAAAGAAAATGTGGTGGCTTGGAACAGTTTGCTGTCATGTGTCCCAGCTCAGTGGGTCCCTCAGGCTCCACTGTCCCTTGGGGTCTTCTCGTGTGGCTGTCCCCTGCACTGGACAGGGGCCGTCTGAGGGTCCAGCTGGGCCCGAGTGTCCGGAGGGCCTCCAGTGGCACGTCGGGGGCCTCATCCCGAGTGGACGGCTGGGCTCCCCTGAGTCTCCATCAGGCACTCCGTGTGGCCTCCCGGCATGGCCGTCTCTGGTGCCGGGCTCCAGGGGTGCGTGTTCCGGGAGCCCTGGTGGGAGCTGCGACCTTCTTACCCGGCTTGGGAGCCCTAGTAAGTCTCTTGGCCATGCAGTTCACTTAGGCCAGAACTAGAGTTATCATGAATTGGCCGCACCTGCCAGTCCATGCGGGGGTCCACCTCGCCCCCCTTCACAGCCGCCACAGGCTGGGTGGGGACCTTACCCCGGCCCCTGAGCCACGGCCCCTGCCGTAGAGGTGTGACGGGGAGTGACAGCGCCGGAGGCCTGCCCAAGGCGGCCCGCGCGCCTCCTCCAGCCGCAGTAGCTGGCTGAGGTGGGGCGGCCAGCGTGGGAGTGTGTTCCCGAGCGGAGGGCACAGCCGTCTTCCTCTCACCGCGGACCAGGGTGCTCAGGAGGAGCAGAAAGCAAGCCTCGTGTGATTAGAGCTTCCTGGTAATCACACTAAAAAAGTAAAAAGAATGAGATTAAGTTTAATTTTAATACTCTAACTCAGTATACCCAAGATACAATTTTAACAGGTAATTGATTTAAAAATTACTATTGCGATATTTTACATTTTTCCCAATGTCTTCAAAATCAGGTGTGTGTCTTTCAGTAAACAGCGCATCTCAGCTTCAACAAGTCGTGTTTCATGTGCTCAGCAGCCTTGTGATGCCAATGGCTGTCCCGCTGGAGCACACAGCTTTCGCTGGCCGGGGCTGCAGGGGGTGGGAGGTGTGAGGGCATCTGGGGCTGTGCCCCCTTCGCTGCCCCATCCTGCCTACCGAGTCGGCCTGATTGCAGCTTCTGGCCAGTGCTGCCCAGAGCCCGACCAGGACAGGACCCCTGGGCTCGGCTCCTGCACAGGGGCACTGCCCGCCCTGGCTCTGGGGAGGACTGTGCCCTGACGGGTGTTCTGGGACGTTCCGTGAGAACAACAGCAACTTTTGGAATCAGGATTCAGAGTCGTCCTAATAATTGGATGTTAGAGCAACGACTGAAGGAGGTGGTGTGTCCGCCATGAAGGGTGGGCACAGGTGGCCCAGGGCTCTGTTGCACAGGACAGCAGGAGTTTGGCCTCATGGGACCCTGTGAGGACCTCATGACGTACCTTGGGGTCCCGGGGGTGGGAAAGTGGGGTTTGCACAGTGGCAGGTCTGGGAGACTTGGCCTGGAAAGGAGCAAAGCGTTCTCAGGAGGAGTCACAGTACTGGCCTCACTGCAGCCAGGCTCTGCCCCCCTTCCAGGCCAGGCCCTCTCCTGGCCTCGTCTGCTCACCTGTCTGACAGGGGAAGGGTCCCTTGCCTGCTTCCCCAGGCTCTGTGGTCCTCTGGAGGGGTCCTGCCCTGCTGTCCCCAGAGCTTGGTGGGTGTGGGAGGCTGGGTGGGGGCCTGGGATGGGGGCCCGCACTCTGGGTGTGGCCCACTCCTTCTGGGGCTGGCTTGCACAGGGGTCGTCCCCCTGCCCTGAAAGCCAGACCCAGCGGTGGGTGGGGGACACCACCAGGGCCCAGCGCCAGCCTGCACCCGGGGCCCCACCGCCTGTCCCAGAACACTGTCCTGCTGTTGCCCCGGCATGGGTCTGGTCCTGCCCTGGGGAGGCTCCTCTGTCCCGGCTGGGACGGCTGCTGAAGGTCACGTCTGCCCTCGAGCGCAGAACATGGGCAGGAGGCCGACCTGCATCCCCACCCTGAGCACACAGAGCCCCGTTCATCCGAGCACAGCTCTGGCACGGAGGGGCCGGGCACCACACCCAGGCCAGTTCAGCGCTGATGAGGGGGGACAGACCACATCTGTCACCCTTAACCAGACCACGGGGGGACAGATGCTGCCCCAGGCCTAGGTCCCTGCCCATCCCCCCAAGATGGTCCAGCCCCAGATGTGGCCCTGACCTGGAATCAGAGGCTGGGTGGGCTGGAGGGCCGAAGCAAAGGGGGGTGGCCAGAGTCTGCCCCCTACCGTGCTGGAGGGCCCTTGCCTGGGAGCAGCCCTGGCCAGCACTGGGGCTGCTGATGGGCAGGGAGCCCAGCGCCCCGGTGTCACCAGGCCGCTGGGGGGCTGGTACCTGGCTCAGGGGAGATGGTCGTGGGCAGCCCCTCCCTGCCTGGGGACAGAGCTCCTCCCCCAGAGCGCCATGGCCAGCGCTGGCTTGGAGGGGACAGAGGTGCTGTATAGGGTGCCCTGGGCCCTGCTGAGCACATCGGGGGCAGGCTGGCGGGCATGAATGCAGCTCCCTGCATACACTGGCGCCCTGGCAGTGCCACCATCGCAGCTGCCACAGACAGTTCTGCTCATAATGCCCACTCTTCATTCAGGACAGCCCTGTCACTCCGCATGTGCTGCTGACATGGTGGCACATACAAACCGCCAGCACTGGATGGAGGCCTCTGTCCCCAGAGAAGGACCTCTTTGGTCACTGCCCTCCAGGCAGAGGGCTTTCCGCCCAGCCCAGGGGTTTGGCCACCGTGCCAACCCGGGTGACCCTGGAAAGGAGAACCACACTGCCTGGCATTTTGATCTCGGCTTGACTGGACAGTGCTGGGGGCTCCTTGATCCTGTGAGGTCACCCTGTGAGCCCCAGGTCATGGGGGGTAGGTGTCCTTCCCACTCTTGCACAGGCCGGGGTCAGGAGCTGTGCTGGTCTATGATGGGCAAATCACTGGCGCCTCTGCCAGGTGGGACATGCCAGGCGCACCCAAGATACCATGCGTCTCGATCCTACAAACTCCTGCAACGCCGGCTCTCCGTTTTCTCAGTGCGTGGTTGGGGCAACTGAGACCTCGGGATGTGTGGTGTTTGCCTGGTGTCACAGGGCTGGGAGGGGCAGAGGTGCC
Organism: Manis javanica; assembly: GCF_040802235.1. Taxonomy (NCBI): domain Eukaryota; kingdom Metazoa; phylum Chordata; class Mammalia; order Pholidota; family Manidae; genus Manis; species Manis javanica. The sequence goes on from NC_133167.1 coordinate 1,072,055, forward strand.
GCGGGGTCTCACACACACCCACACCCTCTCCTCCTTGCTGAGCGCTCAGGCCTGAAGAGGTCAGCCAGGTCACGAGCCGACGGGGCTGGTAAGCCAAGGGTTAGCTGCCCGCCGTGCCCTGCGGTGCCCCGCCCTCTCCGTTCCCCCTTCCTGGCACTACTCAAAATCACCTTCGCAGCCAGTTTGGACGCATCTGGGTCTTGCTTCCAGACTGCTGCGATAAAACAGATAGTGCAATAAAGCGACTCGAGCGGGTTTCTCAGTGCAGATAAAAGTCACATTTACACTATACTTGAGTCTGTTACGTGTGCAACAGCATTAAAAGACGTACATGCCTTAAGTAAACAGCGCTTTACTGCCAAGAAGTGCCAACCATCATCTGAGCTTTCAGGGAGTCAGTCGTTGCTGGGGAGGCTCCTGCCCTGATGTTGACTGATGGGGGTGCTGCTGAGGGCTGGGGTGCTGCTGAGGGCTGGGGTGCTGCTGAGGGCTGGGAGGCTGCTGAGGGCTGGGAGGCTGCTGAGGGCTGGGGGGCTGCTGAGGGCTGGGGGGCTGCTGAGGGCTGGGGCCCATTTCCAGCCTTGACGATGGTCAGTGCCCAGACATACCAGGGTTTGCCAAGTCCCCTGCCCTGGAGATGGGCATATAGGCTGCAGCAGTGTTTTTGTTATTTCACACAATGATGTAGAGATTATCTTTGCACATACATCTTTGAATTCCTTATTCTTTATTTAAATTAATTTCTGGAAATGGGATTCCTGGGACAGAGTATATAAACAACTTGAGGCTCTTCATACACATTTGCTTTCTAGAGATACTATATTGATTCGTCCTCTCGTGGGCAAAGTATTAGCTCATGTCTCAGCCCGAAGCGGTACCATTCTAAAAGTCTTGACAAATTTGGTAGGCAAAACACGTGATTTTCCTCTTTTGTTTGAATTCCATTGATTAACACTGAATTTAAATAGGTTTTGAAAATATGCCTGACCATTTGTATTTCTCTTACTGTGAATTTTTAGTTTTCTTTGTCCATTTTTTTTTCTGTTAAAGTCCTAGTGTAGTAAAGATTTGCTTTTATCTTAAATCAATGTATTCAGATACTTATGATGTATTAATGTACAGATGGAACACCCCCTGGCTCACAGGCCGCTGGCCTTGCTCCCGAGATGACGACTTTTCTCTTTGACCCCCAGGTTCTTGTCTGTCTGGTGATCACCTCGAGGTTCCCCCGTGATATGCCTGGAATGTGAAATGATGTGCCCGCAATGCTGTTTTATTCTACTTTTGTCGTCCTCTGCTGTCTTCCTGCAATGGCAGCAGAGCATTTAGTGTGTGCACGCATGCACGCACGCACACACACACACACACACACACACACACCCCTCAGGTCTGTCCCTTGGGAGGTCCGGGTACACTGCGTAAGCACTTCGGTGGCTCCTCAAACCTTCCGTCACTGTTATTTCACTCTGATTGTCACTGTTTTTCTCAAGTCCTCCCTTTGTGTGATGAAGATCTAGGCTCCCCACCTGCCCTTCACTTCTTTCCACAACTTCTAACTCCCAGACTTGCCACCTGACATTTGACTTTCACCTTGTCAAGGTGAATGAGGTTTGCGTTCTGTTCTGAAATCAGAATTAAGTCTCTACTCAAAAGCTTAAAATCTAAAACTTAAAAACCAAGGGTGTCTACCATATTGTGACTATGTAAATATCTATCTTAAAGCCAAAAAAGTATTTCAGAGCCAGAGGATCCTTTCCTTACAGTCTAGCTGCTTGTTTTTCCTAGAGTTATTCATTGCCTTTTGCTTTCACACTGTCTTTATCACTCAGTGAGTTGCGTAAGGCGCCCAAGGGTGGTACCTGATCTTTGAGGCCCCCCTTCTGCATGATGTTTCCTTTTGTGTCCACCACTCCAGGCTCAGGGCTGCTGGCTAGGTGCTGCCACAGTGGGACCTGTTCTCCCCGAGTGGGACCTGTTGTGTCTGTCATCCCCGAGTGGGATGTTATCTGTCTCTGCTGCACTTGACTCCATTTTTCAAGAATACATCTTTAGCATAAGCATCAGAAGAAAAACAGGTAAACTGGACTTCATCAAAATTAAAACCTTTTGTGTGCTGATCAAGAAAGTGAAGAGACAACTTACAGAATGGGTGAAACACTTGCAAATCATATCTTTGACAAGACTCTAGTATCTAGGATGTATAAGGAACCGTTACAACTTAACAATTGAAAGACAAACAACCCACTTAAAAATGGCAGAGGATCTGAACAGAAATTTCTCCAAGGAAGATATGTGAATGAGCAGAAAGTACCTGAAAATACCCAACATCATTGGCCATTAGGGAAATGTAAATTAAAACCACAATGAGACGCCACTTCTCACCTATTAGGATGGTTAGAACCAAAACCTCAAATACAAGTGTTGGAGAGGATGTGGAGAAATTGGAACCCACATACACTGCTGGTGGGAATGTAAAATGGTGCATTAGAGGACTTCTGGGGTTCTTCAAAAAGTTAGGCACGGGGACGGTGGCTCTGAGCTGAAACAGCCCTGTGGGGGGGACACGAAGCCTTTTCTCGGGCACAGTCTCTTCATCCCCAGCGAGGCGCTGTCCACGCTGGTGTGTGGCAGGCGCTGCTCCTTGTGGGGCTGGGAGGGGAGCAGCTGTGACTTGCTGGGACGCCGCAAGGAGTCTTCAGGACCTGCACCCCCCGCACTGCGGGTGTGTCACAGTCCCACTGGGTTGCATCTCCTCTAGCTGGCTGTGCCCACTTCCCCTGGACTCTGGGAGGCCTGCCCCTCGCCCGCGGGGGTCACTGGCCAGCCCAGGTGTTCTCCTTTGCCTCCGGGAGTCCACAGCAGCCCTGCCTCCTTGACCAGCGCAGGTGATTCCTAACCTGTTGTGCTGTGGTTTCTGTGCGTGTGACTTCTAGGGGCCTCTGCACTTGGCTCACGGCCAAGGGCACCCCCTTTCTCCCCAGTGTCTTCAGGGGCAGGCGCCAGTGGAGCACACTGACTATTCTTGCCAACTCTGGTGAGCACCTGGCCTCTCCGAGTGGCAGAGGGGCTGCGGCTGAGCCCAGAGAGCCCATCACACAGTCTGTGCGAGGCCCTAGCAGCCTTGGCATCATGCAGGGACCGGTCCACGTCCTGTGCCTGGCATCCTTCCGTGACAAATGCTTTTGGCAGATATGACTCCTGAAAGTCCTTCAAGGCCTGACGGAACCTGGCTGAACCCCCTCACTGAGGGTCAGCGGGCGATACCTGAGGCAGGGGGGGTGCAGGTTGTGAGCACCAGCCCTGGGCAGTTTGCGGGCTGCTCTGCTCCCACAGGCCATAACCTCCTTGGAGGCTGCTGGGTGAAGTGCTGGTGCTGGTGAAGAGCTGGGTAAAATGACACTGTCATTTCAACCCCCTTCCTGGAGGCCCCTGGCTGATCCCGGAGAGGAAGGAGCTCTCTACGATGGGCATGTGCTGAGTCGGACTTCCAGGCAGTCCCCTGTGATGGCCTCAAGGCTGAGACGGTGGCCAAGCTGGGGGCCACCTCATGTGTTGGCTCGGGCACTCAGGGCTGATTCACTGTGTGTCACCCCTGGTTGGCGCTGACTATAATGTCCGTATGGTGGGAGACGATGCTGAGGCCCTTTCTGAGCCTGCGCATTGGTCAGCATAGAGTCAGTGTTGTCGCGTGACAGACCACCCCAAACTCTGGGGCCTGCAACCACGGTTGATGTTCTGGCATTCAGGGGTCTGCAGGCTTACCAGTGACCGGCTGGTCTAGGCTGGGCCTGTGGGCTCTGCCCCCCCGAGTCAGTTAACGTGGCTCCTCACAGAGGACTGGGATCATCCATCATCATGGTGTCGTTTTGGGGCTGAAGAGACAATCGTGGGGGACCCTCGGTGTGGTGGTGGACGGCAGGTGGACGAGGTCCTGCTAAACTCCCAGGCTGCTGATGTCAACTGGCCGGGACAAGCATGTGCCCAGGCCCCTGGCCGGTGAGTCAGGGGCGTAGGCCCCACCTGTGCAGGGAGAGAGGGAGTCATGATCCTACACCCAGGCACCACCCACCACCCTCTGAAGGGCGCTGTGATGGCAAAGCCCGACACCTGGGCTGGCTCCTGGAGGTGAATCTGTGTCTTCATCTGGTCGGGTGCCCACCCTGCTCTATGGGTCAGAGTGGGCTACTTGGAGTTCTTACAGTCAGACCGGAACCTGAGCAGGTGTCAGGGAATGTTCCTGGAGCTGCAGGGAGGTAGGTGGTGGTCTCCTCCCAGAGGCCAGACACTGGCTTCACCTGGAGGTGGTCTGGCTGAGGCTGCACTCTGACGAGCCAGGGCTGTGGGGCTGGTCCACGGGCCGCTGCACCCTGGTGGAGCCTGGGCGTTCTTGGCACTGACTGAATGTTCCTAGGAGCCTCAAGCTATTGACCTGAATACACGCTGAGCAGCAGGACCATCTGGGGAGAAAGGGCACAGTGAAGTGGGGTTCAGTGTTCTCAGCTGCAGGTGGACGATGCCCCACGAGAAATTCTCCCCCTTGGAGAGAGTGCTGGAGACCATGACGGCCCAGGCCCAGGTCCGGGGCACCCTGGTGGCCGGGAGCTCTGTAAGGCCCTCAGCAGTGCCCAGAGGAGCAGCGGTCTCTGCACACACAGGAGTGACCTACGGGGTGTGGGCAGGCAAGGAACAAGTGCCTGGGCCTGGCGGTGTTTGTGCCTAAGGACGCCAACTCCCCTTCCAGAGTATGGTAGGCTGCTGGCAGGTTTCATCCCAGGCCTCCCTCCTGTCTGGCCAGCCTCCTGGACAGAGAAACCTGGGCTCCCAGTCCCAGCCCCACTCTGGTGCCACATCAGAGTCCATTTAAAAAATGAATGAACGTATTGGTGACCCGACGACATTAGGAGCAACGGTCAGGGGCGAAGGCCACACCGAGATCTGACCGCACGGTCAGGCCTCCCCTACCACAGGAGCGCCACTCACCGGGAGCCGCGTGCTGGCCCACCAGAGGCTCCTGTGTCCTCCCGAACATCAGGGATTTCTCAGCGTGTACGCTTCTGTGTGGAAACATTGATACATATGGATGCTCAGAGCTCTTTGAATTCCATCTTGTGTGCGTGCTCTGCATCCGGGCAGGTCTTCCACATTAGACCAAACGCTGGTCTAAGGTCTACGCTGGACGCCTCATCATTTATTAAATGAACTCTTTGGAGAACATTTCCAGGACGGTATTTGCGTAACATGGACACTATGGCAGGGCTGGCAGTGTGCAGCCCTATCTGGGATCCCTCGGCCTTCTGCCAAAGAGGTTTGGGTGGTAAGTTTCTGTGTCACGGGGTACACACACTGTCATTGGGCCGCAGCCACGTCAGGACCCAGAGGCTGAGCTCCAGGGGGCGCCTGTGGAGGGAGAGGCCGCCCGGTGGCCTCAGGGCCTGTGTTGGCAACCAGTCCACTTCGCCAGGTGCACCGTCACCCACCTTGTCACCCCGACTCATGTCTCTTTAATTCCATGTAAAGCTGAGCATTTTTGTCTTATTTACTGTTGCCAGACTGATTTTCAGTTTTATTTTTTTTCCAGACTGAGAAAGCCTCCCAGTGGATTGGACGGTTTAATCAAGTTAATTAGAGTGCCCTGGGACGCAGCTTCTGGGGTCAAGCGCCGAGGCCCCTGGTGGGGGCAGGATTGCCCAGCCTGCCCATGAGTCCCCTGGGTGAGGGCCCGGCTATCAGCCAGCCGCGTGGAGGTCCTTGGGGCCCAGCGTCCAGGCCTTCCGCCCTGGCCCGCGGCAGTGCCCTGCCCTGCTCTGGGGAGGACCCGAGCGTGGGCAGGACCCGAGCGCCCGGCAGCCTGACTCGGTGCCCCCTCCCTCGGCAGCTGCTGTCATTGCATGAGGGGAGAAGCGCCCCAATGGAACAGAGTCCTGGGCCTCCTGGGGTCCCCCTGGTTGCCTGGGCCCTGCACCCCAACACCCAGTAGGACCCTTTTTCTTTGTTCTTCACGGCACCATCCTCATCATCCTATTGGGTGCTGCGTGTTGAGGTTAGGGCAAGGTCATCAGACAAGGGCCACTCGGACCCCAGGAGCAGCAGCTTGGCCCCAGGAACGTGAGGAGGGGATCGGGATCATGAGGGTGCCTGGAGCCTCATACCGGCCACTCGGTGCCCCCACCCCCGGCCTGGGTCACTGATGGGGGGCCCCGGCCACACGGGTCTACTCAGGGGCCCTCCCCCTGGCTGCATCGGTCCCACCTCCGTCCCTGGCATGAGCTCCTCCCTCTGAGTGGCCCCAGGCTGTGTGCCTGACCTCCTCTCAGCCCCTCCCAGGGCCCCCGCCTGCTCCTGCCCCTGCCCTGTTCCTGAGGGTGGTATTCATGGCTGGCAAGATCGCCGCACCGGTGCTTTCCCCCCAGAATAGGCTCCACAGGGAAGCCGGCTGCCTCTGGTCCCCCACAGCACCCTGGGGCACAGGGGATGCCTGGCACACAGGAGGGCTTGGTCCCTGGTGTTGGGCGAAGGACGAGTGTAAAATGTGGGCTGAGGTAACGTGGGGCACCAGCTGGCATGGGAGCCAGTGTCTGGAATCAGCATGTCTGGATGGCTGCCACTAGGCATCAGCTCGGGACTAAGTGTGTGTGACCTCGTTTAGATGGCGAAGCCACCGGGAGTTGGGACATGTCTGCCTCGTCCTGAAGAAGAGGAGACGAGGCCCCGAGAGATGAGGCGGGTCTCCGCCGGGGGCTCCTGCGCAGAAGGTGCTGCTGTGGCCGGGCAGGTGGTGTGCTGGCGGCGAGGGGCAGGGCCTGTGTGCTGAGATATCCCCCAGCCAGCCCCCGGGCTGCCCTGCGGTCCCAGGCTGGACCTCTCCCTTTGGGCCAAGGCCCGTCTTTGGAATCACCAGAGCAGGGCAGCTCTTCCAAGCTGGCCTGCAGGAAGGGGCGGTGGAGTCAGCCCCTCCTCGGAGTTGGGCCCCTGGGCGCTGCCCTCTGCACGGGGCGCCCAGGGACTGTTCTTGAAGGCAAGGCGCACATTCTGCAATGACTGTGGAAGGAGGTCTCCTGGCAGTGAGACCCTACCCGGAGCTCTGGGGTAACTTGTCTCCAAGGAAGCCCACCCAGGCCCTCCCCTCTCACCTGGTGGGGAGACGCTGAACCAACCTCTCAGCGGAAACGGCTCCACTGCAGGCAGAGACTGGCTGGCCCTTCTCATGTATATGTGTCTTTGGGGCCCCCTCTGCTCAGCCCTCCCCAGTGCCACCCCTCCCCAGAGAGGGCTCTTATCTCTGCTGGTGAATAGGGTGCTATTGTGGGCCAGGCTGCAGAATTTTAATGGCTTGCAAAATATAGTTAATTATGTAAAAAGACATCTTCTCCATATTTTCATGCAAATGAGGTGAGTTAATTGGTGTTCAGTGGTTATGGGAGGCCGGTCCCTGGAAGAAAGAGGGGGAGTCCCTGATGTTTCTGACTAAGGTGCCTGCTGGGAGCCAGGTAGAAAGGAGACACAGAGATGGGTGATTTCTTATCCACCCGATTAGTGTCACCAGCCTGGGGCTGTGACCCAAACCGGGAGAAAGCGCAGCCACTGAGGCTGTCACTGAGAGGCCAGGGTGCCTGGGGCTGCAGGGAAGCGGCCCTGGGGGGCAGGGTGCCGTGGGATCACCCCGGACTCCACTGGTCCTTAGCCAAGTTCTCCAAGTGGCCCTGAGGGTTGGCGACAGGCCGTTGTGAGGGGCGGGCAGCGTCCACACTGGCTCTGGGCTGGTCAGGATGTTTGAGTCAAATAGATCTGCTTATTCACAGGCCTGGAAGAGACGTTGCCCAGAGAAGATACACAAGCAGCCAGAAAGCCCGTGACAAGGCTCAGTGGTGCTGGTCTTAGGGACGCGCACCTCAGAACCTCGGTGAGGGAAGACCTCACGCCCACCGGGATGGTTGAAGCCGAGAAAACGGGAAACAGCAAATGCTGGCGAGGACGACACGCTGGAAGCACTCACACCCCATGCCGGAGGGGAGCAGGCGGTGCAGCTGCTGTCGGAAACAGGCTGGTAGCTGCGCAAAAGGTGGAACCCAGGATTACCACACAAGCAGCAGCCCTGCTGAAAGCAGGGCCCCCAACAGACAGCTGCACCCCTGTGCTTACAGTGGCATTATTCACGACAGCTGAAAGGTGGGCAGCACCATGGGCAGGTGAACAGATAAAAAGCACTGTGGCCCGTGATCCAGTCACAAGTGGTGACTGGCACCTGCTACGGTGCAGACAGGCTGTGAGGACCCGATACTCAGTGAGAGAAGCCAGACACGGGCAGATACTGTCTGATCCCACTTATGTGAGGTCCCCGGATTTGTCAGATCCTTAGAGACAAGAGGTGGGGGAGATGTGACCCAGGGTGGGGAGGGGAGTGTGTGTGATGGGGGCACAGGGTCTGTTGGGGAAGATGAGAAGGGTTCAGGTGTGGGCAGTGGTGACAGCCGCACAACACTGTTAATTACCTAAGGCCACTGGACTGTACACTTACGAAGGTGACAGTTATTTTGTAAAACATGTGCCCCTCAGTCAGCATCAGCTGAGGGCCCCTTGTCCAGGCCTGTGCCCGGCCTCGCAGCAGGAGTATCCGAGACCCCGCTGGCCTCCTTGTCTGCATCCGCGTGGTCGGCTCTGGGCCTGTGTGGGCCCACGGGCTTGGCGAGAGCACCTGCAGGCCCCACTGGCCCCTCCTCCAGCTCAGCTCGCAGGAGCCCCTGGGGGTCACTGTGCCACATTCCCAGGCCTGAATCACACCTGATCTGCCCCACTTGGCTCATCTTTCTGATCCCCGAGGCTCAGCTGGCCTGGCTGGGGGTGCTGTGGCCCCCTGAGTCCTCTGCTTTCCCTGGGAAGCACCGTGGGAGAGCTGGCTAACAATGGGCTTCTATCTCCAGGGGGAAACCAGACCCTGCTCAGCTCGGCATCCCCAGCACCGCATCCCTCTGGGGCCGGCTGCCCAGCAGGGTCCTTGTGGGAGGAAGCCCCACCTGCCCTCGGCTGTTGCTGGAGCTTCCCTGGCTTTGAAAAGGGACTGGGCAGAGCACGGACCCCCCAGAGCCTGGCAGGCAGCAGGGCTCCCGAAGCCCCTGGGGAGGGGAGGGGGCCCTGGGGGTGTGCACACTGGTACCTGGAGGTGTGGTGCCTCACCCCAGGCACACAACACCTGCTGCAGTCTCGGGTTTCCGGCCAGGGCCTGGGAGACAGTGTGTCCCAAGCAGCAGGCCTTGCTGCCACCCTAGCGTGCAGCCCAGAGCCCTGGACAAAAGCCACAGCAGGCAACAGGGCAATGGGCACAGAGGGAAGTGCACACGGCATCACTTCCCAAAAGCTGTTGCTGTGTGTGCCCCACCCCTGGGAGGCGTGCTTAGCCGGGGCCCAGGCAACTGGACACAGGCCCTCCCAGAGGTGACCACAGTCCTAGCCCAGGACCATCCTCTGTGCCCGGGTCCCAGATGCTGGGCCAGACCTGCTGAGGATGGCCTGGCTCCAGGTGCGACGCTCAGGCGGCAGGGGACGGGCCTCCCAGGGCCTCCCTGGGCATGGCACCCCAGCTCTGGGCACTGTTCAGTGGGTCTGTCCCAGCCCCTCCCGGGGGGAGTGGTGGCCCTGCATGTGTGCCTGCCTCCCTGGACAGCGGGATGCTGAGAAGCCATGGGATCGGTCCCCGGGCTGCAGCTGCCCCCACACAGCTGCCCAGGAGAGCCAGGACAGCCTTTGGGCAGGGCTCCCCCTCCTCCCAGAGACCCCAGATGCACCCAGCCCTGCAGGGCAGGCCACCCCGAGCTCTGCAGGCACAGGGCTGCCCGGGCTGGCATTGCCCACCCAGACCAAGGGAGCCAGTGGCTTGAGTGCTTTCCCATACGAAGAGGTTTGCACGTGTCGATGGTCACGCATCATGATCGCGCTGATTTCCTTCGGCATGAAATGATCAGATCCGGAAGGCACGAGTGGACAGGTAAGGGGTGTTGACGTGTGCGGGAGACGGTGGTGGAAGCGCAGCCGCTGGAGCCCGTGGAGCGTGGGGGGCCGGTGACAGCCTGGCTTGCTTGGCTGGGAAGATCTGGGTGGGCAGTGAGCCCTCCGTGGTGGCACCACTGAGGCCCAGGGAGCTCATGGCTCCGCCTTTGCTCTGTCAGTCGTGGCCACAGAGCCGAGGGATTTAAGTTTTGACCATTGCACCAAGTATCACTGCTAAAAGTGACGATTCTGGTTAAAAACATTTCCACCAAAACTGATTTCCTTCTCATGTCACTTAAATGATGACTCATTGTAGTTTAATAAAAAAGAAGATGCTGAAAGAGGGGCTTGCCACGGGCCTGGAGCCCCCAGACCACCGATCGGTGCCTGGGTTCCCTCGGAGCGCCTGCTTGCCGGCTGGGCCGCTCCCCCCCAAGACAGACCCATCTCTGAGGGGGGCCCTGGCCTTGGCCTGGGGGCCTTTTGAAGCCGGGTCTGGCTCTGGTGTTCTTGGCAGCAGGGGAGGCACCCAGAGGAGGGAGAGGTATGAGGGGTGGGCAGCTGGCCAAGGAGCCCCCCCTGGAGGGTGCTGGGGCGCCCCCTCCCATTCAGGCGTGGAGTGGCCTCTGGAAACTTCCTCTGCTGCCCAGGCCTGGTTTCACCCTCATGGATGGTGGTGGCCAGAGGGCTCTGTGCAAGGAAGCCTGTGCACCCTGTGCTCCCTGGGGGGCTGGTGAGAGGGCATGGGGATGGAGACAGATTAGTGCCAGCAGGCAGGTGTCCGCCCACCCCCACCGGCTCCATTTAAACAAAAAGGCTTGTGCATGACCATGACTTTGCTGGAGAAGAATTCTGCTGGAGACGAACTGACTTCCAGGGAAACAGAGCGTTTTACCCCGCAGTTCATTTGGAGCTGCCTGCGTCCACTTACGGAGGCCCCAGGGAGCCGGTGAGATGCTTCCCAGATCAAGCCAGTGGGTTTGTGTGAGGATGAGTAAAAAACCAACAGAAAAGACAGCTTCAAATCCAGCGAAAGTGTGAGGCAGGCAGGGCTACACAGCCAGAATCTGCGTGATTTAAGGGAACACTGTTTCCCATTTGAGTCAAGAGGTATTTCACGTTTTAGCACAACAAGCCAAGTCAAAAGTCCGCACCTGAGCCCCTGGCCGGTGGCCTTTGGCAGCCTGGAGGAGGTCTTCTCCCCACCCGCCAAGGGCCGGCAGGATCCTGCCTCTGGCTGACACTCAGACTGCCGTTCAGTGGAGAACCACTGCCCGGGGCCAGGCCCCAGGGCTCAGGCTGAGGGCTTGCTCACCCGAGGTCACTGCAGAGCAGAAGCCCATGGAACCCACCGGGCCCTCCCCGCCCAGTCCCTCTCTCCCCAGAGCTAGGGTCCCCACTGAGGAGGTTCCTTTCTGGGGCCCACCTACATGTGTTCAAGGGTGCATGCACAAACAGAACCTTGTTTACATGAATAGTCATATGACACGGGTGTGGCATTTCACAGATCCATGTCAGAATAGACCTGGCACGTCCATGTGGGCACCGCTGGGCTCCCTGGCCGGGCCACATCGCCACTTCCGTTGTCTGTGTGTCCGGGTGTGTGAATTCAGCCACAGTGAGGCACAAACTGTAGCTGGCTGTTTCGAGTACCTTCGGGACCTGTCTGGTCGCCAGGCCCATGGGGTTGGGAGTGGGTCTGCTCGCTCATAGCTGTGTCCCTGGTGCTGGCACAGTGCCCAGCGCTTTGTAGACATGCGGCCCACGGTGGCCTGCAGTGTCCCCTCAAACGAGATCTCTAGGTTAAAGGCATCTACCTTTAAAAGGTGGCGGGTTTGTGTAGAAGCTGTCGCTAGCCTCCTCAAGGCCGTCACGTTGCTCTGTTGGGACTGGTGAGCCTGTCACCAGTGTGTGCACCTGGCTGCTTCCTCTGGGCCTGGCTCCTGTGAGGTGCAGCACCTTCCCTGATGTTTCTCAGGCACTGGCTTCTCCTGCTCCGCGAGCTGTACCCTCACGCCACCCCTTTGTTTTGAACGATTTGTCTTTTTCTTGGGGACAGTGGGGAGCTGATCACCGGTGTGTCGATGGACACTTCCTGCAGCTGCAAGGCCCCCTTTCATCCTGAAACGTCCCCTGCAGGTGCTGCTGAGCCTCTGGAAGTGGTTAATACTTGGAGGTGGGAGTCTCTGGACAGTCCCTCAGGGCTGGGTTCTGTGCCCTGGACAGTCCCTCAGGGCCGGGTTCTGTGCCCTGGACAGTTCCTCAGGGCCTGGTTCTGTGCCCACAGCAGAGGCTCACCTCCACCCCTGCACCCTGGGGTGTCCCTGTGCCCTCCACATGCTCTCTGCTCTGCCCCCCACGGGCTCCAACTCGGCCCCAGCCCGGGCTCAGAATGTCCGGGCAGCACATTCAGCCTGAAGAGTGGTCAGAAGCCCATGTCATTCATTCATTCCTCCCGCCCTCACTCACGGAGTCTCCACTTAGTTCTGAGTCGCCGCATGGCCATGCGGACCCCCAGCCAACCCTACACCTTCGGTCTGCATACCAGGGCATGAAGTGTTCCCAGTTCTGGCTGCGAGCCTGGTGGTCTGTGTGGGGACGACTGTGTCTCCGTCCTCGGTGGGAGTGTGGGGCAGGTTCCTGTTGCCCTGGAGGGCTGGCCTGCTCTCTGGGCTCATGGTGAGGAAGGTGGGGTAGGTCAGGCCTTTGGCCATGGGACCCGGGCCCAGCAGGGAGGGACACTATGCCTTGTCCGTTCCTGTGTGCAGCCATTCCAGAGGGTTTGTTGGACATAGGACAATGGGACTAGGCACTAGCCAGGTCACCCCAAACACCTGCCAGGATGGAGACATCCCAGAGGCAGGACTGGGTACCCCCGCTTGCGAGGCCAGACGTGTGAAGCCCAAGGAGGGCAGGGGCTGGGGCAGGCTGGAGTCTTGGACTGGCCACACCACGTCCCTGGGCCTGGGGTCCTGGAGCCTGCACAGCAAAGCCCTGCTCCACACAGACCTTCACTCACCCCTCAGCCCAGAGAGGGAAAGGCCCCCACCCTTGGGAGCCTGAGTGCCCGGGAACCCCTTCTGATCCCCCACACTCCGACCTGCCCCGGCCACTCCGGGCAGGGGCTGCCCATTTCTTCCTGGGACCCCAAGACGACAGCTCCCAGCTCCCGGCCCGCAGCCAGCCCAGCTGCTGGGGTCAGGGTCGGAGCTCAGGCCTCCGGGCTCCCTCACAGGACGCTGGCCGCTAAGCCACTAACAGAATTAAAATGAACTTTTATGGAAGAATGGGAGCACTGGGACGCGAAGGCCCAGGTGATTCATCACCTAATTAGGAAAATGCTGTTCCCTGGCAGAAGCAAGCTGGCTGGACGACGCAGTTTAATCATAGCTCGTGATTTTCTTATATGTCCATAAAAGTAGGACTGACCAGGGGCTCTATGTAAAGATCAACATGGTTCAACTTAAACATCTGGACAGCTAGAAAAAATCGTGGAGTCAGTAACTCTTTGGTCCTTAAAATAAAAGAAGTCTTTTGCCCAGCGTCAGGGGGGCTGCAAGGGACTGTGTGCCCACGGAGCTCAGGCCAAGGGGTACCTTGCTCTCTCCTCCCCAAACGCCCCGTTGACTTTTCTCAGCTTTACCGAGGCAGGATCGATCATTAAACAAAGTTGTGTCTATGTAAGGTGTACAACCTGGTGATCTGATGTGTGTGTACTTTGTAAAATAGTTACTATTTTCTCTGTTACTTTTTTTTTTTTGTGGTGAGAACAGTTCAGACCTGCTCTGTACCCTCTGCAGCCTGTCACCTAGGCAGGCACGAGAGGGGTTTAGGAGGTGCTCATCCACACAACTGCGGTCGGAAGCCCGTGGCCAGCACCTCCCCAGCCCCTCCCCCAGCCCCTGGTGCCCGCCCCTTGACTCTGCTCCTCAGTCTGATGGTCTCAGTCCCCACGCGTAGGGGGTATTGTGCCTGGCTTCCTTCACTCAGCATGCTGTCCTCCAGCTCCGTCCACATGGGCGCAGATGGCAGGCCCTCCTGTCACAGCTGAGTGACCCTCGGCTGCGTGTCTGCACCGCGTCTTCTCTGTCCATGCATCAGCTGTGTTCACTGCAGCCTCACTCAGCCAAGATGTGCAAGTGGCCTCATGTCCCCAGCCACCTTTGACTTCCAACAACCAGCCAGTCCCTATCCATGCCCTCCCCCGTGTTCTCGCCATCCTCGAGCGGGCATCGCTGCCACCTTCACGCCCCTTCCAGACTCCAGCTGGCCCCCTGAGCATCCTCCCAGCCTCCGAGGCTGACCCCCACTCAGGGCACACGATGCAGGTACCTTTGCAGCCCCTACCCCCTTGGGCTGGCAGGGGAGCTTTACCCAAACACCTGGCCAGGGGTGGGTTCTGGGCATGCTGCTGGGCAGTGCTGGTGGGGTGGGGAGTCTGTAACTGACCCCCTGCATCTCTTCCCCTCCACCCAGGCAATTTCTGGGTCCCGTGTCAGCCCCAGCGGTGGACCCTTTTCTATACAAAAGCATCCCCCACAGCTGAGGGGCGGGTAGGCTCTGGGGCTGTCCAGGGACACGTAACCAGAAAGGTCCCCACCACCAGCCTGAAGTCCATTTGCTCCAATTAGGTTCTTTCCTTCCAAATGGCATGCCAAGTAGGGTTTTCAATCATTGTACCGCAGCCAAGCTCAAATCATATTTCAGTTTCGATAATGACACTGTCAGATTGCCAACCCACTCCCGCAAACAGGCCAGCAGGAAGCCTGCCAAAGAGACTCCTGCATGCAGCCCGGTGGCACAGAGCTGCTGCAGTGGACAGGGGCTGCTGGCCGGGCACACGCCGGACCCCGCCCATCCTTGTGGCACAGGGAACGTGCCCACGTACCAGTGGAAGCCACATGCTTCAGCCTGATGAAAATGGGCCAAGAGCCATCCCTGTGTCAGTGACCTTACAAGCATGTCATGTCCCTCAGGAGATCCATCCAAGCCCCCTCGCTCCTGCTTTTCCTGCCCACGTGCACCTCAGCACTAAGCAGTTCCCGCCCCGGGCACGGGCACAGACCCGCCGGAGACCTGAGGACGCCATGTTCCTGGGTCGTCCCCTCCCTGCGGATGCGGCTCTGCCCATGTGGTTGAATGAAATGCTAGGCGCACAGTGTTAGTTCACAGACAAGTGTTGTAGTCACGTCTAATGTTGTTTCAAATTCAAAAGGATTAGCCTATTCTTTTTTAAAGAATAAAAGATTAACAGTTAGGAATGGATTTGACTGCAAGAAAATGAATGGTGGCTTATACAGCAAAGGGGCATAATTGTCTTGTGAAAATAAGACAAAATATAAATATTTCAAATATATAATATGATATGTAGTAATAGATGATTAATATGATATTTAAGTATATTTAAATATACATATACACATAAGATGGAAAATAAGACGGAGCAAGGCCACCCTTGGTTGACTCAGCAGTGCCGTCGAGGGCCCTGCTTCCTTCTGACTTATTCCTCCACTGGATTTAGCACGTGGTGCTTGTCCTCGTGACCTGGGGTTCTTGTTCATGGAGTCGAAGAATGAACTTCACAAACACTCGGGGTAGGAGAGCAGGAGAGGCTTTTATTTAGAGATAAAGTGAGAAGACAGAGCTCCTGGTGGGGACAAGAGAGCGCTGGGCTGCTGCCTGTCTAGGGGTTTATAGGTGTTTGAGAGCGAAGGGCTAGGGATGCACACCTGCTAAGTGGTCCCAAATGTTTTTCTTTGAAGAGACATTAAGTTTCTTATTAGTCTTCCAGGTTATTTACAAGAAATTTACTGCTCTGATTTCCTCCCAGGACAGCGGCTTCCTGGTCCGGAAGCATATCAATCAAGACTGCCTGCCTTGCTCCGAAGGTGGGCTGAGTTATCCTCTGCTTGTTAAAGAGTATGTGTGTTAAGAAAGTTACTTATTAACAAATTGGGTTTTAAAATGCAATCTTATCTTCAAGATGGAATCCTTCCTGTTTTTACTATGCTGTTTTGAGCTTGTTTGTTAAATTGCCCAGATTGCAAATCACTTGATTAGTGCTGGAGGAAGAAAAGCAGCACCTGGATAAAGTTAAAAAAAAAAAAGCTGGGCCCCCCAGCAGCCAGAGCAAATCTCACAATGGATTATCTTGCTTTGTGTTTTCTGGAGGCCCTCAGCCTACTCTAAGCCCATGGTCCCTGTCTCACTCATTGTTACAGGGTGGATGCTGCACCTCCAGGCATCACCTTTGCATTCCAGGGAGAGAGAAGAGGATGAAGAGTGACAGACAAAAGCGGTGTGTCATTCCTTGTTCCTTTTTATCAGAAAATTAAAGTTTTCCTTGGAAACCTCATCCGGAAGGGTTTCATCACCCTCTCTGGAAATAAGAGGTGAGGGTGGGGCTTGGGGCCACAGGGCTGCTATCAGCTCTTCATAACACTATTTTGGTAGCAGATATCATACTCCCTGAATTACTATAACTTGTTCAGAGTACATAATTATTTTAATAAACTGCTAAATTTCTATTTAGGATTTTTATATTTCTTCTTAAGGAAAATTTGCCTTTGGCTTTATATTTCGAGTTCTGCCTGGTTTGGCATCACAATTACATTTTAATTAAATTCACAGACTTATCTGTAACTGGATAGGCAGTCTTTTGGGGGAATTTTTTTTTTAAATA
This sequence comes from Manis javanica, assembly GCF_040802235.1. NCBI lineage: Eukaryota > Metazoa > Chordata > Mammalia > Pholidota > Manidae > Manis > Manis javanica. Next base: position 1,088,718 of record NC_133167.1, read on the forward strand.
GCTCAATATTTTAAGATTATCCATCTTTATGGGTCTCTTATCTCTTCAGGAGTCACCTTTGGCAATTTATATTTTCCTAGAAAATCACTTAGTTCATGGAGATTTTAAGATCATTTTCTACAGAGTCGTACACAGTAGACTCTTTTATAATTAAAAACATCTCTTCTGTATCTCTGGGCAAATCTGTTACCTTTCTTAAGAGTATATTTATGCTTCCCATCTTTTATTACCAGCCTTGCCAAGGTTTTATGCCTTAAGAAAAAAGTCTCTTATTCTGCTTGTTTTTAGCACATCTGCTCTAGAATTTGAGTCACTTCTACCCATTCACCCCCAGTTTCTGTTTTATTAATAGTTGCTTTTATCTTTATTGGTCACATCTCTCATTATTTTTTTAGCTGCTCTGCTATGCTTAGCACTGAGTGATTAACGCATTTAAAGGTATGAATTTTTTCTGATTACAACCTGAGCCTGATCTCACAAGTTTTGGTATGTGGCCTTGAGGCTACCATGACCTCATCAGTTTTGTTACAATTTTTAAATATTTTCTTTGAGTAAAGAGTTAAAGATTTTTGAACGCTCCCAAATGGTCTAATATTTTTCTGTTTTCCCCTGGTTGTGGTCAGTTTCTAATTTTATTGCACTGTGGTCAGAGAATCTGGGTCAAATGATTTCAACATTAAAAAAAAATTATTTTCAGGAAATATTTTGGACCAGGATCTGGTTTAACGCCCCAAACCAATTCTCCCAGGTGGATAATAATGACATGATTCACAGGTGTTTGAAAAAACCCGCCTGATGTGTTTGTGAGGAGCAGCTTCAAACACAGAGCCTGGCATATCAATCACACCATGGCATTGAAGCATTTCTTTTTTGCTTTATCTGCTCCTATTTCTCCGGGGCCGACTGTGTGCCCGCTCTCCACTCTCACTGCTTCTGAGCTTGTGCCCACGTTGTCTGAGTTGCGCTGGGGGGACGCTGATGGGGGGGATGGTGTGCGCGGGAGGGCCTCAGAGCTGCCTGGGGCAGGACAGGGCTGCGGCTGGAACTCTGTTCCTACAAGCCCAAACCATAAAGCATGACTGTGGAAGGACTGTCTGGGGGATGACATCAGGAACCCGTGATTGTAAATTGCACGCTACCACGCAAGGCACACGGCCAGGGTCCGTTATGTGTTGATTTGTAATTTTCCACATGAACATCACCCTTTGATGTCCTCATGCACATTTCCAGGTGTTCTTGTACTTTTTCCTGATGGTAATGCTCCCACCCCTGTTCTCCTTTATTGAGCTTTTTCCTGGCTCAAGGCTCCTGTGTGCCGGGTGTGGGCTGTGCTGCGGCCTCTCCCTGGGGACAGGCTCACCCGTGCGCTGCAGGGTCCGCCTTCGCGGTTCCATTCCTTTCCCTGTCCTGTAACAAGGAGCTGGGTTTTATCTTTGGGCCCTTTTGATAGTTAGGTACCTTCTCTTATCTTCCTGTAATAAGGTTTTATTTTGTCTTTGTTTCATCTTCTTTTATTATGCTTCCTTGCTTTATTATTCCATGCCTTTATTATTCATTTCTATGCTTTATTATTATCATTTTATTTCTTTTGTTATATTGTTCAGGTTTTTCTTGTTTCCTCTTTATTTGAACATGAACATTTTTATTTACATAGTTGCTGTCTTAAAACTTCAATGCATATATTCATGCCTCTATTTCTCAGCCAACATTAAGACCGTATCAATAACTGCTCTTCATCTCCTCTTGAGGAGAGACATTAGCATGTTTATTTTCTCTTTTCCCACATTTTGCTTGATAATATGCGTGTCTTCAGCTTTATTTTTTGAATATACTTTATGTGCTATGCATTTTTGCAGTAACTATTTTGGCATTTGTGCTCTATAAACATTAATCATCTAGATATTAAAGTTGGACTTATTGGATGGATGCCAATGTCATGGTACCTACTGCCATGCCTTTTCTACCATATCTTGTCTTACCTGTGGCCTTTATTTCATCCATTTCCTGTTCGTCTGACCCTTTACTTGAGCAATGTGTTCCAGGATGCTTCCTGAGTCCTGGTATCGATGCACATATCTCTGTCGCCTCACAGGTAGACACTGGCTTGAGAGAACGAAGGGCCCTTGGGACATGCGTGCATGCCCCCACCCCCCACCAGTCCCATGAGTTGCCATCTGGAGTCTAGCTGTGTCTGGGGCCCTGAAGCAGCACCGTGAACCTGACATCACCCTCTGTCATTAACACTGAGGTTTCTCCCCCACTCTCAGGGCTTCATCTTAATTCCTGACATATGATCCCCTTGCGGTCTCCCTCCCTGGACTCTGACCAGTGCAGGCATCTGTTGGAGGCCAGTGGCCATGCTCTGCTCACACTGAGGTCTTGTCTCTGTGGACAGCGGGTCCTGGTTGTGAGGCCTCAGTCTCACCCTCTGTCCTCACATCTGGGACCCTCAGTGGGCTCTTCTTTCTGTCCCCTTACCCGTCTCTATGGGGAGTGGAAGGAGGGGTGACCTGGGCTCTTGTAAGCATTTTGTCCATTCCTCCAAATGACACTGTCTTGCTCAGGGTCCATGGCACAGGGTGCTGGCGGCTCACTGGTGGAGGCCAGCTTCACCTGCCCCTTCTATCACCCTGGCCCCCTCCCCACAGAACTGTCAAGGGCCCCTTCGTGCACTGCTGTGAGCTCAGAACCTCAATTGTGGGCAATGTTGACCTTATTCCTCAGGACCATCCCCATAATTTAGAGGTGGTGGCATGATTTCTGTGTTGTACTCTGTGACTGTCTGATGAAGCTGTCCCCAACCCTGCAGGCTCACAATGACCCACAGGATGACAGGGGGGGTGAGTCAGAGCATAAGCAGGAGGCAAAGAAGAGGACCGCCAGGGCCTCCGACAGTGCCTGGCAAGTCTGTGCGTCTGGCCAGGACATCCCGTCCAACGTACTCAAGAGAAAAGTCATCAAGTCTGATAATGGTGAAACACCTCATATGGGAGTACTTTTTTTTATCAGGCAACAATGATAAACTTTGGAAAAATAAACACACAGCACCACCACCACATTTCAAGGCATCAAAGCCTAAAATAGATTGAAGGAAGCTCAGTGCTCGAGGTCTGTGCCATGCAGGACTGACAGAGCTCAGGCAAAAGGTGCAATCCAGTTGGCTTGAAGCAGCTGGAGGTGGTGTGGGCCTGCAGGGCTGTTGGAAATTGAGAGGAGAAATCCAAGGGAACAGGGAACCATGGAGGGAGAGGCCAGATCTTGCAAACTCCCTTCATCTTTGGTGACACACGGAAGGGAGATGTCAAGGTGTTTCATGGGAAACCACAGCTGGGAGATCTTGTGGGGATCTCAGCTGCTGCCCGCTCCTCTCAAAGACCCAGAATTTGGAATTTACATTCAGTCAAATTATAGGAGTTTGGCAAAAACCTTGGGTTTTCCATTGAAACCCCAGAAAGGTCACAACTAAGTAGCAAAGACTATGTCCCAGAACTGAGGGTTTTCCATGAAACTAAAGGATAAATCAAAATAGATCCACCCCAGAATAGTTTAAATGAAGTCTTCACAAGTTTAAGCTGATTGTCTAGTAAATTAACTGCTTATTGGAGTGAAAATAAATACTTTTCAGAGAAAGAGAATAGAACTCAGAGATAGAACAGTGTATCACCAATAATAACCAATAAATAGTAAAAGATGACTAGAATTGTGCAGAAACAAGAAAATGTGAGCCATAGACAAAAGAAAAAGTAATCTGTATAAATCCACCCTGATTTGTCCTAGATGTTGGACTCAGCAAATGCTTAAAGTACTGTTATTAATATGCTCAAGATTATATGGGAAAATTGGCCAGAATGAGTGAATAGAGGAAGAAATATCAAAACAGATAGGGAAAATATAGAAAGAATCAAATATATATTTTAGTTAAGTATAAAATATCTAAAATGAAAAATTCACTGGATAGGCTTAATCAGAGTTTGGAGATGGTTTAGTTTTACATAAGTAAACTTCAAGACAGAATTGTACAAGACCAAATTTGAAGAAAGAAATAAAAAAATTTAAAAGAACAGTGCCGCAGTGGCCTGAAGGACAGCTAACATACTTGTAACTGGAGTTGCAAAGAAAGAAAATATAGAATGGGGTAGACAAAATATCAAAAAGAGGGCAGACATTCTCCTAAATTTGGTGAGAAATACAAATTTAGAAATACAAATTTACAGGTTCAAGATCAGTGAGCCTCAAAGTGGATAAATGCAGAGAAAATCACTGCTAGGCACATCATAGTCAAATTGATGAAAACTAAAGATAAAGAGAAAATCTTGAATGCAGCCAGAGAAAAAGACTGGTGAGAATGAGGGGAAAATGATACAAGTAACGGCTGACTTCTCATTAGGGCCAATGGTGGCCAGCGACAATGGAACTACATCTTTCAAAAAAAAGAAAAACCAGCAACCCTGAATTCTTTATCCATTAAATTAGATGACATTCCTTCAAAGACCTAATTTACCAACACTGACACTAGAAGGCATAGAAAATTTGAATAGCTGCATGTATATTAAAGAAATTGAATTTGTTATAAAAAACGTTCCCACAAAGAATATTCCAGGCCCAGATGATTTCATTATTCAATTTTGTCAAATATCAAGAAATAAAATAATGCCAGTCTTACACAAACTTTTGTAGAAAATCGAGGAGGACAGAACAATTAGACTCATTTTATGAGGCCAACATGATCCTGATACCAAGCCTGACAAAGATGTTAAAACAAATGACAATTAGAGACCAACATCCTCATGAACACAGATGCAAAAACACTTTTTTAAAATTAGAAATTCAAATCCAATAGTACATAGAAAGACTATGTCAGAAACTAGTGAGGTTTATCCCAGGAATGCAAGGTTGGTTTAACATTAAAAAAACAACAACAGCTCAATCCAGCATATTGAAGGAGAAAAGGAAAATTAAGGTCCATCTTCACAGATACAGAAAATGCATTTTACAACACTCAACATCCATTTATGATAAAAATCCCCACAAAGTAGCAACGAGGAAACTTCCTCAGGCTGATAAAGGTTATCTATGGAGTACTTGCAGTTAGCTGCACTGAAATATTGAGTGTTTTTCCCCTGATGGAAATATGCAAGAATTATGCAAGGGTGTGTGTCCTCACCATTCCATATATGTTGTACCGTTGGTTCTAGCTGGGATCATAAGGCAGTCAGACATGAAAGTCATGAAGTTTGGAAATAAAGACATAAAACTGTCTTTATTTACAGCCATTGTCGTTGTTTCCATGGGACACCCTTAAGGAATCAACCACAAGAAACTACTCTAGATATAATAAGTGAATTTAGAAGTTCACAGAGTACAAAGTCAACATACACAATCATTACATTTTTACACACAGTGGCAAATACTTGGAAAAATCAAATTAAAAACTCTTATTAAAATAGCATCAAAAATATAAAATATTTCTTATTGCTATTATTTTTATAATTACAAAAATTTATGAATAAATAAAAATTAAATAATTTATAAAAGTTATTATTTATATAATAAATACAACCAAGTATATTAAACCTCTCTGCTAAAAACCATAAAACACTGCAGAGAGAAATTGAAGGAGATGTAAGTAAATGCAGAGATAACCCTGTTCCTGGAGTGTAAGACAGTATTGTTGAAATGTTCTTTCCATTGCCAATTGCCAATTGATTATTCCCAAACAAATTGCTGAGTCATTTTATAGAAACTTACTCTTAATACTGAGATGCATGTGAAAGTGCAAAGAATGACACATAGCCCAAGAATCTTGGAGAATAACAAAGTTGGACAATGCTACCTAATTTCTAGACTAACTGTGCAGGTCCAGCACTTGAAAGAGTGGGAAATTGGTATTAGTGTAGATATGTAGCTCCATGGGGCTGAACAGAAGGCTCAGCTTACACGTGCATGTGGCAATTGCTTAATTTAAAATAGAGGTGAACTTCAGATGACATAAAATTGACCATTTTCCAGGTGACACAATGTTGTGAAGCCAATGGTTAACTGATTTTTTTTACCAGGTTGCTGAGGCAATGTAATCAGGAAAAGAAAATCTTTTCAACAAATAACTGAAACAAGTATATAAACGGAGAAAAAAGTTGAACTTCCGACTTTAACTTACACCACACACACAGATTAGAAACGGATCATAGGCCAATGTATAAAAGCTGAAACTATAAAACTTATCAGAGAAAACATAGGAGATGGTTTTTCTAGAAAAGACACAAAAAGCAATACACAGCAAAGGAAACATTGGTGAATCAGACTTCATTAAAATTATAAACATTTGCTCATGCAAAGACCCTGTTAAGGAAATAAAATTCAATCCACAGACTGGGAGAAAAGATCACAGTACATTTATCTAACACAGGACTTTTATCCTAAATATATAAAGGCCCCTACTAATCAATAACAAAAATAAATACCACTAGAAATCGCTAGACACCTTCAGTCATCAGGGATGTGACCTCACATCTCTCACCCGCTCGGTGGCAGCGGTGGAGAATCACTGATGACGAGGCTGTGGATCACCTGGAACTCTCGCCCTGTGGGGGGCTTGTAAACTTGCAAAGCTACTTTGGAAAACCGTTTGGCTGTTTCTTATAAAGTTGAATACCTATCTGCCTGATGGCTCAGAGATCTCACTTCCAGATATTTACACAAGAGAAAGGAAAAGGAGTTCCCAGAGGGAGGCTTGTGAAAGGGTGTTCCAGCAGCTTCCTTGATAACAGCCAACAGCTGAATGACAGCTTGAATACCCACCCAGCGGGGCACTCCTGGGCCCTGAAGGATGCTGACAACATGGAAGGGCCTCGGGGCTTTGTTAAGGGAGAAGCCAGGCACAGAACAATGCCCCCTGTGTGATTCTATTTAGGTGCAGTCCAAGAAGAGGTGATGCTGACGAATGGTGACAGAAATCAAAACAGAGGCTGCCTGCAGGATGGGCCTGGTAGGGGGCAGGAGAGAGCACGTTTTGTGTCTCCACTGTGGGGTGACTGTGGGGTGCACCCAGTTATCAAGACTCACCCGGCTGTGCACTGAGCTCATGTGCATTCTGCCCCACGTGGAAGTTGCTTCCAGAAGAGTGGTGACAATGACGCCATCTGTATATGTGTAGTGTCCTGTAACTTGACCTGGCCTCCCAATGACAGAATGAGGGCACTTGTCCCGTGGACATGGCACATAAACTTTCTCTTTGGCATGAGCTTCAGTTGCTGCTGCGTCTGGATTCGCCGTGGTGGGCGTCACCGGTGCCAGGAAAGCTCTGGTGGCCGAGAGGGGCCGCCTCTGCTAAGTCCGGAGGGCCCGGCTCCCTGCTGTCCCCCCCTCACGTTTGTGGTGCCGAGACCACCTGGCTGCCTCTCTCTTCATGGCAGCCTTGAAGGCGCCCGAGTGAAGGGTCCCTGTCCTTCCCGTGGCCCTGACTTATGAGGCAGGAGTTGCACCATGGGGGGTCACACCTTGCAGTGGACCAGAGAAGGTGTCTGGAGACAAGCCCCGAGGCAGGCTTTGATCTGACGTGAGGAGGACCGCCCTGCCAAAGCACCCCTCTGAGAGACAGAGCTCCAGGCTGCCTGGTCCCCCTGCCCAGGCGTGGCCGGCACTATCTGCCAGTGGGATTGGTGCCCCCAGTGTGGGCCTTGGAGGGGTGCCCTGAGCCTCACCTGGCGGGCTCGGCTGGGGCCAGCCTGGGGATGCTCTGGGCAGGGGAGTGGCAGCCAAGGGTCCTCTGAGACCTCAGCCAGGGTCGTCAGGGCACCTGACGGGGACTACGGGGCCTGCAGGGTGGCACCCCCAGCTCGCCCAGACGGGCAGGAGCTTGCTCACTCCTGGGTAGCCATGGGGAGGGCTGCTGGGCGTCTTCCCCTGGGGCTTTCTGAGGTTTCCAGCAGGCTTCCTGTCGTTGCCGAGCACCAGCACCACTGGGGCAGCTGCAGAAGGACATGGCTGGCCCCAGGCAGGCCGCCACAGCCATTACCCAAGCCGCACCGCTGCCCCTCACCCTGCTCGGTCCTTGCACGTGCTGCCCTCGCCCCCCAGTTCCCATTTTCATGCTATGTTCACTTCTACTCAGGCCTGGGGAGGGAGCGTCATCTCTCCCAGCAGGAGGGCCTGGGTTGAGTGGGAGGTTAAGCCCGATTCCAGACCCTCTGACACCAGGAGGGGCTCCTGGGGGTCTCCTGGCCATGGAGAGCTGGAGCAGAGACCCCCTGGAAAGACTGACCCTGCCCTGGCAGCCTGGAGAGTACCCCTCGAGGTCAGCAGGCGATGCTGCCTGAAGAAGTGAGGACCCTCCACAGGCTCATGAGAAACGTCCCGGGATGCCTGGGCCTTTCTGGAGGTGTTGACTCAGGCGCCTGGGCCCCCCAGAGGGGTGGTGGTGGGGCCGCTGGTGGCTCCCCGATGCCCCGCGCCCACGCACCGGTTTCAGCTGGGACTGTGCGGGTGGGGCCGGGTCCACGGGCACAGGGCCGCCTCTGTGGCAGCCTGTGGGCAGCAGAGATAAGTCACATCGGCTGCGCCTGTTGTCAGAGGGTAAAAATAGATCGTGCGTCCGTTTCCCAGAAGGGCCTGGCGTGGCCCCAGGCCAGGCTGCCGGCTGCCCGTGGCCTTGAAGGGGACGCTGCTAGCAGTGTGGTCGGGAGCACGAGGTGGGCCCTCCGTCTGCCTCGCTGGCTGGGACACTGTCATCTGGCAGAAGCGTGGCTTGGCGGGGGGCGTTAGACACGTCCCCAATGTCCTCCGTCGGGGGCTCAGGATGAGGGGCTGTGGGGAACCCCCCCCCACCTCCACGGGGCCTTGCAGACAGGGCTCTTTCTAAGGGCCGGGCTGTGGCCCAGGACCGGAGCCCAGAGCAGGGGCCGTGTGCTGGGGCCCAGGGCCTGGGCTTGCCTGGCTGACCCTGACCAGCACTCAGGCAGGGCTGTCCAGGAGAGCCTGGGCACAAGCTGGGCTGTGGGAGCCCTTGGCTACTGAACAAGGCAGGTGTCCCCTCCCAAGGCCGGCCTGGCACCCCTGCTGTCCTGGCTCAGCCCCGGTCACTTGCCTGTACGGGCCCAGGACACTCGGGGTGCCCCGCTGCTGGCCTTCTCCCTCCTCCAGGCCTCTCCACACAGATGCTGCAGGCTCACCTGGCTCTGCTTAGTCCCCAGGACCTGCACCCAGCTCCACCCAGGACCCTGAACGTCCATAGCTGCTGCCCCCGACTTGGCCCCATGAAGGCAGCCAAGGGGTCGGAAGGGGCCAGACAGGCCCAGGTCTCAGAGGCGCCAGCTCCCCAGCAGGCTGTCCCCAGCTCACCAAAGCCAGGAGGTTCTGGGGGGTTCTCCTTGGCAGACCACAGCTGGGAGTGCTCGGGCCGGACCCAGGAGGTACCCATTGAGGAGCCACCTGCTGTGGCTGGTGAAGGGCCTGGCCCCAGGCCCAGAGCACCCAGTGGGCACACTCTGCCCTCTACAGGCCGCAGGGAGCCCCAAGGGTTTCTGGGATCCCCTGCTGAAGGAGCGAAGCAGGTAGGTGGACTGCAGTGCCAGGTGCTCACCATCTATCTTGGGGGCTGGGGCCAGCCTGGCCGTGTGGCAGGAGAGCATGTGGTGGGACAGGCCTGCATGGCCATTACCAGTCTTGCTGGCCTGGGGATGGGGGCTCCCAGCCCAGTCCCCTCCCACAGTGTGTCCTGTCTCCAGTGTGAGAGATCCGCAGGCGCCCTGACACGCTCATTCACCGAGCACAGATAGCACCCTACTGTGCGCTCAGACGCACGGCAGGACGCGGCACAGGCCTGAGCTGTGGGGGCAGCCAGAGGCAGGTTTGGGGCCTTGAGAGGTTTGTTGTCAGCTTCGTGGGCCAGCCAACAGCAGGCGTGGTCTTGAAGGGCCAGGACTCACACACGGCCATGACGCAAGTCATGAGAAGAGACGTGTAAGCGGGGGTGTCTGTGTGTCGGGGACAAGGGTTCCAAGAGGCTGCGGTCGGCCCTAGTCCCACAGTTCAGAGGGAGATGTCACCATGTGGTGGGGTTATCCTGAAGGCTTCCTGGAAGAGGTGGGCCTGGGAGGAAGAGCTGAGATGGGCATCTGACCACAGGGCACCGAGGATTTTCAGTCCCTGGGGTTCTGATTCATCAGAGCGATTCGTCTGATTAGTTGGGGTGGCGCAGGGAATGCCGCTCAGTGAACACCCAGCGGAGTCTGTGGCTGGGGCACTGCGGTGTGGCTCTGCCCAACAGACCAGGCCCAGCAGGGCTCCCTTCCCAGCGGGAAATGGAGGCATTAGCTGGATGGACCAGGCCCTGTGATGGGGCTGGGCCCAATGGGGCTCCAGGGGTCCAGAAAGGAAGTGAGGCAGGGTGCCCCAGGTCTCCCTCAACCTGCCTGCCAGTGGGGGCTGCTAATGTGCTTTCCTCCTTGGGCAGGACTGGCCCCAGATGCCGCGGGCCAGGCCTGTAAAGACAGCGGCCAGCTGGTGGCCAGCCTGGAGGGGCAGGTGTGCAGGAAGGGGCTCCCTCCCCACTTCCCCAGGTCTCCTTCAAGGAGTGTGGCCCCTGCAGCAGGATGTCAGCTCTCTGACCTGCGGGGCCTGAGCAGGAAGCAGCCAGGCCCAGGTTGACCCCCAGCCTAACCAGCTGGGGTGACCAGCGCCAGGGTGTGGGGGGACACTGGCCCACTGCCGTCCCTCCAGCACCTGAGTTCCGTCCAGACGTCCACAGATGGGATGGAGGGGTGAGGGCTGCACCAGGGCCTCCCTGGCTGGGGGGTGATCATGGGGTGCCAGCTGACCAGATGGTGGGCCTCCAGCGGGACTTGGGTGGAGGGGCACGACAGACTGGCTCCCGTCGGTGAGGAAGGGATTCCACTCCGCCATCAGCCGCCCTCTGGGCAGGGCTGGCTTGGGCTGCGCCACTCCCCAGGCCGGCCTTGACAGCTTTCTCCGGATTCTCAGATTCTTTGGGCAACTCCCCTCAGGAGAGGCTGGGGAGCGGGGAGTGGGGCTGCTGGGAGGGGTGTGGAGTCAACACCAGGCAGGGGCCCAGACAGGAGGTGGGGCCCCAGGCTGGGCCGGGAGCTGAGGTCACACTCAGTCACCCCAACAGGCCCACTCAGCTGGGCTGAGGGGTGAGCAAGGCAAGCAGGGATCCGAGTGCAAAGTGGGGGCACCCAGGTGCCAGGCTCCATGGGCACAGGGCCCATTGCCCCCCACAGCTCTGGCCGGGTCAACCCAGCCCCCGGTGGAGGTGTGCGGGCCTGGGAGCGCTGTGTGTCCCCCAGGATGCTGCTTGTCTGCCATCGCTCCCGGGAATGGGGGCTCTTGTGAATCAGACCCCCAGGGACTGCAAACCCTCTGGCTTCCCCCACCCCCAATCTGCTCTTGTCCCAGTTACTCTTGCAGCGCATTTTGGAGGTGGATGTAAAGAAAATTCTGATCTTTTAAAATAGATTTCACAGGGGAGGTGGAGGAGGGTAAGGGAAGGGATGAATTCATCATGTGTTTGCTTTCAAAATAGGGCGGCCTGAGCCCCGGTGTTCGCGGATGGCCGGCCATACCTCCATGTCCCCCTGCAGTCCTGGGACAGCCATCTATCCTTGGCTCCTTCCAGGCTCTTTGGCTTCAAACCCAGGGGCCGCGGGGTCCAATGACGTCTGTGGTTGTGTGTGTGGCTGGGAGGCGGGTGAGCCCCGGGCCCGAGTCAGCCGGGACTGTGTGAGCTCACACGCAGGGAACAGGATGCAGGCAGACGCTCATGGGTGTGGCTGGAGACGACCAGCACGGTCCGCTCCGCATGTGGGGCGGCTCTGTGCCCGTCGGCAGGTGGCAGACCCACTGAGGCCAGGCTGGGCTGAGCGGCCCTTGCACGTGTCTGGAACTCCCGTGGGCCCCAAAGAATCTCCTGATGCAGATATCCAAGGAGAACTGTGACCCCAGTTCACAGCCGCATTGCTTCACGAAGTCTCTTGGGGGCCAGCAGCCAGTCAGGCCAGAGCAAGGTGGGTGGCTCCTTTTGGGGAGGCCCTTTTCAGCAGGGGGGCCCCCTCCTGGGGGTGCCACCACCTGCTGTGCTCTCCAAGCCATGACCTGCTCCCTATGTCACCAGGGCCACACTGTGGGCATTGTAAGGCCCAGTCCCCCTGCAGACCAGGCCCCGGCAGAGGGAGCTTCTGGGACCCCAGAGGAGTAGCTCCTTGGACCACTTTGCTCTGTCTAGGAGGCAGGGAGCCAGCTACCCACATCTAGCACCTATGAGAGGCCGTTGTTGAGTGGTTAGGCATCTTTTGTGTCCCAGTGACAGACACCTTTCTCAAAACTTGCTCAAAAAAATGGGATGATTGATTGGGTCATAGAATTGGAAAATGTGAGGGGCAATCAAGCTTCAGGCATAGCTGGATCCAGGAGGTTAGACAAGGTTATCAGAGCTCCCTCCCCTGCTCCGCTTTCCCTTTTGCAGCGTTTTCCCAGGCAGACTATCTCTCCAGGCGGCAGAGATGGGCGTAGAAAGCTCCAGGTGTAGAGCTACCCTCAATAAGCTAAATCGGCTGCAGGACGCAGGTGGCAGCCTGGGTGTTGTGCCTGCTGCCACATTCACAGTCCCTCCGGCACCATGGGCCTTCGGGGAGGCCCAGTGTGGGAGGAAATTCGGGGAATGAAGGGTGGGTGTGTGGAGACCCCATGTGGCCATTCCATGCGGCCTTTCTAGGGGTGGCTGGTGAGGGCTCCCTTGAAGAAATATTTATAAAGATAAAAGCCTTGCTCCGAGGCAGTTTGCACTCGAAGCAGAGGCTGTCGCTGCCAGGACTTGTGTCTCAGAAAGTCCCAGTAAACTTCAAAGGGGCCTGTCCACCTCACCAGCTTTGATCTCAGAAGGGACTTGCTAAGATTCAGGATCAAAACGAGCATGCAGGATCCCAGGTATTGACAGGAATGTGTCTCTGGGCAGAAATCAGGGCTTTTCCTTCACAGGCTGCAGAAGGTAGGCTCTAAGGAGAATTAAGTGTCCTTAAAAGCACTTTACTTTTTTATCAAGTTAGAAACACAGCCACAAAACCTGCTCCTGTCTTGTGAATCTGGCAGCTGTAAGGATGGAGTGGAGCACTGCCATGGAGCCAGGCTGAGGTTCAGTGACACAGGGACCATGTCAGGGTGGCACTGATCCAGGGCATTGGGACTATGGGTGCTGAGTTCCAACCCAGCTAAGCTGCTGTGTGTGGTTAAGTGAGTTGCTGCCCCTCTCTGGGCCCCAGTTTGAGCTTCTGTATTAGCAGTCACTATTTTCCCCTCTTATTGCATAGTGACATCCTTTGCTGCAATGTTTCAGGCCAGGTGGTCCCTGCAGGTCCTTCCAGTTCAATGCTTCATGGTTCTAAGCTCCAGGCAGAAGATGCTGTGTTGAAACTCTTGGATCAAATGAAATACACACTTCATAATCATTTCTAAAAGACAACCTTTCAAATTCCAGGCTCCAGTCTGAGAGCAGAGAAGAGAGAGTGGTTCTTACATGGATCTAAACCAGGCATGAGCTCCAGAGAGGACAGCGAGGCCAGGATGCCTGGTGGTAGTGGCCTCAGCTGGTGGTCACCAGGTGGGGGAGGGGGACAGAGTGCCCGGTGGTTCCTTCCAGGAGCTTGACCATGAGGACTGGAGGGAGAGGCCGGTGGGGGGGTGAAGACAGCGGGCGGGATGGTGCTGAGAAAGGCTGCCTGGGGTACCTGCAGTGCCGGGGGCGCAGGGCTGGGGACGAGGGCTCAGTGGGCGCTGGCTGGGAGGACAGGCCCTCCTCTGCTGCCTGGGCTGGTGAGCAGGTGCCACTGGGCCTTGATTTTCTCGGTGGGGAGGGAGTCAGGCTGAGGCTCTGCAGGGGAGGTGGTAGGGTTTCTGGGCACTGCCCAGGGCTTGGCCCTGTGGATCGTTGGCCTGCAGGGCAGTGACCCCGGCAGCCTGCTCCACGGCCAGCTGGCATGTGTGGGCGAACAGGGCGAGGGGCCTGGGGATGAAGAGCCACACCCCTTGTAAACTGGGTCTGAGGGGCGGGCCTGTCCTGGCACCCCTGACTGCTTGGTGGCATCTGAGGACAGTGCAGGGACCCTGGCTGCGGGGGATCCTTGCGACTCGGGCTCTCAGGCACTGGGGCTCACCTCTGGGTTCTCCCCAAACACACCTGATTCTCCTCCTCAAAGTCAAACTTGACCTTCTCAAGGTCATGAGCCTAGTTAACAGGCAAGAATCTCTCAGCTGGGGTATCCGAAATTGGGCCCTCCTCCCAAAACAGGGACGGCTGGCCTCCCGAGAAGTGCTCAGGTGGGGGACATTCCGTGTCCCACCCCCGGATGGGGAGGTGAGTGTCCACGTGCCTGTTTCAGAGCCGCTGTGATGGGCCCTGGGCTTGACAGCTGGAGATCAGAGGAAGGCTCACCAGAGTGACGACACAAGGCTGGAACGGAGGAAATCAGGTCTCCCCCTCAGTGGTGGGCCAAGCCTGGTAATCACTGTGAGACAATGAGAGGAGCCGACCTCATCAGGAGGAGCCCGGTTGGGACCGAAGATTCAATCAGACGGCAGGCGGCAGGCGGGGCGATGGGGGAAGCAGGCCCCAGCCCACTGCCTCCCATCAGGGACGGAGAGCGCTCAAAGGGCTCTGAATTAAAATCAATTCCTGTTTAATCTTCGGCTAATTGGGTTTGCGATCTCTTTCAGTTTGGATAGAGGTACAGTGAAGAGAGGGTATCTTGGTTTGAGACCCGGAAGGACCCTTGGAACTGACCTTGTCCTGCCCCCCAGGGTGAGGGGGGGCCTGTGCCTCACCTGGTGAGGCACAGGTCACCTCTGCCAGTGGGAGCTGGGGCGCTTTGTGCACTGAAGAGCCCCCGATACAATGCACAGCCTCTACTCCCGACCAGCTGGTTCACCTGTTGTGACTCTGCTTGGGTCCCAGCACCCAGGGAGCCCTGGAATCCACAGGTTGGGATGCCTGCTCAGGGAGGCACCACTCCGGGCATCCCTGACAGAGGCTCATGGATGGGTAAGCAGAGGCTCAGAGAAGGGCAGTGACTTGTAGCAGGCCACACAGCTTAGTGTCTCCCACGTCATTATCCCTGGTACCTATGCATGTGACTTTATTTGGTGTTTGCAGATGCAATAAGGATCTCAGGATGTGATCACCCTGGATTGGGGCGGGCCCTAAATCAATGACAGACGTCTTTATAAGGAGAGGAAGGTTTACACGGAGACAGGAGAGTGGCCATGTGACAATGCAGGTGGAGACTGGAGTGAGGCTGTCACAAGCCCAGGGAACCGGGAGGCACCAGGAGCTGGAGGAAGCAGGAAGGGGCCCCCCAAGCCTCCGGAGTGATCAGGGCCCTACCTACACCTTAATCCCAGACTTCTGGAATCCAGAGCTGTTTAATGCACCCAGGTTGTGATCATTTGCGACGGGAGCCCCAGGCCCTAAAACAGGCCATGTGTCCATGGCTTCCATGGAGACGGCCATGTCCTGGGGCTCTGATGGTTCCAAACAGGCTTTCTAATACTGGAGACTTCCGGCGTCATTGATGACAGAGGGATCTGGGCTGGGCCTTTGGGTTGGCGGACCCCCAGCAGACCCCCATCCTGCAGCTGTGACCTGGGGGTTCCGGACCTCGCCTCTGACCACTGCCTGCTGCTCATCCATTTGTGCACCCTCCTGGCTTTGAGCCCAGAGGCCCAGAATTTTTCCCCTGGAGCAGGTTACAGAGCCCAGACCTCAGCATGCAATCCATGCAGGCCTGGGGCTTGGGTGGGGGTGGCTCTGTGGGGTCCTCGGGGTGGTTCTGGCCACAGCACTGCGGAACCAGAGGGGCAGAGGGCGCTTCATGGACAGACCTTCCCTCCACACAGGCTTCATCAGACGAGGGATGTTCGGGAAAACGGCTCGTGTGCCCAGGTCTCACCCAGGCCCTGCGAGCGCTCTGACCCCACGCAGGCGGCCTGGGGCCTCTGCAGGCAACGAGCTGCTAAAGGACAGAGGCCTGGGCTGCCCCTGGCACATTCCTGTGCACGGATGTGGGCCGGGACCCTGCTGGCCGAGGGGCCACGCAGGGGCCACGCTCCGAGGCTGGCCCAGCTGTGCACGTTCAGCCCCTCTGAGCCTCACTGGGGCCAGTCAGAGCTGCACCCCTCACCTCGGCGGCCCTTGACCCCAGCCTTCTTGGGGTGTTTTGATTTCCCAGGTGCTCTGGACAGGGAAGTGGGAACTAGCACCCACTTGAGTCATTGACTCATCCAAGTGTTGTTTGCTGCTAATTATAATTAAATCTTTGATGAGCTGTATTTCTTATCTTCTTAATTAAATCAATTATGATTAATGGAGCGGCCCGCACCTAACCCTGACCCGTCTCCTCGAATGTTCTATGAAGCCCAAGCCCAGTCTGGGGTGGGTCTCGGCTGAGCAGGCAGTCAGGGGCCAGTCAACTGAGACCTGCTGGCACTGCAGCCCCCAGAGCCCTCCACCCTGGGGGCGCGGTGGGGGGAGAGAGGACAGCCGCCTCTTTCTCTGCACTTAACTCGGCTGCTCTTTAAACCACGAGGAAGAATGTGAGTGGGAGGGAGTCAGGCAGGAAGGGAGGCTGGGGGTCTCCCCCAGGACCCTGTGGACCTGGTCCCAGCAGTACTGAGAGGCGGGGCACCACGGTCCCCCCGAACCACAAGGCTTCAGTTTACGAATGCTCCCCCCGCAGGGTCACCACATCCCCTCCCAGCCTGGGCACGGCATCCTATCGTCTGGGGGCTGAGTGGCCAGGCGCGCCCATGACAGGGGCTTGCTCACACTGGTGCTGAGTCAGCCCAGCAGGACCACGGCCCCCGGCCTGCTGGCCAGGCCGCCCACTTTGCCCTGGACCCAGGCACTTGGGGGAGGCTGAAGGGCTGGCTCTTCTGGGATCCAGGCCGTGAGGGGGACCAGCCGAGTCCCCTGGCTTCCTTCTGTGTGAGGGCCGCTCTCTAGGGGGGCCAGGCCACCCGGCACAGACGGCAGAGCTCCCCGAGGCCTGGGACTCGAGACCTGGGACTCTGATCTCCTGGGTGACCCAGAGCTGGCCTGGAGTGGGTCATGGACTTGGGCTGGGGGACCTTCCTCCATGGCCCAGGACTTTTGTCGAGAGCCCAGAGGCGCCCAGCATTGCAGGCTGTACCTTGGTGCCTGAGGACATTTTTGGGGACTCCCCAGGCCTGGTGCCTCTTCTCCGCGAGCCACTCGGCCTCAGGGGTGAGGGCTCCACCCTCTGGGTTCTCTGTGGGCTGGCGTAGGGAGGTGGCTGTATCTGACTGGCCGGCCCAGTGGCGGTGGGAGGGCGGGGCAGGACACCTGACAGGTGGACCCAGTGGTCCCGCAGAGGCGATGGGCAGGTCCTCAAGGCAGCTCTGTGGGCCCCCCAGCCAGAGCAACCTGGTACAGTCCCTTCACTATGGAAGAGCTTCCCCCGGGGGTCAGCCAGGCTGGGGCAGAACTCTGGCTGTTGTGCCAGGAACTGCCCTAGGCCCTGAAGGCAGAATCTGGGATCGCCTCCAGAGAAACTCCCACGGATCCGCAGGCGGGGTGGGGGGCCCGGGGAGGGGAGCCGGGCAGCTGGTGAGGGGCTGAGCGGAAACAAGAACCCCTTATCCTTCTGGGCAGGGCCCTGCTTGGCTCTGTCCCAGCTCAGACCAAATGGCAGACAGGGAAGCATTCAGTTGGGAGCCATGGCCCCAGCTCCCTCCCCGACCTGGGAGGAGCATAACGCCTCTCCCAGGAAGGCTCACAGGTGGGGCCAGCAGGTCAAACAAGCCAGGGTGGGGGCCTGGGCAGCCTTTCCCCGGGAGGGACCTCCCCGGGCTGTGCCCGTAGACGGAGGGGCCATGCACCCGGGGGGCCACACGAGTGCACACAGGGACTGCAGCAGGGGTGGCCTCCGTGCAGGAGGGTCTCAGCAGACCCAACCATCGGGCTCAGAAAAGATGCCATGGTTATAAAGAAGGCAACTGGAGTGCGGCGGGGCAACTGGAAAGGGGGCCTGTGCCACAGAGGGGGCAGTGCCAGCAGGGTTGGCAGACAGGCTCTGAGATGTCCCCTTGCAGGCACCCACTGGGAAATCCCCTCCCCTTGAGTGGCAGGCCTGACACTGGCTTCCAACCCAGAGGGCACGCACAGGTGGCAGAAGCCACTCCTGGGGTCTCAGCAGACTGGGGACAGATCTGTGCCGGAGACGCCACATGGCCAGGAGCTGTGGTGGCCTCTAGGTGCGAGGGCTCCTGCCAGAGCCAGCAGGAATCTGGGCCCTCAGTCCTGTGACCAGGAGGGAATGAACTCTGCCGGCCACCCGGGGAGCTGGAGGCCAAGTCTTTCTGGGTCCAGCCTCCAGATGAGGGCTCAGACCGCTGGTGCCTTGCAGTCTCA
Organism: Manis javanica; assembly: GCF_040802235.1. Classification (NCBI taxonomy): domain Eukaryota; kingdom Metazoa; phylum Chordata; class Mammalia; order Pholidota; family Manidae; genus Manis; species Manis javanica. The sequence continues at coordinate 1,107,151 of NC_133167.1, forward strand.
GGAGCCAGGAGGCTGTGCCAGACTGTGGCCCACAGACGCCGCGAGAGAGTCCGTGTGTGTCCCGCCACACTGAGAAGGGGCGCTTCGCCACGCAGCTGATGACTTCATGTGGCCTTTGGTGTCAGACTGACTCAGGTAGGGCCGGGCTCTGCCCCTGCAGGCTGGGTCTCCCAGACCAGTGCCTAGGGCACAGCCCCAACATCTGGCCTGGGGCGGGAAGGGGCAGAGGAACCCTTTGTGGGGAGCAATGGCAGGCTGCCCTTCATCCAGCTGAGCTCCGGGACCGGTTCCAGTGGGGACACACTGCCTGAACCTGGTGCAACCTGACACATGACCTTCCCTTCAGTGGCGGGAGGTCACCAGTGAGCACAACCACGACCCCATTTACCAGGATAGGGGGGTGCTGGCCTGTCAAATGTGGGGTGGGGGCCCTGGCATTGGCCCTCGAGGCTGAGGCCTTGACATGCACATGAGACCCAGGGGTTGGGGTCCCTGTGCTGGTCTGCCCCCTCTCCAGTCACCCTGCCTCACTCCAGTCATCTTCTTTGTAACCACGGCATGTCCTGCTTGGGGGGATGTGTGTGTGATTAGCACCCGGTCTGCAGGTGGAGTGTGTGTGTGCATGTGCCTGGGGACCCTGCCGCCCTCGGCTGGGAGAGCAGCCAGGCCCCCACCCAGACATGGGGTGAAGGGGTGTTTGCAGCGCCGGGGGCAGGGCAGCACGGGGACCCTGACCCCTGGGTCTCATGTGAGTGTGTGTAGTGTGTGTACTGTATGTGTGTGTGGGGGGGGTGAGGTGTCCATCCTCACTGGTGCCTGTCCAGCCTGCAGCCCTATTGAGGCCAGGCCTTCCCTCCCACTGCCTGTGGGGCTGCGTCCTGACAGGTGGGCAGAGGGACCAACCCTGGAAACCCTGTGACAAGCTAGCACCGGCCACCTGAGCAGCGAGCAGCTGAGTGCTTGGTTCTCAAACAATGCTCCACATCTGTGTGTCCCCCCAGCCACCATAAGCCTTTCCCGCAGGCTGGTGTCCAGTTTCCCAGCAGCACTCCGGGGGTGCAGTTCCCTGGGGCCCGCAGATCTCAGTGGGAGCCTCGGCGGGCTGTGTGCCAGGAGAGTGCATCTTTGGAGAAACAGTACCCTGAAGGTTGCCGCGGACACCTTTGACAGGAGAGGATCCCTGGAGACCAGGCCAGGGGCCACCTCTGCGCAGCCCCTGGACGCTCCACAGGGGTCCTCAAAACCAGCTCCAGGTCCAAGAAGGAACTGCAGCCCAGCCCTTCTCTCTCTGGGCAAGAAACCACAGCTCGGAGAGTCCGCGGCATCAGCTGACACGTCCCGCTCGGGGGTGAATCAGGGAGGCCAGGAGAACCAGGAGACTGCTGCCCGCCGTGAGGGTCCCGTGCCTGGAGCGGGACGGGGCGAGGAGACAGTGCGCAGCGGCTGAGAAGAGGGGTATGTTCTGAACAGTTTATCTGTTGGAGACTCGGCAGAAAATGCATTTTAAAGATCCTTCCGATAGGATTCTGAATAGAAATGGGTGCACATATGATCTCTATCCATATCCGTTTATTCTATCTATGTTTTTCCTAATACCAGAAATAACTTGGAAACTATAAGAGAAAAATAATTCAATTCAAACTGGCCACAGAAACAAATCACCCAAGAAAAGCCTTAGCCAGAGAATTCTTGGACTTCTATGAGGACTATCCCGCACCGTGAGGGGGGGTCCGCACAGAGAAGCCCACACCGCACAGCTGGACAGGAAGGCGGGTGCCCCGCAGACACCAGCTCTCCCCAGTGGACAGGCGGGCTTGATTCTGCTCCGTTCTCAGGGCACCTGGAAGAAGGGAGGACTTGAAAAAACAGTTCTAAGTTAATAGGGAAGATCAAATATATAGAAATGGCAAAAAACAAAAAACTGACAAGGAAGGACTAATCCTGCCAATGATTAAAACAGTAAGGACGACTCCAGGATCTTAAGGAAATTGATGCCTAGGAGATGGGCAGGGAGGTGGGCCTGTCACTAAAGGATATTCACCTAATGATTCTGGGCCACTTGTACATTGTATCTATTCAAAACATAAAAATATTTAAAGAGCAGGCACACTGGCAAGATTTATGCATTTAGATACAAGCCAGGGTGGGGCTGGGGTGGGGCAGGTGGACCAAGACAGCAGAGTTCACTGCACACAGGTGCTTGAAGGCACAGTGAAGCCAAAATGGGCGTGAATGCAGAAGACAAAGAATACTTGATGAATTACCAAACTAGACATTTTTGAAGGAGGGAAAAAGCCCAGCAAAACATCATACAGCAAAGTAAACTGTAGAAGGATTACAAAGTTAAATGCAATAAAAATAAAACAATAAAAATCTTGAAGAAGGCAGATATAAATATTAGATCTTTGGATGGGGAAATTTTTCCCATTTTAAAATCAAAGGATAAGGTAAAAAGAAAAATCAATAGATATGATGACAAATTGAAGATTTCTTTACGCTCAACAGCTACATAACCAAAAGCAAAAGACAAAAACCAGACTAAGAAAAGTATTATATGTAAATATCAGGCAAATGTAATGACTACCCAGTAACAAGTGATCCCAATAGGAGATCCTAAGGATGCACATTGACAAAAAGTTTATATAAAAGAACTCTAACCTATCAGTAAGCATATAGAAAGCTATAGGAAGATCATCATAAAATCAAATGAAAGAAAAATGTTATTATAGTTATGGCTTTAAGAAAAAAAGCTATCCATTATTGGGCTGGGTTGTATTAGTAGAACTATTTTGGATGGCACTGTGGCAAGAAACTCAACTGTTTCTTGCTATTTAATCTGGTAATTCCACTCTATTTTAAGAAGTACTTTTTCTTTGCAAACTCAAGAAAATAATCCTAAGTAAAGAAAGAAAAACACTTTTGCACAAACATGTACACCTATATAATAGACAAGCGAAACATGAATATCATGGACTGTATATGGTGGTTTGTATAAGATGTCCTGTAATGCACGGTACGACCCCACTTCATAGAAGAAACCCTCAGGCAGCAAACAAGCCACACACAGGAAAAGAACAGAAGGAGACACACTGGCATTTTAAGAGTGGCTTTAGGTGGGGAACTGTGGCTGTTTTTCCACCTTCCACTATTTCTGCAGCCTCTGAGTTTATACACATGTACTACTTTAATTAAAACAATGCAACAAATATTATTTATTTTAAGCAAGTTCACCAAATTACCATGGTTTAATGATATCCTCATCTCATAGGACATATTTGGTCCATTAGCCACAGCTCTGATTGTAAGCTAAAATATTAAAAATCCTAATTTCCAATAACAGAGGAGTGAATATATGGTAAATCCAGCCACAAGACCACTATGAAGCCTTTTAAAATGACCAAAACTAGCACAGCGAGACAAGAGATAATCTCATTCTTACATAAAGCCTCCTAATTCCAAGTGATGGGCTCTGAAATATCTCTAGATGGCAGACTTATTGTTCACTTTAATTTACCTCTTTTTGTTGTTCAAAATATTCAAGCACTCTAAAAAGTATGTATTACTTTTTGAATCATAAAACAAACCCAAGGCCACTTATAAAAGAACATTTCAACAACTGTGCTAGGACCACTGGACATCCACACATGAAAGAAGCCGGACCCCTTTCTCACGCCGTGCACGGAATTTAAGTCACAGTGATTGACAGACGTGATGCAGAGAGAAAACAACAAAGCTCTTGGAAGAAAAAAAGTGTGGAGTCAATCTTTGTGACCCTGAATAAAGAATGATTTCTTCAATATGGCACCAAATCACAAGTGGGAAAAGGAAATAGGTAGGTTGGATTTCATCAGAACTAAGATCTTTCATTCTGCCAATAGTACCATGAAGGAAATGAAAAGACAACCCAAAGAATGGGGGGAAATATTTCCAAATCATTTATCTGATACAGGACTTGTACCCAGAATATATAAACAACTTAAAACTCAAGAATAAAAAGATAAACAACCCAATTAAAAACTGGAAAAAGGATCTAAATAGACATTTTGCCTAAGAAGATACACAAATGATTAATAACCACATGAAAAGATGGTCAGCATCATTAACTATTGAGGAAATGCGAATCAAGACCACAATGAGATAGCGCTTTGCACTTAATAGGATGGCTACAAGAAAAAAGACAGACAGTAACAAGTGTTGATAAGGACATGAGGACATTGGAACTCTCAGATCGTGCTCATAGGAAGGTAAAAGGGTGCACCTGCTTTGGAAAAGAGTCTGGTAGTTCTTCAAAATTCTAACTATAGGGTCATCATATGACCCAGAACTTCTATACCCACGAGAAGTGAAAACATATGCCTACACAAAAACTTGCGTGGAATGTTTATAGCAGCATTATTCATAATATCTAAAAAGTGGAAACTACCCAACTGCCCACCAAATAATGAGTGGATAAATAAAATGTGGTATCAGGCAACTAATATTATTTTGCAATAAAAAGGGGCAAAGTATGGATAAATGCTATGACGTGGATGAACCTTGAAAACACTCAAAGGGGAGACGAGAGTTACAAAGGAGCAGGTCCTGCATGGTTCCACACATGTGTAATGTCCAGAATAAGTGAATCTAGAGACACAGAATGAGACTAGTAGGTGAAATGTATGATATGTGAATTGTATTTCTACTTTGTTGTTAAACATACACAGAAATAAAAAATGAAAGAGGGTAGGGGGCAAAGGAAAGGGAGGGGTAGGGAAGGGTGGCAACACTCACTTTTGAGCCTCTGCTATGCTCCAGATAGGAGCCAGAGGTTTCACGGGTGCCAGTTAGCTCACTGAGTCCTTACCACACCTCTGTGGGTCAGTGCCACCGTCTCACGGTGATGCTCACCTCAGTATCCAGAGCGGTGTTGTCCCCAAATGCACAGTGGTTAAGTCTACACAGCCCACTATACTTGTCCTATTACTTTAGCAGGGTATTCTATTACTTGGTCTATTACTGGTGTCAGGGCTGGGAAGGTAATGCCAGGTCCTGCTTAGGAGACAACAGGTGGTCCCCCTGCCAAAGTTAGGGTAAGAGAAAACCTCACAGCTCCAGACAGGATGGGCTTCAGAGAGCCTGAGGTACCAGACCTTTGGCCCTGAGGTCCCATGCATTACCTCGCCATTTCCCAGAGACCACTAAAGCCCCTAAAACCCTCGCACCCAGGGTGCTACCTCACGCTCTGGCACCTTGCCTTTCAGTGTGCTAGACATTACTAACTACCTCCTCTGGGCTGGGGCAGAGACAGTCGGATCCAACTCCTGCCCTACACAGAGCTCTCACCCACCCATTGATCCACCCATCCATCCATCCATCTATCCATCCATCCATCCATCCATCCATCCATCCATCCATCCATCCATCCACCCATCCATCCATCCACCCATCCATCCATCCATCCATCCATCTATCCACCCACCCATCCATCCATCCATCCATCCATCTATCCATCCATCCATCCATCCATCCATCCATCCATCCATCCATCCATCCACCCATCCATCCTTCTGTCCACTCACCCATCCATCCATCCATCCATCCACCCATCCATCCATCCATCCATCCATCCATCCATCCACCCATCCATCCTTCTGTCCACTCACCCATCCTTCCATCCATCCATCCATCCATCCATCCATCCATCCATCCATCCATCCGTCCACCCATCCATCCTTCTGTCCACTCACCCATCCAGCCATCCATCCACCCACCCATCCATCCTTCTGTCCACTCACCCATCCATCCATCCATCCATCCAAAACTGTGTACAGAGCTCCTTTCATCCCTACTGTTCTTGATGCTGAGCATCCATCACAGAATAAGGCATATTAAGTCAGTTCTCTATACATCTTACCTTCTAGTATATGTAGCATAAAACAAACATGTAAAATAACTTTAGATACAGATAAGCACTATGAGGACAATAAAACAGTAAAGGATGAAGACAGTTTGGCATAAAGGGATGACTTCTCTGAGGAGGTGTTGTTTGGACTGAGGTTCAGGCGTGGAGGAGCCATCTAGGTGAAGGTCTTGGGGGGGGCCTTCTGCAGAACAGCTGACATGTCCAGAGGCCAAAGGCTGGAACGTGGCTTGTTCGAGGGACAGGACAAAGGTCAGTGTGCCTGGAGCTTAGTGACTGAGGGAAGGGGACATTTGTGCTGGGTCTCAAAGAATGACACCTTGCCAGGCAGGGAGAGGAGCAGAAACAGCAGAGGTGGAGACCAGGAGATACGTAAAGTTTCTTTGATTAAACAGTTCATTTACAGATAAATAGACCAGGGGGATAGAAAACGCAGGAATCTGTTCAAGAGCATGTGGAATATGATCATCGTGGCTTCTCAAGTGAGTCGGGGGAAGATGAGGTTTTCAACCAATGGCTTTGGGACACCTGGATAGCCACATGGACAAAGATAAAATTGGGCGCACTCGTAACAGATGCCAAGTGGATCACAGCTGAGACCATACGAGTGCTGGAAAAAAATCGGATGACTTCCTTTACAACCTATGGCAGAGAAAAGCTTTGTAATTATGACTCAACATCCAAAAGCAATGAATCAGAGACAAATAAATTTGCCTAAATAAATTGAAACATTTGTAGGGCAAAAGACACCATGAGCAAGATTAAAAGACACACAAAATATTTGCAATAGCACAGTTCCTGTGGAAGGAGTTGGGAACATTCAGCCAAGTTACAAGTACGTTTGGCTTTGGCCCTGGGTCCCACTGCAGCAAAGCTCTGCCCAGGACACCCTGGGAAAACACAGTCACACATGCACAGGGTGACTTTCCCTGGTTAGGCTCAGTGGCAGCAAAGACTGGAAACTCCCCCGAAAGCCCACCCAAGGAGATTGCTGGGCTGAATTCTCCGGGCTCCACTGGGAGGGCCGTGCAGCCACAGGAAGCCACAAGGGAGAGCGCGGGATTGGGTGTGTGGTGCCCTCGCTGAGTGGGCGCCATGTGAGCGAAGGAGGCGCAGGGCAGAGTCTGGGGCCAGTCGCACACAGGGCTCGGGGGCCTCTTGCATTCTTTCCTTAGAGAAGCAACGGGACAAACCCCAAACTAATGCAAATGTGCTGCTGGGGTGGGGGGCGCGGAGCAGGGGCAGGACCGGAGCCTGACTTCAGTGGGCGCCCTAGTGGTGCGCAGTGCCCCCCTGGGTGTGCGAATGCCTCACCAACAGGAGCAGTGAAGCCAGCTGCTGACCAGTTCTCAAAAAGCAGTGTTCTGTGTGTGAAATCTTAGTGAGTTATATTCTAAGGACAAACAAAACAAAACATCTTTAAGAAAGTTTTCTAAGGAAAAGGGAAGTGAAGGAGGCAAGCAAGGAAGCATTTTCTTTCCTGGTGGGAAGTGGGGGGGGCTTCACGAGACCCCTTACCCACCCCCCCACACGTGTGGGAATTCCCTCTAAGGCAGGGCGCAGAGAAGCCGGGAGGCGGGACAGCCCTTGGCGTTCCCTGGCAGCTGAGAAGCAGGCAGCGGAAGGCACGGCCACTGGTGGCCAGGCATCCAGATGGAGGGTCCGGGCTGGTTCTGAGGGGCTTCTGCAGTGGCTTTGAGCCTCTGGGTGGAGTGTGTGCGGAGACACAGTGGGTGCTGAGGAGGGGCCAGGGGGACCCCTCTGCTCATGCAGGCCCAGGAGTCCGACTTGCACTGGGCGCTGCCCGGGCTCCTGCAGGTGAGGCCCTGGGGCTGGTCCTCGCTGCTCGTCCCAGACCCCGCTGCCCCGCAGGCCATGGTGGAGCGCTCCGGGCAGCCCTGGGGCAGGGGCACCTGCAGGGCTGGGGCTGGGGCTTACAGCAGCAGAGCAGGGCATCCCAGGGGGGAGGCTGGGTGGGAGGGACGGGGCAGGGGGCAGAGAGGAAAGAGGGGCCAGTGCTCACTTTCTGGCAAGGTGCTAGGGCCTCACACCAACATCCTCTGGTTTCCACAGATGGAAACCGGCCAGGATGGGGACCTGGCCAAGGCCGCACAGCCAGTGAGCCCCAGGTGGGCGCACGACGGACCCCGTCTCCTGGGTGCTGAAATGTGCTGACTGCTATTCACAGACACCCCTCCCCGGGCCTGGGAATGGGGGGTCCCAGGCTTCAGGGCTGGCTCCAGGCCCCATCTGGCTGGGGGTGTCCAGTGTGGGGGCTGCCATGTGCTGGGAGCCCCTGGCCGGAGGCTGTCTGAGCTGGCAGATTTCTGCAGCCCAGGAGGGGCCTGGCCAGCTCCCCCAAGATGTGCAGACCCTGCCTTCAGCTCAGCAACGAAGGGCAGGCACGGCGACAGGTGCCATCGCCCCAGGCTGCCTGTCACTGGAAACCAGCTGCCTCCTGTCAGCAGCTCATCAGTTCCTAGGACAGGCAGGCCTGCTCAGGGCTCCTGTTCCTGCCCAGTCCCCTCCAGCAGGCCCGCTGCCCAGAGGACGGCAGAGCCCAGCACACTCACAACTGACATATGTTCCCACTCCAGCTGGGGTGGGGCAGCTGACAGCCCCGGGGGTCTGGGTTGGACAGGAGGGCAAGACCCTGCTGGGAGATGGGGGAGGAGACTCAGGAATGGGGTGCACGATCCAGGGTGAAGGCAGGCGCAGGGGTGACCCAGGGTGAAGGCAAGCACAGGGGTGACCCAGGGTGAAGGCAGGTGCAGGGGTGACCCAGGGTGAATGGAGGCTTGGGGGCGAATGCAGGTTTGTGGGGGTGACCCAGGGTGAGGGCAGGTGCATGGGTGACCCAGGGTGAATGGAGGCTTGGGGGCGAATGCAGGTTTGTGGGGGTGACCCAGGGTGAAGGCAGGTGCCGGGGGTGGGGGGCGCAGAGGCTTCATGGAGGAGAGGCTGGCTTGGGAAGGCAGGGGCAGAAGGCAGACAGCACAATGGGTGTGCCAGGCCAGCAAGGGCACCACTGCTAGAGGCCAAGAGCCCAGCTGGAGGGCAGACCTAGTGGTGGGGGCCCCAGGAGGCATCCTAGCAGAGCTGGTTCAGGGGCCCAGTGAGCAAGAGGAAGGGGCAGGGGCTCCAAGTGGGGGCCATGTAGATGGGGTTCTCACCTGGGCACACCGGCCTGAAAGGAGTGTGAGCTCGGGAGGGAAGGAATGGCACCTTCTTGCATGAGCTCTGACTGAGTTGGCACTTTCTTTTGTTGTGAGCGTGGGTGCAAAGTGACAGCGAGGCCCAGCAAGGCCCAAATGAGGCCACGGAAACTGCTGTCGCACAGCAGTGGACGCATGGCACATTGGTCAGGCCCAGGGCCACTGAGCCTGCTGAGGTCAGCTTCCTGCATGATGCGTTAGGGAAAAGCATGCAGACCCACCGCGAAGACTGGTCTTCTGGGTGCTTGCTGACCATCTCAGTGCCGCGTGTTCCCTCTGAGAGCCCCTGCACCCCACGGAGAAGGGCCATGTGTCTCCCAGGCTGGCGCAGGGCCATGGTGCACGGGTGAGGTGTAACCGCTGACCTGCAGGTGGGAAGAGGAAGCTCCTTGGGGACCGAGGGAGAGTCCCGAGGAAGAGCTGAGGCCCAGGGGTGGAGGCCACGCCCTTGCCCACACCCACGGCTGGCTGTCGGCAGCGCCCAGCAGGGGCTGTTTTTAGCCCTGCTCTAGGCAGGCTGTAGCGGGGGCCAGGCAGGCGTGGGGGACTTCCGAAAGTCATGCCAGGCTCACGGGAGCTCGGCTCCAATGCGAGGACCAGCCCTTAGCTGGGGCTGGGGGGGTTGATGGGGATGAGGGTGGCCTGCCTGATCCTGAGGCTGACACTCCATCAGCCCCACTCCCCCTGCCTTCTCAGAGCTGGTCCTCAGGAGCAAGCCTTTTGGGGGGCATGCCAGGGCCTGAGGTTGACGGTTGTACATTTACTATAACCACAGACTGGGGTGCAGGAGGGGCGTGGGGTCCCTGTAACCTGAGGGAGTAGCCAGATCCGCCTCCGCCTGCCGGGCATCCTGCAGCCCCACCACCTCCTTTCCCTTCAGTTCCCTCTGCTCTGAGGCTGGTGGGACCCACAGGTGGGCTCACAGGTGACAGACTGAAAGCAAACCAAACCATGGAGCTCTTGGGGGGCTTCAGGGCCACATGGAACTCCCTTGTGTGTTAGGGGATTCAAAAGCATTTTGTGTTTATGGGTGGCATCCAGTGTGACATTTTTTTCTGGCTGGAGGATTTGGTGTTTGTTTCAGGGGTCTGGATGGACATACCAGAGCAAAAATCATGGCCCTGCCCATACAGGGGTGCAGAAGGCTGCACCCCGAGAGGCCTGTGTCCTGTGGGTGTAAGGCCAGGCACATTAGGTAGTGACCCACACCCTGCTTGGCCGCAGCAGCCCACAGCTTGCCCGGCATCCCCTGCTGCTCTTGGTGCACACGGCTCTGCACTGCAGGAGAGACCAGGCGGTCTGTGGTAGGGAGGCCGCTGGACCCTGCCAGGGGTCACTTCCTTCAGAGGCCAACACGTGGCCATGTGCCCAGCTGCGTGCATGCTCTCAGAGTTCACCCACAGAGGCGTTGGTGTAGGACAGTCCCGGACGGAGGACCGGCTCTGCCACTTCTCCGTGTGACCTCGGGCAGGTCATTTACTGCCCCTGGGGCTCAGCTTCCTCTCCTGGGCCAGGAGGCTCAAGATGGTGCGCCCTGCACCCACCGAGCAGGGCACCGAGCAAGCACATCACAGGGCCAGGGTGGGAAGCCTGCTGGCGGGCAGTGCCTGGTCCCAGGCAGACCCTCTGCCATCTCATCGCCAGGTGACAGGGTGCGGCCCGTGGGCACAGCCACTGTGGGCGGATGCCACGGCAGGTGCTCCGCGCGGGCGGGGGCAGCCGTGGAATGGGGGCGCCCGTCGGGGCCGCTTCTGCTCCAGCAGGACGCCGAGCCTGTCGGTGGCAGAGGAAGACTAGCATCTCCACAACGGGCTTCTGTCACCGGCCACCGAACAAAAGCTTCCCTTTCCCGCCCCTGCGGCCCTGCGACCACAGAGTCCGCATTGTTAAGGGCGACGGATGCCGGCCGCTGCCGCGCGCCGCCTTCCCCACCAGGGCGCCGGGCCCACCCCCCGCCCGGGCTGGCGCCGCCCCCGGCACACTCGCTGCAGCAGACCCGCCAGCCGGGGGCGCGGCCTTGGCCCCGCTTTATTCCCGAGGCTGCGGCCGCCGCCGCCCCCGGGCGCTTTCCGGAGCTCGCGCGCCCCCTGCTGCGGGAGGCGCCCGGGCGCCCGGCCTCCGAGCCGCGGTCGGGGTGCGTGGGGGGGCCGGTCTGCGGGTCACACCCCGAGGGCGCGGCCTGCGGGGCCGCGTGGGACCCCAAGACAGATTCTGCCCCCGCCGCCCTCGCGCACGCAGCTCCGCTCGGGGGCAGCGTCTGGCTCTGACTCAGGGCTGCCCGCGGTGCTGCGAGGTCAGCCCAGAGGGGGCTGTTCAGGGAGCGGGGCAGATGGGACACGGTGCCTCCCTCCGGGCCTCCCTGCGCCCCCCTTCCCGCGGCCTTGGCGGAGCCCCACCCACCCTCAGGCACCGCCCGTCTCTGCCCCTCTGACCCCCTTTCTTGGCGGATGTGCTGGAAGCAGCGTTCATTCCCACGCAGGACAAGCGACTGCAGGGTGTGTGCAGAAGCCGCCGGAGAAGGAAGCTATGGGACAGCTGGGGTCCTGGCACCTGCGGGCAGAGGCCTGGCTCACCTGCTGGATGGGCATCGCTCCCAGGGCTTCACCTTCATGCAGCTGCTGCCACACAGTCCTGGGCAGGTGGCACCCAGGAAAGAGGCACTGGGCTCGGCTAATGACGTGTTCCAAGGGTGGCTTGAGCTCCTGCGGGGCAGGGCTCCTGGTCTGGTCTGCCCAGTGGTGTCTGGCAGGGAACACACTTGCCAGTTGTACACTGGCTGGCTGGCCAGCTTGCGGGTCCGCAGAGCTGGGGTCTCCATCCCACGCCCTTGGCTGGTCTCTTGCTCCGTCCCAGTGAGCGGCCTGACTTCCCAGTCATCCTTCGCTGAGGGAGGCTGCCTGCTGGCTGGCCAGTGGGTAACAGAGACCATCTGGGAGTGGCGTGAGTGTGCTGGCCGCGCCGGTTCTCACACGGCTTGGAAGTAACAGGGGATCAGACCATGTGGCTCCAAGGTCTGCAGGCCAGGGAGGCCACACCCCTCTGTCCCTTCCCTTCCTGAAGGCCAAGGCCTCCCCTCCAGCTTTGCAGGCCTCCTTGCTGGGTGAGAGGCGGAGCGGCCCTGTGGGGTTTGGGACCAGGAGGCTCATGCACAGAGACGGGCCCCCTTCCTGGGACGTCAGACCTCTGCCTTTGGGGCCTGTGCTGGCAGCTAACAGGCACCCCGCCATGGCTCTGTGTCCAGTCCCCACCCCCGAGCAGAGCATGGCCTCCCCTCAGCTCCCCCCACACTGTCCGGAGGGGTCCTGCACCGTTTCCATGGAGAGCTCACTGCCTTCCTTCTGGTCCGTCTCCCACTGTCTGCCGTGAGCTGAGCCCCATCAGTCCCCACACCTCACAGCGCTCAGCAAGGGGTGCGGCCTGGCCCCTCCCAAGGCTCCCTCCTCTCCCCGGCTCCACTGCTGAGGAAGGCAGCTGCTCCCCGTGGCTCACGCCATCTGCTGAGCCTCCGCCCCACCCGACGCCTGCTCGCTCTGCTCCCCGCAGCTCCTCCCCGGACCCTGTGGGGCCCACCCCCAGCCTTCCTCTGCACCCCAACTCCTCCTGTGCCCCAAGTGGCCCACAGCCCTGAGAATGCCTGGCACACCGCCTCCCTCCCAGGGCCTGGCCCCTAGCCTCGGGGCTCTCCTGCGTCTGCCCCCTCTCCGGCCCTGGACCCGCTGCGGCCTAGGAGAGCCCCTCCTGACACGTGGCTCCCTCTGCTTGCTGGCTGTTCCGTCCATCAGCTGCCTGCTGTCACGCTTCCTCCGGGGCCGCCAGAGCCTGTCACATCGGCCTGCCCATATTCCGTCATCCTTGTTTCACTCTTCTTCCCACAAGGCCATTCCTTGGATCTTTCCAGCTGTTTGCCTGGAAAAACACACACCACCTGTTTCAGTGGCCTTCCCTGATGTCCTTCCTGCCATCGTCCTGGTCCCCCTGAGCTGGTGGCCTTCATGGCCACCCCGAGGAGCCAGCGACCCTCTTCTGGTGCAGTCACATACTGACCCTCCTCCCTCACGGCTCACTTTGCCGTCTAAGACACAGGAAGGTGCCGTCTTTGGGGGGGCCCAATCCTATGCCTGTACCGCCGCTGCAGGGGGTGTAGGATGGAGGAAGATGTGTTAACATCCTTGCCTATTAGCCACAGGTGTTTATTTAGTAAGAAATAAAATGCCACAGGTCAGTGTAGGTTGTTACATGCTGTCAAAGCCATCTCTGTCCTTGTTTCTGTGTGCCTGTGTGGGACCGTCTAGGTCTAGAAGGTGGCTGGGTCCACTTCCCCACGTCCTCACCACCATTTCACAGACACTAGAGGTGAGGTATGCTGAGGGATGCCTGAAAACCAGGCTAGAAAATCACCCACCAGTTTAGAGATGCAACGTGCATTCTTATCTCTGCCTGGACTCTGGGAAGAAAGTGTCTCCTGAAGGATCAGCCCCCAGGCCTGTTCCTTGAACATTTTGGGGGATGTAGGTTTGTACCATGTGGAGTTCTAAGCCAGGGTTAACGTTTAATTAGTCCCTGCCCAGTGCTGGGTGTCTGGAATAAACAAAAGCAAAATTATGCCTGAGGCCTGTTCCAGCACTGGGTCCTAAGGCTTCTCAGTGTGTGTGTGTAGGTGGACCTTCTGAATGTGAGTTCAGCAGTCAGTGTTTACCCAAACTGGGAGGATCAGAGACCCCAAGGGCTTTGTGTACTAAAAAACCTGAAAGTAAATATAAAATAAGTGAATAAATTGAAATCTTAAGTAAAGAACAGGTTTGAAAAAGAACAAAAACAAACTTCTAGAAAGGACTTTATAGGTAGTGGGGTTTAATCTTCATAGAACAGTTAAAAACCAACTTAGATTCAGCTGAAGAGAGAATCAATGAACTAGAAGATAGAAGCTATAGGCTGAGCTGTAACTCCGCAAATCCCTCTGTTGAAGTTTTAACTCCCAGTACTTCAGAATGTGACTGCCTTTGTATACAGGGTCTTTAAAAAGACAATTAAGTGGAAGTGGGGTCATTTGGGGTGGCCCTAATCCAATTAGGTGTCCTTATTAGAAGAGGACATTAGGACATAGACAGGCACTGGGACGCCCTGCCCCCATGGGGCCTGAGCTGCAAGCTGGGCTGGGAGGCACGTGTGGCCTTGGCTGAGCCCCTGAGGTGGCCCCCAGAGGGCCCCTCCCACTCCTGCAGACGACAGGGCCTTGGCGATGCTTTCCCAAGTCCTCATCTTACAGTGTCATTTATTCATTCACTCATTTACATATTAATTCAGCAAACATTTACTGAGCACCTACTGTATACCAAGCTCTGTCTGAGGCAGACCCCCGAAAGGCGACAGGGCCATCTGGCTGAAGCTGGGAGAGCGGTGCCCTGGACGCTTTGGGACCCCGAGGGGGTGCCTAACTTGTTGGGGCTCTTGGAAGCCCTGACAGAGACGTTGCTTGAACTGCACTTACAGACCAGACTAGGAGGTGCGAGCACGGCAGGCTGGGGTGCGGGACGCAGGAAGGCTCCAGGCGGGGTGGCTGCCACCAGAGGTGGGTGGGGCTGCGTCGCAGAGGAGGGTGGGTGCTGGGGTGGAGCTCCGCCCTGGCCGCAGCAGGACTGCTGGGTGAGTCGCCCCTGACAGGGATCAGGGGGTCAAAGAAGTAACTGGAGAAAATTTCCAGAACTGAAGAGTGGAGGCTTCCTGATTAAAGGCCTCTGGATGCCCAGCAGTGGGGGTGGCGGGGGTGGTGGGCTGGGGTGTCTGTGTGAAGGCACAGGGCCTGGGGCTTTCCTCAGGCCTCAGGTCCCATCCCTCTCCTCCTTCCCCCAGCCAACGCCCCAGCCTCACCGGCATCACACACTGGCCTGGGCCACCCGACGGGGCCCAAGTGCATCCCCAGGGGCTCTTACCAGCCCAAGATGCTGCTCTCTGCTGGGACCATGCACATGGCCTGGATACCCCCAGGGAAAAGAAACCAGCTTTCTGCCTCGCACCCTCCGGGGCAGTTACAATCAGAACATCAGATAAAACCAGTGTTGGTGAGGATCGGGATCCCCAGGCACTGCTGGGGGACCTAGAATGGCACCAGCACCATGGAAAGTAACCTGAGCTCTGCTGAAACAAGTGGGCACAGAGGTACCTGGGCCCCGGCCACACCACCTGTACTGGCCCAAGAGAAGGGAAGACACAGGTGAGTGGGAAACACAGCGAATGCTCACAGCAGCGTTACTCGCGGCAGCTGAAAGGTGGGAGGCACTGAATGTCCATCAGCTGAGGCAGGTGTGGGCACACGTCCGTACAGGGGAGCCCTACTCAGCAACAAGAGAGAAGCGCTGATTCACGCTGTGACACAGACAGACCTTAAAAACAGGACGCTCAGCAAGAAAAGCCAGACACAAACGGTGGGCTGAATGAGAATATGCAGTGGTGTTTTCTGTTTATGTGAAATGTTCAGCGCCAGGAAATCTGTGCCTGGACAGAGGATAGGTGCTGGCTGCTCCAGGCTGGGTGGGTGGGGCACGGGGGTGGCAGCTGAAGCCTAGGTTTCTCTGTGAGATGGGGAAAATGTCCTAACATTGGCAGTGGTGATGGTCGCCCACGTCGGCACATGTACTAAAAGCTGTTGAACAGCACACGATAAATGGGTGAATTATATGGCTGTGAATTACATCTCAATAAATCTGTTACAAAAAAGCAAAACGAAATAGCTATACCAAAAGCAGGGCATAGGACCAGACCTCCAGGACTGATGGGTGAGCAGGTGGTGGGTGCTTTGCCTTCATTCATGCCTGGGGTGGAGGCTGGGATGTGGGCCGCCCGGTCCCCCACGACCCTTCTGGGGTGAGGTAGGGATGGGGTCGGGGTCCAGGCTCAGCCTGGCTGTCTGCTCCCCACACTCTCCCCAGAACCAGGACATCTCCGTTAGCCTGCACACAGAGGGGCATGGACCAGTGATTATTTCCCATATGTCACCCCGATGTGGTTTTTTGAGCATTAAGGGAAAGGTACTGGTAAACACCACTTATTTTTCTCCAGGACATTCAACCCAAGTGTGGATTTTGTTTATTTGCAGAGAGGGAGGCAGGAGGGGTCTCTGGGCAGCCAGGCAGCGATTGCAGGAGGAAAGCCCAGGCTAGAAGGTGCTGGAATATCTGAGTCCATGTCCAA
The DNA here is from genome assembly GCF_040802235.1 of Manis javanica. Taxonomy (NCBI): domain Eukaryota; kingdom Metazoa; phylum Chordata; class Mammalia; order Pholidota; family Manidae; genus Manis; species Manis javanica. The sequence continues at coordinate 1,123,453 of NC_133167.1, forward strand.
GTCCCACAGAGGAGAGAGGGTGGCTGGGCCACCTGAGAATCTCTGGAATGCCAGCCTTCCTGGCAGAAGGCAGAGGTCCTGGGACAAAGGCGGTGGGGGCGGGGTGGGCGAGGTGCTCAGCGCCTTCCACACGCCCTCATTCGCCCAGCAGTTCTGCTAAGGGGGGCCTCACACTCACTCAGCAGAAGTCCCATTGTTGAGTGAGTGAGTTGGGGGCCGCCCGCTTCGGTGGAGAGGAAACCGTCTTCAGGGTGAGGGACTCACCTGAAGTGCTGCAGCTGGTGAGGGCTGGGCAAAGACCTTAGAGCCCCGAACCACAGCTGTCTGCTGCAAACCACACCCCGTCCCACAGGGACTGGGGCAGAGTGGGGTCCTGCAGGCTCACCGGGAGCCAGACGGCCTTCACTGGAGGCTGAGGCCTGTCTCAGCGGCGCTCTGCTTTTTCTGGATTAAGAAAAACATCGAGCAAAAGTCTGTGCCTGATTCGTGCCCTGTCAGGTAGGACTTTCTGCGCGGGCTCCCCTGCAGGGAGGGCACAGCGTTTGTTTCCTTGGTGGGTTTTCTCGGTCCGCGGAGTGAACGCAGCTCCGGGCAGCTGTGTTAGCGTCACGGTGCTGAGAGGAAAGCTGGCTGCCAGCACTCCCCACCCGGGCTGGGGGGCCCCAGAGGAGCCTGCCCTTGGCCCTGCAGCTCAGCTTTTATTTCAGGGGAAGAGGTCCCCACCCGGGCTGGGGGGCCCCAGAGGAGCCTGCCCTTGGCCCTGCAGCTCAGCTTTTATTTCAGGGGAAGAGGTGCTGATGCCCTTGGCCACCTGGTTTGGCTCTGGGGCCCCAGAACTTGGAAGTCCATGTCCACTTGAAGAAAAAGGGAAATAACTACCAACTTTCCCAGGGGTGTTTTCTTTTAAACAGCAGGGTAGGGGTGAGTGCAAAGAGCAGGGCCTGGAAGTGCAGCCACTTGCCTCCCGCATGGCACCCCTACTCCCAGGCGGAAGCACACAGCACGGGGAGAGCCGCCCACCCCACAGCGCTGGCCTTGACTGCAGCTTTGGGACACCTACCTGACAGGTGCACCAAGTATTTGCCTGGGCAGAGAACGTGGGAAAGTGTCCTGAGTATCTTGGCTGCAGTGAGGGATCACTCCCTGCAGGAGGAACACCTCTACCGATGCTGCCCCCTCTGCGCCTGTGCCACACATCGCCAGTCAGTCCAGGGGCACTTCCCTTGCAGGTGGGAAAGCAGCCTCAGCCCAGCACACAGCACCTCCTACAGGCCGACACAGGGTGGTGCAGTATGAGACTGGTGGTTCTGGCTCTGCAAACAGGCAAAGTCGTGAGCACTTTTGCTAAGGGACATCTTGCAGGGCCTCAGCCTGCATCTCATTACCTGGAGGCCAAACCCCATGAGTCCTGGAACAGGGCCCCCGAGGACCTGCGCCCACTGCCCCAGCCTCTCCACGGGGGCATTGAAGGGGAGGGCTGGAAGCTGACAAGCAAGAGAGATCTGGTGCCTCCCTGCCCATGCCCTCCTGCAGACCCAGGGCGGCTCTGGGGGTCTGCGCTCTGCTCCCCCAGCCCATCAGCTGGGGGGGAACGAGGCAGGGTCTTGTTTGCACCCCTCACCCCCCACCCCCATGGCTGGCTCTGCGAGGGCAGTGAGGCCGGTGCTCCCGGTCCCTCTTCCCTGCCATGTCCCCCGTAGCACGCGAGGGGCAGGTGCATCTGGAAGCCTTGCTGCCCCCACCAGGTGGGGGCCTCCGCAGAGGGGCTGCTGACATCTCTCCTCTCAAACCACGCATATCTCCAGGGTCGGACGCTGTTCCCTCAGTACTTCCTGTGTTCTTAAAATCCAGTGGTTCTTCAGATGGTGTTGATGCCCCCGTGGGAATTCTGGCCCTTTCCTGAGGCCCTGAGGTGTCACAAGCTGCCCGAGAACAGACGCCCAGCCTACTGAGTCTTACTGGCTCTTGATGGCCAGGCTCCTGCCTGCAGGGCCTCAGTACACAGACGGGTGACAGAAGAGGCGAACCCCTGCTGGACCCAGCCAGCTGTCCACGATCCCGCTGCGCAGGCGCCCCGGCCCTCCCTCCCATCCTCAGAGCCGTCCCTCAGGGCAGCGGCGCCTCGGTGGGGAGACGGCTCGGCTTGGAAGAGAGCAGATCTGGGGGAGAGGGATCCAGCCGCCTCCTGAGGGACGTGGACAAACGTGGTCCAGCCGTGGGCCGCCAACGCCGGGGCCAGGAGAGCTGTGGCATGGTGTGCGCTGGACTGAATGCTTCTCCTCAGCTGTGTGTGTGGAAGCCCCGGACTCCAGTGACAGCAAGGGGTGGGCCTCTGGGAGGTGATTAGGTTCTGATGACATGGGGAGGGGTCCGTGATGGGATCAGCGCCCTGGTAAGGAGGGAGGGGATCAGAGCCCTTCGCCCCGGGTGAGGACACAGCAAGGCGGTGGCAGCGGGCAAACCAGGGGGTGCTGCCAGCACCCCCAGCCTCCAGACTTAGACAAGTCCCCGTCTGTGTTTAGCCCCATCTGTGTTGTGTGGTCCCAAGCGACTGCCGCAGCACAGCAGGGAGCGGCAGCAGCCAGAGCTCCGGGCGGGTCCGAGGGCTGATGAGGACCCGAACTCCCCACGACCTCCTGCAGGGAGAGCTGCTTGCTCCCTTGGCTAAGGGCCCCCCACCATGGACTGCAGCCACACACTATCCCGGGAACAGGACCTGGGCCGTGGTGGGTGGGATGTGGGGTAGCTGCATGTGCCCAGGCACCAGGGCCATCTGGGAGGATGTGTGCTCAAGGCACTGCGGTCTCCACCCGGTTCTGCAGGGCCTCGGGGTGCGCACTTGCCAGCGCACTCCATCCTTCAGACCACAGGTTTGCAGCGGGAGTGGGCGATGGGGAGGACATTTTGCTTGCCTCCTCCTGGCCCCTGCCCCACCCAGGCCCCCGGTCCACACTGGGTGGGGGCTCCCTGTGCCCAGATCCCCTGCCCAGCATCCAGGCTTCCATCCCAGCTGGGATCCAGCTCCTCAGAGGCACCAGCTAACCCTGGCCCTGAACGATGGGGAAGTGGGTTTGCCCTGAGACCACAGTGAGCAGCAGGCGGGTGGTGGCTCCTGCCCCACCGGGCTTCCCCCTGCTGCATGGGTTTACGTCTGGGCTGATGGAGATGGGGCGCCATGCCGTGCGGCTTGCTCCCATGCCAGCCCACAGCCTGTCCTCTGAGCCTCACCAGGTGGTCCAGAAGGCTGCCCGGCTGCCCTGCAAACCACCCTGAGGGCTCCAGCGCAGGCCCAGCTGGCTCCCTGCCGGGGACTTGTTCTCATGGCGTCCTTGCCCAAGGACGATGCTGCCTCCCCTCCATCAAGTGTGAGTCCCACCCGAGCAGTATCCTGCGCTCAGCACCCAGTGCGGAGGCCAAATGGGCGCCCCATCCCAAACTCACTGCCCTCCTGACAGCTCAGCGTGCGCAGCGGTGGGAGGACCGGGACTTGGTGGGACCTAAGGCAGGATGCCGGCCTGCCGGCTCCCCTGACAACCTCGGCAGGCACCGCTGCCCTCGTGCTCCCGGTGAGCGGACCGGAGGCCCTGACCATGATGAGCCCGCACCCGCGCCCCGCCCTCGGGCTGGGTAAACGGCGGTGCCGGGGCTCGGCCAGAGGGGCGAAGAGAAGGAGGCCTACAGTGGGGGCCCGGGCAGGGCGTCTGGGCTGGAGGAAAAAGACCGCACCCCAGATCCCTCCCCGAGGCCGTGTCGGAGGCTCCACCCGCCATGGGCTGCGCGCCTGTGCCCACGAGGGGGTCCGAGGCCAGGGGCCAGCCAGCCTCTCTGCGCCCAGCGTCCATGCGGCCCGGAGCCGAGCCCGTGCCCTGAGGCCAAGGCCTGGAGGGGCGGGGCCAGGCGGACGGGGCGGGGCCAAGAGGGGGCGGAGCGGGCTGCGAGGGGCGGGACTAGGCGGACGGGGCGGGCCGGGCCTAGACTCAGGAGAGGCTGGGCGGCTGGGTCCTCCTCAGGGGCACCCCGGGGCAGCACCGGGAGGGGCCTGGTTTCTCGCCTGTTGAAAAGCTGTAAAACGTCTGTCGGGCACCTGGCACGGGGCGGCCATGGGACCGGCTCGCTCGCCGGGCGTTCCGGCCACTTTGCAGACCGGCCCCACAGGGGAAACGTGCCCGCCCGCAGGCATGCCCTGTGCTCGCTTCCACCACGACCCAGGCAGCATTCTGCGCCTTTCCAACTACTCAGTGGCACGTAGGCTGGTCAAGGTGGATCAGACCAAGTGCAAGAAGCGGGGAGCCCTGGTCACCCCCGAAGCCAGCACGCGCCGTTGACAGGAGGCAGGTGCCCTCGGTTCTCGTAGGAAGGAGGGATGCTGCCCTCGGCACCGTCCTCGCAGTCCCTGTGTCTGGGAAGGTTGCGGATGTTCTGGTTTGGATGCTTTCTCACGGGTAAATCAGCCTTGCCAGTGACACGCAGCCATTATTTCTTGCGAGGCATGCCGGTCACAGGCAGCCACCTTCTGGCAGGAGGCCAGCGCTCCTTCCTGGAGCTCATCCATGTTCTCCAGAGCAAGGGCTGGCATTTCAAGGACTGAAGCTTCTGCACCTTAGGGTCTCCCGGCTGACCACCACAGACCTGGGCATGGCAGGGGGGTGGCTCAGACACAGAGCCGGGAGCAACTTCCTTCTGCTAGTCAGGCAGGACCCCTGGGCGCAGGACCCCAGGGCAGGATCCCAGGAGCAGAGCCCTCCCACCCAGGAGAAGGACCCCAGTAGCAGGAGGACCGCAGGGCAGGACCCCTGGGCGCAGGACCCCAGGGCAGGACCCCAGGAGCAGGAGGACCCCAGGGCAGGACCCCAGGAGCAGAGCCCTCCCACCCAGGAGGGCAGTACTTCACAGGTCTGATTTGGTGCTGGGAATACTGAGGACATTATTCCCGCCCCCTCTCCCCCACCCCCCGCCTCACACACAGTGTTCTCAAATGCACTATTTTTATTTATTTGTTGGCTAAAATGCTGCTCAGTGATTCAGGCAGACGGAGAGTAAATCTGCCTCCTTCCGCACACCTCCTCCCTTGAGGCCAGCCTTCCCTTGGAGGCCGGTGTCCTGTCTTGAGACTGCAGGCTTTCCTGGGGCCCCCTGAGGGCTTGCTCCGTCCTCGGCTGAGAACTAGTAATGGAGGGGCAGGGAGAGAGTGGACGTCCACTGCTCTGAGAGCTGGCAGTTAACTAGAACTCTGGGGAGGGGCTCCAAGAAATGCTGCTCCCCGCAAGGCCTGGGCTCTGGGGTGGGGGCTGAGGTGGGGGCTGCCATGCCTGGGCCATAGGGCAGAGATGCAAGGCACTCCTGTCACAGCAGAGACCAGGGCTTCCCAAGTGTGGGCTGCAGACCAGGGGCACACTGGCTCCAGGGAAGGCCAGTGTGAGGACAAGCAGGGTCCCGGTGGTGGGGACAGGCCACTGGTGACTGGTGGCTCCATGTGGGGGTGGGGGTGCTGACAGGACCTTCTGGCACAAAGCTGGGACAGGCAAAGATCTGGATATTCTAGCCTGAGGTGCAGGGAGGGAAGGGTCACTCATTCAAATGCTGACCCAGCAGCCAGCCTCCAGGTGGCCCTGGGTGTCCCCAGGCTGTCATGGACCTGGCCCTCCCGTCCAGGCACACCCCTCCATGTCCTCACACCCCCTCACCCCTCGCCTGTTCTGCAGAAACCCTGATTCTGAGGTCCCGGTCAGCCCTGTGAGGTCAGTCCCACCCGGGCAGGGAATGTCCTGGGCCAGGTGGCAGCCACATTTAATTTCTGGAAGGTTCTGCCACCCCGAATCTTAGGGGCTGCCTATAGAGGAGGGAGGATGGGCTTCCCCTTGCTGAGTTGCCATTCTGCCCATTTCAGCTGGGTCACCAGACACGCTGTGCGGGAGGCAAGCCTACAGGCACAGCTGTCACTCAGAGAGGCCACAGAGCGTTGGCGGGCGGACGGGGGCATCGCAGGGCGCCAGCCTGTCAGTCTGCCCAGGAGCTCCGGGCGAGATGATGATGTGAGGACAGGCAGAGGGCAGCCAGGCGGGGCAGGGCCGTGCCTCACCCAGGGCTGCAGTGCCCCCCAACACAGCTCTCTCTCCTGGTCCCCCTCTCTGGCCCAGACCCCACCAGCAGAGGGGCACTGCCAGCGCAGACTTCCATGACGTGTCTATGCCCACCTGTCCCTGGGACTCCCCGTGGTCACCCCAGCTCCCCTGCACCCAGCCTGCCAGCTGAGCCCCCCCTGTGGACCTGAGCTCTGCCCCCCACCCTGTCTCAGGAGAGCAAGGACCAGGGCACACACGCTGACCCCCTGCTGCCACACGCAGTGTCTCTGCTTCTCCATGGCTCCATGTCCCTCTCAGGAAGCCCTGCCCATCCGCTGGCCTCAGCTTGAGCTTGCCAGGGTCCCAGGTCTCTGGGGTTGGGGTCCCTGCCCACTCATGGTGATGCTTAGGGAGGGACTGCTAAGTCCCAGCTCCCAGCCTCCATGGGGACAGACAATGACCAACCAGCCCTCGAACTGACCTGTAGTAACACCCCTGGGCGGCAACAAAGGGCCAGGAGAGTGAGTGGCACACACTTTAGCCAGGGGGGATGCAGCTGGGAGGAGCAGGTTCCGGACCTTCCCGGAGGTGAGGTCTCCGTCCGCGAAACACACACTCCTGCCTGACCTGGAGCAGTGCTCTGCTAGGCAGACGTTTCCAGTGTGCACCCACTAGCTGATGTGCGGACCAGACAGCCGGGTGACGGACGGGAGGCTTCATTTTCGAGGAGCTCCTACTTTTCTTTGCAACAAAGGACATGTTCATGGCCCCTTCTTCCCGACTGCTGCAGCCTGTCTGCAGTCTCCACCCCACTGCGACGTCCCTACAGGGCACCGAGCACACCCTGTGGGGGGTCCCAATGTGGGCCCCATCATGGGGCCTGGCCACTCACTCAGCTGTGCGGCCGTCACCCTGAGTCCTCAGGAAGTCAGGCTGCCAAGCCGGGAGTGGCCGAGAGGGACAACGGTCGCCTCCCCGCCTCGGCGCAACCAGGGAGGGCTGCCCGGAGTGTCCTGGGAGGGCGCGTGAGCCCGTTCAGGATCCTTGTTTCCCGGCAGCGGATCTCCGTCTCCCAAACTCTTCCTGCATTGCTGTGCAAGGACTGACTACGCTCCGCCGCTCACGCAGCTCTGCCAGTGCTGTGGAGGTGAAGATGCACAGGTGAGGACAGGTGAGGCTCACCTGAAGGCCACGTAGGCAGTTCCCTGGAGGGGAGGGACAGCCACCTAGACCCAGTGCCTTGAACGGCACCGACTGGAATGGCAGGAAGCAGAAACAGAAAATGGAAATCATGGCAATTGGAATTACACGGGACAGAATCTTTGTTCACACGTGTTCCAGCATGACTTTGCATTCTGAGTGCGTGCAGATGATCAAGAAAGCCGGCTGGGGCCAGGGCACCCAGGGGACGCTGGGTCTCAGCCATGACTGCTACCCAGGTGGTGGGGGGATGGCTGAATGTCAAACGTCTCTGTTCCTGGAAGCTGTTCGTAATCCATGCTTGTCCGGGAGCAGTTCAGATGAAAAGCAGCCACACTGAGCGCGATGCCCCTGCCTTCTGGGGGTCGGGGCGCACTGATGGACTCCAGCCTCAGCATGTGCACATTAGAGCCTGAGATTGCAAGTGGTGCTGGTAGCCGCTGGCTGGTGCACGATGTGCTCACCCCGAGACTCATGGCCTCTGCCAGGTGCTAGCCCCCCCTCCTGCCACTCCCCGTCTCCTCTCAGCCCTGCTCAGAGCCACGGCAGGACCCATCCCACCCCTCTGCCTTATAGCCTTCCATTTTGGCTTGAGGTGGTAAGGAGGGTGTGGTCTGGTGGGGCTCTGGGGTCCCTGGGTGGAGGGGACTGTGGCATCGCCCCTGCTTCTGTGGAAATGCCAGGTAGGGACAGTTTGCCTGCCACTGTGCCTGGCGGTTCTGGCCAGAGCCAAGCACTGGGGGAGGCCTGAAAGGTCCCCCTTAGCTGGACAGGAGGGGGCTGAGCTCGCAGCTGCCTAACCTGTGCAGGCAGGGGAGGGGCTGTGGGTGGGGGAAGAGGACAGACCTGCAGAATTGCTCCCTGCCAGGAATTTAGCAGCAAGACATTGCACAGTGGCTCAAGGTCACGTGAGCCAGCTGAGCACCCGGGAAGAGGGCAAGAGCCACGAACCCAGCCACGGTGCCTCCAGGGCTTACTTCCCCAATATACACCCTTCCTTTGGGGGTGACATTGTCTGGGACCTCCTAGCCACGGGCCTCTCCCTACAAATGCATGAAGTGTTTTATCCATATTTATGTTTCACATATTTATATATTAATACACTTGTACTGCTTTTCTGACTTCTCTTTTCACTTAATAATTTATGTTGCAATTCTCTCCATACAAGACCTATAGATTTATTTAATTCTTGTAGATAGTTATGTGGAGGCCATTGTGAGGATGGCCTATGATTTATTCATCAACTGCACCTTTGATGAGCATTTGGTTTGTGTCCAATTTTTCACGGTTGTAAACAGTGCTGGGACGAACACATGTTTTTCTCCTTCTACCTGTTACTATGTGAAACTGATTTCTTGAACCATCCTTGCACTGTCAGGATGAATAATGCAGTCCTGTTATTTGATCTACTAATTTTGCTTTCTAACATTTTGTCTAAAATGTTTGTATCAAAAGTCTAGTTTTCCTTGTCTGTCATGTGCTCCACAGATTTGAGTAGTGTCATGCTAGTTGCAAAAAAAGGGGGAGTATCTATTTTACTAAATTTTTCAAAGAATGAGCACCTAGATTTATTTATCAATTCTAATGCATGTTTCTAACTCATTACTTTCTGACTTTACCATTTTAGCTTGTTTTTTCAGTTTTCTGTAATTCTATTGCTTTTTTTCTTCTTGAGGTAGAAGTTTCGATATATTTATTATTAATATTTTTATTTACGAATATGTACATACCACATTTGACTCTCACTAGAGCACCAGCTCCACCTCTGAGGTTTTCTTGGGTGGAAGTTTAAATCCATGTTCTCCAGCTCTTTTTGCGATTCATGTTCTGTCTGACCCAGCATTGGTTTGACAGAACATTTAAAAATTTGTGTTTTGTTTTCAGACGTTGATATTGTTTTTATTGTCTTTTTGATTGGTTTTAATTTTGTCAGTGATTTCTAGTCTGTTGTTTCTTTGTTGTGATCAAGGTGTGTGGTCTTGATCATTTCTGGTTTGGGTCTGTTGAGGTTTTGTCTGTGATATAAACCTCCCAGATGTCGGCATGTATGTTCCAGCAGGAACACGTGTCAGCCCAAGGGAGGAAAGAGGTAAACGGCTACTTAATCACTGTTACCACAGCTTTGCACAACGTCGGCTTCTGTGTGCATTTTAGAATGGACATGATGTATTATAGTTTTAAATCACACACTGAATTTTAATTTATAAAGAAATGAATAGGTATCAATCAATTGGGGTGAATGACCAACAGGCTTTTACTGATGGGTGCATGATGGACGCCGTTTAGACACAGCTGGTATAGCCCGTGGTGCTTTATTGTGAATATTACATGATCTGTTATTGTGAATATTTAAATGAGTGTATTTTCTGTGTGCAGGGTGCATAATTAACACAAGATGTTTATTTCTCATTCATTTTCTTATGTTCATATTCTAAATTCTTTATCGTTTTAAATCTACTTGATATGTTAGGACTGAGAAATACCTCCCACTCCTATTGGGTCCTTGCAGATTTTTCTTTGTATAGCTTCCAGCTGTTTTTATTGCTTAATGCCATCTATCTGTTGCATTTTGTTTATGCATAATAGCTTTGAAGTTGATTGTAACCTCGGTCAATATAAGGTGACCTCTTTATCCTCCTGAATGCTTTTATTCCTTCAATGCAAATTAGCTTGAAATTGCTACCCTGGCCCGGCCTCTCCTGGTAGAGGGGCTCTGTCTCACCTGCTGTGTTTGGGAATGGCAATCTGCTTAATGCCTCCAAGTAGCTTTGTTTTAAACAACCGTATGGGTGTATTAACTTTCCGATGCAGTATGGATAGTCCTTGCTTTGGATGGTAAGCTTATCCTCCTAGAGGGGATGTTTATTTCAAGGACTAGCAAGGAGGTCCCTCCTGGGTAGGGACCATCTTTGCTCAGAACAATGCCTGCATGCACCCCTTGCCATGTGGGGTGAGAGTGGGCTCCTTGCATGCTTCCCCCAGCTCACCCCTTGCACCCGCCCGGGGCTCACCTTGAGCCATGTGCAGGTACGCCACACACAGAGGTCTCTGTCCTGGCGCTGCTTGTGCTTCTGCCAGCACCAGGGCCCTTGAGAGGGCAAGGCCAGCGTGGGGAGGCCCCAGGTGGTTATCACCATCCTAGTTACGGCCTGGGTGTTCCCTGGGGGCTCTCAGAACCAGAGGTGCTGGCTTATATGCTGGGCACACATAAGGAAAGGTTGGCGCTGGCCGAGACTGCTCCTGCACAGTGTCTGGGGACTGTGGAGTGGACGGTGCCCACTCTCTCCCTCCCTCTTTCCCTCCCCCTCCCTCCCTTTCTCCTCCCTCCGCCTGCCTCTGCCCCCACACCCACTTCTCTCTCTGCAAAGGAGGCAGCCAGTAGAGCCCAGGAGGGGTGACCGGCTGTGCACGCCTCACACAGCATGGCTGAGATGCGCTGCTCTGAGCAGGAAAGCCCCTCCTAGAGGAGGAAGTCGAGGTGGCCTCTGTTTCGGCCACCCTTCAGGGCCAGTGTCCAGCAAGTAGTGTGGGGAGAGGGGCTCCTGCACCCATGCTAGGGGAGGGTGGCTGTCCTAGTAATGCCTCAGCCCACTAACCCCACAGCACCCCACCCACAGGAGAGGCAGGTGGGGCCTCGGGTGGGCTGGTAGCTGGGCCCTGCCAGCCCTGGGTGTGTGCAGGTGGCCTGGGCAGTACACTGTGCTAAGGGCTTATTTCATCCCAAGGAGTGGCGAGGCCTTGAGGAATGTTGAGCAGGACAGGTGAGTGACTGCATTTCTGTGTAAAAGAAATGAGGAGAGGAAAGAGGCCAGAGCCCGGAGAATGGTGGGAGTTGTGGATGGGGAGCAGGTCTGAGTCTCGGATGGTGAGAATGGGGTGAAACCAGGTCAGTTTGGGAGCCAAGACTGGCAGCTCCAGGCCAGGAGGCACAGGCAGAGAGAGCCTTGCACAATCCCGGCCGTTCCTTCCCCAGTGGCCCGGAAGGCGCAGACCAGTGTGCGTCTGGGGATGGGGTGGTGGCTGACCCCGGGGCCGCGGATTGCAGGAGCCCTGTGTGAGCACCCAGGGAGTGTGGCACAAAGCCTTCAGGCTGCTGCCTCCCGAGCCGCCTGGGGTGGGGACACCCCAGGACTCAGGGCAGCAGGGAGTTCCACTGGCACGTGGTACACAGAACATTCCGGAAGTCACACATACCCCAGATGGCAAGCAGGTTTCCAGGACCCAGCGTGGCCACGCGGCAAACCAGCTCCAAATGACAGGAATTCCCGTGCACTGTCCCCAGGTGTCTGCCCCAGCAAATGGCAGGTCTGGTTTGCCCATTTGTCTGGGCTTTGAAGGCACAGGTTTCCCTTCTCACTTTTTGGGAAGAGTGAGCCTGGGGCTAAGCCAGCGAGCTGGGAAAGGACAGACAAAGGGCAGGATGCCCTTGGCAGCCCCTATGGAGGGCGGCGGCTCTGGGGGGACAGGACTTCTGCGTGAGCTCCTGCCACAGCCTAGGTAACAGCAGCGCCCACCCAGTGCAGTTGGCGTGCCGGCCGTCTCTCCACGGCTCTCCGGGGCCACTTTGCTAGCCTTCCCCATCTGCCCAAGGGCCACATGAGAAGGATGGCATGCTTTGGGGGAGATGACAGCAGTCTGGCCCTTGGCACCCAGCAGAGGGCACACCGACCCCTGCCAGGCCTCCTCTGTGCTCAGGTGGAAATTCCTCACCAGCGGAAGCCCCCATCACCCAGCGCAGCCAAGGTTCTGGGTGGACCCCTCTCTGTCCTCAGCACACGTGGCCCAGGGAGGCAGGGGCATCTTGACCACCATCTCCCCACAGCTCCTGATGGCCACGCAGACCCTGCCCAGTGCTGAGGGGCTCATGAGTACCGCCTGTGGATTGTGAGGAGGCCCCCACAATTCCCAGGGTGGCCGTTGCTGGGAGCCACCCACCAGCCACACCCCTGCCTTCCTAGTCACCCTGCTGGACCCCAGCGTAGGCCCACACCCACTCTGCACCCCCACAGGCCCCGGCACCCTCACTCACCCCAGTGACCTCCGGAGACCCTCTGGCTCTCCCCTCTGGTGTCCTGTCACCTTGGTGTCTCAGGCTCTGCCCTGCATGGTGCCAGCCCTCGGCAAAGAGTCATGGGACAGAAGGGCCCAGCTCTTCCTGCCTTCCAAAGGTCTCAGTTAGGGCAAGTGAGCTCACTGGGCTGTGGATGGATGTGGTGGCCGTGGTCAGACATGGGGCCACGGGCAGATGCCTGGTGTGGGGTGGATGCAAAGGACAGGGTCCCAGTGGACACTGGTGGCTTGACCCCCCGTCTTCTGTTCTCAGATGTTGGCTGAGACCACAGAGGCAGCCTCAAGGGCCAGACAGACTGAGTCAGCAACCTCTGGACAGCCGAGGGGACTGGGCACGGCTAGCCCACTGTACCACCACTGCCACCAGGGCACAACTTCCCTGATGCAGAAAACCCTCCTCACTCAGCTGGTGATGTTACCAGGGTCTCGTCACTCCTGTTTACAAGAGTTCCTTTGAGCAAGAGCTGTGCCTTTTATTAAAAAATAATACTTGCTCATCACGATTTTTAAAAAGTCACAAATTCGGAAAGTGCAAGAAAAATGGAGAAGGGATGCAATGACCTCTCACCAGCCAGAGAGACGAGCTCACTGCCTTTCAAAGTCTTTGCACTGAATATATGGACATGGGATTTTTCCAAGGACGGGGTTGTGTTTTATCCCATCTACTCAACCAATTAATGTTTGCATTTGTGCTCGGAAATTATCTTGGATAATTTTCTAAGTTGATAAATGTAGATGCAGCTCATATACATGTAATATATAAAATATACATAATTGATGTAACATATAAATATATTATGTGTGTGTTTTTGCATATACACACAACATATATATATGCAAACACATATCATGTGTTTCCATCTGTTTTAATGGCTGCATTGAATTATGAATGTGTAGTGGTTTATTTAACCAATTTCATTTTGATGGACACTTGGCTTGGGTTTATTTATTCAGAATCAAAAATAATGCTACAATGAGCATCTTTGTATTCTTGTGTGAGGGTTTGTATGGATAAATTCTGGAGGTGGCATTGCTGGGTCAAAAGCCTGCATAATTAAAGCTTGATAGGCATCTTCATGTTGTGTCTGCGTCAATGGCCCAGGAGCACTTGGGGCCTCTTGCCCTGCAGGGATCAGAGGACGCGGATCTTTGTCATACAGACCAATCTCGGGGGCAGGAAACGCCTGCCCCTTACTTCAACAAGAGTTGTTAAAATTATGAGTGAGACAAAAATGTTTGCATATGTTTGCTGACTGTTTTATGGCTAAAGAAGTAAATAAAATGCTTGCTACCTCACAGAAATTAATTTCAGATGGATGAAAGATCTGTATATTGAAAGCTCATAAAAGTGATGCTTTGTAACATCACAGCAGGAGGGAAAGCCCTCCTACACACCTTGAGGCCGGAGCCTTTATGGAAGACACAAATTCGATTGCATTTTTTAAGACACTGAGGTAAAGGACACCACGAAGAAGGTGGAAGGGAACCAGCAAAATGGGAAAATGGGGAAACACAAAATACAAACTAATATAAACCTACAAGTTTAGAAGGAAAATATTAAAAATCCAGTAGCTATAGAGGTGAGGGTCACGAGCATCAAGGGCGGGATGAAGTAGCCCCCGTGCCCCCCCTTCCAGGGTCCCCGGGACACAAGCCACCCAAGGAGGAGGGCCAACAGGAAAGTGGGCACCGTAGACCTGGCTTGGGGGACCCCTGGGGTTACGGGCGTCCTGGGGGCTGCTCTGGAGCGAGGCTGGGAGGATGGCGGCGCCAGGAAGAGTGTGACGCAGAATCAAAGCGTCTCCCATGTGCCCCCACTGGGGGTGCAAAGGCCGATCAGAGCTGAGGAGGCTCTGGTCTGGGAGCAGGAAAAGCACAGAAAACTAAGCAACAGAGCAGAGACTCTGGCAGGCAGGCTCAGCGGTGAGGAGGATTCAGCCCTGATGGTGCGCACTCGCTGAGCGCGGAGGTGATTCCTGGTGGGACACGACTCCACGGAGTGGGGGGGCCTGGCGTGTGGGAAGGAGGGCGGGACGAGGTGGCCAGACCTCCAGCCTCCAGAATGAAAAGGTGCCGGGCCATGCCTGAGGTCAAAGCTGCCGGCACTGGGTCATGGGCAGGGCTGGGCGGGGGCACCCGGGGGCAGGCAGGGGTGGGGAGGCCTCGGCAGAGGGCTGTTTCCCGCCATAGGCTGTTTCCCCGGGTCTTGCCTCCCCCGGGGCCCCATGCAGCTGGAGGGCCGTGTGTGGGACTGCGGCGTGGATGGGGTGAGGCTGCCAGACACTGGTGTGGTCCCACCATCTCCCCGCTCCCCACCTCGGAGCCAGTGACACCCGTGCGACCACGGAGGAGATGAGGATGGAGAGGGTGAAAGGGAAGTGGGCCCTCAGGATATAAACATTGTCCTCTAAGAAAGAAACAGGAGGAGACAGTTCATTATGTTAACAGCATAAGGAGAAAAAGTGTTTTAACAGAAGTTCCAAAGGTATTTGGTAATAGTTGACGACTGTACTATCAACAGCTGCGTAACAAATCACCCCTGACTTAGCAGGTCACAACAGGAGGCATTCATCATGCCACCCGGGCAGCTCAGCAAGTGCCTCCGCACATGGTCTCAGGAGGCTGTTACCGGGCACTGGTCCGGCTGCTTCCCCTCTGCAGGGTGACTGGGGGGGTCTCCTTCCCAGCTCACTCACTGGTTGCCTGTGGGCCTCAAGGGCTGTTGGCCGGCTGGGGTTCTTCAGCCTTTCTGGGGACCACAGTGTGGCTGCCAGCTTCCTCCAGAGCAGGAGACCCGAGAGAGCTTGCCCAAGCTGGCAGCTGCAGGCCCTCTACCCACCGGCCTAGCAGGGGCGCCCCGTGGCTGCTCGTCAGACCCCCACACCGGGGCAGCCCCCTCGTCAGGGGACAGGCAGCAGAGAGGGTGGACACACTTTAAAGCTGCCACAGCAGCTGTGGGTGGCCGAGCCTGGGGGAAGCAGGAAATGGGGCCCGTCCCCAGCATAGTGTGGGTCACATGTCATGTTATTAGGAACCAGCAGGAAGTTCTGTCCTAAGTGGAACATGGAGTAAATTATGACGGCAGTTAAGACAAATTTCTGGGAAGTTAATGGAACTTGATTAAATTAGTTATCGTTAATTAAAGTTGTTGCTTAAGTGACTTCACTACGGCTTTTGTGGTCACATGTGGATGGGAAATTAAAAAGGGGCGGGTGGGGCCCCCTAGTTGGTGGGGAAGACACTCTTTGTTCTGGGGGAAGGCCTGGCCCCCCCTGGTGCCCCTGCTGTGTAGGTTAGGGCCCCACAGTTACCCAGATGTAAAGCCAGGCCTGTCCACTGCTCCCAAAGCTGGGAGAGGCCCGAGGGTGCCAAGTAGCTGGCCACTGAGAGTGTGCACCAGTGACCCAGCCCTCCCGACACGGAGCCCGAAGTGCAGACTGGGGGTGTGACAGAGGCCCCCGGGTTCAAGCCACACTGTCCATCCAGCTTTGCCAGCCACTGAGCCCACACCCAGATACTTCTCATGGGTCATTTTGAAGTCTAGGGTGGGAAGAGGGAGGAACTCAGAAACCCACGCATTACGGAAGCACCTCGAAGGCCTGTGACTCGAGACGGCACCCACGGTCAGGGCGGCTGTGGGTGCTGCAGAGCGGGCTGCCCGGCCTGGCAACGGGGGTGCTCTGGGACAGATTGTCCTTTGTTGTGGGGCAGACCCGTGTACCCCTGCCCTCTACCCACTGGACCCCAGAACCCTCCCCCCAGTGGGACAAGCACAGGTGGGTCCAGGCACTGCCAAAGGCTGAGGGCCACTGCTCTCCAGGCAGTGAAGTCTGCCTGGTGTGGAAGTGAGCAGAAACTCCTCCAGGCTGAGCCTGGCTCATGGCTGCCTTCCCTGGGTGGCCAAAGGCTGTGATCAGGAAGACATCCACACTGCGACTGGGATTTGATAACAGTGGCAGGGTATGGGGGTGCTCCGACCTCTCTTGCCTTCAGCATAGGGAGAGTTCTGGGGATGGGAGGCTTGGTGAGGGGCCACTCTGCACTCACCTCTGTGGTCGGCCAGGCCTGGTGCTGGGCAGGCTGTGGCAGAGGGGGCTTGGCCTAAGGGCTGCAGGGCACGGAGCAGAGAAAGGCCCAGAAGCCAGTGGCCCAGATGACCCAGAGAGCAGGCTGAGGCTAAGGGGCCGGCTGGTCATGCTCTGGTCAGTAGTGCGGTGAAGGGGGGGCCCCCTCATCCATCAGACAGTTTAAAGCAGAAAATCAGACAGGATATGAATAACTTCCAAAATTCATCAAATTCATAGGCACATGAAAATCTATCCCACAGAAAAACTCATTTCAAATCCCTTAAATTTTAACTGTCACACTCAGTGAATTTCCAGGAAACTAAACACTGAATGTCAATAGCACTTCTAGTGTGAGCCATCCAATCTTAATTAAATCTGTACCACCCTGAATTACTTTAGCTATGATTTTCCTGCAGAAAGTATTGTGGAAAATCTATTCTCTCCTTGTTTTAATCAGATTTCACAATTTTCCAGGGGATGTGCTGGTGGAAAGGTTCTGCTTGCTCGGACATGGGGCAGGGGGCTGGGGCGTTCCAAGGCCCTCCCCGGTCCAGGAAAGGAAGGCAGGCCGTCTCTAACAAGACCCAGTCCGGTCTGCGGGTTAGCAAGGGAGCGGTAAGCCAGCGGAGAAGACGGGGCCGCACCTCATGGCAAAGCACACAGAGCAGAGCAGTAGCACATCGCCAGACAGCCCAACAGGAAAATGGGCGAAGCACTTGAACAGATGCTTCCCAAGGGAGCAGGTCCAGTGGTTAATACGTGACGAGGGATCTCTCTGGTATCAAAGAAGTGCAAGCTGCAGGAGCTGCTGCCGTATGCTGCAGCCCAGATCCTGGTTTCTGACCCCTGGCTGCAGCCCACGCTGGCCCATGGCTCAGAGCTGCCTCTCTGCTGGAGAACCTCCGGAGGGCAGGCAGAAGCCACCTCACCCCCAGCGGCTGAGGGCAGTGGTTGGCTGTAGGGAAGGGCGGCCCTCGCTGGCCCAAGGTGGAGCTGACTCTGGGATGTGGTTCACACTCCAGGGCCCCCTGTGGGGTCAGGCAGGGGCTGATTACTGCTGAGACCACCTCCTGAAAACCACGAGATTCACAGAAGGCTCTGCTTCCAGGACACCTGCCCTACCACACACATAAAAGCAGCATGTCCGTGAGGATGGCCAGTGTCAAAATGACAGAAACAAGTGTTGTGAGGCTGTGGAGAGACTGAGGGACCCTTGTGCACTGTTCAGTGCATCTGCTGTCCGGTTGGTTCCCAAAAGTTAACCATGGAACTACCATATTATGCAGTATTCCCCTTCTGAATATATACCCCCAAAAGTGGAGGCAGGTCTGGGACAGGTACTTGCTCACCACGCTCACCGCAGCACTAGGCACAACAGCCCAGAGGTGGAAGCAGTTCTGGTGCCCACCGACAGAAGGACGGGTGAGCACGATGTGGCCCGCCCACGCAATGGGGGCCACACAGCCCCCGAAGGGAGGAGATTCTGACCCGGGTGACAGTGGGCGAAACTTGAGGGTGTTATGCTGATGGAATGGGCCAGGCAGGGGACACACGCTGTGTGACCCCACGGATCTGAGGCCCGTGGAGTCGCCGGAGCGTAGAGACAGAGAGAGTAGCATGGTAGGGACCAGGGCTGGGCGGGCAGAGAATGGGGGGCCAGTGTTTAAAGAGCACAGAGCTTCAGTTTGGGAGGATGGAGAGGTTCTGGAGGTGTGGGGATGGCTGCCCAACAGCATGAGTGCCCAGGGCGCCCATCTGTTCTGACGGCAGGCCCCTCGGGGGCAGCACCAGCTCTTGCATCCTTGGCCTGCAGACCGTGAGCTCCTGGGGTCGCTCCTGTTGTCACCTCCGGAGAACGTCCCGGACACGCCAGCCACCGGGAGTGCCTTGACTCTACGCCCACACGTTGCTGGCAGGAACCCCGGGGCACAGCTGTCAGGAAGACCATCTCTGTTATGAAGTGGAAAGGTCTAGAAATGCCCCCAGGAAACAGACACCAGGCCGCAAACAAACGTAGGAAGATGTTCAACGCCGCATGATTTATAACAGTGGAAACGTGGAAATGTCTTGCGTATTTAATACTCCCCTCACCCTGTAATTGAAAAAAATAAGTAAACAAAATCAGTAAGGACATAGAGGACCTGAGCATCGCCACCGAACACGTGACTCAGCTGACATTCTGGGAACCCTCCCCCACAAGCAGCAGAACACACATTCTTTCCAAGTGCACTTTTGAACCGAGATTAGACCATATGAAGGACTGTAAACTGACGCTTTGTAAGTTTAAAAAGATTCAAGGAATACAGAATTATGTTCCCTAACAAAAATGGAGTTAAAATAGAATCAATAGCAGAAGGATATCTGGAAAAGTCACAATAATTTGGGAACGAGAAAGCACATGTTTCAATGACCTGTGGTTCAAAGAGAAAATCAGAAAGGAAATCAGCAAATTATTCGAGCTAAATAAAAAACAAAAATACACTGTGTCAAAACTTGTAGGATGCCTTTATAGCACTAAATGCTCTTTTAGAGGAAGGGCTCACACCGTTGACCTCAGCTTCCATCTTAAAAGACTAGAAAACAAAGAGGAACTGACCCAATGTTAGTAGCAGAAAGGGGAGAATCACGGTTAGAGTGAAAACCAATGACACAGAAAAAAAGGAAAAAATCTAGGAAATCCATGAAACCAAAAGCCAGTTCTTGGAGTAGATCAATAAAAGTGATAAATCCCTGGTCAGACTGATGAGAAAAAAAGGGAGAAGACACAAATCACCAATATCAGGAACTAGAGGTGACATCATGACAGATTCTACAGATATTAAAAAGGAATATTATGAACAAATTTATGCTAGTAAATCCTTAGATGAACCTTAGATGAAACACACAAATTCCTTGAAATTACCAAAGCTCATGCAAGCAGAAACACGTCTTAATAACCACATATCTATTAAATGAGTTGAATTTGCGGTTAAAAGCCTCCCCATCAATAAAACTCCAGGTCCGATTGGTTCACTGATGGGTTCAACCGAACATGAAAGGAAGAAATGAAACCCCCCTCAAGCTCCTCCAGCACACCAAAGGGGGGCGCGCTTCCCAGCACCCAGGAAGCCACGTCCCCTTGCTGCCAAAGCCAGAGACGTTATGGGAAAATGACAGGTCGTTGTCTCTTAACCAAACTTTATCCAGGCCGACCCGATGCTATAACAAAAAAAGTAATTCGGATGACTAACTGTAGCTTATACCAGGCCTGTTAGGTTGACTTAACACTCAAAAATTTATATTAAATGAAATGTTTTGTAAAAGATCATCTTAGTAGGTGCTAAAAATGCCTGTGACAAAACCCAACATCCATTCTTGATTAAAAAACAAAGCAAAACAAGCAGCCTCTGAGCAAATTACTAATAAAACAAAGTGTCCCAGCCTGGTGGAGGGCGCCAAC
This sequence comes from Manis javanica, assembly GCF_040802235.1. Classification (NCBI taxonomy): domain Eukaryota; kingdom Metazoa; phylum Chordata; class Mammalia; order Pholidota; family Manidae; genus Manis; species Manis javanica. Next base: position 1,143,291 of record NC_133167.1, read on the forward strand.
GGGACGCAGACGTCATCTCGAGCGGTGAGGGGCACAGAGAGAGGCCTGTGCTCACCGCCTCTGTTCAAGGCCCAGCGGTGCAGTACGTCAGAGGAGAAACTAAAGGGTCTAGATTGGGAAAGAACGTGAACTGCGCTTAGGTAACCTGATCGTCCACGTGAGAACCCCACGTGTGCACACACAAGTCCCCGGAGCTACCAGTGGAGTCTAGCACAGTTGCAGGGCGCCAGACCAACCTATCAAAATAAACTATTTTTATATCCTGGAAACACACAATTGGAAGTTGACATTTAAAGAATAGCATTTACAATAGTACAAAAAACACAAAATATTTAGGAACAAATCTTTCGGGGGTACAAAACCTGTGCTCTGAAAACCATGGAAGTGACATTTCAAACTCATGGGCCAGAAGACTCGATGTGGTTGGAACACCAGCTCCCCACACTGTGATGGATATTGTCTGTGCATTCCCAGTCCGAAGCCCCAGGAGGGTCTTGAGGAAAATAACAAATCGATCCTAACATCCATACGGATTGTAAAGGACCTAGAATAGCCAAAACAACTTTAAAAAGATGGACAAGTTGGAGGACTAACACAATCTGGTTTCAGAACTTATTATAAAGCTTCAGTAACCAGGATGGTGTGATACTGGCACACAGACAGATTCAGTGAAACAGACCCACACATATATGGACAACTGACTCCACAAGGTGCAAAGACAATTCAGTGGTGAAAGGAAAGTTTTCAAAAGCAATCCCGGAACAATCGGGTAGCCACTTGGAAAAATATCTACACCCAGCAGTGGGGGAGGCAGGAAAGGTTGCAGGGTCACTAGCAGCCCCAGGTAACTTTTAGCAGTGACGGATATGGGCCATGTCTTGATTGTCATGACAGTTTTAGGAGTTACATATGTATCAAAAATGATCAAGTTGTACCCTTTGCTTATGCGCAGTTCACTGTGTCAAAAATTGTCTTAAAGACGTTATGTGGTCGGTCCTCATTTACCCTTTGACCTTGACTCCTTCAGCTGACCCTTGCACAGTCCTCCTGACCATGGAGGATGCTTCTGTTTCTTGGCCATGTACCTGCCCCAGGGCCTTTGCACACGCTGGTCCCTGTGCCTGGAATGCTTTTCTCCAGCACCTGCTTGGCTCACTCTCTCACCACCACAGCCCTCAGGTCCTGGCCCACATGTGACCACCCAGAGGCTTTCCCCAACCGCCCTATTTAGAATCAGCCCCCTCCCCTACCCCCAGTGCTCGCAGGCATGGACGCCCTCACACTGCGTTCAGTCGCCTGCGCACACCGACCCCGGGACGTGCCTTCACTCAGCAGGATGTTGTGCAGCTTCTGAGAAGGGGCCGCATGGGCTCACTCATATTGCTGTCCCCTCAGGCTTTATTCTAACAGCCTCTCCTGGGCTCTGCTGCCGGTTCTTGGTGGCCTCATCCCAAGGAGGCCTCTGGACATCCCACCACAGGCCAGACGCGTCTCCACCTGCAGCTCCCCCTCTGCGCCTGGCCCCCGAGCTCCCGGCCATGCCTCTTCCCCGAGTGATGGAGGAGTGGGCACCCCCCTTTTCCCCCCTCGTCCCTCGGCTCCCCAAACCTGATCCATCAGAAATGGAGGAGGTGAGGAGAAGTGGGAAGGGGCCAAATTACTATTATTTCCAACCCCACTGATTTTTTTAGAAAATTGAGGCAGGATTTTTTTTTTAAATTAAAATTGTTTTTTTATTTATAAGTAATATGATCAGGAAATAAAAGCGACTTGATTATGGTAAAAAAAAAAAAAGAAAATTGAGGCAGAAAAGTTTAACAAGTCAGAAATTATTCTGGCTTATTGTGTTTTGAGTCAAACTGAACTCTGAACATTAGGAAGAAGTGAAATCTAAAGAAAAAGTTCCCACAATTAGTAAAATCAGTTAAAATCCAGTCCCTTAATTTTTATTTCAACTCCAAGTTGAGTTAGTGCTAAAATGGAACCTTAAGACCTATGTCTCTGCGCATAGAAAGATGTCCAAGGCACAGCAGGTAAATCAAACAGGTCATAGAACAAATCCGGGGAGGATCTCAGAAATATCAAATAAACTACACATACGCAAAAGAGCATGTTGACGCCTGTTAACGGGGCTTCGCCAGATGGGGCGGGAGGCAGACCGGCACTTTTTTACGTCAGACACTTCAGTGAAGTTTGAATATTGCTCCTTAAGCGTGCATTTATCCTCACTGAATGATACCTGATGACACCTGTGCTTGCATTTGGTTATTTTGGTGGGGGCGGGGGCAGGGGATGCACACAAAACGGAGGAAGGAAGCATTTGTCATTATTCTGGGCATTCTAAATATTTCAAGTAGGCTACTTAAGAAGTTAAAGAACTAGAAAATTCTTAGTGTTTTTCCCTTCAGTGACGTGGGCTTCCCTTCAGGCTTGGGGATCGGGAGGGAGCAGGCGATGTGCTCTGTCTTCACTTTAGGAAGCCTTTTATTTCTGTCCTGTGTGACAAATTCATCAATAATCTGAGAAAATAAAATGTTGGACACAACTTTGCGATTGGACTGCCGCCTCACCACTGTGGCGTGGAGGTCAAGGGTACGAGGCTCCGCCTCCACCATGGTCGGCTGTGTGATGTGAAGCCTCTTGTTTTTGTGTCTAGCACCTCTTTGTTATTTTGGAATGCTTGAAAATATGTATTGCGGTCATCCCAGTTTCCCCTAAACCTCCCATTTGATATGCATTCTCTTCCTCCTGGCAAATGCCAGGGGACAAGTGTGTGGATCAAAGTTAAGCCTGGGATCAGAAAGAAAGCCTGTTTTCTCCCCACTGAGAGCCCAGCAGGGAAGGGTGAGGGTGCCAGAGATGGTGGAGGGCACCTCTCTGCGTCTGTGGCAGGAACGCTTCGTTAGTGGAAGCTGCCCCTGTAGGTGCAGCCTGCCCCAGGGGGCAGAGGGCACGAGGCCGTGGACTGTGCTGTGGCGGGAACTTCTGGGAACCCCATGAACCTAAACACTTCCATGGCGGTGGGGGGTGGCGGCGCCTGAAATCTGCCACAGAAGCCTCCCTGGGCAACAATAAAACGCTGTCCCAGAAGGCCTAGAACTCAGCTGCCAAAGCCTGATCAGCCTGTTTCCTGGAGCCATGGGTGCCCAGGGAGTAGTTTGAAGCCATGGGCACTGCTCCACCACGACACCTGCAGGAATGTGGCCCGTGTGGGACAGCCGTGGGAACTGCTCGGCACCCTGGGGCCAGCCGGGCTCCACGGGCAGGGCTGGAGGTGGGGGCAGGGCGGGCTCACCCTTCCGAGGTTCCAGAACCTGAAGGACCTCAGGTTTCTGGCCCAGCCCACTGTCTGCCTGCCTTCCTGTTAATGCTCAAAAAACAGTTCAACAGCAATGGTTGGCTCCCCTGTTTGTAAAATGAAGTCAGTCCCCCAGCTGGCACACTCAGGTTTCTGGCCTCACGGCTGTCCCTGGGACCCCCTGCCCTCAGTTCCTGGTTTGCTGGCAGGTGTCAAATGCTACCTGCTCCTGCTGACCAGAAACACCCCTTTACTCAAACCTACCTCTCCGTGTGTCGCACCCTTGCATGATTCCCTTGCCTTGGCTGTGCGTGGAGCTCAGCCCACACAGGGTGGCAGAGCCGACGGGGTCACTGATCCTTTGACTGTGGGCATGGAAGACTCAGGTCTCAGCAGACCGGGGTGAGAGTCTCCCACTGGGCCTTGAAGCAGCTGCTGTGGACCCTTCAGCCACAGGAAATGAATTATGCCAACAACCTACATGAGGTGGAAGGAAATCCTTCCCTAGTCAGGCCTCCAGATGAGAACACAGCCTGGCTGATACGTGGTGAGGCCTGATGAGACCTGAGCAGAGAATGCAGCCAGGCTGGGGCTGGATCGGTGACCCACAGGCATGGTGAGTGGGGTCTCCTTGAGCTGCTGCATTTGTGGTGATTCATTAGGCTGCCGAGAAAACCAGTGGGGGCCACCCACCCATCGGGCTGTTAGTGCTCAGACCCCCAGGAGCACAACCCCCGCATCAGTGTCCCCAGTGCTGGGCACACAGGGGAACTTCAGTGAGGTCCTCACCAACCAACATGCTGCATGAGGCAGACCCTGGCAGAAGGGTACAGCACGGTGGTGGTGGGGGGCACAAAGTAATACACATTTAAGATGCAAAGAGATGGCAGAAGATTCAGCACGGATGATGCCAGCAATAGGAGAATGGCCTCATCGTCCTCAGATGAAAGTTTTCATCTGAAAGAGAACTCATGTCTGATTCTATGGCCCTCAGACCTCAGAACACCCCCCGGGTCTCCATGAAGGCAAGTGGGGTCGAGCAGCTGAGTGTGGAACGCACAGGACACACGCCTGCCGCGGGTTCCCTTTGTGGAGTGATTTAGTATTTCATGCCCAATTAATAGCATAGTTTTCTTTTAAAAACCCAAGTGAAGCACCGGTATTTGATTCACACGGCACAGTTAAAGAAATTACTACCCAAAACCAGGCCAGGAACCAAAAGGCAATTTGATCATAGTTGAGTCTTTCATCTTTTAACCAAAACTGAGTGCATGAAAATATGTGAATAACGGAATCACCTTTTTCACAATTAACTTGGTCATATAAACACCTTCTGCATCAGGCTTAAAAATCAAATTCTCAATTGACTCGATAATGTTGACTTAATAAAGCAGCAAAATACATCTCAATTTAATAAACAGCCCTGGAATCACATCGTTAACCACTCGCCACCTGAGACTAAAGAAAACTAAGCATTCAGCCTCTTCAGAAAATCTAATCTCCCAGCATTTCTACTCGGAGCAGATAAAAATCCACGGCTCCCAGCAGGCACGGCTCCCAGCAGCGCCTGGCACAGAGGCAGCTTGTCTGCGTGGCTGCTGCCTACGGGCTCCTCTGGGAATCAGAGCTGGATTCCGGGGAGGGTGGAATGTCCTGCACATGAGACGAAGGTGTGGCTGGGGGTGTCCGGGCTGACCCTACTGGTCTCTCACCTGCTCGGCGAGTTCAAATCCCAAATCCCAGGTGCCCAGGGCCTCAGGACACCATATGGTGTCCCACCTGGCCAGTGCACTTTTTGAAGTAAAAGAGGGACGCTTAATAGTCATGCCAGGGCCACGGACACTCACAGGCTGCCTTGGGAGTCGGGGTGCACAGTCACCATTCCCATGCCGATGAAGGGCGTGCACCCCGTGTCCTCCCTGTGCCCGCCAGTCACACCGGCTCCTGGCAGGCGCTGGGCTCGAGCTGGAGCAGAGGCGGAGGAAGGCAGAGTGAGTGGAGACCCCCCTACGGTCAGCCCTGGTCCCTGTACTTGCCAGGCAGGGGCCCCCAGGCTGATGTTTCCTTGATCGCAAGACAGAGCCCCGAGTTTCCAGGCCGCCCTGCCAAACACCTGTGTTTACAGGTGGGCATTCCAGGCCAGACTCTAGATGAGGGGGCCTCAGGCTCTGGGACAGTGTTGGTGACCCAGCTCCCAGGCAGGATGACCCGGGTCCTCTGACACCGATGCTGGGTGGGCTCGTGACCAGGGAGCATGCGAGTCTCTCCAGGGTGTGAAGTGACCTAGGAGATCAGCCACGTTTGAGCCTGGAGGTCATGTGGGGTCACCACCAGCAGGTCTGGTCACAGCCGTGTCCTAAGGCCAGACACCAAGCTCGGGGTGGGGCGGTGGGCCTCAGGAGGAGAGAGAGCAGACACTGGAGAGGGGAGGACGGGGGGCGGGCGGCAGCCTCTGGTAGCCTTCCAGGGCCCCCCGCGGGCTGAGTCCTGCTACAGGTTCCTGCGGCCCTCCGGAGGCTCTGGCTGCCTTCAGTGGCTGTCCTGGCACCCACGCTCCTCTGAGGGTCTCTCACTCTTGCAGGTAGCACCCAGTTCCTCTTTGTCCTGCTGCAGACTGCTGTTTCTAAGGGGCACACAGCACGCTAGGCCTCTCTGATCCTCCCACCTGGGTGCAGGTGAGGGCAGGCAGCCTGCCCGAGTCCCGTCACTGACACACGGAGGAGCCAGAACTCCGACTCGGACTCGGGCCACGTGCTCCAGGGAGCCCATGCCCCTCCACGCGTGACTCTGCCCTGCCAGCCCGCCCTTGACAGACCCCAGCAGGGTCAGCTTCCAGGGTGCCCCACGCTGGGCCACGGACTCTCGGGGCCCCGCCTGCCACGTGGACCACGCCCGGGAGCCCACACTGGGAGAGGCTGTGTCCCAGCCTCTGCTGGCTGGTGCGGTCTGAGGTCAAAGCCGCACACTGAGAAAGCAGGAGATGCTCCCTGGGATTTAGGGGCACTAGTTCTGAAGCGCTGATTCGAGGCCTCATTGATCTCATGCCCATTGATTGGAATCTGGCTTCCTGAAGAGATGTGTACCCGAGACACCCCCTAGGGTGACCTGGCAGGGAGCAGCCCCTTCCACAGACCCTCCCTCCTGCAGATTTATGGCATCTGCTACCCACCGGCCTGGGGCAAGGAAAACAGCTTCACGGTGACAGCATTTGTCGCACTTGGGGCAGCTGGGGGGTCGTTCCCTCAAGTCCACACTGCCCATTGGCGGCCCTGGATTGCAGGGCTGAGCTCTAAAATGCATGCCCGGTGCAGAGGGCATCACAGATGGCTCCTGGTGGAGCAGGATGGCTCAGCCAGGGCAGCCAAGGCCCCTGGAGTGCCAGGCCAGCCCCTGGCCACAGGTGGGACACAGCAGTCCCTGAAACTGGCCCCTCACCAACCCTCCATGCCTCCCACCCTGGTGTTGGGGCTCAGCCTGCTTGCCGATCCCACTTGGTGGCCACCACCCTCCCCGTGCCTGCCCAGGGAGCTGCCCGGAGTCCTGTAGTAGACATGGGCTTGGATGAAGGTTGGGTGCAGGCTGTGCCCCAGCCGTGCCCTCAGAACAAGATGCGCAGTGGTGAGGACGGTCCCACAGGAGCCACCCCATCAGGACACTAATGTTGGGTCACTACTGCCACTCGAACCTCTGACTGTTAAACTTGCTGCCATCCCCAAATGTCCCTACAGCCAAAACCATGTGTCCATTCAGCTGTCAGGCCTCCTGAGCCTCCTTCCACCAGGCAGGGCTTCCCATTGTCCCTTGGCTGTGCTGACCTCTCTCCAGGCCTGCAGGCAGGTCATTTTGTGGCCTGTGGATGTTCCCCCCTGGACCTCGAATCCAGGTGCCCGCACGGGGGCAGGCATCTCACAGTGGGACCCGGCCTTCCTGCTGTGTCCTGTCCACTGGCACATGGTGCTGGGTGCCCGTCGCTGATGGGATTCACCTTGATCGCCTAAGTTGGTGTCCACAGGCTTCTAAACTGTAGTTACTGTGTTATTACGTAACTGTAAAGTGTCATGTAATTAACACACATTTTGCGGAGGTTTTTTGAAACTGTGTGGGCATCCATCTGTCATCAGACTTACCGTGAGCTCACCTATTCAGGTCCGTGTGACTCGGTTTCCTGCCTCTCCACGACCCTCACCCACGGCTGCTCACTTGGGTGCCGAGCGCTTCCAGGCTTGGCCGGGTGGCCAGGGCCGGCTTCACGGAGGAGAAGGCTTGAGTCGCCTCTTGAAGAAGAAGCGCCTTCTGGGCCGAGTCCCCCTCAGCCAGCTCGGAGAATGCTGCACGCCTGAGGGGGGTACAGCCCCTAAACGCAGGGGCTCCCCCGGGCACAGGAGGGGCATCGATCTCCCGAGACTGCTACACACAGGCGGGGGGCTGAGAGCGACCAGAAAACATTCTCCTGCAGTTCTGAGGCCAGAGTCCAAGGCCGACGTGTTGGAAAGACCCTGCTCCCCCCGGAGGCTCTGGGGCGGGTCCTTCCACCTCTCCCACCTTCAGATGGCGCCGGGCATCCTGTGGCATGTGGCCACATGTCTCCAACCTGCCTCCGTCTCCACATGGACCTCCCTCTGGGTATCCTTGTCTAAATGTCCTTCTTCTTGAAAGGACAGCAGTCATATTGCATTGGCCCCCCCCCATCTCCTGGTAGCCCCATCTTACCCTGACTAATTACATCTGTAATGACCCTATTCCCAAAATAAAGCCCTGGACTAGGAGCTGCGGAGCTGGGGTCCAGCGTATCATGCTGGGGACACCACTCAACCCTAAGCGGGAGGCGCTGTCTTCTGCCCCATGCTCGACCCTTTGTTCCTGCAGAGGCCTCTGGGGCACGGTCACTCACGGGTCGGGCAGGTGCTTGGTCTGGCAGCAGAACGAGGCTCAGCATCCCGCCCTCTGCACCAGGGCCTGCACAGGGCCTTACCCTCCAAGGCTGACCTCCTCCCTTAAAAATCCTGCTGTCCTGACCCCAGGCCCTTTCCTCTGCTGCCCCTTCCCACAGCTGTGCCCAGAAGGCTCTGCCTCTGTGGCTCTGACCTGCAGTGGCCATCTCCGCAGACCCCCTCCTGTCTCTGGCGTCCACTCCCTCTCTGCTCTGAGGCTCTTCCAGGGCCCAGCCTCGGCCCTCACCAGCCCCGATGACCCCACCCCCATTCCTGGTTCTGCGGGTGACCACCTGTGACTCACATCAAAACTGCTGCGTACAGCCCCGGGGTGGGCCGAGGGTGCTGACGGCAGCTGGGCATGGAACCTCCTGCCATGGGTGACCCCGGCCCCAGGCCCCCTTCTCCAGCCCTGCCTGGTGACTCCAGGAGGAAAGCCAGTCTCAGGCTTCATCAAGAATGAGGCCATCAGTCACCATGCCACCCGCTAGGCAATTCACCAGAAATCAATTCCCTGAAAGCCAGTTTGCTGAGGCCCAGTGAGCCATCTCCGAAGGCCACCCAAGACCCCCGCGGGAGGCAGGACACCTGTCAAAGGGGGACAAAGAGCAGCGAGGAGCGCAGGAGGGGGCTGCACACAGCATGTAGGTGGGAAGCAGCTCTGTCACCCTGAGCTGGGGCTGGGGGCTGGCTCGCGGGGCAGTGCCTGGGTCCCTCTGCCTGGCTCAGTGGGGCCCTTGACTTGCTCTGTGCCTGAGGACAGGGCCCAGTGACGAGGACACTCCGGTGTCACTACACAGAAGAATCAACTGATGCAGGGAGGCTGGGCTCTTCTTGAGGGGACAGGCGGGACGGTGTGTGTGTGTGTGTGTGTGTGTGTGTGTGTGTGTGTGTGTGTGCGTGCATAGGTATGTACATAGGTGTGTACATGAGTATGTCTGCTCAAGAGCGTGTGTGCGAATATATGCACAAGTGTGTGTAAGTGCAGTCATGAATTTGAGCATGTGTGTACACATGTGTTCGCGTGTGTGCATTTGTGTGTGTGTATGTGATTGTGTGTGCAAGTACACACACACTCTAGGCAAGGACAGTGGGGGGCAGGCTGATTCCCTGCAGCACACTTCCAGCCTTGGCCATTGAGGACCCTCCTTTCCCTGCGCACCTGAACCTTGCTCCAGAAGATTCTATCATCTGAGGATACATTGGTGGCTGGTTCCGTGGGTCCTCCCCTGATCCTCCAGAGCCTGCCCACGTGCTCGGCCCATAGGTATGGCTGCTGCAGGCTCACCCTTCCCGTCAAAGAGGAAGAAATGTCCCCTGCCCTGGCTGAGCACACATGCAACGTCTCTGTTGCCCCCCGTGGCCCAGGCGCTGAAGTCCTACTTCTGGTGTACTTGTGGCACCCTGAGGCTCTGTCTCCTAAGAAGCCTGGACTCTGCAGTCACTCCAATGTGAGGGACACCTCGTGTGCCCTGGGGTCAGCGTGCCCATCTCAAGGGGGCCCAGAGCGCCAGCCCTGGTGCTCAGACTGCCCCCCCTTTCCTCCTGCCTGCCTGCGGCCTTGTCCTCACTGTGGTCCATCACTCACTCCACACTGCCGTGGGCAAGCCAGGCCCGGGCCTGTTCCCACAGGGCTGACCTTTTGGGGGCAGACAGTGGCCAAACCCCCTGGAGGAACAGTGTAAAGAGAGGCTGAGCAGCGCAGAAGGTGAGGATGAAGACAGACAGCACCCAGCTGCCTGCAGGGGCCGCCTTGGCCAGAGGAGGCAGGTGTGGGCAGCCACCCTGGGCCGGGGGACGGCTGGCAAAGCTGGAGGGTGGCAAGGACGTGTGGCCACGCAACCTGAGGTCACCAGTCATAACCAGTTTTATTGCCAAGGGACCTGTGCACATTTATGGGTCCTAGCGCCCCAGCAGCCGCAAACAAGCCCTGACAGGCAGAAGCACGTATTCATGAGGCGGGAGATGCCACTGTGGTTTCTGCAGACTGGCAGCCAGGCCCTCCCGAGCCGGGGTGCCCCTGAGGTCATGGATGCCCACTGCATGTGAACTGAGCAAAAGACGGCATGACTTCAATAGAAATGCAACGTGTGATAAACAATTTCTTACCAAAAAAGTCACAAATTAGACCAAAGTACTTTACAGCATTTACTACAGACACCATGAAAACTGCCTTCACTGACGCTCTTCCTGTGTGCACTGAGCCTTGGGGTGTTTTCAGGCACAACGGGGCTCCTGGTGCAGATGCACACAGATTAGTGTCTCCAAATAACCCCCAGCACGTGCCACCAGCCTCCCCAAGACCCCATGGTGGCCCCGAAACCCTGGTCGGTTTTGGGGTCCTGGGCCATCCACCCCCTGACCCCTGGACCAGACACATGGTCAGTTCTGTGCTTGAGAGACTGGTGGGTCTGGTGAGCCTGGGAGGCACCGAGGGAGGGGAGAGGCAGGCAGGGCAGAGGTTTGGGGTTCTATCCCAGACCCTCACGTGTGGAGAGATTCAGGGTGAGGATGGGTGTTTGTCAGATTGGTGGGAGGCACTAGGGGAAAGCGAGGTGCTCTCCAGGCTACAGGCTCTGTGTGGGGTTGGGGCAGGAGGGACAAGAGCCACTGGATTTGCAGGACATTCTGGAGGCCGACTCCGGGACTCAGCATAAGTGCCTCTCCTAAGACACCTGCACTGGGGTCCCCAGGGTGGATCATGTGACGTGTGGCCTGACCAGTGACCCCACGGCACCTTGTGCACCCTCTCTCGTCTGCAGCCGCCAGACTGACTGGGCTGATGTGTGGGGTAGGCCAGGTGCGGTGCTGGGACGGCCGTGTGCCCATGGAGCTTCAGACAGGGGCCCCTGCCTTTGGAGTCCCATGATGAGTTTGCTCCGTGTGTCTGTCCTGTGGACCCAAGGCCTCTACAGCTCTATCCTGCCCTCTCCCAGTGGAGAAGGAAGTGGGTGGCGGGTGTCTGAGCACCGAGTGCACCAGTCAGTGGCCTGCGGGCTGGGAACCAGGAATGCCGGAGCTGACATGCAGTCCAAGTCCCCAGCCTGAGAAGCAGGTGACTGGTGACCGAGGGCGGAGCCGGGGGCTGCCCCAGCCAGCAGGGTGCAGATGCTCCTGGGTGCACCTTCCTGCTCTGGGGGCCCCCACGGAGGGCATGCCACCCCCACCTGCGTTACTCAGCCCAGCTATCTCCTCTGAGGCATGCCCACTGAGGCACACCCAGGCACGCCCAGAGGCGATGTTTGCCTGCTCCCCTCCTCCCTGGCCCAGTCAGGACCGCCCAGAAATGAACCCTGACACGCGGTCTGTGGTTGGAGAGGGCTTGCGTTTTGCCAGCCCAGAGGTGGGGATGGAATCCTCCACTTGGAACGGTTTTCCGGAGCAGCTTCCGGCTGTATGCGCGTCCAGCTCCTCCACCCACACTTACTTCTGGTACCAGGCGCCATGTGGAGACTTCATAATGGGACGTGACCTCTGGTCCTGGCCCCTGTGTCACTGGCCCAGGAGAGCAGTGTACTGGGGGTGGGACTATTCCTTCAAGGTCATCTCTATCCCAGGGCAATGAGTGATGCCGTACCTCTGCCCGTAAGTGGCTGTAGACCCCATAAAGTGTCCTGAGAACCCATGCAGGAGGTCCCCTGCACAGTCCCCAAGCCCCACAGCCAGCCCACCATTGCGCTTCAGGCAGCAGAGCAGACAATAGGCTTAACTGGTTGGCAGTAAAATAATCAGGGTTTGTTTCGTTTTTTGTTTTCTGCAAAATGCACAAAACCAGGTGACTATGTGAGCGAATGGCTAGGGCCTTCCAGAGCTCTGGAAAAGTCCACACAGTTCTGACCCTGCAGCTGCATGAATTCAAGTAAGTCTGCCTTTGTGGCAATCAATCCTATAAAGCAAAACCATGAATATAAGATATGGTTTAAGATGTTTGCCACGTTGTCGCACAGACTCACAAGGTCCCTGAGACACCGGGATGTTTATCACAGGGCCGCTGATAAACGTGGCTCGGGCCGAGCAGGGGCCTCAGACTCTCCCAGTTTGGACCCAGGGACATGCGACAGTGGAGACATTTGGGGGGTCCTGACTCCGGTTGCTCCTGGCACCTGAGGGGTGGAGGCCATGCTGCTAGTGGTGCCCCACTGCCAGGCTGGCCCCCGTGCCAAGGCTGAGAAGCTCCCTGCTAGAGGATGATCGGCTGTTGGAAGGAATGGATAGATCTGATCTAGAGACCTGGCCGTTGTGCTGTGTCATCAGTGAGTCATCAATGAGGAGATGCAGTTTGGACAAACGTGTGGGGTCTGAGCTTGTTCACGCAGCACCAGACATCAGCGCACCCTGGGTGGGAGTCAGGGCATGGGGAGGGTCTGTCCATGCCAGGCTGTTCATGCTGAGGATTTGCTCAGAGGAGGGGAGGGGACGGGGTATCATCTTTTTTCTTTTCTTACCTTAAAAATACTTCTCAATTTGCAGTGTGTGCTCATTATTCCTCCAGCTTATTTGGGGAGTGGCTGACTTCTCCCTGGGAGCAAAGCGGGAGGTGAGGTTCTGCTCTGGAGGTCGGCGGGCTGCCTGCAGCCATCCAGGGAGACAGATTTAGCGCATATTTCAAAGGCACTTCCAGCCCTTTAATTCTGAGATGCCATTCTTGGCCCAGCTGGACCCCTGCCCAGCGCCAGCCTCCTGGCCCCACATCACCGTTCACAATACCTGCTTCTTAGATGAACCAGCGAATCCAGGACAACCAGCCAGGAGTGAAACAGGCACCAGCTCTTTCATCAGGCTGTTGGCACCGACACCGGGGAGGGGAGAGAAAGTGGGGGGAGGCCAGGTGGGCAGCCTGCCAGAGGAAGCGGGCGGCTGGTGCCCAGCTCCCCGCAGACACTCACAGGCACGTGGGGTCCGGAGCCCCGAGGGCGGTGGGCTGGGCCGTGCTGCTCACATGCCTCCGCCAGGCTGAGAAACACGCAAAGCCGCGGTTCCCATAAATCTGGCTTTTATGTGGCAATGAATAGGGGTAAACAATGGATCTATTTCAGGCACAGGGAACCCGGCCCAGCCTGGGATCCCTCCCACAGGCCGGAGCCTCAACACGCGGGTCCTGAGACCCGCCCGGCCTCTGTGCCCTGCATACACAGATGCCCTTGGGTTTGGGAAGGGGAGCCACCTTCCCCTGGGGTCTGCTGCTGGCAGGGCCCCTCGCCAACCACAGGAGGAAGTGCTGGTGGTGCCCCAGCCGCCGGTCCGTGAGCACAGTGCTGAGCCTTGGCCTCGGGTGGTGGTTCCCAGCTGCCCCCCGACCCTCATACACCCTCATACATGGGGCAGCCTCTGCCCACTCGCCGGCCCAGCAGACGCCTCAGGGGCAGCGCCTGCTCCGTCGGCCCCCATGGCTTCCGGGCTCTGCCTGTGGTGCTCAGCCTGCCCTACCTGGGGGAACACGGGGCATGTTGGGGAGCAGGCATGGGGGGGCGAGTCGGCCATGTCTACACAGTGGCCCTCCCAAACCCCAGAGGCCAAGATGGTACAGGAACCCTCCCCACTGCCCATTCTCCCTGCCGGTGGCCAAGTCCTGCCAAGCACACGCTCTCCAGCCTGTTGTCAACCTGCCCTGACCCTCCCCCGCCCCCGCTTCAGGGGGGACAGGTTTTGCGGAGGGCCTCAGCACACACCACCCTCCCTCAGCTCTAGCCTGCCTGGCTCGCGGGCCCCTGCCGCCCACCCCACACCCAGAGCTGCGGGGAGAAACGCTGGCGGCTGGCCTCCCACCTCCCTGCCTCACCGCCCGGAAGCACCTGTGCTCAACTGTATTAGCTGTGCATCTGGGCTTCACCTGCGTGTTTCCAGAGACTAGGTCTACACCTTGCCATGGTTATTTTTTCTTCATGTGGGGGTTTTAATACACTGATTAAAGGCCGTGTCTTGCCAATAGGTCTCAGCCCTGGGCAAGTTCACTATGTATTCAATGAGACCAAAGAAATGACAATGGAACATTCTTGGGGTGAGAGGGTTTATACCCAACTTTATTCCCAGGGTGGCAGGTCCATCACTAGAATCCCTTCCACTCAGAGTGAGCCCGCAGGCAGCAAGCTGGTCTCTGCCCCTGGGCCTCTCTGCCTGCACAGCTGTCCTCTGGGCCTCTACACCCGCCCTGCAGTTGTCTCAGTCTCTGTTCTCAGCGCTGCCACCCCTCCAGCCTCTGCTCTGCTCTCCTGCAGCCTTGCAGCCATGCCACCATGTTGCCCAGAGCACTGGGCAGAGCTCTTTATATCGAGTCAATAATGATGTATTGCCCACACGTGTGTAGTGAGCTAGCCGACCAGGGCTAGGTGGGAATCTCGGCCACAGGAACCTTCACTTTATCCACACTGGCCATTAGCTATAAAAGGATTGTGTGTTTAGCTCTTAGTGGGTTAGGTTATCTTCTTGAGCCAGTCGTACCCAGTTACAGGTTTCTAGGAACTGGCCCACTTCATGTATGTCTGCAACCTTACTGACAGGTTCATGGTACTCAGTCATCACTTTACACCTGGCCCTATATCAAGTCTGGGTATTTTGGTGTCATTTGTGTCTTGTCTTTCCTTCTGCTCAGTCTTGCCAGAGATTCATAGGTTTTATTAATGCTTTCAAGAAAACAAATTTTTGAATTACAGCACTTTTTGATTCAATCAATATTTGTCCTTATCTTCATTATTTCCTTCCATTCCCTTTGGTTTTCCTGTGGTGTTATTTGACGTTCTGGTTTGATGTTTGATGTTTCATTCATTCTTTTTTTCAAGAATTGAGGATAGTTGACATACAATATTATTATGGTTTCAGGTGTACAACACAGTGATTCGACAATTACACACATTACAAAATGCTCGCCACAGATCTGTCAGCAAAGTTCGGACAATACTATTGACTATATTCCCTGTGTTGTACTTTCATCTCCAGGATTTGTTTTTTGGAAATGATGGTTTTTTCTGTGTGTCATCTTGGCCAGGCCACAGTGCCCAGCTGATTGTTCAAACACCAGTCTAGACATTATTGTGAAGACACTTCTAAATGAAAGCAGATGACTGTAGAGAAAATGGAAGTTCTTATGGGCAGGATTCTCACCTGGCCCTGGTGGGCTTGCTCACTGCACACGTGTGGGCAGTAGGTTATTACTGACTCTACATAAAGAGCTCCGCCCAGGGCCCTGGGCTGCACGGCTGCAGGAGAGCAGAGAGGCTGGAGTGGGGGGGGCAGCACCGAGGACAGAGGCGGAGAGGCCCAGGGGCAGAGACCGGCTTGCTGCCTGCAGACTCGCTCTGAGTGGACAGGATTCTAGTGGTTGACCTGCCACCGTGGGAATAAAGCTGGGTATAAACCCTTTCACCCCAAGAATGTTCCATGGTCATTTTTCAGTCTCATTGAATCAGGAGTGAACTTGCCCCAGGGCTGAAACCCACTGGCGAGACAATGACCCTCCATAATGTGTGTGTGTGGGCCTTGTCCAATCAGTAGAAGACTTAAAGAGAAAAGGCCAAGGTCCCCCAAAAAGAAAACCTGTCCCAAACTGTCTTTGGGCCTAAAGCTGCCACATTACTCCCTCCCTGCATCTCTGGCCTGGCCATCGGCCTGTGGTTTTTGCACTGGTGGCCTCCACAATTTCGTGAACTGATTCCTTAAAGTTAATCCCCCTCTGCTCGCCGTACACACACCCTGTTGATTCTGTTTCTCTGGAGAAGCTCTTTGACGCACAGCCCTGTGGTCCCGGTGGCCCTTGGCGCTCATGCCCTGTGTCTCCCCCGGAGCGTGGGCGGCCCAGCACCGAGGCACAGCGGCCAGTGGGGCGCCAGTTCCAAGGTCAGGGCGCAGAGACCCCCATCTGCCCGCCCTCTCTCGTGCTCTTTCTGGGCTCAGGGCCTCGCTCTGGGGGAGCCCCAGGTCTGCAGTGTAGACTACCCTCCGGGGAGGCCCGTGTGGCGAGGAGGAGAGGAGGCTCCAGCCAGCAGCCATCAGTGCACAGTCACGTGGGTGAAGGGACCCCTCCCCAGTCGGCCTCCCGCCCTGCTGAGAGACCCCGAGTCAGAGGCTGGACTGCTGACCCACCCAGGCGGCGAGACGAGGGTCGTCTGCAGAGCAGGGCTGTGGTTTGGGGTGATTTGTCACGCTGGGGGAGGTGCCTCACGAAGCCGTCTCTGTATCGATTTAGACCGTGACTGTTGCATCCTTGCTGTGGCCTTTCGCCTTCCTGCCAGCACGGCCTCATCAAAGTTTGGGTCGAGTCCCCAGCACCCACCTCACAGCGCTGTGACCGGCGAAGAGGACCCACAGCCGAGCTGAGCAGGGCGCTCTGATGCTGGCTCCGGCTCTGTGCCTTCCCCAGAGGTGGGTATTCCTTGGCTTTTGTTTTATTGTTTTTTTAAAAGCTTGGTTTT
The DNA here is from genome assembly GCF_040802235.1 of Manis javanica. Taxonomy (NCBI): domain Eukaryota; kingdom Metazoa; phylum Chordata; class Mammalia; order Pholidota; family Manidae; genus Manis; species Manis javanica. The sequence goes on from NC_133167.1 coordinate 1,159,925, forward strand.
CCATGTTCCTATTTATAATCCAAATGCTTGAACACAATTGTCAAATGCCACCAAGACTTCCAATGCTCAGACGCAGCGGGTGACCGACTGTCTTGATGTTCCTTCCTTGACGGCCTCCCCCCGGGACCCACGGTCGGTCCTCGGAGGCCTGGCTCCCTAGACCGGCCGCACACTTGTCACTGGGGGGACACCCTACACCCATCTGCGGAGCTTGGCGGAGGGGGACCTGAGAGCTGGGCAGGGGCCTGTGAGCCAGGCCTGAGGAGGGGGAGCCTCTCCCCAGGGACCCCACCAGCCCCGCCTCCCCTGCTCCTCCCTCCCCCTCCCCCTGCCCCTCTTTCCCTCCTTTTCTCACTGAGGCAGGCCTGAAAGTGGGCCCCATGGCCTGTCACCTCCTAGAACCCAGAGTGGGACAAATTCAACGTGGTGACTCTCCAGGAAGCTGCTGTCCTCAGGGCGCAGCCACTGTCTACACCCTTCAGTTGGTTTCAAAGCCATGACTAACAAGCCCTCTGGGCCGTGTGAACAGACACCTGGCAGGGTGGCCTGCCCCACTGCAGTGAGTCCCCTCAGCACCTAGGAGCACGGGCTTCCTGGGAGGGGCCGGCGATTCTCTCTGGGCAGCCCGCTGGACACAGCAGCTCCTTGAAGACCAGTGGCATGGCGATGCCCGGGGTGCGTCAGGAATGCCAGAGCCTAGGCCAGCCAGGACCTCTGAGCAAGACTCTGCAGAGGGGACGGGTGTGCACCCAGTCACAGCGCGTGATGGCACAGGAAGGAAGGTGGTCTGACTCTCCTTGCGGGGCCACCCCTGGCCCCCGCCTCCCTAACCTGGAAACCTGTTTTCTCCCCTGTAAGATGGGCTCTGACCACATGGGGAGCCCAGGGTTTCTGAGGATGGGCCACGGAGGGACCTGGCACAGAGGGACTGCTCGGAGAGCACTGGCTGTGACAGTGCCAGGCCCGGAGCAGGTGAAGCAGGTTCCGTGGGTGGAGGACACCGGGGACAGGGTCATCCGGGAGGGCGCCCCATGTGTCACTGCACACGGGGGGCACGGGACGCCCCCTGAGGCTTCCTGTGCTCTGGCCCGCAGGCCGCGGCAGTCTGACTTGGGCAGAGTGTAGACTGGGTTCTGCTCCGAGTCGACTCTGGAGCGCTGGGCTTTGTGTCCTCAGGGACACGTGGGCCTGCAGGACTGAGGCAGAGCCAGGTCCCGGGCAGCTCTGAGCCCACCTCTCTTCTCCACCACCCAAGTCAGCTTCAGCCGAGGGCAGGGTGACCAGCCCCGAAGCCCCGCTGCTCTGCACCCCGTGCCCCTGTGAGACCTGGCACTGGACGCCTGCAGGACCTGGTGGGCACCCTGCACCTGGAGTGGGGGAGTTGTCCCCCTTGGGCCACCCCCAACCAACGGGGGCAGAGGACAACAGATAAACACTTTTCCTTCTGGTCTGAAGATGCCCAGGGAGGGGCACGGGCTGCGCAGCAGAGCCACAGAGCGCTTCCCACGGAGAGAGCAGGCGCCCTCACAAAGACACCCATGAAGCCTGTGTTCCTGGGGTGTCACCCTGGAAGGAGGAGGGGGGGAGCGAGGGGCTCTCCTGAGTGGGCACTGGGGCTTCTCCCTTCGGGTCCCTTTCCTGCCCCCCCCACCCCCTGCCCAGGGCCAAACCTCTGGCCTTGGACGTGATCCCTGCACCACGGTGGTGCTGCGGCCCTGGGCTGCCTTCCCAGGGAGTAGTTCCGGAAAGGAGACCCTGGTTCTCAGACTCGGGCCCTAGTGCGAGTTGTCCAGCACTGGGTGTGAGGCGGGATCCAGGCACCGCCCACATCGCCCACATCCTGCCCCCTGTGACGAGCCCAGCTGGGCCAGGCGCCTCGCTGGCCGGGGAAGGTCAGGCCACAGCCTGCCTGCCTGTCCTGCAAAAGGACTGCAGCCCTTCAGCTTCGGGAGGGAGTATGGAAGAGGCCCTGCTGTGGACTCCACTTCCAGGGCCATGGCCCCATCCCACGCCAGCCTGTGCCCACAGCCTCGGCTCTTGGCTGGAGCCTGGGTGTGGGTGTGCCAGGCTGGGCCACCGGGCGCTGCGCTGCACAGTATGTTCAGATTCAGCAAATAAAGACGCAGGTCACTCAGTGAGATTGGGATTTCAGATCGTCCATGAACCTATTTTAGTTTTAGGGCACCCTGCTGTCCTGGGCTACAGGCCGGCCTCCACTGCCCTGCCGACTCCCTCCACCCAGGCCAGGTAGAAGCCTTCTCGTGGGTGGAACTGGAACCTGGTCAGAAATTCCCACGATCAGCTGGAGAAGGGAGTGATGTTCACGAAGAATCGCAGGGGCCTTAGACGGTTCAGCCTGCAGGCCTTGGGCCAGCTGTTCTCCGGGCGCGCGGGCCCTCCGGGCGCAGGTGCACGATTCCAGTGGGAAGGGCGCCCCCTGGAGCCCGCTCCCTGGCGGCGCCGTGGTTCCGCTTGGGATCCCCGACCAGGTCGAAGGGTGGGTCCGGTTCTTAGACTCTGGCTCCTGTCTTCAGCGGTGTCATGCTCACATCTAACCTGACGGCAGTTTCTAGTAGTTTCACCTTGAGGGAGTCTTTCCAAGACAAACGTACTTTCATCCACAAAACTCTGTTCACGTTCTTTGCATTTCATGATATGTAATTCAATCGTTTCCTTGAAGTGATGAGAACAGTGAGAATGTGTGGGTTTGGGAAAAAGATGGGTGGCTGTGAGAGGCCGTCCCCTCCTGCTGCGGGAGCCAGCAGGTTTGTGGGTTGGAGGACAGTACAGCCAGGGGCTGGCTTGGACACCCCAGGACAGCCGAGGGGGTAGCCTGCAGGGTGCTAGCCTGACCTGTGTTCCGTCCATCAGCACCCTCACCAAGCACACCCGCCCGGGGCCAGGACTCACTCCAGGCCTGGGACACTTGGGTACAAGGAGACACAGGCTCAGAAAGGAAGTGGCCAGAACATAGCCAGGCAAGAGGGCGGTGTCCCTGCTGGGACTGAGGACATGGGACCGATTGGCCACCGTGGCTCCAGAGGAGGCAAAGTTCCGGGGCTCAGGAGGGGGCAGCAAATGAGGGTGAAGCCGCCCGGGAAGGCAGGCTGGCCAGAGGAGACCCCAGCAAGCCAACAGCCAGGGCTGAGGTTCCCAGGCTGCCCCGGGAAGCAGAGCGCAGGGGAGCAGTGTGTGGGAGCCCGTATGGCTTTAGGACTTAACGGTGAGCAAGGGTTCGGCTGTTGTGGGGACAGCGAAAGGGCTGCGACCCAAGGGGCCCTGCCCAGGAGACGGGAGGTGGGCGGGGTGCTCCCTCTCCCGGCCCGGGCGTGTCTGCTGGTGACCGGTGACCTCAGCCAGAGGCTGCGCTTGGCGTACCCCGCACCGGGCAGCAGGGGGCGCCCCGAGACCGCCTAATGGGAGTATCTTTGCGGCTGGCTGGGAGACCTCCCCCTCCTCCCCTGGTCTAGGTGAGGCAGCTGCGCCGGGAAGGCTCCCAGGCCCGCCGCCCTGGCTGCCTCCCTCCCGCCCCTCTGCGCAGCCAGCACCGGAGGCACATGGGGTGTGTTGCCCTGTCTGTGCACAAGACCGCTTTGTGCTTCCACAGCTTCTCATCACGGACAGGAGGGGCCTTCAGGGGGCCTGCAGGGGCCTCCAGTGCGGCCACACGGAGGCGTCTGTGGGGCGGGGGCGGGTCAGGCTCCAGGGCGCTGACCCACCTCCCAGGCAGTGGCAGTCAACCAGGCCACAGAGCAGACCCCCCGGAGGCTGACAGACACTGGCCTGGGCCCGTCCCTGCAACTGGTCCTTCGCATCAGAGTCCCACCTTGGGGGGAGAGGGGGCCTGGGAATTCCGCCCACCTGAAGGCTCTGCAGGTGATCCTGCCATGCAGCCGGGGCTGAGCCCTCTGCTCTGGACAGTGGCTCTGAAAACCAGGCCCTGCCCCTGCTCACCAGCCCTGGTAGTGTGATAGAAGTGCAGAGTCCCAGGCCCACTCCTGAGCTCTTGAATCGTAACTCTGAGAGGTGTGGGCCCAGGGATCCGCATTCTAACATGTGCCCTGGGTGATTCTGACACTGTCCAGGCTGAGGACCTGCCCATGCCTTGTTACCCTAAATGTGCTCTGGGGGCCAGCAGCATGGCATCCCCCGGAACTTGTCAGGAATGCAGATTCCCAGGGTTGCTGGGGAAGGCGGTGAAGGGGTGGTCCCCAGGGGCAGTGGAGAGGGTCTCCAGGTGGGACCAGGAAAGGTCTGTGTGCAGGCCAGCGAGGGAGGGCGGCAGGATCAGAAAGAGAGAAAAGGCGTGGGGGTGGCAAGGGGCCGGTAAGGTGGCTACAGAAGGCCCGAGGGGCAGATCCGGGACTGGACATGAGGATGCTGAGTAAGGTGGTTGCCAGTTTTTTCCCCCTACATAAAAATAACAAATTAAGGACACACACACACACACACACACACACACACACACACACACACACACACACACACACAGACACAACACACACATATATATACACCCAGAAAGAAGAAAAAACATACACACCCATTGCTCCACCACCCAGCACCCTCACTGCTTATCACCTGTAGAGTTTTTCTAGGTACAGATTTTTTGTTGAATAAATAGTTACAAAGATACAGTACATGTAATTTTATTTCATTTTCCCTAACACGGGAATAACCAACTGTGCATCATCTTCAAACACGGACTTGTGCGTAATGGACGACTGTTCGGTGAAGCCTGGTGGTGGCGCCCAGCTGATCCTTGCTGTCCTGCACCCCCCGTCGTCCAGCCCCACACCTCCCCTGGTTACCAGAGGAACCTGTCCTCTGGCCCCACAGAATGGGCTGTTTGCAGGGGGGCACTGCAGCCCACGGCATGAAGTGCAAGATGGGGTCACGGAGCCAAGCCCCTTGGAGGCCTTGGGCAGCCAGGAGGCTGATGCTGTTGGCCACTTAGTGGACATTCACAGCCAGTACTGTGGGGCTGGCGGGTCGCACCCAAGGATGCTGGAGAATTTGGGAAAAGAAAACCATGAGCTCAGAGCTTAAAATCCCTGCCCAGGGGACAGATAGGGAGCAAGAAAGCTCCCAGGCTGTGCTGATGCGGGTGACAAGCAGGCCCATAGCCCCTGGGCAGGGCCCCTGTGAGTTGGCATCCCTGGCTGCAGCCCTACGTGGAGGAGCAACCTTGCTGTGCCTCCAGCTTGAGCAAAGCATGGGGGTGCCGAGTGCCTGCTTCCTCTGGGGCATCGGGACTCTTCCCAAGCAGAGGAGAGGGCCCCCCTCGACCGGCCCCAGTGCACTCTGGGTCTGCGTCTCTGATGGGCTGCCCCGGTGGACTGCACCCACACGTGGGAAAATGAGGCCAGTCCCATGTGACCCCAGGGGAGGGGTTCTGGAAGCTCATGCCCGGTCTCCCAATCTCTCCCCAAGACCTTTCCCTTTGCTGGGCTTTATGCCATTTCTGCTCCATCCCAGTGAGTCCTGGGAGCCCCCTGCAAGCCTGAGGTAGTCCTGGGACCCCTGGCACAACTGCCCGAGAAGGCCCAGTGATGTCCTGGCACCACATCCCATTTGTGTTGTCAGAGACCCAGCGCGTGTGTGGGGCAGGCCGGGTGGAGATGACACCATTAGGGGTCAGCCTGAGGCGCTGGCATGGGCCTACTTGGCAGAGTCTGGGTTTTCAGGGTGATACGGTGACCACACGGTGCCCGACCCTGACAGTGGGGCTGCCCCAGACATGCCCCTGGATTCGATGGGCAATGGGAACCCACGGGGCAGGGCTGAGAGGCATGATCAGAGTGGCCTTACCCATGGGACCTTGGTGTCCCTGTGGAGTCCGGGGGCTGGGGACACCCAGTCACTGAGTAAGCAGGAAGGCTTGGGGGTGCAGATGGGGAGTTGTCTGGATGCCCACACTCCCTGCTCAATGGTGTCCTGGTGGCAGGGGCCACAGATCCAGGGCCCATGGCTCCCTGAGGGTCCCGCCCTGCCTGCCTGCCCCAGGGCAGCTCTGCGGTCCCCCTGATCCCGTAAGGGGCTCTCAGCCCCAGTGCAACCTTAGAACGTCTTTCTTTCCTGGTGGAGACGAGTCCCAAAATTGAATTCAGTCCTGAAAGCTGTAGACATGGGCTGGGCAAACATGTTTTCCTCCCGGCTGGATCTTCGGATCGCATTCCTGAAGGCGGCTCCTGCGATCCTGCTGTCAGCAGGGCTCCAGAAGCCCTCGGTCCTCCGCTGGGGATAAGACACAGCCTGACAGCTCACGTGGGTGACGTCTGCATCTGCGCCCCTGGCCTTTTATAAAGAGGAGTCTGTGTGCTGGCAGCAGACACCCCCGGGCTGCACGGCTGGCGCTGAGTGGACAGGACTTGAGGGTAACTTCTGGGGAGGCAGACTGTGCCCTCGGGCAGGTGGGGGGGCACCGTTTTTAAAATTGTCAAAATTAAATGAGGCCTGAAGCCTGGGTTAGCCCCTGAATAATGATCTGAGGCCGCTGGGACTGAAATTGCTGTGAAAACACTAAGCCTGTCTTCCCTCGTCCCCGGCTGTTTCCCCAGGACTTGCCCCTGGCCAGGGGGTGCAAGGAAGCCAGGGCTGTAGGGAGGGGGCCTCACCCTCCGGGTTCCTCCTGCTGCAGGCACACTTGAGGCACCTGAGTCGTCGGGACGCACCCGGGAAGATGAGCCCCTGCTTGGCACCTGGGATGGCCCTTTGCCTCCTGTTGGGGACTCTGGCAGGTGAGGGCAGCTCTGTCCCTGCCCCTCCACTGCCTCCTGGCCACCTGGGAGCTGGGCTGAGGTGGGCCCCACCTTGGGGATCCCCGGGGTGACTGCTCCCTCTTCTCAGCAGGGGCCAAGCCTGTGCAGGAGGAGGGAGGTATCGTATTCTTTCTTCTTTTGGGGTGTGTCTGGTGAGTCTGGGAGAAGAAGAGGGAGCTGGTGGGAGCGGATGAGGCAGGAGACCTGGCAGCAGGCAGAGGGACTGGGGCCCCTTCCTAGGCCTGCCCGCTAGCCACCGGGGGACACACCAGGCAGGAGGGGCCCTCCGAGCCCTGGCTTGGCATTCCTGCCTCCAGACTGTATCACCTGGGGTGCTCCCTCCAGAGCCTACCTCAGTGCAGGAGAGCCCAGACTCCAGGGCTGGGGGCTGTGGCCTCTCTGAAATCCCACTGGGTTGCCTGCACCCTCCCCGCGGCGCTCCCTCCCTGCGCAGGGTCTCCAGGACCGGCCGGGGCCCCTGAGGCAGGCTGTCGTGTGTCTTTCAGACCCCTATGCCGAGCTGCCCGCCATGCCCTCCTGGCCTTTCTCCACCTCTGACTTCTGGAACTATGTGCAGTACTTCCAGACTCTGGGGGCCTACCCGCAGATGGAGGACATGGCCCGCACCTTCTTTGCTCACTTCCCCCTGGGGACCGCCCTGGGCTTCCATGTCCCCTACCAGGAGGAGTGAGCGATCCCCCCCGCCTGGTGCCTCCTGGGGAGCTGGGCCTGGCCTCACACTAAATAAACTCCTGACTTAAAATGCACAACAGACACTTGTTGTTTTCTTTCAAGACACAGCTGTGCTCGGGACCCATTTTTTTCCTTCCTTGACATTAAATTAGCCTGGCTCCTTTTGCCCACTAGTGCCCCCTTCTGAGCACACACGGTTTCTGCCCACAGAGCATCGGCCACGGCTCTGGCTCGGGACTCGCTGCTTCGCCTCTCACCTGGCATCTAAGCCTTGCAGGGCCCCAGGAGGGGTGCTGCAGGCCCCCTGGAGTGCAGGTGGGGACACTGAAGCAGACCACCACGAGGTAGTTGCCTGCCTTGGGGCGGGGATCCAGTACCCCATCCAAGCGGCCACACCCTGCAGTCCTGCTCTTCACCACTGGGCTGGGTGGCAGCGGGTCTGCAGCCACCACCCTTCATGCTCAGCACGCCCTTGAGGGCGGTTCACATCAGGGGGGCAGGAGCCCCGTCTGTGAGGGACGGCAAGGGGCCTGAGGGCACTCAGTCTGCAAGGGGAAGGCCCCCGATGCAGGAGCTGGACACCCTGCACGCCAGACCTCATCAGATGGTGAAGAAGTTGGTTGAATGGCTGCAACCAGCTTTTCCTTTAAAATAATAAAAGGTACTCTCTATTTAGACATAGATACTTGTATTTGAACTAGCACCTACCTATAATAAGAAATACATAGGGTTTTGTGGAATTAATGTTTTACACATTGTACTTGGGTGGAAATATGTGACGGGAGATGGATTTCATCCTGTGAGTGCCTGGAGGTTTGGCAGGCGGTCATTCAAGTGACAGAGGCAATTTCTGCTGAGGAGTGAGATTCACGCTGGTATGTCAGTCAGGAGGGATGGCGTTTAGGAGAGGTACCCTAGGGACAAAGGGGACTCTCAGGAGGGCCCAGACACCCCACCGGGCTGGGAGGTACCTGGAAAGGCAGCCGCACCTTGGGGGGTTGCTCTCCCCCCTCCAGCCAGGCTTCCCCTGCCTATCTGTCCTGTCGCCCCCAATCTGCACCCTCTCTCCAGTGTCCCACGTTGAACTCTGCAGGGGAAGTACTGGGTTAGTTCAGCCAGTCACTTTGGGAAAAGCCAATACATTCTTTGTCTCTTTCTTTGCCTCCCTTGAGGTAGTTTGAATTTGGTTTCTGTAAATAAACTGCCAAAAAAAAAAAAAAAAATCCTGATTCGTACAATGGCTGGGCTTGAGGATTGTCTTAAATTCCCACTGGGGACAATTGGGACTGGACCAAACATACCAGACAAAAGACAATACAGCAGGATTTCAGGGGGGTTAAACTGCACGTTGATTCATGTGCGCATGTGAGCATTTATGTACCACTGGGATTTTCACCTTCCTGGTTAGGGAAAGCCTTCAATTCAAGGACAAAGCTCAGCTGCCTCTCTGTGGGCTCCTCCTTCTCACATTCTTTCTAAAATTATAATAAAATACATATAACATAGAATTTACCATCATCTATGTTTAAGTGGCATTAGTGCATTCCCAGGGTGTGCAGCCATCACCATCCATCTCAGACTGTCTCATGGTCCCCGCCTGACACTTGGTGCCTGTTAACCACTGACTCCCCATTCCCTCCCCCAGCCCCAGTCCCCACGATTACTTTCGTCTGTATGAATCTGACTTTTGGAGCAACATTTGGGTGGAATCATAGAAGATTTGTCTTTTTGTGGCTGGTTTATTTCACTCAGCATGTCCTCAAGCTTCATCTGTGTTGGAGCAGGGTCAGAATTTCATTCCTTTTTAAGGCTGAATAGTATTTCACTGTGTGGACAGACAGCACTTTGCTCATCCACTCAAATGTGGAGGGGCATCTGAGCTGCTTCCCTATCTTAGCTACGGTGAACAGTGTTGCTCTGAACAGGTGTGTGTTTTCAGCCCTTTGGGGTGCAGACCCGGGGGATGGCTGGGCCACCCGGTGATTAGCTTCCGAGGCCCTCCACACTGTCCTCCAGCCGTGCACCCGTGCTGCCGCGCTCCATGTCCCCGCCCGTGCACCAGGTTTGCAGATTCCCCGCCTCCTCCTCGAGACCACGCCGCGCTAGCAGCGGCCCGGCGGGTGTGGGGTGGCGGCCCCTGGCGTTTGACGAGCGTTTCCCTAACAGCCGGGGATGGTGAGCATCTTTCCACGGGCTTAGTGGCCACTCGTGGGTCCGCTTCGGAGAAACGTCCCTGAGCCCTTCGCCCAGTTTTGACTCGGCACGTTTGTCTGGCTGCTGAGGTCTTCGGTTCTCTCTCCGGACATCGGCCCCGTGCCAGACACACACCACCCGGAGGTATTTTCTCCCGTCTGTGGGCTGACTCTTCTCTCTGTCCGTTCGCTTCCGTGTTGGGCGTTCTGGGGCACCTCCGTGCGCAGGCCCCGTGGGCCGGCCTGTCCGCCCCTGCGGACGCCCACGGGGTCCCCGCGCAGCCTCCCTAGCTGACCTGGCCGACCCGGCCGGCGCTGGAGAGGGGGGAAACCATAGAGTCGGCGGGCCTCCGGAGTCTAGACCTGCCGCGGCGGGGCGCGCACCGGAAGAAGCGGCGGCGGCCCGGAAGTGAGCCAGGACGCTTGGGGCGCCGCGGGAGGAGATGAAGCCGGCCGTGGACGAGATGTTTCCTGAGGGCGCGGGGCCCTACGTGGACCTGGACGAGGTGAGGCGGCGGCTGCGGGCCCGCGCCCCTGGCCTTCCACGCAGCGGAGGCGGGCCCGAGCAGCCGGGGCGGGGTGGCGGCGCTGTCCGCGGGCCTGGGGCTCCCCGGTCGGGCGTCGTGCCCCCTGCGGGAGCCGAGCGCGAGGCCGGAGCGGGGGCTGCGGGGGCGGGCGTGTGGCGCCTGTGCGCGTGGCGCGGGGCCCTGTTCCGCAGCCACAAGAGGCTGCGAGGCGCCCTTGCGTTTGTCTCGGCCCGTCCCGGGCGCGGGTGATCCCTGGCGTTGGTGTTCTCGGGAGCGGTGCCACCACCGCGCGGGCGTCGGGCCTCCTTTCCTCTCCCTCCAAGCCCAGCCGGGGAGGCCAGCGCGCCTGCCGCCGGAGATCGCGGCGTGGCGGGGCCTGAGCGCTGCGGTGCTGAGTGTGGCGGACGGTGGGAGAGGCCTTGGCAGAAGCGCCCTGGGGCCCTGGGGCCGCCCGCTGCCGCCCACAGCCGGTGTCTGCCACGTCCACGAGGGTGGAGGAAGGCCCGGCAGGGGCGGGGTCCCCGAAAGGGAGGGGCTGCCGTGGAGTTTAACACCGAGGGCCTTAGGGGGCCGAGGCGAGGGGGCGCAGCTGGAGAAGGTGGCAGGGGCGCCCAGGAGGCAGTCCAGCCGTGCCGCCCGCTCCGGAAGGCCCTCCGCCCCACCCCGGCGTCTCAGCCCGCAGGCGGTGTGGAATGGCTGGAGGGCTTCACGGCGGGGGGAGACAGGCTCTGGCTCGCTTCAGAGCGTGGTCGTTCTGGAGAGCTCGGGGACTGGGTTCGGGGGCAAACAGGAGAGCAGGAGACTTGAGGGTCTGAGTGAAGGCAGGACCTGGAGATGGAAATAGGACCAACGCAACAGGCTACGGAAACTGTGGGATCTGCGCGCCTCTCTATGGTAACGGGAGGAGGCAGGCAGGCTGGGGGCACAGGGAGGAGTCGGAGGCTCTGGGCCTTTCTCTGAGGTTGCTGAGAGCAGACATGGAAGGGAACACGGGAAATGCTCAGCTACTTGAGAGCAAACAGCCCGGGGAATATTGGGAGTCCGGGCCGCAGCAGGGACCTCTGGGCCTGTGTTCTGGGGTGGTGACCTCGGAGGACTCTGCCTGACCATCACCGGGTGACCGTAAAAGACTCAGAATCCAGAGCGCGTGAGGTCGCCCAGCTGGGCTTGTGGCATGGCTTTGCTGCCTCCAGCTTTGTGGCAGTGCGAGCTCCTGCGTTGGCAGCCCCACCAGAGCCCTCGGTCGGCAAGGGAAATGGTTGGATTCTCAGAAAAGCAGGGATCAGTGCGCCAGGCTGATACGCCCTCATCCGGGGCCTCCGCGGCAGCATCCCATCCAGCAGGGAGTTAGAGCTCTACCAGAGGTTTTCAGAGAAGTGCGGGGCAGTGGCAGGACTACTGAAAAGTCGGGGAGGGATCCAGGAATGTAAGACCCGGAGACTGCAGATAATCCCTCAAGTGCCCCTCCTCCACCCCCACCCCACCCACCTTCTCCCCTGGAACCAGAGTTTGGCTCTGACGTGGGTCCAGAAAGTCCCTCCCCTTCCTCTGCCACCGAGTGTGGGGGCCCCACGAGGCTCTCGGCTGTCTCTGAAAGTGCCACTGACACAACCTTGCCCTTTCCCTTCCCCAGGCCGGAGGCAGCACCGGGCTCCTGATGGACTTGGCAGCCAATGAAAAGGCAGTCCATGCAGACTTCTTTAATGGTAAGGATGCTGGCATTGGGGTGCCAGTTTTAATCTGGATGTTTCTTCTGCAAGTTATGCACTTGAGCAACTTTGTGACGAGTGATCTGGGTCACAGAACAGTAAAGCCCATTTCCTGTGCCATTCTTGGAAGGCAGTACAGTTTCTATAAAATGATAGCATTTCATACAACACTGCTGGCACTGGCAGTTAGCCCTGTTTTTCAGGAAAAAGAAGTAGCATGAAGCGCCCCCAGCCTTACACGCGGTAGTTGAGTCTGAGCTGCAGACACACTTCTGGGCGCCTGACACTGGCAGGGTCTGGTCCATTGCCACAGGGACAGGAGGCCTGGGCATAGGAGCCCCTTGGCTTCCTCGTCTCCATCTCCCCTGGGTGGCTGGTTGTCTTCCCTTTGCCCATTTGCCCGCTGGGTTCTTGGCCGCTTGGCTGCCTTTGTAGAGTAACAGCCACTGTCTAACTTTCCTGACCGTTTTCTCTGAAACCAGTACCCTTTTGAATTTTAAGAGCTTTAATGCTAGTTACCAGGAACATGGGTAGAGTTTTACCAAGTAAACTGTAAAAGTAATTTTACATGAAGCCTAGAGAACTAGAGAAATGCCATTCCGTTCTCAAGCCAGTTCAAGCGCCACCTCCCTCCGTTCTGACACACAGGGGTGGCAGGCAGCATGTGCCTGAGGGCAGCAGCCGGACTCCCTGGAAAACTGCACCTACTGGGTGGCTGGTTGTCTTCCCTTTCCCCATTTGCCCCCTGGGTTCTTGGCCGCTTGGCTGCCTTTGTAGAGTAACAGCCACTGTGTAACTTTCCTGACCCTTTTCTCTGAAACCAGCACCCTTTCGAATTTAAGAGCTTTAACGCTAGTTACCAAGAACATGGGTAGAGTTTTACCAAGTAAACAGTGTAAAAGTAATTTTACATGAAGCCTGCATACATGCTGGGGGTATGTGCTGTCTGCCATTTGACAGGGCCTTGCCCTACAGGGATGTCGATCTTTACTGAGGGTTCACATTGTAGGTAGAAACCCAGGGTGGTCTCAGGAGAGCTCTGCAGTTTTCTCCCCTTGGCTCCTTCCATCCGAGGGACTGTGCTGCAGAGACTCTCGGTACTGGTTAGAGGCTGCTGGGCTGCTACCTGGCCGCATTGGTTACTGTTGCACCTCAAGCCTCCAAAGCCTGAGTCCCTGTTACTGTATCTGTCGTCTTCTCAGCCTCTTGTTGCTCAGAAAGGAAGTCAAGCTGCTTCAGTAGGTGCAGATTTCTGGGGAGCCCGGCTGCTGCCCTCAGGCACATGCTGCCTGCCACCCATGTGTGTCAAAACGGAGGGAGGTGGCACTTGAACTGGCTTGAGAACGGAATGGCATTTCTCTAGTTCTCTAGGCAATACGTTGCTCCCCACAGAGGCATGTGTGCTGTTCAGAGCTGCCCGTGTGAGGACACCAGCTCACGTGCCGGGCTGTGTGAGCCCCTCACCAGCACGATCTGCTCACATGTGCTAATGCCCTCCGTCAAAGCCCCACTGTCCCTCTGCCAGCCCTGAGGGCTTGAGGCAATTGCCTGTGCTCTAGTGTTCAAGTGCTCGTGATTTCCAGAAGGAGCCCTGTAGTTCTATGAGGACGTGTCTGAGAGGCCCCAGCTGCCCTGTGGGGGGCACTTAGTCACACGGGCAGTTTAGGCCCTTTCTCCCTCTGAGTCAGCTGACCAGCAAGGGGCACCAGAGAGCTTTGCGCCTGGGTCATCCTGCCCCTGACTCCCTGATGGTTTCCGGGGTGCTCACTGCCCTGTCAGGGTGTGACAGTCCCATGTGAAAGCTGCCTGGGCTGTGGATGGGACTCCTAATGCGTTGTATCCCCTGCACAGAGGTGCTGCCGCCCTCTTTTCCCCAGATAGCAGGGTCTTTGCCACGAGCGAGGCTCACCCTCTTCACTCACTGTGTTTCACAATGGGACGGAGTGCTGGACAGGGCAGGCAGTGACGTTCTGTGGCAAAAGCTGCAATGAAGGGGGGCAGCCCAGTTCTCAGGAGCACATCAGAGGGCAGGTTTCTCGGGAGGTGTGAAGGCGTGAGGAGTTAGCTAGGGAAGGGGCTGGCAGACAGCACTCAGAGCTGCAGGACCGCAGGCTGGGCCACTGCGGTGGAGCCAGGACCCCACCTTGCCCGGGTCTGGAGACGTGGGGCAGCTGCCTCTTCCCGTGCCCACCCACACGCTCCCACTCACCACTCGCCCTGCACGGATGCAGGGCAGGTGCCTGTGGGTGCGGTTGTTCTTTTCACCTTGTGTAAGCAGTGCGTGCCCACTGTGGGGAATTCAGAAAACACACCTAGAAGTGAACAGATAGAGGACTCGGGCCTTGACTGCCCATCGCTGTTGGTGGTGTTTCACCCAGTGGGCGGGTGGCTCAGACCATGTCTCAAGTCTGACCCTGGGCTGGGCCCCTGTACAGGGAGCCATTACCATGGGGCACCGTCCTTCCCGGCACGCTCTCCCGCCTGCCCTCTGTGCTGTTGTCCCGGAGTGGTGGCCGCTCGTCCTGCGTCCCTCCAGGGCAGCAAAGCAGAGCCTCGGCCTTGGGGCGCCCACAGGTGCAGGTCCAGCACCAGCACGTCACGTGCTTGGTCATGGCTGTGAGCTCACCGCCCCTGGGGTCTGGAGCACACCGCATGTGCTTTCTTAACACTGTCACCCGAGTAGGAACAAAGTGAAAGGTGCGTCTCTTCCAGATTCCTCTGTCACCCTGGACTGTCTGAACCCCGTTGGCTGAACTGGAGTCTGTCCTGGGGAAAATCCTTTATTAGATTGTTTACTCTTTTCTCTCTTCTGTGAACGAGCATATAATTCAGTTATCTTCTCAGTCATTTTCCTCATTAATACGTGGTTCTGTTCATTACATAGATTTTGAAGACCTCTTTGATGACGATGACACCCAGTGAGTTGCTGTCCCGCGGCGCCTGTGTCCCGTAGCGGTGCAGAGCTCCCGGAAGGACAATTCAGATGGCTCTAAGGAACTGTGAAGTCAATTTAAACTAGGAGATGGTTAATCAGGAAAGGTGGTTTTGACGATTGGTATGAGGCCTATTAATCTGTGAATGTGACTGGCTTTTGTCCTTGCTTCAATTAAAAAAAGGGGATGTCACCTTTTCAGGGTAGCTAATTCTTGCCATTTTGAATGGACATTACGGTTGCTCTGAGTCTGTGCATGCGTGTGTGGGCACGCTGAGAGAGAGACCCGTTGGCCAGCATAGAGAAGCACGTAGGGCCCTTTTGTCAGTATTAAGTAGTCCGGAACCTTCCAGCCTGCTAGGTGGTATTTGTGTCAGGCCAGTGAGCTGAGGGCTCCTGCAGGCAGCCCCAGTAGCAGTCTTAGACCCTTGACTCTGGGTCACCCTTACCCTGTGGGCAGATGCCCACCTGTGTCTTCACAGAACCCTTGCGGCTTGTCAGTGTCATGAGGCCATGACAGAATGTCCACCACCTCCTCTTAATGACCTCCCTGGGCCCTCGCTGCCCCCCACACCCCCACCCCTGCCCGGAGCAGTATGTACCTCAGGCTGCAGCCTCTGCTGACCTCCTACCTGGGCCGATGCCTCTGGCTAGACTTTGGCTGTTGTCAGTCATGTTTTCGCTGATAGTGAAAAAACATAACGTTTTCTCACTTTTTGTGCCCGTTGCCTTGATCATAGAGACCTGTATGCCAATCTGTGCTACATTTAGAAAGCCCACTCTGGGAGGAAGTCAGGCCACATGCTCAGCGATGGCCACGGTGCAGAAATCAGGAAGGAAGCCTAGCTCTGGCTGGATGCCAGCCAGCTGCCCGGAGAAGAATGAGCTGTGGGTGAGGGAGACCTCAGGAGGCTTGGAGAGGACTGGAGGGAGAAAAGGCAGCATTCGGCATCAGGAATGTGCTGGGAGGCCTCGGAGGGTCAGGCAAGCCGACAGCGGGCCCTGGACTCGAGGACCCTGCATGTAGGCCACCTGTCGCCCTGCCCTTTGGCCTCTGTGCCCCTCGGCCTGTGTGCCCCATGCACGCACTCTTCAGAAGGCCCCTCTGTTAGCAGTCCCCTGCCCGGGCCTGTTTGCCATGGCCACACTTTGGGCTGGGGAAGAAGGTGACAGCACCCATTCAAACCCCCTGCGTGGGGGCGGAGCCTTTCTATGGCAGGGAAGGCACCCAGTGGGTGACCGCTCAACGGCTGTGATGGGTTAGTTGGAGAATATTTTCCACCAACATTAAGTGTTTTGGGATCCTTGTTAAGCTGCTGGTTTCCAGGAGTGAGAATACTGAGAAGGGCCCTTTCTAAGCTGTGGCAGCCACACGGCTAATACGGGTTTGGTTCTTGAGTATGGGTTTGGCGAGGTATGGAGAATAAATGGTTTCAGTGTTCCAGTCAAAGCCTTGGAAGGAACCACCTGCTTCCCTGCCCTGGCTTCTGGCCGGGGAGGCCTCCATCACATGCTCTGCCTCCACGCTGGTCTGGCCGTGCGAGCAGAAGATGCTTGCGGCCTGTGTCAGGGCTCAGGAACCTGAAGGAGACAGGCCTCCGAGCTCTCGGACGGACACTGAGCAGCTGGCTTGGGGCACTTCCAAAATAAGCCACATTCTTAAAAGAAAGCGTCACCAAGTTTAGAAATGCTGCTCCCGTGAGAAGCTGCTCTGTCCCCCGGGGCCAGATGCAGGCACTCGGGAGCGAGGCCTCGCCTCCCACCAGTGGGACCTGCGGAGTCTCGCCGAGTTCAGGCCCGAGTGCCTGCGCAGGGCTGTCTGTGGCCTCCCTGGACAGCACCCAGAGGAGAGGCAGGGCTCCTGCACGTCTTCTCCTGCATGTCAGCAGGGTCTGCTGGGCGGGCCTAGCCCGCTGTGACATCTGGGTGCCCGTGTTTTGTGTGAGTAACTGTTACCTCCAGCGAGTCACAAATAAAGTGTAAGTGTGGTTTAAATGGCTTTTGTCACTGTGTTATTCTTGAGGGCATGTGATTGCGTGGGAACGGTGAGGGCTCTAATCAGGTGTTTGTCCCTTAGACAGGGGCGGTGGCATGCAGCCCAGGACGGTCACTTGTAGGGTGACTGCCCTGGAGGCCCAGCTTGTCCCTTTGTCCCCATTAAGTGAAGTGTCACATCAGAATCATGGGCACGGGGTGCTGAGAAGACCATTGACAGAAGAACCAATGGCCCATGGCAGTAAATGAACACTTACAGGTTCCCCAAGTGACAAGAAGTTGGTAAAATGGCAGTTAAGACAACAAGACCTCCCTTTACTTGCCAGAGAGGCAGACAGTTTGAGAGGGAGGGCCACCCCTTGCTGGTGGGGTGGGGAGGACCCCCATTTGCTGCGGTGATGAAATAAGCTCATGTGCCCTGTACACAGTGGGTATTTGTTGGAGTAGTTTTTCCTAACAGTAAAAAAAACCATGGAGACAAGATGAATGTCCCCCAGCTGAGAAAGGGATGGTGCGTGCATGCTGAGGGGGTCTGGCAGCCCCTAGACAGAGTGGCTGCAGCTTTGACTGGAGAGGAGATTCCACAGGTCCTGTGGACGGGACGGTGAGGCACAGAGAGGCGGGTGCTGTTACCTGCCAGGTTTGCACCTGTTTGTCTATTAATACCTATGATTTTCCTTTGTTGTGTGTATATATAGATCTGTACTTTTGGGGAGTCTGTATGTGGTGTGTACGTGTACATAGCCTTGCATACCTCCTCCTACACACCACGTAAGCCCCTGGTTACGGTAACACGTGTGTGTATGTGATCATATGTATGTGTGTGTGAACGCTTCACAAAGGACAGCTCACAGCCCCGCAGGGCAGGACGGTTAAATGAGCCTGAGAAAACAGTGAAAGGTGTGAAGGCAGGTGGCAGGCCCTTCTCCAGAGGAATAGGAAGGGGAGCGTCAGGAGAGGGCGAGGGGTCCCTGCAGTGGGGCGGCGAGGGAGCTGGGGTCTGGGGGGTGCCCGGGCGGCTCTCTTCCTGTGTTCCGGGTCTGCCCCAAGCTGCTGCTCTACGACAGGGTCTTTGGCTCTCTTCGCAGCAGAAGCAGAGGAGGAAGGCCTGGCCTTCAAGGTCAAGGACCATCAAGTCCCACAACTTCAAGGGAGGGATCGATGTAACTGCTGAATCCCCTGAGTCTGGAGAGATTGCCGTTGTCAGGGCCTGGCCAAGGCCGTCAGGCAGGTTGGGAGTTGGCCTGACGGAGGTGCCCTGGGCTCAGACATGGGCCCTGTCTTCTGAGCTGGAATTTGCCCTCCTGGCAATATTTTCTGCTCAGCTGAGAATCTATGTTGTAGCAATACAGGGATGAATTTGTACGATTTGAATCACTTGTGGGCTGGTGGGTTGAGGTTTTCTGAAGGAAGGGACCTGTGTGGGGACCCAGGATGATTTCTCCCAGCTAGCAGTCCTTGGATGGTGCTGTTGATTTGGATTTGTTTTTCCTTTTTTCCTTTTGACTCAATTTTGATTTTATTTTGCTGAGGCTGAATTTATCCTGTCTCTTGGAAGGCTCACTCTGTCCCCACCTGTGCCAAGGGCAACTAAGTAAATGCTGAAAGAACCTGCTGGAACTTTTGCTAGAGACAGGAAGACCACCACGCCTGCCATGGAAATAATATTTGAAACTGTGAGCTGTATTTTCTCTCAGCATCTTGCGGATGATCATAGTAATCCCAAAAGATGCCATTCATCGAAAGCCGGCCTGGAACGTAGCGTGCATATTTGATAAGAGTCACCAGGGCCTCCCAGAGGAGCAGGAGCTCAGCTTGCAGGTGAAGGCTCGTCAAGCTGATGAACCGGCGCGTTCAAGCAGTGGAGGATTTCTCAGCGGCGAAAGCAAGTGAGCTACCGAGCCATGAAGACGCAGGGCGGAGAATTACATGCATGTGACTAAGTGAAAGAAAGCAGCCTGGAAAGGCTACCTACTGTAGGATCCCAACTATGTGACATTTGGGAAGAGGGAGAACTGTGGAGAGAGTAAAAAGATAAGTGGTTGTCAAAAGTTTGGGGGTGGGGAAGGATGAAAGGTGGAGCACAGATATGTCGGGCAGTGGGAATACTCTGTGTGACGCCTTGAGGGACGCATGTCATCGTACGCTTGTCCAAATCCATAGGAGGTCCAGCGCCAGGAGTGACCCTAGTGCAAACTGTGGACTCTGGACCAGTTGTGACAAATGTCCCGTCTGGTGGGCGAAGCTGACAGTGCAGGAGTCTGTGCAGGAAGGGCAGGGGGTCCAAGGAAAATCTCTGTACCTTCTGCTCAATTTTGCTGTGAACCAAAAACTGCTTTAAAATACAAAGTTTATTTTGAAGAGGGGCATGAAGAAACTTTAGAATCAGTTTGTCCATGTCCACAAAATAACTTGCTGGGATTTTGCTTGGAATGGCATTGATGCCACAGGCCTAGTTGGGAAGAACTGACATCGTGATATTGAGTCTTCTACCAGGAACATGGGACGCCGTCCATTTGTTTACTTGATTTTTGTCAAGAGTTTTTTAGTTTTTCCCATATAGATCTTGTATATATTGTGTTACTTTATACCTAAATATTTCATTTTGGAGGGGGTGTTAATGTAAAGGTGTTATTTTAAATTTCAAATTTCATTTGTTAATTGTTGGTATATAGAAAATCAATTTTTTTATGGTAATCTTGCATCCTGCAACTTTGCTATTGTTGCTTATTAATTCCAAGAGTTTCTTTGTTGATTTGTTTGGATTTTCTACATAGGTGATCATGTCATCTGTGAACAAAGACAGTTTCATTTCTTCCTTCCCAGCCAGGATACCTTTTGTTTCCTGTTGTCTCACTGAATTAACTGGGGCTTCCAGTAAGACGTTAGAAGGGCGGTGACAATGCTTGCCTCGCTCCCGCCCGATCTCCGTGGGAAAGCGTCATGTCTCACATGTTGAGTGTGAACTAGCGGCAGTTACCCTGCAAATACTCTCCATCAGGTGGAGGGAGTTCTCTCTCCTAGTTCACTGGTGATTTTATCACGAATCGATGCTGGATTTTGTCAGATGCTTTTTTACATCTGTTGATATGCTCATATGACTTTGTCTTTTGCCTGTTGATGTGACAGATTGTATTAATTGACTTTAGAATGTTTAACCAGCCTTGCATACCCGGGGCAAATCCAGCGTGCTCATGATGTATAATTCTTATACATTGTTGGATTCAGTATGCTAGTATTTTGCTGAGGATTCTTTTATCTTTGTTCATGAGAGGTATTGATCTGTAGTTTTCTTGTAATGGTTTAATCTGGTTTTGATATTAGAGTAATGCTGGCCTCATACATGATGTTTGGAAGTATTCTCTCTGCTTCTATTACCCATAAAGGACTGTAGAGAATTGTTACAATTAATTCCTCAAATGTTTGGTAGAATTCACCAGTGAACTTATCTGGCCTTGGTACTTTCTGCTTTGGAAGGTTATTATTGTTTTCAGTTTCTTTAAAAGACACAGGTGTATCCACATTATCAATTTCTTCTTGTGTGGGTTTTGGCAGACTGTACCTTTCAAGGAATTGGTCTGCTCCATCTAGGTCACTAAATTACTTGGCATAGAGTTGTCTTCATATTCTTTTAATGTCTCTGGAGCCTCCTGTATGTCTCCTTTGTTATTTCTGGTAAGTACCTCTCAGTTTTTCTCAGCCTGGCTAGCTTATCAATTTTATTGATCCTTTCAAAGTGCCAATTTTTGGTTTGCTTGATTTACTCTATTGTGTTCTGTTTTTAATTTCGTTAATTTCTGCTACAATTTTTCTTTCTTTCCTCCTGCTTACTTTGGATTTAATTTGCTCTTCTTTTTCTGTTTTTCCTAAGGTGGAACCATACATGACTGATTGTAGATTTTCCTTGTATTCTGATACATCCAATGCTGTAACTTTTCCTCTAAGCAGTGTTTTCACTGCACCCTACAAATTTAGTTCAAAATATACTTAAATTTCTCTTGAGATTTCTTCTTTGACCCTTATGTTATTTAGAGGTTTGTTGTTTAATATCCATGTATTTGGGGGATTTTCCAGCTCTTTCTGTTACTGATTTCTATTGTTTACTTCATTGTGAGTTGTAGGCAGAAATTATATGGTTTCTGTTATTTTAAATTTGTTAAGGTGTGTTTCATAGCCCTCGATGCGGTCTATCTTGGTGAATGTTCCAAGCAAGTTTGAGAGTTATGTATCTTCTACCGTTGTCAGATGAAGTGTTCTACAGATGCCCATCGTGCCAACTGACCGATAGTGTTGTTGAGTTTAACTGTGCCCTTACTGATTTTCTGCCAGTTGGGTACGTGCATTTCTAATAGAGGTGTGTTGAATTCAGTAATCATAATAATGGATTCGTCTGTGTCTCATGACAGTTCTACCAGTTTTTGCCGCATGCACGTTGATGCTCTGCTCTTTGTTGAATTCATATTAAAGATTGTTATGTCTTTCTAGAGAATTGACGCCCTTATGATTACGTAGTTCCTCTCTGTCCTTGGTAACTTCCTCGCATTGAAGTCAGCTCTGTTTGAAATTAATGCAGCTACTCTCACTTTTCTTTTGATTGATGTTAGCATGGATTATCTTTTTCCATCCATTTAATTTTAGTCCATATTTTAAATGGGTCTTTTGCAGCAAGATATAATTGGGTTTCACTTTAATCCACTCCAATGTCTATACTTCAATTGGTGCATTTAGACCACTGATGCTCAAACTGATTAGTGACAATATTTGGACTGACATCTACCAGATTGTTACTGTTTTCTATTGTTGCGCTTGTTCTTTGTGCCAATTTTTGTCTTCCACTCTTTTTTTAAGTATCAGGTTTATTTCTTTTTTAAAACTTTTTTTTTAGTAGTTTTCCTAAAATTTTCAGTACCCATTTACAACTAATGGAAGTCCACTTTTAAATAACACAATACTGCTTCATGGGTACTGAATACTGAGTACTCTAAGAACTCAATGATCCTAATTGCTCCTTCCCATCGTTTGTATTTTTGTTGCCATTCATTTCGCATATACATAAGCAAGTATATAGATATATGCAGATATATGTAATTGAATACATTGTTGCTATTAGTTCTTTTTTTAAAAATGTTATCTGTTAGGTCAGTTTAAGGAAAAGAAAAATAAAAGTTCTTATTTACCTTCACTGATTCCTTTTCTAGCGGTTTTCCTTTGTGTAGATCTGGGTTTCTGTCTCACATATTTTTTTTTCTCACTAAACTCCTTTTAACACTTATTGCATAAACAGGTCTACTGGCATGGAATTCCTTCAATTTTTGTTCATCTGAGAAAGTTTATTTCTCCTTCACTTTTGAAGGACAGTTTCACAGGGTACAGAATTCTAGGTTGGTAGGTTTTTTCTCTCAACACTAAATATTTCACTCCAGTTTCTTCTTGCTTGAATGTAATTCTCATCTGTTCTTTTATAGGTAAGGTGTTTTTTTCTTCCCCTTTGACTTTTTCCTCCTGTCCCTGTAGCTTCTTTCAGGGGTTTTCCCCCTGTATTTTTGATTCTGAGTATGATATGCCTAGGTAGTTTTAAAAATCACGCTTAGTGTTCTCCGATCTTCCCGGATCTGTGGTTGGTGACTGCTATGGACTGAATACTTGTAACTCCCCAAATTCATATGTTGAGCTCCTGGTTCCCAATATGATGATGTTTAGAGATTGGTATTCTGGGGGGTACTGAGGTCATGAGTGTGGAGCTCTCATGAAGGGATAGGCGCCCTTATAGGAGACCTGAAAGCTCCCCTCCGCGCTCAGTCTTCCGTGTGAGCACACCAGGAAGACGGCTGTCTGCACCAGGAGGAGTGCCCTCGCCAGGCACTGCATCTTCTACTTCCCCTCCTCCAGAACTGTGAAAAATTAATGTTTGTTGTTTAAACTATCTAGTGTATGGAATTTGTGTTACAGCAGCTGAAGTGACTAAGTGCCTGACATTAATGTGGGGGAAATTCTTAGTCATTATTATTTCAAATATTTCTTCTGCTCCTTTCTCTTTTCTTCTTCTGGTAGTTTATTATACATATATTATACCTTTTGTAGTTGTCTCACAGTTCTTGGATATTCTGGGGGATCTTTCTTCAGTTTTATTTTTCCTCTTTGCTTTTCAGTTTTGGGAGTTTCTGTCCTTACGTCTTCAGGCTCAGAGATTGTTTCCTGCCCTTGTCCAGTCTACTGAAAAGCCCACTGAAGACAGTCTTTATTTCTGTTAGTGTTTTTTATCTCTAGCATTTCTTTTGGTTCTTTCTGAGAATTTCTCTCGCTGCTTGCACTGCCCGTCTGGTTCTGGACGCTGTCTACTTTATCCATCAGAGCCCTTAGCATATTGATCAGTCGTTTGAGATTTCTGGTCTTTTAACTTCAGGATCGCTGCATATCGGAGTCTGGTTCTGATGTCTGCTCACTTTGTGTAAAATGCTTTTATATCTCAGTGTGCCTTGTGACTCTTCCCTGATCGCTGGACGTGCTGTACTGGGTAAAAGGATAAGCAGGCGGGGAGTGATGTGAGGTGCGAGGCAGGGGAGGTGTCTGGAGTCCTGTGATTGCGTCTGTCTTTAGTGAGCCTGTGGCCCCTGGACTGTGAACCTCACATGTGCCTCTCAGTCGTTCTGTTTTCACACACATCTGTTAGGTGGTGCAGTGTGGCTGGACCAGGCTGGAGGGGGTATTCCATCTCCCATGTAGAAACCTAGAGCCAACTGGAATGGGCGTCTCCCTTCCCCCAGGCCAGTTCTGTTCTTCATGATACTTCGTCCGATTAGACTGGTTGGATCGTTTCTCCTGAGGGCAGATCTTATGAAGGAGAAGAGAAGGTTCTGGCACATTTCAGAATGGTTACCTTCCCCTCTCCTTGCCTGAAGCACCACGGCATTTTTTTCCAGTATTCATGTGAGAACCTGGTAGAGTCTAGAAGGTAAAACTCCCCAAAGTGTGGGGGCCCCCTGAGGACTGGGTTCCCCAGAGCTTTTATGTCTCAGACTTGTCCACACTAAGCCTCCAGTGACTCAGCAGGTATGGTTCAGGCTTACCTACCTGGTGCTGGTTCCCACAGAAGTTTCAGCTCACAAGTTTCTGCTCCGGTAAGTGGTGATTCTCTGTATTCTTCTGTCTCTCCAACTTTGGGAGCCGCAGTTTGCCCTGTGACCTCGCCCCTCTGATGGATCTAAGAAGAGCCGTTGCTTTTTCAGGTGGTCCAGGTTTTTACTTGTTAGGATGGAGTGGTGACTTAATGAACCGCTCACTGCTGGACCAGAAACCCAGAAGTCTTCATAACCATTTTTATTTCCTCCTTTTCACTTCCCTGGTCCTCTTTAGGCAACCACTGACTTGTTTTCTATATAGATCATTTTATATTTGCTAGAGTTTTATATAAATTGAATCATACAGTACACTTGACCCTTGAACAATGCACGGTTAGGGGCTCTGACCCCCTGTGCAGTTGAAAATCCATATACAACTTTTGGTTTCCCCAGAACCTAACTACTAATAGCCTGCTATTGACTGGAAGCCTTACCAATATCACAATCAGTCAATGAACACACATTTTGTATATGTATTATACAAATACACATATTGTATTCTTGCAATGAAGTAAGCTAGAAAAAAGAAAATGTTTTTCCAAATTGTCACAAGTCTCCAAAAATTTTCCATTGTATTTATTGAAAAAAATATGCATGTAAATGAACCTGCACAATTCAAACCTGTGTTGTTCATGGGTTAACTTTACATACTCATTTTCTGCCTGGCTTTTTGAGTTCAGCATGCTGATTCTGAGACCCATCCCTGTTGTGTGTATCAGCAGCTCATTAATTTTTATTACTGGTTGAGTACATTGAATGTTTATACTGTAAACTGTTTATGCATCTGTTCTGTTGATGTGCTTGGGCTGTTTTCCCATTCTTGCAGTATTACAAATGTGGATGCTCTGAACATTCATGTACAAGTCTTTGTATGGACATGTGCTATCATTTCTATTGGGTGAATATCTAGGAGTGGATTGGCTAGGTCATACGGTAGGTATATGTTTAACTTAAAAATTTTTTTTTTACTGAGGTATGATTGATATACATTCTTATGAAGGTTTCACATGAAAAAACAATGCGGTTACTACATTTACCCATATTATCAAGTCCCTACCCACACCCCAATGCAGTCACTGTCCATCAGTGCAGCAAGTTGCCAGAGATCCACTGTGTCCCTTCTCTGTGATACACTGTTCTCCCCGTGATCCCCCACACCGTGTGTACTAAACATAATACCCCTCAGTCCCTCCCTCCCCACCCGCCCTCCCCCACTCCTCCCCTTTGGTAACCACTAGTCCCCTTCTTGGAGTCTCTGGGTCTGCTGCCATTTTGTTCCTTCAGTTTTGCTTCATTGTCATACTCCACAAATGAGGGAAATCATTTGGTATTTGTCTTTCTCCACCTGGCTTATTTCACTGAGCATAATGTCCTCCAGCTCCATCCATGTTGTTGCAAATGGTAGGATTTGTTTCTTTCTTACGGCTGAGTAATACTCCATTGTACATATATACTACATCTTCTTCATCCATTCATCTACTGATGGACACTTAGGTTGCTTCCATATCTTGGTTATTGTAAAAAGTGCTGCAATAAACATAGGGGTGCATCTGTCTTTTTGAATCTGAGAAGTTGTATTCTTTGGATATATTCCAAGGAGTGGGATTCTAGGGTCAAATGGTATTTCTATTTTTAGTTTTTTGAGGAATCTCCATATTGCTTTCCACAATGGTTGAACTAGCTCACATTCCCACCAGCAGTGTAGGAGGGTTCCCCTTTCTCCACATCCTCGCCAGCATTTGTTGTTGTTAGTCTTTTCGATGCCGGCCATCCTTACTGGTGTGAGGTGATATCTCATTGGGGGTTTAACGTGCATTTCCCTGATGATTAGTGATGTGGAGCATCTTCTCATGTGCCTGTTGGCACATGCATCTGAATTTCTTCTTTGGAAAACTGTCTCTTCATGTCCTCTGCCCATTTGTTAATTGGGTTATCTTCTTTTTGGGTGCTGAGGTGTGTAAGTTCTTTATATATTTTGGATGTTAACCCCTTGTCGGATATGTCATGTACAAATATATTCTCATGTTTAACTTTAATGAACTGCCAAACTGTTTCCTTAGAAATCGTATGATTTTACCTTCTCACCAGCAATATAGGAGACTTTTTGTTGCTCTTTGTAATCAGACTTTAAAGTTTTAGCCATTCTAGTGAGCATACAGTGGTATCTCATGGATTTAATTTGTATTTCCTAATTATTAATTATGTTGAACATATTGTCAGTGTGCTTATTCCCCAACTATATGCCTTCTTTGATGACATAAATATTAAAATCCTTTGCCCATTTATTTGTCTGTCTTATTTAAAAGTTTATGTATTTATAAACTATATATATAAGTATACATACATATAAGCTTTTAAATAAGGACTGGTATCAAATGTAGTCAAATATATATACATATATATGTCAAAAATGTAATTGTCAAGTATTTTCTTCCAGTCTGTGACTTACGTGGTATGTAGGCGACCTCTGATATTTACGCTATTGTTTAATCCCCTTCCCTTGAGGGCAGGCTTGACTTGGTTACCTCCTTCCAGTGCGTGGTGTGTGCAAAGACTGGGTTCTCATTTGGTCTCTCTCTCATCGTTTTCTCTGGGGTCAGACAGCTTTCGTATTCTGACAACACTTGGGCACCACGGAGAGGGAGCCACTGGGCAAGGAGGGGAGTCGTCCAGTGAGGAGCTGGCATCTGTCAGCCGTCACAGGGCAGGCCCAGCAGTGCAGGTGCAGTCAGCACCTCGACTGGGTCCGTGAGTGACCCTGGGAAAGGATCACCCAGTAAGCTGCCCCCAGATCGCAGACCTGCAGCGACTTTGTGAGACAATATGTGTTTTTGTTTTGAACTGCTAAAATTCAGGATATACAGAAGCATCACTAGATAACTGTGAGGGGGACAATAATAAATCATCACTGGACAGGCCTCTGAGCCCCCAGAGTCATACCAGCAGAGATCAAGGTGAGAGAGCTGTTCAGCTAAAGCACTCTGTGCCTTTCCTGTGGGAGGCAGATGGCTTGAAGAACAGGGCTGAGAGCTCGGAGGGCAGAGCCACGGGGTATGATCCCAGGCCATCGGTCGTCATCGAGGAACTTGGAGCAGTCCCAGCTGATTTCAAAACTGTGCTGGTCCAGTGACACCTTGTGCGTCCCGTTTCCCCCATTTTTGAACAGGAATGTCTACAGAAGTTTCCCCCATTTTTGAACAGGAATGTCTATAGAAGTTACCCTGTGTCTGTCCCATCATTATATGTTGGGTGTGTGGAAATTCAAATAACCTCTAATTTCACAAATCTACAGATTGAAAAAACCTGAACTCATGGGCTGTAATTAAGGACCTGTGTCTGAGGAGCCTCACCCATACTTGGTCTAATGTCAGTGAGGACGTTCTAGACTTGGAGCTGATGCAGCAATGAGATGAGATTTGGGGGAACCCTTGGATGAATGAGTGCATTTTTCAGTGGGGGATAAATTAATCAAATGAATACAGAATAGAATACAGAATACAGCAAGAATTATGGGGTGTTACTTCTAAGATTAGATTATAAAACAACTCTGGCTTCCATCTTGGGGTTTTCTCTCCTTGCCACCCCCCACCCCAACTCCCCACCTTGTTGCTCATTCTGGGGAAAGTCCACTGCAGTGTCAGTGGTCAGTCCTGTCAAAAGAGTTGCACTGGTGAGCTTGGAAGGTCTTCTGTGGTCTGTCCATGGACACGTAAGTGATCTTGGAAGTGGATTCTCCCCACGCTGAGCCTCAGAGCACCACAGCCCAGACCGACCCTTTGCTGCCTCAAGAGAGAGCTCGAGTCAGAACAGACTTGCTATGCTGTGTCCACATTCTTGACCCACAGAAACTGTGAGATGATGAATGGTTACAATTTTTAGCGTCTGAAGTTTTAGGATAGTTTATTAGCTGGTAATAGATAACTGATAGAGCTATTTGTGTTCCTATGTAAATTTCAGAATTAGCTCATCAATAGCTACCATAAAAGCTTGTTGCAAGTTTGACTGGGTTTGCACTGAAACTATAGATGTAATTTGGTTGAATGGATATCTTAACAGTATAGAGTATTCCAATTCATGAACACCATTTCTCTCACCATTTATGTAGGCTATCTTTAATTTTTAAAAATTTTGTAGTTTTACACAAACTTATCTTGTGCTTCTTTTGTTAGATTTATGTTGAAGCATTTCATTTCTTGGTACTATTGTGAGTGGCACTTTTAAAATTTCAAATCCAATTATTTATTGCTAATATATGGAAATATTATTGATTTTATGTGGTGACTTTGTATTCTGAGACTTTGCTAAACTTATGTATTGTTCTAAGAGATAGTTTGTAGATTCTTTAAAGTTCTCCATGTAA
The DNA here is from genome assembly GCF_040802235.1 of Manis javanica. NCBI lineage: Eukaryota > Metazoa > Chordata > Mammalia > Pholidota > Manidae > Manis > Manis javanica. The sequence goes on from NC_133167.1 coordinate 1,188,212, forward strand.
ACAATCGTGAAGTCTTAATTTGCATTATCTCCTAAAGTTAAGCGTATGTAACAGTGACCCAGCAATTTTAGTTTACTGCCTTTTGCTCATGGCCATCAAAAGACATGCACAAGATTCCTCATAGCAGTTATCTGAGTTGTTCCATTTTTGGATCTCTCATGACGTTCACTTCTATGTCCACATTCCTGGCTCACAACTGTGAGATAACATGTTTGGTTTTTTAGACTCTATATTTTGGGGGTAGTTTATTAACTAGAAATAGATAACTAATAGAGCTCTTTGCCTTTCTCTATAAATGATAGAATTGGCTCATCAATATCTACCAAAAAAAAAATCATCGAGCCACTTCCTTAGTGTTTGTGTGTTGTGTATGGGGATGGATGAGATTGTAGGGGCTCAAATGGAGATAGTGACCTCAGAGAGCACTGGGTGGGGGGGCAAGTAGACTGCAGAGAGATGAGGGGCAAGGACGCCCCGTAGGGGCACTGCCATTTAAATGGCATGAAGGAGAGGGTCCAACAGAAGTGTCTGGGTAGGAATGATCAACGGTGTTTGGAATGAATGTGGATTGCTGAGCATCCCAGATACTAAAGGAGGAGGAGTGTGGATATCCGCATCTGCTCAGAGGTCATCGCTGATAATCAGGACTAAAAAGTGGCAGTTGACTTGGTGGCACTAGTGTGAGCAGTTAGATGCAGTGATGGGTGTAGAGTCTGATTTTAACAACTTGCATGAGGAGTGAGGGAGAGATTTAAGAAGACTATGGAGATGTCTGAGCTAAAGGGAAAGATGAGTGATATTTGGATATGTTTGAAGCCCTGAGGAGAATGAATCAGGAAAGAGAAAGGTCAAAATTAAATGAGAGAGAGGATGCTTGTTGGCAGAGAATCCTGAAGGAGCCTGGAGGAATAAATGTCGTAGAACTGTAAGCCTAGTATAGTATTCAGCCTTGAGCAGCATGAGGACAATTCATCCTGTGAAGCTAGAAGGAAGTAGGCAAAGATAGGGGTGCCATGGAGACAAGGCAAAATGTTGATGCCTGATAGCCCATGTTTTCTGTGAAGCTCGTGATGAGCTCATCTGCTGAGATGATGCAGTTCGGATGATTTAGTTCAGTTCAACATATATTCAGCATCCACTGGGTGCCGTAAGCAGGGGCAGATGTGCTCACTGTGCTTGAAGCACAGTCACACACGTACACAGAGCTGCCATCATTGTAACATGAAAATGCATTGGTAAACATTTCTGCAGGGAAGGAAGGGCCTGCGAGAAGAGTGCATAGATCTGCCTCGGGGTTGGCACTGGGCCTGTGCTGGAGGAGAGCACAGGGGAATGTGGTGGAGGCGTAGCCAGCAAGCTATGAAGGAGGGTCACTCTGGGCACAGCACAGACTTGTTACCAGAGGAGCGCTGCCTTTCTGTGACAAGGGAGGGACCAGGGTTGCCCAGACAGTGCTGACAAGGCCGACTTCTCTCTGCTTATCTTACAAACCTTACCATAGGAGGCGCTCAGATGGCGACCTGAGTAGGGTGGCAGAAATCTCCTCCCAAAATCATATATATTTTTGAAAATACAGCAAATATAGCTATTCCTAAAAGACACACAGTACAACAGCCAGGCTAGCTACATCTACACATCTGCGAGAACTCAGCATCTCATGAAAAGGGTAAGATACAAAGCCGTGACCCGGTGGGACCCGAGCACTCCCCCCACCCCAGCTCACCAGCCAGAGGAAAAGAATCAGAGTTGGGAGGGAGTGGACGCACAGGACTGCTGAATAACCAGCCCTAGTAATCCACACCAGGAGCACAGACACACATCGCATGGTGCACTGGATATTAGAGAAACGGAAAAGTAAAATCTGAGATGGAGACTGTGAGTGGATCCCCATAGCAGCTCCCCTGGGAAAAAAGAAAAGCAGGTGCTTTAAAAGTCTTAAAGGGACAAGGGTTTAACAGATGGACAAAATTGTCCTGGCACACAGCCCAGCAGGCTGGGAATCTTAAGGAACTTCAGGTGCCCTAACCAACGCAGCTCCAAAGCCCCTCATGGTGATAAGCGGCCTGCTGTTCTTTCCCCATGGCCAGCGCTGCAAGCAAATTGGCTGACCTGCCACTGCTGCAGAAAGGTGGGGAGCAGCCCTGCCCACAGCAATCACACAGTCTTGGCCCAGTGCGCACCTAACTGGGCCAGACCCAGAGGCTGCCGCCAGCACACAGCTACCCAGCACAGACAGAAGAAGCCAGTGCAAAGTCCAGAAGGCACAAAGGGGTGCCATTCTTGCAGGAGAACACACCCAGCAAGCCTGAGACACCTGGCAGTGTCCTAGACCATCCCGAGGACCACCCCGCCCACAGCAGCTCAGGGAATTAACCCAGAGACTGCTCCCTGTGTGAGGGTAACTGGCACAGGCAGTGGAGAAGGGCAAGGCAACCAGCAAGCAGGAAGGGACTTTGTTCTCCCAGCTGACACACGTGCCACCTGCCAGTGATCACTTCTATTGTCATGAAAAGGCAGAAGAACCTGGTCCAGTCCAGAATCACTCAGACAACCCCCAAGAGAGGGCCTGGGGAGATAGCTATAACCAGTCTTCCTGAAAAAGAATTCAAAATAGAAGTCATAACCATGCTGATGGAGCTGAAGAGAAATATGTAAAAGCTAAGGGATAAAGTCCAGAGTGAGATAACAGAAATGAAACAATCAATAGAAGGACTTAAGAGCAGACTGGATGAGGTGCAAGAGACTGTTAATGGACTAGAAATCGGAAAATAGGAACACAGAGAAGCTGATGCAGAGAGAGGTAAAATGATCTCTAGGAATGAAAGAATATTAAGAGAACTGTGTGACCAATCCAAATGGAACAATATTTGCATAATAGGGGTACGAGAAGAAGAAGAGAGAGAAAAAGGGATAGAAAGTGTCTTTGAAGAAATAATTGCTGAAAACTTCCCCAAGCTGGGGCAGGAAATAGTCTTTCAGACCACGGAAGCCCACAGATCTCCCAACAAAAGGGACCCAAGGAGGACAACACCAAGACATAATAATTAAAATGGCAAAGATCAAAGACAAGGACAGGGTATTAAAGGCAGCGAGAGAGAGAAAAAAGGTCACTACAAAGGAAAGCCTATCAGGCTATCATCAGACTTCTCAGCAGAAACCTTACAGGCCAGAAGGGAATGGCATGATATACTTAATGCAATGAAACAGAAGGACCTTGAACCAAGGATACTGTATCCAGCAAGATTATCATTTAATATTTGAAGGAGGGATTAAACAATTTTCAGATAAGCAAAAGTTGAGGGAATTTGCCTGCCACAAACCACCTCTACAAAGGATTTTAAAGGGACTGCTCTAGATGTAATTACTCCTAAGGCTAAACAGATGTCACCAGAGAAAATAAAATCACAGCACAGAAAGCAGAACAACCAAATACTAACTAAAGGCAAAAAATAAAATCAGCTATACACAAAAGCAGTCAAGGGAAACACAAAAGAGAACAGAATAAAACACCTAACATGAAAAGAGTAGAGGGGGAAGAAAAAGAAGGGAGAGAAATAAAGAATCACCAGATTGTGTTTATAATAGTGTAATAAGTGAGTTAAAGTTAGACTTTTAGATAGTAAAGAAGCTACCATTGAACCTTTGGTAACCATGAATCCAAAGCCTACAATGGCAATAAGTACATATCGATAATCACCCTAAATGTAAATGGACTGAATGCACCAATCAAAAGACACAGAGTAATAGAATGGATAAAAAAGCTAGACCCGTCTATATGCTGCTTACAAGAGACTCACCTCAAACCCAAAGACATGCACAGACTAAAAGTCAAGGGATGGAAAAAGATATTTCACGCAAACAATAGGGAGAAAAAAGCAGGTGTTGCAGTCCTTGTATCAGACAAAATAGACTTCAAAACAAAGAAAGTAACAAGAGATAAAGAAGGACATTACATAATGATAAAGGGGTCAGTCCAACAAGAGGATATAACCATTATAAATATCTATGCACCCAACACAGGAGCACCTACATATGTGAAACAAATACTAACAGAATTAAAGGGGGAAATAGAAGGCAGTGCATTCATTTTAGGAGACTTCAACACACCACTCACCCCAAAGGACAGATCCACCAGACAGAAAATAAGTAAGGACACGGAGACACTGAACAACACACTAGAGCAGATGGAATTAACATCTACAGAACTCTACACCCAAAAGCAACAGGATACACATTCTTCTCAAGTGCACATGGAACATTTTCCAGAATCGACCACATACTAGGCCACAAAAAGAGCCTCAGTAAATTCAGAAAGATTGAAAATCTACCAAACAACTTCTCAGATCACAAAGGTATAAAATTAGAAATAAATTGTATAAAGAAAACAAAAAGGTGCACAAACACATGGAGGCTTAAGAACATGCTCCAAAATAATCAATGGATCAATGAACAAATTAAAACAGAGGTCAAGCAATATATGGAGACAAATAACAACAACAGCACAAAGCCCCAACTGCTGTGGGAAGCAGCGAAGGCAGTTCTAAGAGGAAAGTGTATAGCAATCCAGGCCTGTTTAAAGAAGGAAGAACAATCCCAAATGAATAGTTTAAAGTCATGATTATTGAAACTGGAAAAAGAAGAACAAATGAGGCCCAAAGTCGGCAGAAGGGGGACATAATAAAGATCAGAGAATAAATAAATAAAATTGAGAAGAATAAAATAATAGAAAAAAATCAATGAAACTAAGAGCTTGTTTTTTGAAAAAATAAACAAAACAGATAAGCCTCTAGTCAGACTTACTAAGAGAAAAAGAGAATCTGCGCACATCAACAGAATCAGAAATGAGAAAGGAAAAATCACGATGGTCCCCACAGAAATACAAAGAATTATTAGAGTATACTATGAAAATCTATATGCTAACAAACTGGATAACATAGAAGAAATGGACAACTTTCTAGAAAAATACAACCTTCCAAGACTGACCAAGGAAGAAATAGAAAATCTAAGCAGACCAATTACCAGCAATGAAATTGAAGTGGTAATCAAAAAGCTACCCAAGAACAAAAACCCCAGGCCAGATGGATTCACCACTGAATTTTATCAGACATTTAGAGAAGATATAATACCCATTCTCCTTAAAGTTTTCCAAAAAATAGAAGAGGAGGGAATACTTCCAAACTCATTCTATGAAGCCAGCATCACTCTAATACCAAAACCAGGCAAAGACCCCACAAGAAAAGAAAATTACAGACCAATATCCCTGATGATATAGATGCAAAAATACTCAACAAAATATTAGCAAACTAAATTCAAAAACACATCAAGAGGATCATACACCATGACCAAGTGGGATTCATCCCAGGGATGCAAGGATGGTACAACATTTGAAAATCCATCAACATCATCCACCACATAAACAAAAAGAGGGACCAAAACCACATGATCATCTCCATAGGTACTGAAAAAGCATTTGACAAAATTCAACATCCATTCATGATAAAACTCTCAACAAAATGGGTATAGAGGGCAAGTAACTCAACATAATAAAGACCATATATGACAAACACACAGCCAACATCATAGTTAACAGCGAGAAGCTGAAAGCTTTTCAGGTAAGATTGGGAACAAGACAGGGCTGCCCACTCTCCCCACTGTTATTCAACAGAGTCCTGGAGGTCCTAGCCATGGCAATCAGACAAAACAAAGAAATACAAGGAATCCAGATTGGTAAGGAAGAAATCAAACTGACAGTATTTGCAGATGACATGATATTGTACATAAAAAACCCTGAAGACTCCACTCCAAAACTACTAGAGCTAATATCTTAATTCAGCAAAGTTGCAGGATACATAATTAATACACAGAAATCTGTTGCTTTCCTATATGCTAATGATGAACTAGGAGAAAGAGTGATCAGGGAAACAGTTGCATCAAAAAGGATAAAATACCTAGGAATAAACCTAAGCAAGGAAGTGAAAGACCTAAACCCTGAAAACTACAAGACACTCTTAAGAGAAATTAAAGAGGTCACTAACTAATGGAAATTCATCCCATGCTCTTGGGTAGGAAGAATATTATCAAAATGGCCATCCTGCCTAAAGCAATCTACAGATTCAATGCAATGCCTATCAAAAGCAACAGCATTCTTCAATGAACTGGAACAAATAGTTCTAAAATTCATATGGAACCACAAATGACCCCGAATAGCCAAAGCAATCCTGAGAAGGAAGAAAAAATCAGGGGGGGGATCATGCTTCCCAACTTCGAGCTCTACTACAAAGCTGTAGTAATCAAGACAATTTGGTTCTGGCACAAGAACAGAGCCACAGACCAGTGGAACAGAATAGAGACCCCAGAAATTAACCCAAACATATATGGTCAATTAATATATGATAAAGGAGCCATGGACATACAATGGGGAAATGACAGCCTCTTCAACAGCTGGTGTTGGCAAAACTGGACAACTACGTGTAAGAGAATGAAACTGGATCACTGTCTAACCCCAAACACAAAAGTAAATTTGAAATGGATCAATGACCTGAATGTAAGTCATAAAACCATAAAACTCTTAGAAAAAAACATAGGCAAAAATCTCTTGGACATAAACATGAGCAACTTCTTCATGAACATATCTCCCCGGGGAAGGGAAACAAAAGCAAAAATGAACAAGTGGGACTATACCAAGCTGAAAAGCTTCTGTACAGCAAAGGACACCATCAGTATGGGAGAATATATTCATAAATGACAGATCCGATAAGGGGTTGACATCCAAAATACATGAAGAGCTCACGCACCTCAACAAACAAAAAGCAAATAATCCAATTAATAAATGGGCAGAGGATCTGAACAGACAGTTCTCCAAAGAAGAAATTCAGATGGTCAATAGGCACATGAAAAGATTTTCCACATTGTTAATCATTAGAGAACTGCACATTAAAACTCCACAACCTCACACCAGTTAGGATGACCAACATTCAAAAGACAAACAACAAATATTGGCGAGGTTGTGGAGAAAGGGGAACCCTCTTTCACTGCTGGTGGGAATGTAAATTAGTTCAGCCATTCTGGAAAGCAGTATGGAGGTTCCTTAAAAAACTCAAAATAGAAATACCATTTGACCCAGGAATTCCACTCCTAAGAATTTACCCTAAGAATGCAGGAGCCCAGTTTGAAAAAGACATATGCACCCCTATGTTTATTGCAGCACTACTTAAAATAGCCAAGATATGGAGGCAACCTAAGTGTCCATCAGTAGATGAATGGATAAAGAAGATGTGGTACATATACACAATGGAATATTATTCAGCCATAAGAAGAAAACAAATCCTACCATTTGCAACAATATGGATGGAGCTAGAGGGTATTTTGCTCAGTGAAATAAGCCAGGCAGAGAAAGACAAGTATCAAATGATTTCACTCATTGTGGAGTAGAAGAACAAAGAAAAAAACTGAAGGAACAAAACAGCAGCAGACTCACGAACCCAAGAATGGACTAAAAGTTACCAAAGGTAAAGGGACTGGAGAGGATGGGTGGGAAGGGAGGGATAAGGGGGGACAAAGGGGCCGTATGATTAGCACACATAATGTAGGGGGGGACATGGGGAAGGCAGTACACCACAGAGAAGACAAGTAGTGATTCTACAGCGTCTTACTATACTGATGGACAGTGACTGTAATGGGGTGTGTGTGGGGGACTTGATAATGGGGGGAGTCTAGTAACCATAATGTTGCTCTTGTAATTGTACATTAATGATACAAAAAAACCCCAAAAACCTTACCATTAAAGGTCAGCCTGCTCTGAGCCTAAGGCATAGGCGAAGCTAGAAGCCCTTCCCAGGGACTCTGACAGACTCCATGGTCAGAGGCTGGGGCATTGGTGATTTGCAGAGGCCACATGGTGGGCAGTGGGAATACAGAACAGACCAAGTGGATGTCAAGGGGCAGAAATGTCAGGGCCTCTGGCTAGGGTCTATGCATCATCCAAGTTGTGTGCTCTTGATTTTCATGTTGGTTTGGTTATCTTATAGCTGTTTCTACATAGAAATTTTAAAATAATTTGTCCAGTAGTATAAAAAAATCCTGATAGGAGGAAAACAGCCTTGAATGTATTGGCTGTGTTGCATAATAAGGATCTTGTTAAAACTTGCCATCCATAAACATGGTATATCTCTCAATTTATTCAGTTCTCCTTTTATGTCTGTCAATAACATTAAAATTTTAATCTCTGAATATAATTGTACATCATTTGTTATTTATATATACTGAAGAGTTTATATTTTGCTTTTTAATCATTGAATTATAAAATAGCACAAGAATAGAAAAATACCCCAAAGGGACAGGATAAGAAACACCCAAATATGCAGGGACCCTTGATTTATGACAAAAGTGATACTATATTGCAGTGGGGGAAAAAGACATTAAAAAATGATAAGTGGTATAACCATATGGAAAAAAATGAAACAACCCCTACAGTACAGAAACCACAAAAAATAATACCATATTAATTATAGATACAAATATTAAAGATTAAATACAAAAACTCTATAAGATAGCATAAAAGTTTATCTCTTTGGATCTAATATAGGCAATGGCTCTTTAAACATGACACAGAATAAAGTAACCAACCATGAAGGAAAATGATGGATTAACCTTATTAAATTTAAGAACTTTTGTTAATCAAAAAAATTTTTTGAAAATCGATACAAGTGTAAATATGTAAGCCACAAAGTGGGAGAAGATAGTTGCAAATCAGACACCTAAAAAAGTGCTCCCATCCAGAATATATGACAATTTTTTCTAATGCGAAAAATAAAAGCAACACAGTAGAAAAAAATGGGCAAAGCATATATGCTTCCCCCAAAAGAACATCCAAATCGCTACTAAATAAGTGAAAATATGGTTAACTTATTAGTCATTAGAGAAATGAAAATGAAAGTCATGGTGCTATATGACTACAGACCCACTAGAATAACTACATTTCATTAAACAGGCAATGTGGCAGCTTCATGAAGATGTGCAGAAATAGCAACTCTTACCTGTTTGTAGGAACAAAAATTGCTGTAACATTTTTAGGAAACTGTTTGGAATTATCCAAAAATGATGAACTATCTTGCTACTAGAATGCACAACCAGAATTCATTCACAGCAAAAGACATGAAAAGAATTTCATAGCAGCAGTGTTTTAAAGTCAATAGTTGGGAGCAACTCGTGTCCATCTTCGCATAATGGAATCTTACATAATAATGAAAATTAAAGAACTGTTATACACACCACATGGATTAATCTCACAAAGATAATGTTAGCAAAAAAGTCACAAAAAGAAGACTGTATAATTCTATTCATAAGACGTTTACAGGCAAAAGCTCATCTGTGTGTTAGTGGCAGGATCAGATTGACCTTAGAGGGCAATGACGATAAGGCGGTAAGAGGGTGTTGTGGGAACTGAGTACATTTCTTTCTTGCTCTGGGTGGTGTTGAACTCCTTGAGTGTATATGACTTGAATATTTTTTCATTGGGACATAAAAATATAATCTGTAATGTTTGTACTTCATATCTTCCATCCTGCTACTATGAAGGTGATACCTTGGCTGGAGCTCGGGGTCATCTCTGTAACCATGTCTTCCGCGCCCTTCATGTGATGGCTCAGGAGCCCAGGGGAGTTTCCGAATACTGGAACCATGCCTTTGCCTCAGACCCCCGACCTGGCTTCTCCGTGAGGGAGGCCCTGGTTGTCAGGTCCGGACCACTCCAACCAAAGCTATTCCTACGAACACCAAACTCACCGTGGAGAATGCCTTGGCCCTGTATTTAAATTACCACTTGAAACAGATCTCTTTGGTGTTGCTGTTGAAAATGGACTGAGAAGAGGTGAAGTGGAGGCAGCAGGGCTTTCAGTCAGTGCTCGTGTCTGTGCAGGCCCGGAGGGGTGCAGGCAAATTGCAAGCAGGCATTTTCTTTTTTTCCAGGTTTGGTAAAATGCACAATCATCTGACGTCTCTCCTGCTAAAACCCAGTGAGTGACCCGGGGACCCATGCTCAGTACCGGGCAGGAGACCACACTGTGCGGACACTCAGCAGGTGGCCCTCTTCCCTCGGTCTCAGGTACTTGGTTTCATTGCTTCTTTGGACACTTAGAGGTCGGGATGCAAAACATCGTGATTCATCTGTTTGTTTCACACTTTGTGAACATCTGGTTTATGGAATGAACATCTGGTTCAGCAACATTGACTGAATGTATAAATGAATGAGATAATCAACATACCCAATTCCCCCTGGTGGTGGGATAGGTTTGAGGGCGCCGCGTTAGCTCGGGTCTTTCCTGAGACCTCCATCCAGCCCCCGGGCACTCGGACCCCTTCAGCCACATCCTTCACATGACCGTGAGTTTCTGGCTCAGCCTCCGCAGGGCCTCCTGCACGTCCTTGTTTCGCAGACTGTAGATGAGGGGGTTGAGCATCGGGATGACCAGGGTGTAGAAGACAGACACCACCTTGCCCTGCTTCATGGACTCCACAGCTCCCGGCTGGGCATACATGACAAAAAGGGTCCCATAAAAGAGGGACACGGCCGTCATGTGGGAGCCGCAGGTGGAGAAGACCTTGTGTCTCCCGGCTGCCGAGCGCATCCTCAGGATGGTCACTGTGATGTAGCCGTAGGAGATGAGGACCACGAGTGTGGTGCCCACGATGATGAGCCCACAGATGCCAAACAAGAGGAGCTCGTTGAGGGCTGTGTTGGTGCAGGCGAGCTGCAGCAGGGGGGGCACGTCGCAGAAGAAGTGGTCGATGTGGTTGGCGCAGAACGGGAGGCGGAAGGTGGAGCTGGTCTGCACGATGGCGTTGAGGCAGCCCCCACAGTAGGTGCCCAGCACCAGGCGGGTGCAGGCCGAGGGGCACATGGTGACGGGGTAGAGCAGGGGGCTGCAGATGGCCACGAAGCGGTCATAGGCCATCACTGCCAAGAGGAGAGTCTCTGTAGTAGCAAACAGGGAGAGGAAGAAGAACTGGGCAGCACAGCCCTCAAAGGTGATGGCCTTGGACGGGGAGAGGAAGTTGGCCAGGGCGTTGGGGGCGGTGACAGATGAGTAGCACAGGTCCAGGAAGGAGAGGCTCTTGAGGAAGAAGTACATTGGGGAGTGCAGTCGGGCGTCCAGGCTGATGAGCACGATCATGCTGAGGTTCCCCAGCACGGCCACCACGTACAGCGCCAGGAACACAGCAAAGAGCAGGGCCTGGGTCTCCCGGCCACCCTCAAACCCCTCCAGCACAAACTCCTGCAGGGGCACCACTGAGAGGCTTCCATTTCTGTGGGGTGGCATGGCCCTGAGCTGGGCAAAGACAAGGCAGGTGGCAGCGAGGGGGAGCAGGTCAAGGTCACAAGGTCACACCGTCCATGGAGCACAGTGACCCCCAGGCCCTCGATGCCCAGACCAAGAGGCACCAGCTTCCCAGCTCTCCTTCCAGAGGAGCTCAGAGTGACCTGAAAGGGCAACAGTCCTCTGGTCAGGTCCATGGCTGTGCTCTGGCTGCGTCGTCTGCAGGGGACCGAGCTGTGCTGTGAGGAGGGGCGCCAGGAGGCTGGCAGGGCTGAGAGCCTGTAGCTGAGAATGGCGCTGCAGCCCCACGCCTCCTCCTGAATGGACCCTCACCCTGCCCCCAGTGCCCGGAGCCATTACGTACCTGCTCAGGGACCAGCCCTGTGCTCCGGGCACCAGCTCCTTCATTTCAGAGATGCCGAGCGAGCATCTGCTGCCCCTCAGGATGGGTCAGGTGGTGGCTGCGTCTCCAGGCCAGGCTGGGAGCCAAGCAGAGATCAGCCCTGCCAGGCCAATGTGGGTGTCGCCTGCCTGGGTCCCCTGCAGCCTCTGAGCCCCAGCCCAGCACCGTCTCTGCGCCTGGACCGTGGTGGCATGCGGTCAGCAGAGCTGTCTGTGTCCTTAAGGATCTCAGGGCACTTCCTGGGAATGCCCGATGTCAGACAAATGGGGAGATGACGGCCCAGCCCCATGGTCTGAGAAGGAGCGGGACACGACTGTCACATGCTTGGGAGATGGACATGCCCTTCTGCTTTTTTGGCCACACCCCATGCTACTGGAGCCCCTCGGGGCCAGATGCTTTAATAAGGAGTGTGCTTTTCCATTTTAAGCAAGAGAATGGGAGGTTCTGTGTTACCCCACCTGCAATCCCCTGAACTCCTTCTGTTCCCTGTCTCTGTCACGGTGCAGACAGTTCAGAGTGCCAGGAGCAGAGCTGCACACAGCAAACTGTATGGTTCCAGGGGTGTGTTGCAAGTCCCAGGAGTGGTGGTGGGATGGGGCTGCACAGAGGGTGAGGTCAGGCAGAGAGGATCCCTGGGAAGGGCTGGCTGACCTCTGCAGTCATCAGCTCTCCTAAAGGGCTGGTCCTGGACACGGAGGGGTGAGCTCGTGGGGAGTGGAGGCGTGCGTGCTGTGGGGACACCTTCAAGCCCCTCCTAACCTAGGTTTCCTCAGGAGATGTGGTCTTCTGTCTGGTCAGGAAAATGCAGGAACCCGCAGCTGGATGCAGATGAGAGGATGGATCCCCCAGTTCCCCCTCAAGGCCGATTCACTCCAGGCAATCCAACCAGCAGGAAATGGGATCTCTAGTAGTGATGCTGAGTGCTGGGCCTGGCGGAGTGCTATGCTGACCAAGCATGGACAGAGCGGGTTCTGGGGCCTGCTCTGCATCCTGTTGGTGCCCCTTGGGGACCCCCTGCTGCCCACATGCAGAGCTGACACACACACCATGGGGACCGTGGTGGCTAGTGTGGCCCACCTGTCTGTGACTAAGACTAAATAGTAGATTTTTCTAAGTTTCTAAGTTTCTAACTGTGAACTCTAAGGTTTTGAGTTTAATGGTTTTGTGCTCAATTTTTCTTGACAAACCCTTAACGTGATAACTGACCATGTAGGGTGTCCTTGTGGTAAGCTGAAAATAAGAACATTTCTGTTCCCAGCAACATATTCTTTGCTTCATTTCTGAGCAATGAACAGGGGCCTCCAACTTGCTGAGGCGACCCATGGCTGTCCATGGGCATCAGTGTAACGAACTGTTACATTCCCCAGCCTGTGCCCTGAGCCTGGGGAATGCATGCAGGGAGGTGGGGGAGTGCTGGGCAGCTGGGCCCCTGAGGTGGACAGGTGACCTGGGCCAGGGAGCCCTGACCCCTCTTCCTGAGAGTGTGGTCCAGGACCAGGAGCCTTGGTGTCACCGGAGAGCCGGGTGGAAATGCAGAAGCTCCAGCCCCACCTGCCTCAGCTTCAAGGCCGAGGCCTGGCTGGCCAGGGTAGGAGAGTGGACATGGCTTCAGCTTCAGGGAGCGGCCCCCAGTGCCTGCTGCACAGCGTGTCCTGCCGCCGCCCTCACATGCGGCGTCCTCAACTCCTGGCAGCCCTGATGGGTGGCTGCCTGGGCCTTACCTTCTCAGGTGAGGGTTACAACTGGCGCGAGGCCACAGGCCAGGACCTGCCCTCCCAGGGTCTCCGAGCTTCTGACCTGGTCTGTGCCGATGACAATCAGGTGGCCCGGAGGAGCCCCAGCCCTCCCAGCTCAGCTCTGGCCTCCTGTGCAGTGAAGTGAGGATGGGGAAGAGGGCAGGGGGCCCTGGGGTCCTGGTGAGAGGCCAGCCAGGTGCTCACCTGCCCCTCCACGTCTCGTCCTGGCAGCTGGCTGGCTCGTCGAGGCCCCTGCACCTCCGGGTCACTCTGCTGGGGAAGTTCTCTCCGCCTGGCACGGCTGGGACTTGGGGCCTCGAATGGCCAATTAGGGGAGGTTGTTTGTGTTCTGGCCTGTGCAGTGCGCTGGGACCCCTGGTTCCTCTGGGTCCCAGGAAGCTGCAGGTCTGTGGCCAATCTTCCTCTGGTCCCCTCACCCCACAATGGGGGAGGCAGGAAGCCTGAGGTCCTTCAGGGACCACTGGGGGTGCCAATAGGAGAGAAACATGGGCAGCATAGAGGGACCCAGTGGCCCTCCTTTGACAGGTCTTCCTGGGGCAGCAAGTGTGACCTCCTGGCCCACAGCCCTTCCTCCACCTCCTGATCCATCCGCGAATGTTGGTGGGAAATCTGGGCCTGGGGAGGCAGCGGCCCTTGTGTGCCGCGCCTGTGCTCACGGCGCACCGACGCTAGGTTGTGGTTTTGGCCCTTTGGGTGGCCCTGCACTCCAGCGGGTAGAGTAAGTATCTATTAAAACGGAGTACTGTAAGCCTGAAAATAAACCCAAAACCAAAGTGTAAGGTTCATAAATGTTTAGTATGAAGTTACATAAAGTATAAAAGTAAAAAGCTGGAGAAAGCTTTATCATGGACATTCTAAGATGAAGAAGGCTGGTGTGGCTCAATAAGTGTGAAATAAAGTAGATTTTAGAAGAAAAGGATATTTATTAAGGGGCATCTCTTGATGAAAATATTCAATTGAATGAGATGATGTGAAAATTAAAATTTGTGTACAACTAATAAATATTTAAAATACAAGAGGTAAAAACTGACAGAATTAAAAAGAAATGCATACACCCAAGTCATGGTTAATATATAACCACACCTCTCAGTAACTGAATAAACTGGCAGATGAAGTTGTGGTCATTTGTTAGAATTGAACAAAAATACTAACCAAACGGACCTACCCGACGCACACAGAAGCCTGAGTGACGGCAGGGAGTCGGTCCCCCCGGAGCCCGCGGGCCCCACTGTGCAGGGTGAGCGCTCTCCCCGCGGTGAAATGTCCTTGGACACCCGGACTGCGGCCTTATCTGAATTAGGGTTATTCCAAGTGAACTAGGAAGAGGTCACTCTGGGTTAGGTGGGCCCTAGCCCCAGTGACGAGTGTCTGCCTAGGACAGGAAAGGACTCGAGACCCGAGGAAGGGGCGGGAGGGCCGGCGCAGAGCTTCAAGTGACGCAGCCACAGGGACAGAACCGCCCAGGCTGCAGGACCCCCAGAGGCTTGGAAGAGGCGAGGAAGACTTCTCCCTGGAGCTTTCAAGGGTAGAGGCCCTGAGGACCGCGTCATTCTGGACGTCCACCCTCCAGACCCACGAGGGAATGGATCGCTGCCGTCACAAGTCACGAGTCTGTGTTACTTTGTAATGGCCGCCCTGGCAGCTGACACGGGGCCATGGGACAGCCTGGGCCCTGCTGGCAAGGCCGTGAGACACCTGCACCGACCCTCGCAGGGGCGGGTCAGTATCAGTATGACTGTTTCCTCTCGGGGTCACTCCGCCCCGGGCCGGAATCTGGTCACCGGTCCCAAGTCCTTCCCCCCCGTGCCAGGTTATTTATGCACTGTTTTCAACATCATGTAAACATATTCCAGTTCACTTGTGGAATCTTCTTTTGAGAGACATTTAGGCCCTTTTCTTTTTTGAAAATGAACATTTTTTTCCTCAAAGGTGTATTTCTAGAAATGGGCTCCTGAGTATGAAGAGACATATTTTTTCTTCTTTTAAAAAATTAATTTCATTAGTTTCATATTAATCTTTCATCCTAGAAGCCCCTCCCATTGCATCTTTCTTCGTTTTTGCCGATTACACTCCTTGGCTCTAGAGCTAAGAGCCTCCCCTGCTAACATGTCCTGGCCACGCGGGGCAGAAGCCACACCTGCAAGCTGCTCGGGCGACTGTGGTGTGGGCCCTGTGGACACGGGGCGTCAGTGCCACGCCCGGGCTCTTCAATCCCAGTTTACTTGCCAGCTCTGTGGGCCTGGCCTGTCTACATTCATGACTTCATGAGAACAGGGGGCTGGTTGTCCTTACATATATCATTCTGGCTTTTGACTCTTCTTGGTGAAATACTGCATCACGTAAAATTCTCTATGCATTTACTAGCCAATTTCCTCTCAATGTGAATTTTTTTGTTAAGATATCATAGATACACTCTTATGAAGGTTTCACATGAAAAACAATGTGGTTACTACATTCACCCATATATATCTTCAAGTGCCCCCCGTGCCCCATTGAAGTCACTGTCAATCAGTGTAATAAGATGCCACAGGGTCACTACTTGTCTTCTCTGTGCTACACTGTCTTTCCCATGACCCCCCACAACACCATGTGTGCCAATCATAATGCCCCTAAATTCCCTTTTCCCCCCCTCCCCACCCCTCTCCTTCCTCTAGTCCCTTCTTGGAGTCTGAGTCTGCTGCTGTTTTGTTCCTTCAGTTTTGCTTCATCGTTATACTCCACAAATGAGGGAAATCATTTGGTACTTGTCTTTCTCTGCCTGGTTTATTTCACTGAGCATAATACCCTCCAGCTCCATCCATGTTGCAAATGGTAGGATTTGTTTTCTTCTTATGGCTGAGTAGTATTCCATTGTGTATATGTACCACATCTTCTTTATCCATTCATCTACTGATGGACACTTAGGTTGCTTCCATTTCTTGGCTATTGTAAATAGTGCTGAAATAAACAGGGGAGCATCTGTCTTTCTGAGTCTCAGAACTTTTCTTTGGGTAAATTCCTAGGATTGGAATTCCTGGGTCAAATGGTATTTCTATTTTTAGTTTTTTGAGGAACCTCCGTATTGCTTTCCACAATGGTTGAACTAATTTACATTCCCACCAGCTGTATAGGAGGGCTCCCCTTTCCCCACATCCTCACCAGCATTTGTTGTTCCTAGTCTTTTTGATGTTGGCCATCCTAACTGGTGTGAGGTGATATCTCATTGTGGTTTTAATTAGCATTTCCCTGATAAGTAGCAATGTGGAGCATCTTTTCATGTGTCTGTTGTCCCTCTGAATTTCTTCTTTGGAGAATTATCTGTTAATATTCTCTGCCCATTTTTAAATTGGGTTATTTGCTTTTTGGGTGTTAAGGCATGTGAGTTATTTATATATTTTGGATGTTAACCCCTTGTCGGATATGTCATTTACAAATATATTCTTCCATACTATAGGATACTTTTTGTTCTGCTGATGGTGTCCTTTGCCATACAGAAGCTTTTTAGCTTGATGTAGTCCTATTTGTTCATTTTTTATTTTATTTCCCTTGCCTGAGGAGATGTGTTCAGGAAAAAGTTGCTCATGTTTATATTAAGGAAATTTTTGCCTATGTTTTCTTCTAAGAGTTTTATGGTTTCATGACTTACATTCAGGTCTTTGATCCATTTTGAGTTTACTTTTGTGTATGGGGTTAGACAGTGATCCAGTTTCATTCCCTTATGTGTAACTGTCCAGTTTTGCCAGCACCAGCTGCTGAAGAGGCTGTCATTTCCCCATTGTATGTCCATGGCTCCTTTATCATATATTAATTGACCATATATATCTGAGTTAATGTCTGGAGTCTCTATTCTGTTCCACTGGTCTGTGGCTCTGTTCTTGTGCCAGTACCAAACTGTCTTGATTACTGTGGCTTTGTAGTAGAGCTTGAAGTTGGGGAGCAAGATCCCCCCCTCTTTATTCTTCCTTCTCAGGATTGCTTTGGCTATTCAGGGTCTTTGGCGGTTCCATATGAGTTTTTGAACTATTTGTTCCAGTTCATTGAAGAATGCTGTTGGTAATTTGATAGGGATTGCATCAAATCTGTATGTTGCTTTGGGCAGGATGGCCATTTTGATGATAATAATTCTTCCTAGCCAAGAGCATGGGATGAGTTTCCATTTATCGGTATCTTCTTTAATTTCTCTCATGACTTGTAGTCTTGTAGTTTTAAGGGTATAGGTCTTTCACTTCCTTCATTAGATTTATTCCTAGGTATTTTTATTTTATTTTTTTATTTTGTTACCATTAATCTACAATCACATGAAGAACATTATGTTTACTAGGCTCCCACCTACATGCTAATTATATGTGCAAATCGTAATACCCCTTTTCTTTTTCCTGCCCTTATCCCTCCCTTCCCACCCATCCTCCCCAGTCCCTCTCCCTTTGGTAACGGTGTGTCCATTCTTGGGTTCTGTGATTCTGCTGCTGTTTTGTTCCTTCAGTTTTTCTTTGTTCTTATACTCCACATATGAGTGAAATCATTTGATACTTGTCTTTCTCCGCCTGGCTTATTTCACTGAGCATAATACCCTCTAGCTCCATCCATGTTGTTGCAAATGGTAGGATTTGTTTTCTTCTTATGGCTGAATAGTATTCCATTGTGTATATGTACCACAGCTTCTTTATCCATTCATCTACTGATGAACACTTAGGTTGCTTCCATTTCTTGGCTATTGTAAATAGTGCCGTGATAAACATAGGGGTGCATATATCTTATTATTATTATTTTTAATAGTAAGAAAAATCATTTATTTTGCTTAGTGTGACAATATACAAATAGGAAATGTTTAGTTTTTAAAGATACATTCTGCTGTATTTACAATTATGAATCATGTATTTTTAATATACTTTTTTTTGAGAGGGAATCTCATATTTATTGATCAAATGGTTGTTAACAACAATAAAATTCTGTATAGGGGACTAAATGCTCAATGCACAATCATTAATCCACCCCAAGCGTAATTCTCGTCAGTCTCCAATCTTCTGAAGCATAACAAACAAGTTCTTACATGGTGAACAAATTCTTACATAGTGAATAAGTTCTTACATGGTGAACCGTACAAGGGCATTCATCACAGAAACTTTTGGTTTTGATCACACATTATGAACTATAAACAATCAGGTCAAATGTGAATATTCATTTGATTTTTATACTTGATTTATATGTGAATCCCACATTTCTCCCTTATTATAATAATAATAATAATAATAAATTATAATAATAATAATAATTATTATTATTTTAATAAAATGTTGAAATGGTAGGTAGATGAAAGATAAAGGTAGAAAACATAGTTTAGTGTTCTAAGAGAGCAATTGTAGATGATCAGGTGTGTGCCTGTAGACTAAGTATTAATCCAAGCTAGACAAGGGCAACAAAACATCCATGGATGCAGAAGATTTCTCTCAAAACAGGGGGGGGTGAGGTTCTGAGCCTCACCTCTGTTGATTCCCAATTTCTCACCTGATGGCCCCCCTGCGACTGTGCCTGTCTTAGGTTGTTCCTCCCTTGAGGAATCTTACCCGTCTAAGGCTAACCAGTCATATTCCGGGGCCATACAGGGAAATGTAAAGTTGGTAAGTGAGAGAGAAGCAATATTGTTTGGAAAGGTTAGCTTTTTACTTCTTTGCAGATTTATGCCCTGTGGCTTCTATGCCCAGCATTTGTCTTAAGGTATCTTTACCTCTTGGAAGAATTATGATACTCGGTATATTCGATATGAGGCACGAATTCTATTTAAGGGTTGTAATTGGGAAGGAAGAAGAAAAGCTATAGAAGTAGCAGACGGAAGAAAACATGGGAAGATTGATTATTTCTTTGACATATCTTCTTGTAGAGTAACTTAAACATGTATAGGTTTTAAACTACTAATTAAATTGCACACACACACACATTAACATAATAGGAATACAGTTACATAACCAAAGCAGACCTATAATTACCAGCCATCTCCAGTGAAACCAAGAAAACCAGTTAGGTACCCTAGGTATTTGTGAAAACTTATCAGTGATATGATGGATATTGTCCAACTGAACTTGAACAGTCTTAGAGAAATCAGACAAATTAAAACAACCCATTCTTGGGATCTGTTCACATCCCATATGTTCTTTTAACAGTAGATAGTCTGTAGTTGTAAGATTTTGGAGCGCTACACCTTGCAGTTCTCCTAATTCTTGGTTGAGTTCCAACAGTATAGATCCAGTCAAACTTGTTGTTTTACTGAAAGCACAGGCCAGCTTAGATAACTTCATCTTCATTACAGTGGCAAATCCAGGAACCAGTGGGATGGATGCAGCTACAACTGTGGCATCGCCTGGATCTTTGTTGAGGTTTTTTGATGATCATCTTCTGGAATGACTCTTCCAGAGGATGTTGATGTTGGAAGTTCTTCTTCATATTGTATCTTAGTTCATTTTCTGGGTAGCCAAATTAGGCTTTGATCCTCTGTATAAACACAAACAGACCCTTTGCCCACACTTTGATATGCCCTTTATACCATTGCGTAGAACTCATTGGAGGTCACCACACAGGAACTGCATTTTTTTTTTAAGAGAAAGAAATATTATCAGAAAAATGTACCTCCATAGCCAAACATCTGACACCCTTTAAATGATCAAAATTAAGGATATTTAAAGCATGCATTAATCGTTGATTTACAGTTAGTTTTATCCTATCAGGGAGTAATCCCCCTTTTCTTTCTTTCTTTTTTTTTGTAATCATTAATCTACATGTACATGAAGAATATTATGTTTACTAGGCTCTCCCCTATACACATATATCTTTTTCAAACTGGGCTGCTGCATTCTTAGGGTAAATTCCTGGAAGTGGAATTCTGGGTCAAATGGTATTTCTATTTTGAGCTTTTTGAGAAACTTCCATACTGCTTTCCACAATGGTTGAACTAGCTTACATTCCCACCAGCAGTGTAGGAGGGTTCCCCTTTCTCCACAACATCGCCAACATTCGTTGTTTGTCTTTTGGATGGTGGTGATCCTTACTGGGGTGAGGTGGTATCTCATTGTAGTTTTAATTTGCGTTTCTCTGATGACTAGCGATGTGGAGCATCTTTTCATGTGCCTATTGACCATCTGAATTTCTTCTTTGGAGAACTGTCTTTTCAGCTCCTCTGCCCATTTTTAAATTGGATTATTTGCTTTTTGTTTGTTGAGGTGCGTGAACTCTTTATATATTTTGGATGTCAAGTCTTCATCGGATCTGTCATTTATGAATATATTCTCCTATACTGTAGGGTACCTTTTTGTTCTATTGATGGTGTCCTTTGCTGTCCAGAATATTTTCTGCTTGATATAGTCCCACTTGTTCATTTTTGCTTTGTTTCCCTTGCCCAGGGAGATATGTTCATGAAGAAGTCAGTCATGTTTATGTCCAAGAGATTTTTGCCTATGTTTTTTTCCAAGAGTTTTATGGTTTCATGACTTACATCAGGTCTTTGATCCATTTTGAATTTACTTTTGTGTACAGGGTTAGACAATGATCCAGTTTCATTCTCTTACATGTAGCTGTCCAGTTTTGGCAGCACCATTTGTTGAAGAGACTGTCATTTCCCCATTGTATGTCCATAGTTCCTTTATCATATATTAATTGACCATATATGTCTGGGTTAATGTCTGGAGTCTCTATTCTGTTCCACTGGTCTGTGGCTCTGTTCTTGTGCCAGTACCAAACTGTCTTGATTACTGTGGCTTTGTAGTAGAGCTTGAAGTTGGGGAGCAAGATCCCCCCCACTTTATTCTTTCTTCTCAGGATTGTTTTGGCTATTTGGGGTCTTTGGTGTTTCCATATGAATTTTTGAACTATTTGTTCCAGTTTGTTGAAGAATGTTGTTGGTAATTTGATGGGGATTGCATCTAATCTGTATATTGCTTTGGGCAGGATGGCCATTTTGACGATATTAATTCTTCCTAGCCAAGAGCATGGGATGAGTTTCCTTCCATTTGTTAGTGTCCTCTTTAATTTCTCTTGAGTGTCTTATAGTTTTCAGAGTATAGGTCTTTCACTTGTTTGGTTAGGTTTATTTCTAGGTATTTTATTCTTTTTGATGCAATTGTGAACGGAATTGTTTTCCTGATTTCTCTTTCTATTGGCTCATTGTTGGTGTATAGGAAAGCCACAGATATCTGTGTGTTAATTTTGTATCCTGCAACTTTGCTGAATTCTGATATCAGTTCTAGTAGTTTTGGAGTGAAGTCTTTAGGGTTTTTTATGTACAATATCATGTCATCTGCAAATAGTGACAGTTTAACTTCTTCCTTACCAATCTGGATTCCTTGTATTTCTTTGTTTTGTCTAATTGCCATGGCTAGGACCTCCAGTACTATGTTGAATAACAGTGGGGAGAGTGGGCATCCCTGTCTTGTTCCCGATCTCAAAGGAAAAGCTTTCAGCTTCTCGCAGTTCAGTATGATGTTGGCTGTGGGTTTATCATGTATGGTCTTTATTATGTTGAGATACTTGCCCTCTATACCCATTTTGCTGAGAGTTTTTATCATGAATGGATGTTGAATTTTGTCGAATGCTTTTTCAGCATCTATGGAGATGATCATGCGGTTTTTGTCCTTTTTGTTTATGTGCTGGATGATGTTGATGGAATGTTGTACCATCCCTGCATCCCTGGGATGAATCCCACTTGATCATGATGATCTTTTTGATGTATTTTTTGAACTCGGTTTGTTAATATTTTGTTGAGTATTTTTTCATATATGTTCGTCAGGGATATTGGTCTGTAATTTTTTATTTATGATATCTTTGCCTGGTTTTGGTATTAGAGTGATGCTGGCCTCATAGAATGAGTTTGGAAGTATTCCTTCCTCTTCTACTTTTTGGAAAACTTTAAGGAGGATGGGTATTAGGTGTTCACTAAATATCTGATAAAATTCAGTAGTGAAGCCATCTGGATGAAGCTTTTGTTCCTAGGTAGTTTTTTTACTACCATTTCAATTTTGTTCTGCTAATTGGTCTGTTAGATTTTCTGTTTCTTCCTGGGTCAGCCTTGGAAGGTGGTATTTCTTTAGAAAGTTGTCCATTTCTTCTAGGTTATCCAATTTGTTAGCATATAATTTTAATTTTTCATAGTATTCTCTAATAATTCTTTGTGTTTCTGTGGTTCATAGTGATTTTTCCTTTCTCATTTCTGATTCTGTTTATGTGTATTGACTCTCTTCTATTTTTTTTTTGATAAGTCTGGCTAGGGGGTTATTTATTTTGTTTATTTTCTCAAAGAACTGGCTCCTGCATTAATTGATTATTTTTATTGTTTTATTTTTCTCAATTTTATTAATTTCTTCTCTAATCTTTGTTATAACCCTCCTTCTACTGACTTTGGGCCTCATTTGTTCTTCTTTTTCTAGTTTCATTAATTATGAGTTTAGACAGTTCATATGGGATTCTTTCCTGAGGTAGGCCTGTATTGCAATATATTATCTTCTTAGCACAGCCTTTCCTGAATCCCACAGATTTTGTGGTGTTGATTTATTGTTGTCATTTGTCTCCATATATTACTTGATCTCTGTTTTTATTTGGTCATTGGTCCATTGATTATTTTGGAGCATGTTTTTAAGCCTCCATGTATTTGTGGGCCTTTTCATTTTCTTTGTGTAATTTATTTCTAGTTTCATATCTTTCTGGCTGGGAAGCTGTTTGGTATGATTTCAATCATTTTAATTTACTGAGGCTCTTTTTGTGGCCTAGTCTATGATGTATTCTTGAAAATGTTCCATGTGCACCTGAGAAGAATGTGTATCCTGCTGCTTTTCTGTAGATGTCTGTTAGGTCCATCTGTTCAGTGCCTCTGTGTCCTTACTTATTTTCTGTCTGGTTGATCTGTCCTTTGGAGTGAGTGGTGTGTTGAAGTCTCCTAAAATGAATGCATTGCATTCTTTATCCCCCCTTTAATTCTGTTAGTATTTGTTTCACATATGTAGGTGCTCCTGTGTTGGGTGCATAGATATTTATAATGGTTATATCCTCTTGTTGGACTGACCCCTTTATCATTATGTAATGTCTTTCTTTGTTTCTTGTTACTCTCTTTATTTTGAAGTCTAATTTGTCTGACACAAGTACTGCAACTCCTACTTTTTCTCCCTATTAGTTGCATGAAATATTTTTTTCTATCCCTTCACTTTTAGTCTGTGCATGTCTTTGGGTTTGAAGTGAGACTCTCTTGTAGGCAGCATATCGGGTCTTGTTTTTTTATCCATTCAGTGACTCTGTGTCTTTTGATTGGTGCATTCAGACCATTTACATTTAGTGATTATCGATAGGTATTTTCTTATTGCCATTGCAGGCTTTAGATTTGTGGTTACCAAAGGTTCCTTACTATCTAATAGTCTAATTTAATTCACATAGTATGCTATTACAAACACAATCTAAAGGTTTTATTTTCTCCTTTTTCTTCCTCCTCCATTTTTTATATATTAGGTATCATATTCTGTGCTCTTTGTGTATCCTTTGACTGACTTTCGGGGTAGTTGATTTTATTTTGCATTTGCTTAGTTCTTTACTGTAGTTTTATTTCCTCTGGTGACATCTATTTAGCCTTAGGAGCACTTCCATCTATAGCAGTCCCTTCAAAATATACTGTAGAGGCGGTTTGTGGGAGGTAAATTCTCTCAGCTTTTGCTTATCTGGAAATTATGTAATTCCTCCTTCAAATTTAAATGATAATCTTGTCAGGTAGAGTATTCCTGGTTCAAGGCTCTTCTGCTTCATTGAATTAAATATGTCTTGCCACTCCCTTCTGGCTTGTACGGTTTCTCTTCAGAAGTCTGATGATAGCCTGATGGGTTTTCCTTTGTATGTGATCTTTTTTCTCTCTCTGGCTGCTTTTAATATTCTGTCCTTATCTTTGATCTTTGCCATTTTAATTATTATATGTCTTGATGTTTTCCTTGGGTCCTTTGTGTTGGGAGCTCTGTGTACCTCCATGACCTGAGATACTGTCTCCTTCCCCAGATTGGGGAAGTTCTCAGAAATTACCTCCTCAAAGACACTTTCTATCCCTTTTTCTTTCTCTTCTTCTTCTGGTATCCCTATAGTGCGAATATTGTTCCGTTTGGATCAGTCACACAGTTCTCTCAATATTCTTTCATTCCTAGAATCCTTTTTTCTCTTTGTGTCTCAGATTCTTTGTATTCCTGTTCTCTAATTTCTATTTCATTTACTGTCTCCTCTACTTTATCTAATCTGCTTTTAAATCCCTCTATTGTATTTTTCATTTCAGAATCTGTGTTCTTTAACAATTGAATCTCATTCCTGAATTCTTCCCTGAGTTCTTGAATATTTTTCTGTATCTCCATGAGCATGTTTATCATTTTTATTTTGAAATCTCTTTCAGGAAGATTGATGAGTTCAGTTTCACTTAGCCCTCTTTCTGGTGTTTGTGGGATTTTGGTTTAACCATGTTTTTGACATTTCATATTTGTATGTGGCGCCCTCTAGTGCCCAGAAGCTGTACTCTCTGGAGGTGCTCCGCCTCTGGAGGGATGGTGGGTGGGTCACAGGAGAGCAGCGCTGGTGCTTATGGGGAGGAGAGAGTTGTTTCCTGCTTCCTAACTGCAGTGCCTGTCTCCACTGCCAGGGCCAGTAGGCCAAGTGGGCAGGGAGAAGCCTCTATGCTTTGCTCTTGTAGCTGCCATAGGCAGGGCTTCCCTCTGGCTGGCCTGGATCAATGGTGGGTACAACCAGTTTTCGAGCTGGTGCCAGGTGGGAGAAAGGCACAGCAGGCTGTGTATCATGGTGGGTGGCCTTGGAGCTGCATAGCCAGCCAGGGGAATGGGGCACCTGAAGCTCCTGAAAGTTCCCAACCTGCTGGGCAGAGTGCACCTGGACAATTTTGTCCACCTGTTCTTTCTCCTGAGCAATCCAGGCTCTGTGCAATCCTTGGCCCTTTAGCAGCTCTCTGGCTGTGAGGAAGTCTCTCAGACTGCCCATCTTTCTTTTGTCCTAGAGCAGCCGGATGTGGATCCCTGTTTTCCATAAGTGTCTGGAATCTCAGTCTCTCCAAGTATTCCGCCTGTGTTAGCTTTCTGACCCCACTAATCTCTAGAGCACCGTGTAATGTCGTGCTTCCAGAGCAGATCTCCAGGGCTGGGTGTTCAGCAGTCTTAGGCCTTCACCCCCTCCCCACTCCATTTCTCTTCCTCCCACTGGTGAGATCTGTTCTTCTCTCCAGGTGTATGCAGTCTGGCAGAGCCCTCTTTCCTGTTGCTCTTTCAGGATTAGTTGTATTAACTATATTTTCATATTGTGTGTGGTTTTGGGAGGAGGTTTCTGTCTTGCCTCTCACACTGCCATCTTTAATCCTCCCCTCTCAGTGTGATTTTAATGGTGAAACTTGAACCGCAGTGTGGGATTCCCTGTTTCCCCCACCCTTCCTCTTTTTGATAGGTGTTACATTTATGTCATTCTATTTTAACTTGCAGTTCCTAGCTGCTATTGAGTTCCAGTAACTAGATTTCCAGCCATTTGAGTTTTCGTATTTTTCTTTAAGATGCTGGTAGCACTATGGTTTCTGTTGCTGTAGTGTTAAAGGGAGTCTGGGCTTTGCAGGGCATGTCCCACCCACTGCCACTACTTTTTCATAAGTCGTTTGGATATTCCTTGATGTGGTGCACCTGACTTTAGAATCGATTTGGTCAAGAATGAATAAATTCAATGTTAATTTTGGAGGGGCAAGGAATGGAACAGGCATAAGGGGAGTGAGGTGTTTGTGTGAATTTCTTTCCTTTGACCTCAGAGGTGGTGAATTCCAGTAATAGCTGTGACTTGAGTATCTTTTTTATTATGGAGACACAAACATTTATATCCACATGTTCACATTTCTTTTCTGTGACTAAAAATATACCAAGGCTAGAGTCTGGGTCATCCTTTGTCATGACAGTGTCTTCCGTGCCCTTGGTGTGATGGAGCAGGGACCCAAGGGAGCCCCTGCCCCTGAACGGCACTGCCATGTTTGTCTCGGACCACCGACCTGGCTCCTCCGTGAGGGGCACTAGGTGTCAGTGACACCAACTCACTGTGAGGAACGCCTTGGCCGTGCATTCAGGTTATTATTCAAACAGTTTCCTTGGTGTTTCTGTTGAAGACGGGCTGAAAAGAGGTGACACAGAGGCAGGGTTCCTGTTAGCCAACACTTATGAGCAGCCAATGGGAGATGGCAGGGCCCACATCTCAGTGGTCAGGAGGGATGGAGTGCATTGTGCTTGAAAGTTACTGTGGATTTTTTCTGTGTTAAATTTGGGTCAAGATGATACAACACACCAAACACCTTTTTTCCCATGGAAGAAAACCCTCTGAATGAGAACAGATTTCACACACACGCACGCGCACACACACACATGCACACACACACACGGAGGGAGAAGGAGGGGCAGCATGGTAAGACAGGAGAGCATTACCGAGCTACTATGTAAGTAAAGACTATCAAGAGACTGTGTTGTTTTTGAAAGTCAGTGTAATATACCCCATTAACAGAATGAATGGAAAAACCTCCACATGATCATCTCAACTGATACAGAAAAAGCATTTGACAAAATTCAACTCTTACATCATAAAAACAGTAGTAAATTAGGAATAAAAGGAAGCTACTTCAACATACGGAAGGCCATATATGAAAAACCCACATCTAACATCATAGTCAATGGTGAAATTATGAAATTTTCTCTAAGATCAGAAACAAGACTTTCCCCACTTTTATTCAATGTAGCACTGGAAGTACCATCCAGGGCACTTAGGGAAGAAAAAGAAATAAAGACATCCAAATGGGAAAAGAAGAAGTAAAATTATCCTGGTTTGTGGATGACATGATCTTATATGTAGAAAACTGTTAAAACTAATAAACACACTTAGCAAAGTTGCAAGATACAAAACCAACACAAAAATCAGTTGCATTTCAGATACGATATGAAGAAGAACTTCCAACATCAACATCCTCTGGAAGAGTCATTCCAGAAGATGATCATCAAAAAACTTCAACAAAGATCCTGGCGCTGCTGCAGTTGTAGCTGCATTCATCCCACCGGTTCCTGGACTTGCCATTGGAATGAAGGAGACATCTAAGCTGGCCTGTGCATACAGTAAAACAACAAATCTGACTGGATCTATACTGTTGGAACTCAACCAAGAATTAGGAGAAGTGCAAGTTGCAGTGCTCCAAAATCGTGCGACTATAGACTATCTACTGTTAAAAGAACATATGGGATGTGAACAGTTCCCAGGAATGTGTTGTTTTAATTTGTCTGATTTTTGTCAAACTATTCAAATTCAGTTAGACAATATCCATCATATCGTTGATAAGTTTTCACAAATGCCTAGGGTACCTAACTGGTTTTCTTGGTTTCACTGGATATGGCTGGTAATTATAGGTCTGCTTTGGTTATGTAGCTGTATTCCTATTATGTTAATGTGTGTGCACAATTTAATTAGTAGTGTGTTAAAACCTATACATGCTTATGTTACTCTACAAAAAGATATGTCAAAGAAATAAAAAAAAAATCAGTTGCATTTCTGTACTTTAACAATGAACAGTACCAAAGGAAATAAGAAAGCTACCCCAATTACAATGGTATAGAAAACAAGAAAAATATTTAGGAATATACTTAACAAAGGAAACAAAAGACTTGTACCCTGAAAACTATAAAACCTTGCTCAAATAAATTGGAATAATCTCCACAAATGGACAGATATCTTGTGTTCATGGACTGGAAGACTTAATAGTGTTAAGATGTCAATACTATCCAAAGTCATTTACAAATTCAGTGCAGTTTCTATCAAATTATAGAGTTATTTTTTGTGGAAATAGAAAAGTGCATGTGAAAGTTCACATGGAATTCATATGGACTCTCAAGGGACTCCAAAAAGCCAGAACAACCTTGGGTTGGAGGTCTCACACTTCCTGATTTCATCAGGAAGCATGTTACAAAGGTGCAGCAGTCAGAAAATGTGGTACTGGCTTAAAAACAAACATACAGACCGGTGTAATAGAACTCAGATCCCAGAAATAAACCTTTGTGGATATGGCCAAGTGATCTTTGACAAAGGTGCCAAGGCCACTCACTGGGGGAATGACTGTCTCTTCAATGAATGATGCTGGTAAAACTGGGTATCCACATACAAAAGAATGAATTTGGAACCTTACCCTTGCATCATGTACAAAAATTAACTCAAAATGGACTGAAGACTTAATGTAAGATAGAAAACCATAGAATTTCTAGAAGAAAACATAGAGGAAATGCTCTGTTACTTTTTTGGCAATGATTTCTTAGATATGACACCAAAAGCCCAGGAAACAAAAGTAAAAGTAGACAAATGGGACTCCATCAAACAAAATCTGTGTGTTAGAGGAGGTAAACAACAGTGTGAAAGGCTACCTATGGGATGGGAGGAAATGTTTGCAAATATTACATTTGATAAGGGGTTTGTATCCACAATACCCACAGAATCCAACAGCTTCAAAAACCAAACGAAATGACCCTATTGAAAAATGAGCAGAGGATTTAAATAGCTATTCTCCATTCTCCAAATACGATCTACACATGGCCAGCAAACACAGGGCAAGATGCTTAACATGAGGGAAATGCAAATTGGAACCAAAGAGGATACCGCTTATAGTTGTTAGGAGGGCTACTATGAACAAGCAGCTCTGAAGATAACCAGTGATGGACTGGCCGTGGGTAAATTGGAACCCTTACCACTATTGATGGATAGTCCCATGATGCCACTGTTATGCAAAACAGTATGAGGATTCCTCAAAAATTAAAAAAAAATTGTATCCAGTGATCGCACTGCTGGGCATATAGCCAGAAGAATTGAAAGCAGTGTATCTAAGAGATATTTGCACACCCATGTACATGGCAGCTCTACTCACAATGGCCAAAAGGTGGGAGCCACCCAAGAGTTCATCAGTGGATGAATAGATAAACAAAATGTGCTATACACCTACGATGGGATACTATTCAGCCTTAAAAAGGATGGAAATCCTGTCACATGCTACATCGTAGATGAACTGGTAGGATATTATGCTAAGGGAAATAAGCCAGACAAAAAGAGACAATTCCTGTGTGATTCTGCCGATCAGTGACATCTAAAGTAGTTAAAATCATAGAGACAGAAAGCAGAATGGTGGTTGTCTGTGGTGAGAGGTAAGGGGAAATAGGGCATTATTATGGGGTCTGGAGTTCCAGTTTTGCACGATGAAAATGTTCTGGAGACATGTGACAATGTGAATACACTCAGCACCACTGAACTGTACACTTGAAACGGTTACAGTGGTAAATTTTATGATGTTTTTTCCCCACAATTAAAATGTTTTAGGTTTTTTAAAAACTAGCATAGAATCAGAAATAAAAAGGAAAACATGGCCCTTGAATTTTAAGGATTTTATACTCCACTTAACCTCATTAACCTAACCAGAGCTATGCCAGGCATAGTTTGGACGTCAGTGACTAGTTAACCCTAATCTCAAGTTATAAACAGCCAGTCCATAGGTACTGAGAACTGACTGTGTGGTTGCAGCATTGGAAACATTGTCTGGGATGAATGAAGCAAAATAAGCCACTTCCAGCATGTAATATCCATGCACCTAAAACATAGGTAAGGTAGGGGTAAAAGTAATCCATAGTCCTTAGTTTGTTTAGGGTTTTATTTTTTTGCCTTTTTCCTTCAGATTTTTGGAGCATTCCTGTTTCATCTAAGTCAGACCAGCTCTCCTGCCTTATTTGTACCTTTAAATTCTACAGAACTAAGATAAGTCTACACTTCTGTAAGTAAAAAAAGAAGAGATTGTAGGGTTATTTCCTCCTTTCTAAATGTTGATCAAGATAGTAGAAGACCCAGGAATATCCCCGTAAGAGTCCATGGGCAAGAGAAAGAGCAGGAGGGAGAGAAGGGTGGTGGAAGCGAGGAGGCCAATGTCACAGCCCAAGGGGGTGGACAGCGTGGAGGTGACGTGTGGGAGCTCCGCGGAGACCAGAGGCTGATATCGGATGAGGACAGAAAGTCATGTCAAGGACAGAAATAATTCCGGAGAGCTCAACGTGAGACGGAACATGTGACAGGAGGCCGAGACTGCGGGTATTTCTCCAACCGTCTGGGAAGCAGCACTGAGGGGGCTTGGCCATTAACCCCTCGCAGTCCCCCCAAGCAGGAGATCGGGGAGGCGGAGTGTGTGATGTGTGAGGCGGGCCGCGTCCCTACAGCCTCCAAGGACCACTTTCCCGCCCTGACCATGGGAGCGGAAGACGAGTAAAGGGAGGCGGGGGGCAGCCAACGGGCTCCGGGTCCAGCCTGCAGTTTGGGGAGCTCTGAATGGGCAGGTGGAGCCTGAGGGCCTCGGATCCCTGGGCGCGGGGGGCAGAGGGTTGGGGCTGTGCTCTTGCTGGGAAAGTGCACCTTCTCCGTCCATCCCCTGGCGCTCTGCTGCGGCCACTGGGAACTTCCTTACTCAGGGACATTTGCGCTGACAAAGCACTACAGCTGTGGCCAAAAGTAGTCAGGACGTTGGTAAAAACGTACCCATGCTGGGTGGTAAAGGGCCAGCTGAACGCTGGATCAGGCACCTGTGTGGTTTTACGTGGGGCTCCCAGCTGGCACTAAGGTGAGGCGCCTGGGACGGGGTGCGCCCCTGCCCTGTCAGGGCGGCCAGCGTTGGCGAGCAGGAGGAGCCGGTGGAGGCGCAGCAGGGCTGTGGGGCTGAGGGCAGGCGGTCTCTCTGACTTGCCTGATTAGCTATGGCGCCACCAGGCTCTCACCAAGGAAGTGCAAAGGCCGGGAGTCCTAAGGCTCCCGGGTAAGTGCTGCAGGCAGACTGGTGGGCACACATTCACGTCAGCTTAGCTGAAGAGGCACAAGGGAAAGGCCCGGAGCTTGTTTTCCACATCCCTACACTGGTGGATGTTGAACTGGGACCCATATCTGCTGAAGAAGCCTCTGCTCGAGGCTCTGCCCCTGATATCACACACACTTTAAGACTGAGTTCCCACTGCATCCCTGGACATTAGTTTTCTGGTGGCAAAAAACATGCTTATTGACCCTTACGTCTCACTTTGCAATGCAGAGTCCGTGATGTGCTACCAAGAAGGCCCGAATGAAAAGAAGGGCCAGAGAATGAATGGATCAGCGAGGATTGAGTTCCTCAACCCTCACGCTGGGCGGTCTTCTGTGCCTTCTTGTCCAGCCCCCGGGCACTCGGACTCCCTCCAGCCACATCCTTCACATGACCGTGAGTTTCTGGCTCAGCCTCCGCAGGGCCTCCTGCACGTCCTTGTTTCGCAGACTGTAGATGAGGGGGTTGAGCATCGGGATGACCAGGGTGTAGAAGACAGACACCACCTTGCCCTGCCTCATGGACTCCACAGCTCCCGGCTGGGCATACATGACAAAGACGGTCCCATAAAAGAGGGACACGGCCGTCATGTGGGAGCCGCAGGTGGAGAAGACCTTGTGTCTCCCGGCTGCCGAGCGCATCCTCAGGATGGTCACTGTGATGTAGCCGTAGGAGATGAGGACCACGAGTGTGGTGCCCACGATGATGAGCCCACAGATGCCAAACAAGAGGAGCTCGTTGAGGGCTGTGTTGGTGCAGGCGAGCTGCAGCAGGGGGGGCACGTCGCAGAAGAAGTGGTCGATGTGGTTGGCGCAGAACGGGAGGCGGAAGGTGGAGCTGGTCTGCACGATGGCGTTGAGGCAGCCCCCACAGTAGGTGCCCAGCACCAGGCGGGTGCAGGCCGAGGGGCACATGGTGACGGGGTAGAGCAGGGGGCTGCAGATGGCCACGAAGCGGTCATAGGCCATGACACTCAGGAGGAAGCCCTCAGTGGTGACCAGCAGGGAGAAGAAGAAAAGTTGGGCGGCACAGCCCTCAAAGGTGATGGCCTTGGACGGGGAGAGGAAGTTGGCCAGGGCGTTGGGGGCGATGACAGATGAGTAGCACAGGTCCAGGAAGGAGAGGTTCTTGAGGAAGAAGTACATTGGGGAGTGCAGTCGGGCGTCCAGGCTGATGAGCACGATCATGCTGAGGTTCCCCAGCACGGCCACCACGTACAGCGCCAGGAACACAGCAAAGAGCAGGGCCTGGGTCTCCCGGCCACCCTCAAACCCCTCCAGCACAAACTCCTGCAGGGGCACCACTGAGAGGCTTCCATTTCTGTGGGGTGGCATGGCCCTGAGCTGGGCAAAGACAAGGCAGGTGGCAGCGAGGGGGAGCAGGTCAAGGTCACAAGGTCACACCGTCCATGGAGCACAGTGACCCCCAGGCCCTCGATGCCCAGACCAAGAGGCACCAGCTTCCCAGCTCTCCTTCCAGAGGAGCTCAGAGTGACCTGAAAGGGCAACAGTCCTCTGGTCAGGTCCATGGCTGTGCTCTGGCTGCGTCCTCTGCAGGGGACCGAGCTGTGCTGTGAGGAGCGGTGCCAGGAGGCTGGCAGGGCTGAGAGCCTGTAGCTGAGAATGGCGCTGCAGCCCCACGCCTCCTCCTGAATGGACCCCCACCCTGCCCCCAGTGCCCGGAGCCGTTACGTACCTGCTCAGGGACCAGCCCTGTGCTCCGGGCACCAGCTCCTTCATTTCAGAGATGCCGAGCGAGCATCTGCTGCCCCTCAGGATGGGTCAGGTGTTGGCTGCGTCTCCAGGCCAGGCTGGGAGCCAAGCAGAGATCAGGCCAGCCAGGCCAATGTGGGTGCCGCCTGCCTGGGTCCCCTGCAGCCTCTGAGCCCCAGCCCAGCACCGTCTCTGCGCCTGGACCGTGGTGGCATGCGGTCAGCAGAGCTGTCTGTGTCCTTAAGGATCTCAGGGCACTTCCTGGGAATGCCCGATGTCAGACAAATGGGGAGATGACGGCCCAGCCCCATGGTCGGAGAAGGAGCAGGACAGGGACTGTGACATGCTCGGGGGACGGACACGCCTGGCTCTTTTTCTTGCTTCAGGGTCCCTGCCCCTGACTCCTGGGCACACCGTTTGCTGTCCGTTGCTCTGAGCAAGGGGAGCCCGTGTGCACCGTCCTGTCTGCCTCCACCTCAAGGTAATTCCCGTCCCTGCCACAGCCCAGACGTCGCTTTCTGCTGTGAGCAAGGCTGAGCCCCGTGTACAGATGGGACCCTGGTAAACAGCAGTGTGTTAGGGCGGAGGAATGGTCCACGGAGGTGTAGCCACCCTAAGGGGGGGAGTCCAGAAGGAGCGTGGGCCCGGAGCCTCGGTGCGTCCGGGAGGACAGAGTAAGTGAGGAGGTGACTTCAGAGCAGAGCGCCCCTTTCCTAGCAGTGGGGTCTGTGGCATCACAGAGCCGCTGCCCTTGGAGGGGGTGAGCTTACTGGCAGTGAGGTGTGCGACGGAGGCGCTGCGTGGAGAGGAGGGGGTGCACGTGGAGGAGGCGCTGCCTTGCGTTCCAGCTCAGCCCGGAGCTGACTTAGGAGGTCGTTCATGACCGCCCTGACACTGCAGCCAAAGCGGGTGTGGTCGGGCGTGGGCGTTGGGGGGTGGCCATCCTTCTCTCTTGGCACCGACTCCTGCCCTCGAGTGGCAGCAGAGTGGGGCAGCTGGAGCCGCGATGCCTAGGCAGGGTCCTCTTGGACTTGGGGTTGGAGCTGGGCCCTGAGGGGGCCACCCTGCACACCTTGGACTGCAGCCCCAGACATGCTTGCTGCCGCTGCGGGGCTCCACACGCCCACCCCCGAGGTGGGCACTCCCTCGCCCACCTCTGCCCCTCCCTCCCCTTGCACCCGCGCGCGCGCGCACACACACGTGAACACCACTGCTTGCCGCCCTTCTCTGCCCCCCGAGCTGCCCACCCAGCATGACCGTTTTCCATTCACCTCCCGCGAGTGGGCTGACCGCCCCTGCGCCCCATGCAGTTCCGTCTCACGTCCCCGCGGCCGTTTCCCAGGACAGTTCATCACCCTCGGGGAGAGGGAGTTGGCCCGGGCATCCCGGCTGAGGAGTACGGTTGGGTCATCACGACAGCGCCCCCCGGAGACGCCTGGGGCCGTTGGCATTTTCCTGGGGAGCCAACCTCGCTGCACCGTGCCTTGGGCTTGCTGCGGGCCCCGGGGCCGGGGGTGGCCCGGGAAACCTGCCTTTGAGCCGAGCCTGCGAGGAGTCTCCTGGTGGAGCTGGGGGCCTGGTGCTGTAGTGACCGCGCCCCGTGTGCCTCCGGCCGGACCCCGCTCAGGCGTGCGGGGTCCCTGCGGCCTCAGCCCCTCCCAGAGTTTGACGGGAGCACCGACCCTAAGGCCCCCTGAATTCAGCCGTGCGTTCATACAAGAGCCCCGATTGTTCCCACCACACTGCAGCGGCCCTGTCCTGACTGACCCTGGGCCCCGTGCCTTCCGGGGGAGGCAGTGCGGTCAGGGTCCAGGCCGCCGAGGAGGCTTGCAGGGCAGTGCTGACCCTCAGGCCGTGAGCACACTGCCCCTGCATCATCACCAGGGGCTTGGTTCACCCAAGCCTCTGCCCTCCCAGGGTCTCCGAGCTTCTGACCTGGTCTGTGCCGATGACGATCAGGTGGCCCCGAGGAGCCCCAGCCCTCCCAGCTCAGCTCTGGCCTCCGGTGCAGTGAAGTGAGCGTGGGGAGGAGGGCAGGGGGCCCTGGGGTCCTGGTGAGAGGCCAGCCAGGCGCTCACCTGCCCCTCCACGTCTCGTCCCGGCGGCTGGCTGGCTCGTCGAGGCCCCTGCACCTCCGGGTCACTCTGCTGGCGAAGTTCTCTCCGCCTGGCACGGCTGGGACTCGGGGCCTCGAATGGCCAATTAGGGGAGGTTGTTTGTGTTCTGGGAATCCTGGTTCCTCTGGGTCCCCTGTCGCTGTCCTTTGTCCGATCCCGTCTCACCTGCAGGGCTGGGACCAAAGCCCAGAAGCCCCCTGGGGCCCCAGAGGGGGGAACAGGAGACCAGCTCAGAATCCAAGGGCAGACCCCACGGCCCTCGGTGGGCTGTCCAAACAGAGGTTGCAGGTGTGAACCCCTGGGCCCACAAATCCCTCCCCGAGACCACCCTCTCCTGCCATGTTCCCACCATTTTGGTTGAGGAAAAGTGACCTTATGGAAAAAATCAGAAACTGGGTGCTTCTCTTCTACGCCCGGCTCCGCTTCCTAGACCTTGTGGCGAGTCACTGGGTCCTGTAATGTATCGGGAAGTAGCTAAGACTATCTTGGAATTCTCTTTTATGTTTTATTTCTTGCCAACAAATGTTGCATTTCTCTAGTTAAAAAAAGAGTAAATGAACATCTGCTGGGAGGAATCCAAGCAATCAGGGCGGACGAAGTGAAGAGGAACCTGCCCCTTCGACCCTGTTGGAGCTCAGCCCCACCCACAGCTGGGCCGACCCCTGCAGGGTGTGTGCCTGCTTGTGGGTTTTGTTTTATGGGTTTTCTGTTTCTGAAAATTGGACCACAACATTCATTCTGCAATTTGATCTTTTCACTTAATTCCATACCATGAATATCCAAGTTATTCTGCCTTGTAGGTGTATTATAATTTATTTTCATCATATTAATGAAAGTTGTGGTTATTTTTTTGGTATCATAAACAGTATTGCAAAGAATTCTCATTATGTCCTCATGGTAACATTCCTGTAGGTGCATGAAAATGACCATTTGTTCCCCCTTAGCAGCACTTAATATCATCAATCTTCTTAATACTTATGCACCTAAAATGGTATAATGATTACTTTTATGTCAACTTGACTGGTTGTGGGGTGTTCATATATTTGGTTAAATATCCTGTTCCTGTCGGGGTGTTTTCGAGGAGTCTAACATTTCTATAGACTGGGGAAAGCAGATCGCCCTTCCTAATGCGGGTGGGCCTCATCCAATCAGTTTGAAGGCTTGAATAGAATACAGAGGATGACCCTCCCTCAAATAAGAGGGAGCTCCTCCTGCCTCTAAGCTGGGGTGTCAGCTTGTCCTGTCTTTGGACTCAAATGGAAACGCTGGCTTTTCCTGGGTGCTGAGCCTCCATCCTTGGGACTGGGACTCACACAGTCGGCTGTCCTGGTGCTCCAGCTTGCCAGCTACGGATCTGGGGACGTGTCAGCCTCCACAACCACATGAGGCAATTCCTTTAATGAATCCTGTTCTGTATGTGTTCATACACATGCTGCTGGCTCTGTTTCTCTGGAGCCTCCCAACTAATGCACTTCAGTCCTGCATTTTAATGAGCATAGCTTTGTTAGTGTGGCTGAACATCTTTTCACATGTTTGTTGGCCACTGGTGTTTCTAACTCTGTAATTTTCTCCTTGACAAGCACACAGCCTGTCCAACAGCAGTGCAGTTCTGCCTGGGCACCATGACACCAATTACACAGGGGACGCTGAGCCCTGATGCCAGGGGCACCCCTTTCTCCGTAGACCACAGCTCCAGGCCTAGGAGCATGGGCCTGATGGCTTCATGTGGCTGGGGTGGGTGACCTCACACACTTGCTTTCCCAATGTGGGGCAGAGCCATTCCATTTATTTTCCTTTTTGGCTTTAAAAGTCCTACCCAAAAACTCTTTCTAGACTAGATCCCAGGTCAATGCTGGGTCCACTCCCCTGATGGGCAGGAAAACCTTCCACACATGCTCAGTCTTTACTCTCTCAGTCCTACTTTCTCTTCTACAATGTCTCATTTTTTCCCACTGGATTGCTGTGCTTTTCCTTGACTTCTATGAGGTCTTTGCATATTATAGGCCCTGTTTATCTTGTGTATGTTGCAAGCAGCTTTTCCAGATTGCTGCTGGCCTTTGGCTTTGTTTGCAGGGATCTCCTGCGACTCACCCTGGGCACACTCCGATCTCTCTTCGGCCTCTCCGTGGGGACTCTGTGGCTCCCCCAGGGAACACGACCCTCTTGACCACACAGTGAATCAATAAGCAAACCCGCAACTACATGGCTCCTGCACATGCTTCTCATATTCTTGGACTTTAAATTTTCTTCAACAATCAGATACGTCCCGAATTTATATGTATGTGGATTGTGAAATTGGTGTTAATTTTCCCTACAGCAGAAAATAAGTCTATTGAATATTTTGAGCTCTCCATAATTATTTTCATTTGTAATTATAGCTTCTTAAGAGAGAAAATTATGATGAGAGAGGTAATGATTCAGAATATCATCTATTTAAAATAATAAAATAATAAATGAGCAGGCAACAAATTTCAACACTACTGAAAGAATAAAATAAAAAGGTCTCCCTAGTAACCCTCTTCCAAGGTTTAAATATCAGACTGACAAGTTGCTGTGTGACTGCAAACAAGTCACACATCCTCTCTGGTTCACGTTATAATTACAATTGTTATCACTACTACTGCTGGCACTTTTGTCATCATACCCCCTCTCTAACTCTCCTTCCACCAGCTCCCATACAATCTCCCCAGAACAAGTCACTGGAGTTTCTGGAAATGAAAGGGAACATCATTTCTAAAGCAGAGTGTATCTCTGTGTGACTATGATACTGTAGAATCATTTTCATTTAAACAAGAGTTCGCACTCTGTCTGCTTCTATATTACTTTCCTTTCTTTGGTGTGTACTTTATTTTTCTTCTTAGTACCTTTATGATATAGTTCCTTTTTATTTGCCTGCAATTCGTTCTCCATCCCCTCCACTAGCAAACGTCTTCTGTGACAACAGGTCTTATTTGTGTTTGCACACTACTCTGTCCCCAGCGTGAGAATGGTGCCTGGCACCAAGTTCACACTCAACAAATATTGGTTGAATTGAATAAACAAATTAGACTGTCCTACCAGCATGTCATCTCCCCCATTACTTTACAAAAATTAATATACTTTAGTATTTTAGAGCAGTATTAGGTTTATAGAAAAATTGAGCAGAAAGTAGAGTTTCCATTTCTCCCCCTCCCCATCCAGTTTTCTCTTATTAACGTCTTGCATTTGTGTAGTATCTTTATTCCAACTGATGAGCCAGAATTGACACATTATTAACTGAAGTCCAGGTTTACATTAAGCTCACTCTTGATATCGCACATTCTATTGTTTTTGATGAATGTCAAATCCACTAATATAGTATCATACAGAATCAGTTCACCACTTTAATGCACCATGTTTGCAATATGAAGTATTCACTTGAAAGGATACACCAAAATTCAAACTTTTGGTCTTACTGAAGGGCACTTATATTTGTCCCAGTTATTATCATTATTATAAACAACATTGTGGCGAATGTACTTGGGTCTATATCATTTTGGGTGCAGTCACACCTGTGATGATTGAGAATCCAGTTATCCATTACTTTGCCAATACATTCCTACTTTTTCAGGGCTACCACAAATATTTCCAATTTTTCATTACTAATAAATAAAAACATAATCAATTTGTTATACTGATTTGGTATAGTATATCAGTATATACTATATATAATGACATTGCTATATTGCCTCATTTGTTATAATCATTTTTTCTATAAATTCCTTAGGATTTTCTAGTAATCATGTTGTCTGCAAATAAGAACAATTTTACTTTTAAAAATTCATGTGTGTTTATTTCCTTTACTTGTCTTATTGTGCTGGCTAGAACATCTAGTGTAATGTTAATTCGAAGGGTATCAGAGATAAGAGAGCCTTGCTTTCTTTCCTGTATCAGGGGGAATATTCAGTCTTTCACCATTAAATGTGATATTAGCTGGAGGTTTTAATAGATGTCCATTAGATTGAGGAAATCTCTACTATTCATAGTTTCCTGAGAGTTTTTATCAAAAAGGGCTTTTTGTGAATTTTGTGAAATGCTTTTTTTGAAATGATTGTCTGAGATAATAATTTCTTTTTAATCTCTTTGCTTTTCTTTTTAAATCTTTTAAAAAATATGGTCTGTTGCATTGAATCTTACACCAACCTTGCATTCCTGGGATGGCCCCCACCTGATCATGGTGTGTTATCATTTTGATATGTTTCTGGGTTTGATTTGCTAAAGATTTAAGGATATTTTCATCTAAGTTACAGAGGGATATTGCTCTGTATTTTCCTTTTTTCTAATATATTTTTCTGGTTTTACTATTGGGATAATGTTGACATCAAAAAATGATTTATAAAGTGTCCCTTCCTCTTTAATTTTCTGGAAGAGTGTATGTGGAACTGGTATTATTTCTTATGAGATGTTTAGTAGAATTGACAGGAGAATACATCAGGGCTTAAAGTTTTATTCCTGTGGGAAGGCTTTTAACTATGAATTAACTATGAATTTAATAGATATAGGACTATTCAACTTACTTATTTTTTTCTCCAGTAAGAGCTATTTGAAGTATTTCCTTACTATCGACTAATGACTATAGGATCCTTAATTGTGTCTTCTCTTTTATTATTGGCATGGTTGTTTTATGCCTTCTTTTCCCCAATCAATTTCTTTAAAGGCTCATCAATTTTATTGACTTTTTTCAGAAAATCAGCTGCTTATTTCAATGATTTATTTCATTTCATTCTTTTTCTCTTTCAAATGTATAATTTTCTTTGCCCTGATTACTTTTATTTCCTTTGCTCTTTTAAAAAATTATTGTTGGTTTCTTAAAGTGAAAGCTTAGATCATTCATCTGAGGTTTTTCTTTTATTCTCTCATAATCATTTATATAACTCTACAAGTTTCCCTCTAAGCACTTGTATTAGTCCTCTTAGGCTGCCAACAAAATATCACAGACTGGGTGGCTTAAACAGCAGAAATTTATTTTCTCACAGTCCTTGAATGTAGAAGTCCAAGATCAAGGTTATGTGTATATGTGATTTCTGGTGATGGCCTCTCTTCCTGGCTTGCACACAACCACCTTCCTGCTAAGTCCTCACATGAGCTTTGGAGAGAGGGAGAGAAGTGGAATGTCTTCGTCTTAGAAGACCATTAATCCCA
Source organism: Manis javanica (assembly GCF_040802235.1). Classification (NCBI taxonomy): domain Eukaryota; kingdom Metazoa; phylum Chordata; class Mammalia; order Pholidota; family Manidae; genus Manis; species Manis javanica. Next base: position 1,228,536 of record NC_133167.1, read on the forward strand.
TCATGGGGGCCCCATTGTCATGATTTAATCTAACCCTAATTACTTCCCAAAGGCCCCACCTCCAAATACCATCTACCATTAAGAGGTTTTATTATTTTTACAATAATTAATTTTATAACAATAAAACCTCCTAATACCATAGGAAGTTAGGGCTTCAACATATGAATTTTAGAAGACACACTCAGTCCAAACAGCACTTCTTTAGCATGACACTGCGCATTTGAATTCTTAGGTTTCCGTGTTTCGTCCATTTGAAATTTCTTTTTTAAAAATGTCCAGCTTTATTGAGATGTAATTGACATATAACATGCTATTAGTTTAAGGTGTAGATACATGATATATTTGATTTATATATTTGATATATGTATATATTACAAAATGATAACTATAATAAATTTAGTTAACGTTTCTTAATTTATATAGTTATATATTTTTTCTTGTGATGAGAATTTGTGATAAGATCTGCTGTCTGAGCAACTTTCAAATATATAGCACTGTTAGTTATATATATAATATACAGTATTGTTAACTGTAGTCACCATGCTGTACGTTCCATCCCCAGAACTTATTTATCCTGTAACTGGAAGTTTATACCTTTTGACCCCCTTCTCCCATTTCCCCTAAGCTGCAACCTTTGCCTCTGGCAACTGCCAACCTGTCCTCAGTTTCTATGAGTTTGTTTTCTTTCGATTCCACATAGAAGTGAGATCACACAGTATTTGTCTCTCTCTGTCTGACTTACTCAACTTACCATAATGCATTCAAGGTCCATCCATGTTGTTGCAAATAGCAGGGCTTCCTTCTTATTTATGCGTGTGTGCACACATCTCTATCAATTCATTCATCAAAACACACTTAGGTCGTTTCCACGTCTTGGCTGTTGCGAGTAATGTCGCTATGAGCGTGAAGATGCAGATTATCATTTCCTTCGGATGCATACTCAGAAATGGAATTCCTGGATCATACGGTGGTTCTACTTTTAATTTTTAGAGGAACCTCCATACTGTTTTCCATAATGGCTGCACCAAATTATACTCCTGCCACCAGTTTACAAAGCCTACCTTTTTTTTTTTTTACCGCATCCTTACCCCCCCATATCTCTTGTCTTTTTGAAAACAGCCATTCTAACAGGTATGAAGGGAGATCTCATTGTGTTTTTTTAAATGTACACTTCCATAGTTTTTATTTGTTCAGTGTGTTATGCAACCATAAATAACCACTTTCTAATTTCACAACATTTCCATCACCCAAAAAAGACACCCATGCCTATTAGCAGTTAGGCCCGATTCATCCTTCCCCGACCCCTTAACAACCACTAATCTATTTTCTGTCTCTAAAAACTTCCACGCATCAAAGACACTATTCCAGAAAGTAAAAAGACAACCCACAGAGTGGGAGAAAATATTTGCAAATCATATATTTGATAAGAATTTAGTATCCTGAATATATAAAGAACTCTTAGAACTCCATATAAAAAGATAACTATCCCAATTTAAAATGGGAAATTTAAAAATGAGCAAAGAATCAGAATAGATATTTCTCAGAGAAGATATACAAGTGGCCGATAAGCACATAGAAAGACGCTCATTGTGGCTTTAATTTGCATTTATTTCCCTGACAAATAGTGATGCTGAACATCTTTTCATGTAGTGGTTGGTCCTTTGTGTATCTTAGGAAAAAAGGTCTATTCAGTTTCTCTGCTCATTTTCAATCAGATTTTATAGTTTTTTTCTTTTTTTCCTGTTGAGTTGTATGACTTCTTTACATATGTTGTATATTAACTACTTATCAAATATATGATTTTTTAACTATTATTTCCCATTTCATAGGTTCCCTTTTCATTTTGTTAATGGTTTTCCATTTGAAATTTCCTGAATTTTCTTTCTTTATGTCTTATTTGACAGGGATGTTGTTTAATTTCCAAATACTTAGGGCTTTTTCAGATATTTTTCTGTTATTGGATTCTAGTGTAATACTATTTATATGTGAGATACTTTATATGATTTCAATCTTTTTCATTTTACTGAAACATTTTCATGGCCCAGAATATAACCTATCTTGGTGACTGTTTCACGTGCACTTTAAAAAGAAGTTGTATTCTGTAGGTGTGGGTGGATTGTTTGTAAATGTCAAGTTGGTTTTCAGTGTTGAATAATATCTTTGCTGATTTACTGTGTATTCGGAGATATGATGTGGATATCTCCAACCATAGTGGTAGATTTCTCAATTTTTCCTTGCAGTTCTACTGTATTCATATATCATGACACTCTATTGTTAGGTGCATGCATATTTAAAGTTGTTATATCCACTTGAGAAATTTACTATGTATCATTATGACTTGTCTCTCTTTATCCTCCAGGATACTCTTTTTTCTGCAATTTGATACCAATATAGCCAATCCAAGTTTGTTTTGCTTACTTTTTGAACAGTATACTTTTTCCATACTTTTACTTTTTAAACTACCTATGTCTTTATGTTTAAAGTAGATTGTTGTAATGGTATATAACTTGATATTGCTTTTTTATCCAATTTAACAATCTCTGCCTTTTAATTATAATGCTTATGTGCATTGTCATTATGGTTATGTTTAAATCTACCATCTTGCTATATGTTTATCTTCTTTACTGCAATTTGTCTATTAATTTATTCCATCTGATTTTCCGCCTTTGTTATCTTTTCATTTATTTATTTATTTATCTTGTTATTACATGAAGAACATTATGTTTACCAGACAAGTATATACTTCCCCCTTCACCAAGTTCCCCCCACAAACCCCATTACCGTCACTGTCCATCAGCATAGTAAGATGCTGTAGAATCACTACTTGTCTTCTCTGTGTTGCACAGCCCTCCCCGTGCCCCCCACGCACTATACATGCTAATCGTAATGCCCTCTTTCTTCTTCCCCGCCCTTATCCCTCCCTTCCCACCCATCCTCCCCAGTCCCTTTCCCTTTGATAACTGTTAGTCCATTCTTGGGTTCTGTGAGTCTGCTGTTGTTTTATTCCTTCAGTTTTTCTTTGTTCTTATACTCCACATATGAGTGAAATCATTTGATACTTGTCTTTCTCTGCCTGGCTTATTTCACTGAGCATAATACCCTCCAGCTCCATCCATGTTGTTGCAAATGGTAGGATTTGTTTTCTTCTTATGGCTAAATAATATTCCATTGTGTATATGTACCACATCTTCTTTATCCATTCATCTACTGATGGACACTTAGGTTGCTTCCATTTCTTGGCTATTGTAAATAGTGCTGCGATAAACATAGGGGTGCATCTGTCTTTTTCAAACTGGGCTGCTGCATTCTTAGGGTATATTCCTAGAAGTGGAATTCCTGGGTCAAATGGTATTTTTATTTTGAGCTTTTTGAGGAACCTCCATACTGCTTTCCACGATGGTTGAACTAATTTACATTCCCACCAGCAGCGTAGGAGGGTTCCCCTTTCTCCACAACCTTGCTAACATTTGTTGTTGTTTGTGTTTTGGATGGTGGCCATCCTTACTGGTGTGAGGTGATATCTCATTGTGGTTTTAATTTGCGTTTCTCTGATGACAAGCGATGTGGAGCATCTTCTCATGTGTCTGTAGGCCATCTGAATTTCTTCTTTGGAGAACTGTCTGTTCAGCTCCTCTGCCCATTTATTAATTGGATTATTTGCTTTTTGTTTGTTGAGGTGCATGAGCTCTTTATATATTTTGGATGTCAAGCCTTTATCGGATCTGTCATTTATGAATATATTCTCCCATACTGTAGGATACCTTTTGTTCTATTGATGGTGTCCTTTGCTCTACAGAAGCTTTTTAGCTTGATATAGTCCCACTTGTTCATTTTTGCTTTTGTTTCCCTTGCCCGGGGAGATATGTTCATGAAGAAGTTGCTCATGTTTATGTCCAAGAGATTTTTGCCTGTGTTTTTCTCTAAGAGTTTTATGGTTTCATGACCTTACATTCAGTTCTTTGATCCATTTCAAATTTACTTTTGTGTTTGGGGTTAGACAGTGATCCAGTTTCATTCTCTTACATGTAGCTGTCCAGTTTTGCCAGCACCATCTGTTGAAGAGTCTGTCATTTCCCCATTGTATGTCCATGGCTCCTTTTTCATATATTAATTGACAATATATATCTGAGTTAATGTCTGGAGTCTCTATTCTGTTCCACTGGTCTGTGGCTCTGTTCTTGTGCCAGTACCAAACTGTCTTGATTACTGTGGCTTTGTAGTAGAGCTTGAAGTTGGGGAGCAAGATCCCCCCCTCTTTATTCTTCCTTCTCAGGATTGCTTTGGCTATTCAGGGTCCTTGGCGGTTCCATATGAGTTTTTGAACTATTTGTTCCAGTTCATTGAAGAATGCTGTTGGTAATTTGATAGGGATTGCATCAAATCTGTATGTTGCTTTGGGCAGGATGGCCATTTTGACAATATTAATTCTTCCTAGCCAAGAGCTTGGGGTGACTTTCCATTTGCTAGTGTCCCCTTTAATTTCTCTTAAGAGTGTCTTATAGTTTTTAGGGTATAGGTCTTTCACTTCCTTGGTTAGGTTTATTCCTAGGTATTTTATTCTTTTTGATGCAATTGTGAATGGAATTGTTTTCCTGATTTCTCTTTCTATTAGTTCATTGTTAGTATATAGGAAAGCCTCAGATTTCTGTGTGTTAATTTTGTATCCTGCAACTTTGCTGTATTCTGATATCAGTTCTAGTAGTTTCGGGGTGGAGTCTTCAGGCTTTTTTATGTACAATATCATGTCATCTGCAAATAGTGACAGTTTAACTTCTTCTTTACCAATCTGGATTCCTTGTATTTCTTTGTTTTGTCTGATTGCCGTGGCCGGGACCTCCAGTACTATGTTGAATAAAAGTGGGGAGAGTGGGCATCCCTGTCTTGATCCCGATCTCAGAGGAAAAGCTTTCAGCTTCTCGCTGTTCAGTATGATGTTGGCTGTGGGTTTATCATACATGGCCTTTATTATATTGAGGTACTTGCCCTCTATTCCCATTTTGCTGAGAGCTTTTATCATGAATGGATGTTGAATTTTGTTGAATGCTTTTTCAGCATCTGTGGAGATGATCATGTGGTTTTTGTCCTTTTTGTTGATGTGGTGGATGGTGTTGATGGATTTTCGAATGTTGTACCATCCTTGCATCCCTGGGATGAATCCCGCTTGGTCATGATATATGATCCTTTTGATGTATTTTTGAATTCGGTTTGCTAATATTTTGCTGAATATTTTTTCATCTATGTTCATCAGGGATATTGGTCTGTAATTTTCTTTTTTGGTGGGGTCTTTGCCTGGTTTTGGTATTAGGGTGATGTTGGCTTCATAGAATGAGTTTGGGAGCATTCCCTCCTCTTCTATTTTTTGGAAAACTTTAAGGAGAATGGGTATTATGTCTTCTCTGTGTGTCGGATAAAATTCCGAGGTAAATCCATCTGGCCCGGGGGTTTTGTTCTTGGGTAGTTTTTTGATTACTGCTTCAATTTCTTTGTTGGTAATTGGTTTGTTTAGATTTTGTGTTTCTTCCTTGGTCAGTCTTGGAAGGTTGTATTTTTCTAGAAAGTTGTCCATTTCTTCTAGGTTTTCCAGCTTCTTAGCATATAGATTTTCATAGTATTCTCTAATAATTCCTTGTATTTCTGTGGGGTCTGTTGTGATGTTTCTTTTCTCGTTTCTGATTCTGTTGATGTGTGTTGATTCTCTTTTTCTCTTAATACGTCTGGCTAGAGGCTTATCTATTTTGTTTATTTTCTCAAAGAACAAGCTCTTGGTTTCATTGATTTTTCCTATTGTTTTATTCTTCTCAATTTTATTTATTTCTTCTCTGATCTTTATTATGTCCCTCCTGCTGACTTTAGGCCTCATTTGTTCTTCTTTTTCCAGTTTCAATGATTGTGATGTTAGACTATTCATTTGGGATTGTTCTTCCTTCTTTAAGTGTGCCTGGATTGCTATATACTTTCCTCTTAAGACTGCTTTCGCTGCGTCCCACAGAAGTTGGGGCTTTGTGTTGCTGTTGTCATTTGTTTCCATATATTACTTGATCTCCATTTTAATTTGGTCATTGATCCATTGATTATTTAGGAGCATGTTGTTAAGCCTCCATGTGTTTGTGGGCCCTTTTGCTTTCTTTGCACAATTTATTTCTAGTTTTATACCTTTGTGGTCTGAAAAGTTAGTTGGTAGAATTTCAATGTTTTTGAATTTACTGAGGCTCTTTTTGTGGCCTAGTATGTGGTCTATTCTGGAGTATGTTCCATGTGCACTTGAGAAGAATGTGTGTCCTGTTGCTTTTGGGTGTAGAGTTCTGTAGGTGTCTATTAGGTCCATCTGTTCTAGTGTGTTGTTCAGTGCCTGTGTCCTTACTTATTTTCTGTCTGGTGGATCTGTCCTTTGGGGTGAGTGGCATGTTGAAGTCTCCCAGAATGAATGCATTGCATTCTATTTCCTCCTTTAGTTCTGTTAGTATTTGTTTCACATACGCTGCTGCTCCTGTGTTGGGTGCATAGATATTTATAATGGTTATATCCTCTTGTTGGACTGAGCCCTTTATCATTATGTAATGTCCTTCTTTATCTCTTGTTACTTTCTTTGTTTTGAAGTCTGTTTTGTCTGATACTAGTACTGCAACACCTGCTTTCTTCTCACTGTTGTTTACATGAAATATCTTTTTCCATCCCTTGACTTTTAGTCTGTGCCTGTCTTTGGGTTTGAGGTGAGTCTCTTGTAAGCAGCATATGGATGGGTCTTGTTTTTTTATCCATTCTATTACTCTGTGTCTTTTGATAGATGCATTCAGTCCATTTACATTTAGGATGATTATTGATAGCTATGTACTTATTGCCATTGCAGGCTTTAGATTCATGGTTACCAAAGGTTCCAGGTTACTTTCCTTACTATCTAAGAGTCTAACTTAACTCACTTAAGATGGTGTTACAAACACAATCTAAAGGTTCTTTTTTGTTTCTCCTCCTTTTTCTTCCTCCTCCATTCTTTATATATTAGTATCATATTCTGTACTTTTTGTCTATCCCTTGATTGACTTTGGGGATAGTTAATTTAATTTTGCATTTGCTTAGTAATTAGCTGTTCTACTTTCTTTACTGTGGTTGTATTACCTCATGTGACAGTTATTCCACCTTAGGAACACTTCCATCTATAGCAGTACCTCCAAAATAGACTGTAGAGATGGTTTGTGGGAGGTAAATTCTCTCAGCTTTTGCTTATCTGGTAATTGTTTAATCCCTCCTTCAAATTTAAATGATAATCTTGCCGGATAAAGTAATCTTGGTTCCAGGCCCTTCTGCTCCATGGCATTAAACACATCATGCCACTCCCTTCTGCCCTGTAAGGTTTCTGCTGAGAAGTCTGATGTTAGCCTGATGGGCTTTCCTTTGTATGTGATCTTATTTCTCTCTCTGGCTGCTTTTAACAGTCTGTCCTTATCCTTGATCTTTCCCATTTTAATTACTATGTGTCTTGGTGTTGTCTTCCTTGGGTCCCTTGTGTTGGGGGATCTGTGGATCTCCATGGCCTGAGAGACTATCTCCTTCCCCAGATTGGGGAAGTTTTCAGCAACTACCTCCTCAAAGACACTTTCTTTCCCTTTCTCTCTCTCTTCTTCTTCTGGTATCCCTATAATGCGAATATTGTTCCATTTGGATCGGTCACACAGTTCTCTCAATATTCTTTCATTCTTAGAGATCCTTTTTTCTCTCTGTGCCTCAGCGTCTTTGTATTCCTCTTCTCTAGTTTCTGTTTAATTTATTGTCTCCTCCACCGTATCCAACCTGCTTTTAATACCCTCCATCGTGCTCTTCAGCGATTGGATCTCTGACCTGAATTCATTCCTGAGTTCTTGGATGTCTTTCCGTACCTCCATTAGGATGTTGATGATTTTTATTTTGAACTCCCTTTCAGGAAGAGTCACGAGGTCCCTATCATTTAAATCTTTCTCGGGAGTTGTATTAATAATTGTACTCTGGTCGAGGTTCCTTTGGCGTTTCATGTTGTATATGGCGCCCTCTAGTGTCCAGAAGCTCTGCTCTGGAGCTGCTCAGCCCCTGAAGCAATGTTGGGGGTCACAGGGGAGCAGTACTGGTGCCTGGGGGAGGAAAGAGCTGTTCCCCGCCTCCTGGCTCCTGTGCCTGTCTCCACTGCCTGAGCCAGTGGGCCGAGCACACAGGTATAAGCTTTTGCCCCAGAGCAGCCGGATATGGATCCCTGCTTTCCACAAGCAGCCAGAATCCCAGTCTCCCCAGGAACTCTGCCTGTCTTAGCTTTCCAACCCCATAATCATTAGAATATGATGAAAGCACCATGAAATGTCGGTTGTGCTCCCAGCACACATCTCCGGAGCTGGGTATTCAACAGTCCCGAGCCTTCCACTCCCTCCCTGCTCCGTTTCTCTCCCTCCCGCCAGTGAGCTGGGGTGGGCAAGGGGCTCGGGTCCCGCCTGGCCACAGCTCTGGGACGTCACCCCGTTCGCTGAGGTCTGCTCTTCTCTCCAGGTGTGCGCAGTCTGACGCCGTCCTCTTCCTGTTGCTCTCTCAGGATTAGTTACACCAAGTACATTTTCTCATTGTATCCAGTTTTAGGAGGAAGCCTCTGTCTCTCCTCTCACGCCGCCATCTTTAATCCCTTTTCCCTTTGTTATCTTTTTTATTGTTAATTGATAATTTCTAAAAAAAAATATTTCATGTGCCTTACTGGTTTATATAACTTCATAACTTTGTTTTAACTTTTGGTGATTGCTCTAGAGTTTACAATGTTTATCTTTAGTGTGTCATAGACTACCTTTAAATTATATTATGCCACTTCACATATAATGTAAGAAACTTAAGACAGTGAACTTCTATGTACCACTTCCATACTTTGTGCTATTATTTTCATGTATTACCTTCTCCATATATTATAAAACAACAGATTTTATTATTTACCTCCATTGGATTGTGAGTTTTCAGAGAACAAGAACATTATCATATGTACCATTCTCAAGCATTAAGAAAAAGCCTGGTATATAGAGTGTTTTAAGTAAATGTTGATGGAAGGAAGGAAGAAATTAACTTGCTGAGTCCCATCCACAACCAAAAATTTCTTCTTCTGCCGAGTCCTCGGGACACTCTGTTTCTCTGGCCACCCACCTTCATGCGGCTGTGAGTTTCTGGCTCAGCCTCCGCAGGGCCTCCTGCACGTTCTTATTTCACAGACTGTAGATGAGGGGGTTGAGCATCGGGATGACCAGGGTGTAGAAGACAGACACCACCTTGCCCTGCCTCATGGACTCCACAGCTCCCGGCTGGGCATACATGACAAAGACGGTCCCATAAAAGAGGGACACGGCCGTCATGTGGGAGCCGCAGGTGGAGAAGACCTTGTGTCTCCCGGCTGCCGAGCGCATCCTCAGGATGGTCACTGTGATGTAGCCGTAGGAGATGAGGACCACGAGTGTGGTGCCCACGATGATGAGCCCACAGATGCCAAACAAGAGGAGCTCGTTGAGGGCTGTGTTGGTGCAGGCGAGCTGCAGCAGGGGGGGCACGTCGCAGAAGAAGTGGTCGATGTGGTTGGCGCATAACCGGAGGCGGAAGGTGGAGCTGGTCTGCACGATGGCGTTGAGGCAGCCCCCACAGTAGGTGCCCAGCACCAGGAGGGTGCAGGCCGAGGGGCACATGGTGACGGGGTAGAGCAGGGGGCTGCAGATGGCCATGAAGCGGTCATAGGCCATCACTGCCAAGAGGAGAGTCTCTGTAGTAGCAAACAGGGAGAGGAAGAAGAACTGGGCGGCACAGCCCTCAAAGGTGATGGCCTTGGACGGGGAGAGGAAGTTGGCCAGGGCGTTGGGGGCGGTGACAGATGAGTAGCACAGGTCCAGGAAGGAGAGGCTCTTGAGGAAGAAGTACATTGGGGAGTGCAGTCGGGCGTCCAGGCTGATGAGCACGATCATGCTGAGGTTCCCCAGCACGGCCACCACGTACAGCGCCAGGAACACAGCAAAGAGCAGGGCCTGGGTCTCCCGGCCACCCTCAAACCCCTCCAGCACAAACTCCTGCAGGGGCACCACTGAGAGGCTTCCATTTCTGTGGGGTGGCATGGCATTCAGGCCTCAGACCAAGAGAATTATACCATCAGTAACAGTAGACAAGGTAAATCAAACTAAACTTCTTGCTGAAGATTATTAGGAAAGATGAAAAGTAATAACAAAAAAACCTGATTAAATGTATGGGAGTTAATGATTTAGTAATGAATTAGTAAACAAAGTTCACGATAAACACAGAAGGTCAGGGACTCCATTATTGAGGCTCTTTTCCCTTGAGAAATATGCAATTTTGAAGAAGTCTGAGGGCATAAGTGGCTAAGCAGTGAGTTTTTACCTGTCTTGTGGAGCTAAAAGTGACAGTATTTGGTTACTAGGACCACCAAGGATACACCCAAAGGAGTAGGTTTAAATAAGTAGTAGGTATGCAGCTCAGCTTCTGACCATTTCAATAACTGAAACTGTATTAAAGTGAAATCTGAGTGCTGGTGACCTTGATATTTTACAAAAGCAAACATCTCTTCAAAAGGAAGACACATTAGCCTAGACCTCAAGTTTTTCCTGTAAAAATTGTGCATAATTAGTGACAGAAACACAACTTAAACATTGAGGAGTTAAGGCAATATGAATTAAAACAACAGGAACAATAGATAGTAGAAAAGTCCACAGAGGTTTCAGACTGAAAGACAAGAGCTATAAAATAACTAAACTATTATGTTTAGTGGATAAAAAATAAGATTGAGATTTCAGCAGAGATGTGGAAATTATGAAAAGAATTATATGTAACCTCTTAAATAGTACAGTCATATATAACTTTAAAAAGTATAAAATTAGGAACTCAGTAGATGAGTTTTATAGCAGATTAGAGGTAGCTAAAGAGAAAATTTGTGAGCTAGACTACCAGTCAGTAGAAAATATTCACAATGAAGCATGAAGAGACAAAAGGATGGAAAAATCTGAAATAAAGGTAAGAGACAGTATAGTTGAAAGATTTAACACATACATAGCATGAGTTTAAGAGATAAATAGGATGAATCAGAATTTGAAGAGATAATGGCCAAATATTTTCATAAGTGAATTAAAGATATTAATCTACAGATCCATGAACCCTACAAAATCAAAGCAGGCATAGTGCAAAGACCGCACATCATGGTAAAGATATTTCAAAATAAAAGAGAGGAAAGAAACTTAAACATAGCCTGAACAAAAGACATAGTCCCTTCAAAGGATCAACTGCAGAAGTAAGACTGCCAACTGGCTTCTTATCAGATTAAAAATGGAAGCCAGAATAAATGAAATTATATTTTCCTTTGCTCAAAGAAAATAATTGTCAACTAGAATTCTATACCTACCCAAAATATCCTTTAACACTGAAAGTGAATTCAACAATGAGTTGGAGACTTCAATACCCCACTTTCAATAATGGATAGAACAGCTACACTAAATATCAGCAAGAAAATAATAGATTTGGACAACATGATAAATCAATTAGACCTAATGGATGTATGAAAGGACTCCGTCCAACCACAACAGGACATATTCTTCTCAAGGGCACATGGAACATTATCTAGCATATGTTAGTTCACAAAGCAAGTCTCAGTAAATTAAAAAAGATTAAAGTCATGCTAACTATGCTTTCCAAAAAAATGGAATGAAATTATAAATCAATAACAAGGAAATTTGGAAAATTTACAAATATGTGGAAGTTAAATAACACATTCATAAATAACCAATGGGTAAAAGAAGAAATCCCAATGGAAATTTTAAAGTACTTTGAAATTAATGAAAATGGGAATACAACATACCAAAACAGATAGAAGATGCAATGAAAGAAAGACTCAGAGAGAAATTTATAGTAATAAAAACCAACATTAAAAAAATTCAAGTCAATAATTTAACATTCTATCTTAGGAAACCAGCAAAAGAAAACAAAACTAAGCTCAAAGCAAGTAGAAGGAGGGAAATAGTAAAGATAAGAGCAGACATAAATGAATTACAGAAGAATAAAATAATAGAAAAATATCAGTGAGACCAAATGTTGGTTCTTTGAAAAGTTTAACTAGTTTGACAAACCTTTAGCTAGACTGACAAAAAAGTCCGAAGATTTACATTACTAAAATCAGGAATGAAAGCAGAGAATAACTTCTGACTTTACAGAAATAAAGAGTATATACATTATATCTTTAAAAAAATATTTGTATTGAATTAAAAGAGTATATTAGAACAACTATATGCCAACCTAGATGAAATGAATAAATTCCCAGAAACACACACAAACTATTAAAACTGACTCAAGAACAAATAGAAAATCTGAGCATACCTATGACAAAAACATTGAGTCAGTAATCAAAAACCTCTAACGAAGAAAATCTCAAAACCAAATGGCTTCACAGGTGAATTCTATCAAAGATTTGAAGAGTTAACCCCAGTACTTCTCAAGTTCTTCAAAAAACGGAAGAGAAAACACTGGTAATTCAATCTAGAAGACCTGTATTATCCTGATACTAAAGTCACAAAAATATGCCATAAGAAAATAAGGCTACAAATCAATATCTCTTATGAATATAGATACAAAAATCCTCAACAAAAAACTAGTAAGTCAAATCCAATAGAACCTAAAGGGATTATACAGCATACCAAACGGGAGTTAGACCAGGAATTCAAGGTTGGTTCAATATAGAAAAATCAATCAATATAATACACCATTCAAATGGAATGAAGGTAAAAAAATACACGATTATCTCAATAAATGCAGAAAAACTACAAGACATTGCTGAAAGAAAGAAGACCTACATAAATGTAAAGCTATCTCATGTTCATGTACTAGAAGAATTAACAATGTTGAGATGGCAATACTCCCCAAATTGGTGTACATAGTGCAATTTTATCAAAATTTCACTGGTCTTTTTTTTTTTTTTTGCAGAAATTGACCCTAAGTAATGAAGACAATCTTTAAAAAGAAGGTACAAGTAGGAGGAATCACAGTCTGATTTCAAAACTGACCAAACACCAAAACAGTGTTGAGCTTTCAAAAGGACAGATGTATAGACCAATGCAATGGAATTATGAATCCAGAAATAAACTCATTTTCAACAAGATTCAAAGGCCATTTAAGGGGAAAGAAGTCTTGTCAACAAATGGTGTTGGGCCAACTGGCAAAAGAATGAATTAGGAACTCTATTTCACACCATATTCAAAAATTAACTCAAAATGGACAAAGACCTAAATGTTAAGAGGTAAAACTACAAAACTATAAAACTAGGAAGAAACATTGGTATAAAGTATTGTGACCTGAGATTAGTCACCAGTTTCTTAAATATGCCACCAAAAGCACAAGCAAATACTATTAAACCCGAACATGACCTGAAGACTGCAGAACAGACCATCTACACTTGAGGAAGAAGAGAAGACCACACAGAAAAGGGTAAAGTGGAAAAGCTAAGATTGAGTGGGACCCAAGCCCCCCCCGCCAGCGTATAAGCGGGAGAAAGAGGAACAGAGCCTGGAGCGGGTAGGGGCCCAGGAGCGCTGCACACCTGGCCCTGGAGAGCTGCTCTGGGAGCACGCGCCCACCTTACACTGGTTCTGGTGATTACTGGGGCTGGACCCCAGGGGCAGGGGGAGCACTCTGGGAGACTGAGACCCCAGCCAGTGCGGAGGACAGGCACGCTCTGCTGGTCCTGAGACCCAAAGCAGAGGCAGCGGTTTAAAAAACTTGCCAGCAGTGGGAGGGGTACCAGAAAGGGGAGGGCCGAACAGAATTCTCTCCTAAGAGGAGGTGGAGGATACCTCCTCAGCCCTTCCTTGGCCCAGCAGATCTGGAACTCTCGGGAGCTCCAGACACTCCGTTGCCCTTGTGGGCAATGCAGCCCTGAGGCACCTCCCTGCATGCTGCCAGGAACCAGCACACTCGGCCCAGAGCAGTGTCAGACTTTGCCGCCTGGCAGGCAGAGGGAGACTCCTCCAGCTTGCTTGGCTCCCTTTCAGCCCAGCCAGCGAGGAGCCTGCAGGACCCAGCCCCCAGAGCTCCTCCCTCCCTGTGGGTGTCCAAACGCAGTGCTGCATGTCTGGCCAGGGCAGAGCCATACGCCCCATTAACACTGCAGCCCTGACATTGCTGCCAGCCTGGCAGAGGGTGGCCCCACACCCAGCGAGCTCAGCAGAGATTCCCGAGCTAATCACAAAGGCAGCTGCTCAACCAAACTGCCCACCCAGACTCAGCCCACCACAGACACCAGACAGAAAGGCACACCACCCACAACATGTCAACAGCTGGGGCCCCCACAAAACCGAACCAGACACTAGAGAGTAAAGACTCTTGAGCTTCTGGGCACCACAGCACATGTTCTTCATAAAGCTATTATTCTATAGGCCAGAAGGAAGAGCAGAGACATCTAATAAAAAGGAAGAAACACAGAAAGCCTAAAAAATGAGTGGGCAGAGGAATATGATCCCAACAAAACTACAAGACAGAACCCCAGAAAGAGGGCTAAACGGAACAGAGATCACCAGTCTTATTAAGATTTCAAAATTAGAGTCCTAAACATGCTCACAGATTTACAGAAAAGTATTGAAGATCTCAGAGAGGACTTCAACAAAGAGATAGAAGACATGAAAAAGAGCCACTCAGAGCTGAGGAACGCAGTTATCTGAGATGAAACATACAATGGAGGGATTTAAATGTAGATTAGAATATGTAGAGAAGATGGTGAATGAAATGGAAATTAGAGAACAGGAATACAAAGAAGCCGAGGCACAGAGAGAAAAAAGGATCTCTAGGAATGAAAGAATAATGAGAGCTGTGTGACCGATCCAAATGAAACGGCATTTACATAATAGGGGTATGAGAAGGAGAAGAGAAAGACAAAGGGATAGAAAGTTTCTTTAAGGAAATAATCATTGAAAAGTTTCCCAGTTTGGGGAAGGAAATAGATACTCAGGTCATGGAAGTGCAGACATCCCCTGTACTTCCATGGAATAAAAAGAACCCCAGCAAGACAACACCAAGACATATAATGATTAAAAGGCAAAGATCAAGGATAAGGAGAGAGTTTTGAAAGCAGCCAGAGAGAGAAAAAAAGATTACTTATAAAGGAAACCCCACCAGGCTATCAGCAGACTTCTCATCAGAAACTCCACAGGCCAGAAGGGAGCAGCACAACGTGTTTAATGCACTGAAACAGAAGGACCTGCACCCAAGAACCCTCTGCCCAGCAAGGTCAGCATTTAAATTTGAAGCAGGAATTAAACAATTTCCAGATAAAACAAAAGTTGAAGGAATTTGCCAGCACTAAGCCAGTCTTATGGGGCATGTTAAAGGACTGCTGTGAATGGAAATGCTCCTCAGGCTCAACAGCTGTCACCAGTGACAGTGAACCCACAGTAAAGGGAGCGGACCAGCTAATCACCAAGCAAGTACAAAATTAAAACAAAACAAAAGAAGCAGCATCAACTATAAATAAAAGCAGCCAAGGGACACACAAAAGTGCAGATTATGCATCTGATATGAAAACTGTGAAGGAGGAAGAAGAAGAAAAATTGAAGCACCTGTATATTGTGTTTGAAATAGAGTTGAAATTAAGATAGACTATTATATACTAAGGAAGCCACCCTTGAACCTTGGGTGACCACAAAACTAAAGCCTGCAATAAATACATACACACAGAAATTAATTAAACAAAAGAGAAATCCAATTATGACACTAAAGAAAACCATCAATAACAAGGGAAGGGTATAAGAGAGGAAGAAAGGAAGTGAGGAGCTATAAAAAGCAGTGAGAAAACAATTAATAAAAAAGCAATAAGTATGTATCTATCAATAATCACCTTAAATGTAAATGGACTGAATACACTAATCAAAAGACACAGAGTGGCAGAATGGATCAGGAAACAAGACCCATCTATGTGCTGCCTAAAAGGGACTCGATTCAGACCCATACACAGACTAAAAGTGAAGGGATGGAAAAAGATATTCCATGCAAAGAATAGGGAGAAAAAGGCAGGATTAGCAGCACTTATATCAGACAAAATTGATTTCAAAACAAAGACAGTAACAAGAGACAAAAAAGGACATTACATAATGGTAAAGGGATCAGACCAAAAAGAGGATGTAACCATTACAAATATCTATGCATCTAACATAAGAGCACCTAAGTATATAAAACAAGTACTAACAGAATTAAAGGGGGAAATAGATCGAAACACATTCATTTTAAGAGATTTTAACATGCTACTCACATCAATAGATCAACCAGACAGAAAATAAACAAGGAAACAGGGGCACTGAACAATACACTACATCAAATGGATTTAACAGATATCTGCAGAATACTCTACCCAAGAGCAGCAGGATACACATTTTTCTCAAGTGTACATGGAACATTCTATAGAATAGATCACATACTAGGCCACAGGAAGAGCCTCAATAAATTAAAAAAGATTGAAATTGTATCAAGCAGTTTCTTAGACCACAGTAGTATGGAACTAGAAATAAATTACTCAAAGGAAACAAAAAGATGTACAAACACATGGAGGCTAAACAACATGCTTCTAAATAATCAATGGATCAATGAACAAATTAAAACAGAGATCAAGCCATACATGGAGACAAATGAAAACAAAAACACAGCAGCCCCAAATCTGTGGGACTTGGGAAAGGCAGTGTTAAGAGGAAAGTACATAGCAATACAGGCTTACCTCAAGAAACAAGAACAATCCCAAGTAAACAGTCTAAACTCACAATTAAAGAAACTAGAAAAAGAAGAACAAATGAAACCTAAAGTTAGTTGAAGGAGGGACATAATAAAGATCAGAGCAGAAATAAATAAAATAGAGAAGAGAAGAAATAAAACAATAGAAAGAATCAATGAAACCGGGAGCTGCTTCTTTGAGAAAATAAACAAAATAGATAAACCTATAGCCAGACTTACAAAGAAAAAAGAGAATGTGCACACAAAAAACAGAATCAGAAATGAAGAAGGAATAATCACAAGAGATACCACAGAAATACAAAGAATTATTAGAGAATACTATGAAAAATTATATGCCAATAAATTGAACAACCTAGAAGAAATGGACAACTTTCTAGAAAAATACAACCTTTCAAGACCGACCCAGGAAGAAACAGAAAATCTGAATAGATCAATTTCCAGCAATGAAATTGAATTGGTAATCAAAAAACTCCCCAAAACAAAATTCCAGGTACAGATAGCTTCACAGCCAAATCCTACCAAGCATTTAAAGAAGAGCTAATACTCATCCTTCTTAAAGCATTCCAAAAAGTAGAAGAGCAGGGAATACTTCCAAACTCATTCTATGAGGCCAGCATTACCCTAATACCAAAACCAGACAAAGACACCACACAAACAAAGAAAATTACAGACAAGTATTCCTGATGAACAAAGATGCAAAAATCCTCAACAAAATATTAGCAAACCAAAACTAAAAATACATCAAAAAGATCATCCATCATGACCAAGTGGGATTTATTCCAGGGATGCAGTGATGATACAATATTCGTAAATCATTCAGTATTGTACACTACATCAACAAAAGGGATGAAAACCACATGATCACCTCAATAGATGCAGAAAAGCATTTGACAAAATTCAACATCCATTCATGATAAAAACTCTCAACAAAATGGGTATAGAGGGCAAGTACCTCAATGTAATAAAGGCCATAATGACAAACCCACAGCCAACATCATGCTTACCACCGAGAAGCTGAAAGCTTTTCCTTTAAGATCGGGAACAAGACAGGGATGTCCACTCTCCCCACTTTCATTCCACATAGTACCGGAGGTCCCAGCCACAGCAGTTAGACAACACAAAGAGATAAAAGGCATCCATATTGGTAAGGAAGAAGTGAAACTATCACTATTTGCAGATTACATGATATTATACATAGAAAACCCTAAAAAATCCACCAAAAAACCGCTAGAACTAATAACTGAATTCAGCAAAGTTGTAGGATACAAAATTAATACACAAAAATCTGTTGCATTCCCATATACTAACAATGAACTAGCAGAAAGAAAAATCAGGAAAACAACTCCATTCACAATTGCATCAAAAAGAATAAAATACTTAGGAATAAACTTAACCAAGGAGGTGAAAGACGCATGCTCTGAAAACTACAAGACACTCATGAGAGAAATTAAAGAAGATACAAATAAATGGAAACACATCCCGTGCTCATAGGTAAGAAGAATTAATATTGTCAAAATGGCCATCCTGCCCAAAGGAATTTACAGATTCAGTACAGTCTCTATCAAAATACCAACAGCATTCTTCAATTAACTAGAACAAATAGTTCTAAAATTCATATGGAACCACAAAAGACCCCAAATAGCCAAAGCAATCCTGAGAAGGAAGAACAAAGCTGGGGTGATTATGCTCCCTGACTTCAAGCTCTACTGCAAAGCCACAATAATCAAAATAATTTGGTACTGGCGCAAGAACAGGCCTATAGATCAATGAAATGGAATAGAGAGCCCAGATATAAACCCAAGCATATATGGTCAATTAATATATGACAAAGGAGCTGTGGACATACAATGGGGAAATGACAGCCTCTTCAACAGCTGGTGTTGGGAAAACTGGACAGCTACATGCAAGAGTATGGAACTGGATTACTGTGTAACTCCGTACACAAAAGTAAACTCAAAATGGATCAAAGACCTGAATGTAAGTTATGGAACTGTAAAACTCTTAGATGAAAACATAGACAAAAGTCTCTTAAATATAAGCATGAGCAATTTTTTCCTGGACACATCTCCCCAGACAAGGGAAAGAAAATAAAAAATGAACATCAAATTAAAAAGTTTCTGTACAACAAAGGGCACCATCAGCAGAACAAAAAGGCACCCAACTAGTATGGGAGAATATATTCATAAATGATTTATCCAATAGGGGGTTAACATTCAAAATATATAAAGAACTCATACACCTCAACACCCAAAAAACAAATAACCCAATTAAAAATGGGCACAGGATGTGAACAAGCACTTCTCCAAAGAAGAAATTCAGATACAGACGGCCAACAGGCACATGCAAAGATGCCCCACGTCACTGATCATCAGGAAAATGCAAATTAAAACCACAATGAAATAACACTTCACACCAGCTAGAATGGGCACTAGGCAAAAGATAAGAAACAACGAAAGCTGGCAAGGATGCAGAGAAAGGGGGACCCTCCTACACTGCTGGTGGGGATAGAAATTGGTGCAACCGCTGCAGAAGGCTGTATGGAGATTCCTCAAAACACTAAAAGTAGAAATACCATTTGATTCAGTAACTCCACTTCTGGGAATTTACCTGAAGAAAACAAAATCCCTGATTTGGAAAGATATACATGCTACTATGTTTATCACCACACTCTTTGCAATAACCAAGACATGGAAGCAACCTAAGTGTCCATCAGTAGATGAATGGATAAAGAAGACGTGGTGCATATACACAATGGAATATTATTCAGCCATTAAAAGAAAAGAATCCTGACACTTGCAACAACATGGATGGAGCTAGAGGGTGTTATGCTCAGTGAAATAAGCCAGGGGAAAAAGGCATATACTAGATGATTTCAGTTATTTGTGGAATATAAAAACAAAGCAAAACAGAAGGAACAAAAAAGCATTGGACCCATAGACACTGAGTGGTCACTAAGGGGGAGGGATTGGGGTGGGTGCAGGGGGAGGGAGATAATGGGGCAATAATTCGCAGTCACATATAAGTCGATCATGGGGATTGTTGAACCACTGTGATGTACGTTTCAAACCAACATAAGACTGTATATTAATGATACCTTAATTTAAAAAAGGACTATTGTAAATGAAATCCCAAGAAAATAGAAGGAAAAAAAAGCAAAGAAAAAAAATTTATTAATTTAAGAACAAACATACAATAGAGAGACATTACACCAAAAGGTAATTATTTGAGAAGACTACTAGGATTGACAAGACTGATGGTGGATAAAGGAAAAATGCACAAATTACTGGTGTCAGGAATGAAAGGAGGGTATCAGCTGAGACCCCCAAAACATGGGGTGGATCATGAGAGAATGTTATGAATAACTAAGGAATTCAAAATTTCAACAAAATTGACAAATGGCTAGAAAAATACCACCTACCAAAACAGACTCCCAAAATAAGTAGAAGATCTGAAATTCCTGTAATTATTTGATAAATTTAATGCATACTTTAAAACCTTTACATGAAAAAGATTTCAGGATCAGCTGCCTTTACCTGTGAAAGCAGATACTTCTATGAAAACTACCAGAGTATTTCCAGAAGAAATAATGTTGATCTTACACAAACTCTTCAAGAAACTTTAAAAAAGGAACAACTGTCCACGTTATTGTGTGAGGCATGGGTGATCTTAATGCCAGAATATGAGAAGGACATTGTAAGAAAAGAAAAGTATGTGTTATTCTCAATCATGAACATGTATACAAATTTACCAAACAAAATATTACAAAACTTAATTCGGTAATATATAAAAAGGATGCTCTATCCAAAACAAAGTGGTGGGTAGTCTAGGAGTGCAAGGTCAACATCTGGAGATCAGCGCACTTCACCGCTGTAACAGAATAAAGAGGATTATCATATCATCTCAATAGATACATGAAAAGCACATGAAAGACTTTGATACCCAATCAGGAGAGGCTCTGATAATGAGTAGCTATGAAAAGGTAACAGCACACGCCTTTCATGGTGAAATATTGAAAGCTTTGCACTCAAATGGGAGCAAGACAAGGGGTCCGCTCTCAGCACCCTGCTCAGCATCGTGCCGGTGTGCTGGCCAGGCAGAAAGGCAGGGACAAGAAGTGGGGATCTCGTGCTCAGAAAGAAAGAGAGAAAAAAAATGTGTCATTAAAAACAGATGATATGATGGCATACATAGAAAACCCATATTAAGCTACAGGTAAGTTATTAAAATTAATGTGTGAATTTAGAAGCCTAGCTAAAGACATCAGTATGTAAGATTGTGGTTGGTCTGTAGAAATGAAATCAAGCAGCTAGAAAAGGAAAATTCAAAAGTGATACCATTTAAAATAACATACAAATACCCACTGCCAAGTATGTGTAAAACCTTTTTGCATAACGGTGTTGAGAGAAACCAACGTAGATTTGAACGGCGAGGCAGGAATACGCCAGGTTCACCCCGGAGAGCAGGTTGCCTGAATGTCAGTTCTTCCCCCAAAACTGAGTCAGTGTCCCAGTGCTTTTTCCTAACGGAATCTAAAGAGCTGCTCCTAAGATTTATATTGAAATGTGCAAAACCAAGTATGTCCAAGACATTCTGGAGAAGAGAGACAGAGGGGGCATCTGGGCTACCAGCCAGCAGTCAGTCTCAGCGATGAGAGCACATGGGCGGCATGAGGACAGACCCCTGCCCGGCGCCAGATCGCCCAGACAGCACCGGCATTTATAGAGACGCCCAATCTGCAAACAGGTAGTGCCATGGGAACGTGGGACGCCCTGGGACAACCGAGGCTTACATGCGGAGCGGTGGGATTCAGCTCCTACCTTGTCCTGTACACAAAAGCAATTTGATCTCGATTTAAAAGCAAAATGGAAGATCCTGCAAGACAAGATCTTCGTGGCTGGCCTCAGCGCAGGGGATGCTCAGCGGTCGGATTCGCATAAAACTGAGACGCTCTACCGAGTATGAACAGGCAGGCCACAGCTGGGGAAAACTTACCTGCAATGTATATTATGGACAAATGACTTTCTGAAAAATATACACACAATCCCAGACAAGATAAAGGCACCTCAGTGGAAATATGGGCAAGAGACTCACAGAAGCGCTGCATGGGAGAGAACAGCCGACTGGCCAGTGAATATGTGACAATGGGCAAAACCTTGCTAGTCACCCGGAAAAGGCAGCCCAGGCCTAATGAGACACCGCGTGCCCACTGGAATGGCTCCTATAGAAAAGACGGGCTGTGACCGGTGCCCTTGAGGATGGGTGTGGCAGGCAGGGAGTGGAAATTATAGAAGTTGGGCATTTTCTACCGTATCTGACCATAGCTGGCCTCACGCCTGGCTTCACATTCCCTCTGAAAGGCTTGCATGGTGGGGCTGTGCACACACACGTGCCCAGGGACACCCATGGGAGACTGTGGGAAGCACAAGCCAGCCTCCATCCCAGTAGAACAGATGAATAAATTATGGTGTATTTGCCTGGTGGAATACTACACAACAGTCAAAATGAACAGACATCTGGTACGTGAAACAACCAGGATGAATCTCACAGTGTAACATTAAGCAAGAGATGGGGACAGAAAACAGCATGTAACATGTTCCACTTAGATGGAGCTTCAGAGCTGGGAAACAAGCCTCAGACATGCCCACTTGGATGGAAACTAAGAAGGAAGGTGTAAACACGGTTCTCTTAGACATCAGGACCTTTTCGGGGACGGGAGGCCATAGTCCCCAGGCAGCTGAAGGTGGTGGGGAGGCTGGAGGTGCTGTCCTTGGCCTGCGGTGCTTGGCCGGGTGTCTTCCCTGTGGCCCCGATGCACGGTCTGGCCCCAGGTCTGCCCCTGCGTGTGTGGTAGCTGAGGGTGACAGGGTGGAGTGTATCACTGTCAGCCAGGCTGCAGCGTGGGGAAGTGGGGGCTGCAGGAGCTGTGCCCCTTGCTGACTGCAGGCAGCTGCCACCACCTGCTCCTTCCTAAAGGGGCTCAGACCAGACAGAAAGAAGCTTGGCCCCTTCACACACATCGGCTGAGCACCTGTCTGTTGGGGTCAGACGACACCTGTTAGAAGTGGCCCTGCCTGACTTCACGTGGGGTGAATGAGCGGCATTTAATGCCCTCCTTCCTCCTCTGTGACAAGGCTTTGCCCTTGGTGCTGGTGACCAGTCCTTCCTGGCTCTTGGCCTCCTTTGCCCACCTCGGCCCTCGTCACCCCCCTGCCCCACTCCCTGACCACTGTCAGTGTCCATTGGCATCACCTGGAGAGCTTGTTAAACTCAGGTGGCTGGGCTCCACCCTCAGAGGCTTTTCCCTGGCGGGTCTGAGGCAGGGCCTGCGAATTTGCATTTCACGCTCTCTAGGAGAGGAGGGTGACACCGGTCCAGGGACCACACTTTGAAAACAGCTGCTAATTACATTTCCTACTCACATTTCTCTCACTCTCAAGTCTCCTATTTCCAAATAGCAATTGGTGATGGGATCAGAGCCCAGGTCAGCATGTGCAGACTGCTGGTTCGCACCCTCATGTCGGGGCAGGGGCCTCACACCCCCAGCGACCCGGGCGGCCCCCTCCTCCCCGGAGCTGCCCCCTGCCAGCCCCTGCACCTACGCTCCTCCCCCCAGCTCTCCTGCCAACCCGGCCCGCCCCCACCGCCATCGGCGCGGCTGCCACGCTTGCGGTCGCTCCCAGCCTTGTCCCACCCACATGGCGCTCTCTGTGCAGGTCATAATGTCCCTAATGCAAAGGGGGCGGTAGTGCTCCTACCAACTGACGGAGGCCCGGAATGGAAGCCCTAGAAGGGTGGAGCCCAAGCCTGCCTGGGGGACCGTGCTCAGCCACGCCTGACCCTCTGGTCCCGCCAGCAGTGTCTGTCCTTCGGACTCTACCTTATGGGGTGACCAGCTCTCTCACCCCCTACACTGCCCCACAACCACACTGATGTGACTATTTCCCCCTTTGTGCCATCAGCAACCTGGTCCCCCCAAATTCCAGGTGGGCATCCCTGTGGAACCGCGAGGTCCCCGGGCTGGGCCCGGTCTCATCATCTCCGTGCACCTGCCGTAGGACCGCGCGCTCAGAAGTCTGCTGGGAACGGTTTGAGCCTGAGAAATGCACTCAAGCCAATGAAGGAGAGATGCTCTGTTTATAAGAAACCCTGAGGCTTATCTAAGTGGCCCGGAAGCCCTAGGGCAGGGGGTGCCCTGCAGGAGTGGGGCCACCACTGAAGCAGCAGGGAGCGGCCCCCAGTGCCTGCTGCACAGCGTGTCCTGCCGCCGCCCTCACTTGCGGCGTCCTCAACTCCTGGCAGCCCTGACGGGTGGCCTGGGCCTTACCTTCTCAGGTGAGGGTTACACCTGGCACGAGGCCACAGGCCAGGACCTGCCCTCCCAGGGTCTCCGAGCTTCTGACCTGGTCTGTGCCGATGACGATCAGGTGGCCCCGAGGAGCCCCAGCCCTCCCAGCTCAGCTCTGGCCTCCTGTGCAGTGAAGTGAGCGTGGGGAGGAGGGCAGGGGGCCCTGGGGTCCTGGTGAGAGGCCAGCCAGGCGCTCACCTGCCCCTCCACGTCTCGTCCTGGCGGCTGGCTGGCTCGTCGAGGCCCCTGCACCTCCGGGTCACTCTGCTGGGGAAGTTCTCTCCGCCTGGCACGGCTGGGACTCGGGGCCTCGAATGGCCAATTAGGGGAGGTTGTTTGTGTTCTGGGAATCCTGGTTCCTCTGGGTCCCCTGTCCCTGTCCTTTGTCCGATCCCGTCTCACCTACAGGGCTGGGACCAAAGCCCAGAAGCCCCCTGGGGCCCCAGAGGGGGGAACGGGAGACAAGCTCAGAATCCAAGGGCAGACCCCACGGCCCTTGACGGGCTGACCCCCAGGGGTGGCAGGTGTGAACTCCTGGGCCTAAAGCTGTCCCTCCAGCCGGTCACCCTGTGGAGGATGTGAAGCATCTCCTGTGAGCTGTTGGCCAGGGTCCTCTGGGCCACTCTGTGCGTGCTCTCGGTCTCCGCCCGGCAGAGCCTTGGGCAGGTCTCTCCCACGAGTGAGAGATGGACCCGAAATCCTTCTATTCTTGGAGGACGACTGGTTGGAGTGTAATATTGGAAAATACTGCTTTTCAGAATTATAAACCAAAATGTGTTTGAAAAATGAGAGTAATTACACAGTGTTTGGAGCCAACAGCTAGGGTCCCCTGGGTGCCCCGGGCACTGTCCTGACCTCTGTGGGTGGGTTGGTGTCTCAGCTTCCAAGCCTGTTGGGGGAGGAGGGGGCTTGGTTGTGCTCATGTCTTTAGATAAGTTTAAAAAAAATTTTCCAACGTATGTGGAAATATGAAAAATCACACTCTGCTCCAGGCTTACATTTCCCCCGTGAATCCTGTGTGGTCACTGTCTTTCCCTGCCCACAACTTTCTCTTTCAGTGTCTCCTGTGTCCCACTGTTTGGGGGACCATAACCCACTCATTAAACTCTAAATAAATAGGTATTTTTATTACGGAAAGAACACTTAACATGAGATCCGCGGTTTAACAAAATCCCAAGTGTACAATGTATTGCTGCTTATAGGTACAATGTTTTGCAGCAGATCTCTAAAGCTTTTGTTTGACTGAAACTTTATGTGTTAGTAACTGCTCTTGGCCCCTGGCAGCCACCGTTCCACTGTTTGATTCCATAGATTTCACTATTTTAGATACTTCATAAAAGTAGAATCATTACCATTCTTATCTTTCTGTGATTGGCTTATTTATTAGCATCTAGGTTCATCTATGTTTTCACATACTGAAAAATTTCCTTCTTTTTAAGCTCAGACGAGCACCCCACTGTGTGCATACAGCACACGCTGTGTCTCTGTATCTTGGCTGTTGTGAACAGGGCTGCGGTGAGCATGGGAGCGATGATATTTCTTGGAGACCCTGATTTCAATTCTTTAGGGTGTAAACCCAGAAATGGGATTCCTGGGTCATACGTAATTCTATTTTTAACTTTTTTAGCTACCTCCATACTTGTTCAAGCTGCAGCATTCTGCATCCCTACGAACAGTGTGCAAGGGCTCTACTTTCTTCACATCCTCTCCACATTTGTTGTCTTTTTTTTTTGATAATAGCCATACTGAGAGGTGTGATGTGGTAT
Organism: Manis javanica; assembly: GCF_040802235.1. Taxonomy (NCBI): domain Eukaryota; kingdom Metazoa; phylum Chordata; class Mammalia; order Pholidota; family Manidae; genus Manis; species Manis javanica. The sequence goes on from NC_133167.1 coordinate 1,254,387, forward strand.
CTTCTTGTGGTTTTGATTTGCATTTCCCTAATGATCAGTGACATTAGCATTTTTTCATGTGCCTGTGGGCCATTTGCAGGTCTTGTTTGAAGATATGTCTACTCAAGTTCTTAGCCCATTTTGTTTAGTTGGGTTATAGGCTTTTTTAAAAAAACTTTTGAGTTGTAGGGATTCCTTATAAATGTGGAGATTAGCCCTTACCAGACATATGGTGTGCAAATATTTTCTCCCATTCTGTGGGTTGCCTTTTCATTCTAGAGTATTTCCTTTACTGTGCAAAAGCTTTTAGGGGAATATAGTCCCACTTGTTTTCATTGCCTGTGCCAAGACTGTCACAAAGCTTTCCCCCCTTGATTCTTCTAGGAGTTTTGTGGCTTCAGGTTTTACATTTAAATTCATTACATTTAAACCATTGTGAGTTGATTTTTGGGTTTGGTGTAAGATAAGGGTCCAATTCTATTTTTTTGCATGTAGTGGTCTAGTTTTTCCAACACCATCTGCTGAAGAGACTGCCCTTTCCCCAGTCTGTACTCTTATACACAATGTCAAAGATCAACTGAGCATATATGCATGGATTTATTTATGGGCTGTCTGTTTTGTTCTACTGATCTATATGTCTGTCTCTGTGCCAATATCACACCGTTTTGATTATTGTAGCTTTGAAATATATTTTGAAAACAGGAAGTGTGATCCTTCCAGTCTTGTTCTTTTTCAGACTGATTTGGCTATTCACGGTCCTTGTAGCTACGTATGAATTTTAGAATTTTTTTCTATTTTTGAAAAAATAGCTGTTGAGATTTTGATAGGGATTGCATTGAATCTGTAGATTGCTTTATGTGGTATGGACATTTTAACAATATTACAACTTTAGTGAAAACCATGTTAGTGTTTCACTGCTAAATATGTTTTTTACTATGGGGTGCTAATGGATACATTTTATCAAGTGAAAGCATTACTATAAAGTTTCTTATAAATATTGCTTTAGCTGTATCATCTATATTTTGATATGTAAAGTTTTCAGTATCGTTTAGTTTTACTTACTTAAATTTTCATTATTATTTCTTCTTTAACTTGTGAGTTGCTTATAAAGATGTATTTTAAATTTCCAGATATTTAAATTTTTTTCAGTTTTATTTTTTATTAACATCTATTTAATTACATTCAAGTCTTGGATCCTTTGTCATAAGTTAATTGACTATACATGCGTGGGCTTATTTCTGGGCTCTATTATCTGTTCCATTGATCTATCTGTCTGTTTTTAGGCCAAAATCATACTATTTTGATTTATATAGCTTTGTAATATAGTTTGAAATTAGGAAGTGCGGTTCCTCCAGCTTTGTTTTTCCTCAAGACTCCTGTGGCTCTTCAGAGGCTTTTGTGGTTCTATACAAATTTAACGATTGATTTTTCTATTTCTGTGAAAAATGCCACTGGAATTGTATTGGGGATTGCACTGAATCTGTAGATTTCTTAGGTAGCATGAACATTTTAGCAATACTAAGTCTTCCAATCCATAAGAAGGCTATCTTTCCATTTGTGTTTTCTTTAATTTATTTAATCAGTGTCATATAGTTTTCAATGAATGGATCTTTCATCTCCTTGATTAAATTTATTCCTAGGTATTTCATTCTTTTGATGCAGTTATAAATGGGAGTTTCCTTAATTCTTCTTTTTAATAGCCCATTATTAGTGTACAGAAATGCAATAGATTTTTATTGATTTTGTGTCCTGCAACTTTGCTGAATTCATTTATTAGTTCTAACAGAGTTTTGTGGAGTTTTCTACATATAATATCATGTCATCTACAAATACAGCCATATTTACTTTTTCTTTTTGGACTTAGATGTTTTCTCGCCATTGTTCTGGCTAGACTTCCAGCACTATGTTGAATAAAAGTGGCGAGAGTGGGCAATGTGATAATAGTAGGGGATTTCAACACTCCACTTTCAACAATGGATGGATCATCCAGACAGAAAACCAATAAGGAAACGTTGGACATAAAATACAAGTTGGTCCGGCTGAACTTAACAGACATTTACAGAACATTTCATCTAACAGCAGAATTGTTCTTCTCAAGTGCATAGGGAACATTCTCCAGGATCATATGTCAGGCCCCAAAATAAGACTTAATACATTTAAGAAGGTTGAAATCACATCAAGCACTTATTCTGACCACAATGATTTGAAACTAGAAATTAATTGCAAGAAGAAAACTGGATAACTCATGAATATATGGAGATTAAATATGTTGCTGACAACCTATAGATCAAAGAATAAATCAAAAGTTAAAAATATATATTGAGACAAATGAAAATGGGAATACAACATACTAAAACTTATGGGATGCAGCCAATGCAGTTCTAAGATGGAAGTTTATAATGATAAACATCTCCATTAAGAAACAAGAAAGCTGTACAGCAAAGGACACCATGAGCAGAACAAAAAGGCAACCTAAAGTATGGGAGAATATACTTGTAAAACTTTATCCGATAAGGGGTTAACATTCCAAAATATATAAAGCATTTATATGCCTCAACACCAAAAAAAGAAAAAAAATTATAATCTGTTAAAAAATTGGATGGAGGACCTGAACAGACATTTTTGCAAAGAAGAAATACAGATGGCCAACAGACACATGAAAAGATGCTCCACATCACTAATCATCAAGGAAATGCAAATTAAAACCACACTTCACACCAGTCAGAATAGCCACTATCCAAAAGATAAGAAATAACAAGTGTTGGTGTAGATGTGGAGAAATGGGAACCCTCCTACACTGCTGGTGGGAATGTCAATTGGTGCAGCCACTGTAGAAAACAGTATGGAGTTTCCTTAAAAAACTAAAAATAGAAATACCATATGACCCAGTAATTCCATTTCTAAGAATTTACCTGAAGAAAACAAATCCCTGATTGGAAAAGATATACACACCCCTCTATTTATTGCCACACTATTTGCAACAGCCAAGATATGGAAGCAACCTGAGTGTCCATCAGTAGATGAATGGATAAGGAATAGGTGGTACATATACACAATGGAATATTATTCAGCCTTACAAAAAAGAAATCATGGCATTTGCAACAACGCGGATGGGAGCTGGAGGGTATTGTGCACAGTGAAATAAGCTAGGTGGATAATACCATATGATTGACTTATTTGTGGAATATAAAAACAAAGCAAAACAGAATGAACAAAACAGTAGTAGACTTACAGACACTGAAAGTGACTGGTGGTTAACCACGTGGGAGGGACTGGGGTGGCTGGGTGGGAAGCATAAAGGGGATAAAGGGCACAAAAATTCTCAATCATAATATAAGTTAGTCACAAGGATAGTGGTACAGCATGGAGAATATGGCCAGTGACTCTGTAACATCTTTCTATGTTGACAGTAACTGTACTAGTTGGGAGGAGGATTTAATAATATGAGTTACCATTGAACCAATGTGTTGCACACTTGAAACTAATATAAGATTGTATATCAACTATAGTTCAATTTAAAAAAAGAAACAAGAAAGATCTCAACTAAACCTAATTGTGCATCTCAAGGAACTAGGAAATGAACAAGATAAGTCCAAAGTTAGATTTTCTTATATTATTACTTTCCAGGTAATTTAATATTTCCATTTTGATTTTCCCTCTTGATCCAAGGCATATCTAGAAGTGTTTTTAATCTCCAAAAGTTAGGATTTTTTGGTTTCTTTAATAAATACATTTAATTTTCTTGTATATGACTGAAGAACCTAGTAAAAAAAATCATTGTTTTTTAAACTTACTAAAATTTCAATTTATGGCCAAACCATGATCTATTTTTGGAGCATTCTATGAACAAACAAAATAGAACCAAAATATTTTTATGCAAGGCATCTAATGTTTCTCTCTATGAAGGTTACTGACTGATCTTTTGTATTTGTCCTGGCTTATAGTTTTGACTTAAATCTGTCCCATTCTATAAGAATTTTGTCTTAATATTTATAATGACTTTTACTTTATGGATTTAGCTCCATTTTTAGTGTGCATAGGTTCATTACTGTTATATCACATGCATAACTTTACCAATTTTCATTCCCTAATAAACTCTTTGTCCTGTTCAGAACTTTTATTTGTAAATTTGATCTTGTCAGCTATTAATAGTCACTCGTCTGCTTTGTGTGCATTTAGCTGCTATAGTTTTGTTCCTAACTTTATTTTCAGTAGTTCTTTATCATTTTAGTTATGTTTCTTGCTCTTTAGTCTGTGGCTGACTTTTATCTTATCCCAATATTACAATCTCTGTCTTTTAACAGAGTATTTACATTTCAGCACGTTTACATTTTGTGTGTGACTTTACTTCTTTCTCTCCCAATATTATTAACAACATACAGGAATGTTGTGCGGCAGCGCACAGTGGGCGATCAATCTGCGGGCACAAGCAGAGGCATCGATGAACACTGCGAGTATAGAATGAGCAAAGGAAGGCAGTCATAAAAGAATACCCACCACATAATTCCATTTATATAAATGTAAGAACAAAGATAATATTCAGCCTTGAAAACTAAGAGAGCAGTTACCTTTGGAGGTAAAAAAGAATGATTCTGAAGCGTGGCATTAGTCTATTTCTTATCTAGGTAGACTCACTTTTTTCAAAATTCACTGAGCTGTTTACTTCCATTTTATTCAGCTTCTGTAAAAATGTTATATTTACAAAATGTTTATTAAAATTTTCTGATCAACGAAGACAATCATATATTTGCAATCAAGAATTGCATCCTTGACTCACTTCCAATTTCTTTCAAATTTTTACCATTTAGGTATAATATTAGCTGTAAGTTTTTAGAAGATATCCTTTATAATGTTAAGGGAGTTTCCTTCTATTTCCAGTTTGTTAAGAGTTTTAATGAGAAATGGAATGTTGAATTTCATCAAATGCTGTATGTGTATATGTTCTTCTTCATTCTACTCATGAGCTAAGATACAACAATTGACTTCTAAGCATTTAACAAACCTTGCATATCTGAAATACACACAAGTTGGTTGTATTGAATAACCTATCTATCTATCTATCTATCTATCTATCTATCTATCTATCTATCTATCACCTATCTACCTTTCTACCTATCTACAGTTAGCTTTTTAAGTTTTATTTGTTTATTTGTTTGCTTGGAAAAACTTTCCATCTGCATTTATTAGTGAGGAGGGTCTGTGATCCTGTGACTCTCCTTGCCAGACTCAGGAATCAAGATTATGCCACCTGATAAAATGAGTTCATTAATGTTGCTTCTATTTCATTTTCAGGAATGGCATGATCATGCTTTTTGTTTTATATGTTTGAAAAATTATTGGCAGAGATTTCTGTGTCTAGAATTTTTCCACATGGAAAGTTTGTAATTTAAAATCCAATGTCTTCAATCTATAGATAATCATTCAGCTTCTACATTTCATTTTATGTTGGCTTTGGGAAGTTTGCATTGCTTTATAGCAATATTCGTCCTTTGCATCTAAATTGTCAGTCGACTTAAAGTTGTTCATAATATCTCCTTGTCGTTCTAAAGGTTTTGGGCTCTGTGTGATGTCCCCATTTTATTCCTGATATTGGTTATAGATGCCTTTCTCTTTGTTCTTGACCCACCTTGCTATGTGTTCATCAATTGCAAAAGCCTTTATGAAGAAGAAAATTTTAATTTGGTTGACCTCTATATTGAGTGCTTATTTCCTGGTTCATTGATTTTGGCTTTTATCATCATTTCTTCCCTTCTTCTTTCTTGGGATTAAATTTGATCTTATACCAAATTCTTGATATGGCCTCCATTATTAACACTGAATATACAGTTTTCTCTCCTATGAAGATAGGGCTTTTTTATGTGGTTACCTTTAGATTTTTCCATTTGTCTTGCCAATGGGTTTCATCCCCTGACAAGTTCACTCTTCATTCATTAAGACCAAAAAAATGACAGTGGAACATTCCTGGGGTGACAGGATTTACACCCAGCTTTATTCCCACAGTGGCAGGTCAGTCACTAGAATCCCGTCCACTCAGAACTGGTCTGCAGGCAACAAGCCGGTCTCTGCCCCTGGGCCCCTCTGCCCGCCCTGCAGCCTCTCAGCCTCTGTCCTCGGCGCTGCCCCCACTCCAGCCTCTGCTCTCCTGCAGCCGTGCAGCCCAGGGCCCTGGGCGGAGCTCTTTATATAGAGTCAGTAATGAAGTATTGCTCACACCTGTGCAGTGAGCCAGCTGACCAGGGCCAGGTGAGAATCCCAGCCACAGGAACCTTTACATTCTCCATACCATTTGAATCTGGTTTTCATAATTTTATTTGTTAGATGCATAGCTTTGTCTCAAAAAATATCCTATTTGAGGTTTTATCAATTTTGGAAAACTCATCTATTATCTGTTCAACTATAGCACCAGCTTATTTCCTCACTCTTTCATTTGAGGACTTCAATTATATGTATGTTAAGGATTATTACTATATCCTCTGTTTCTTACTACTTTTTCAGTATTTTTTATTCTTTTGTCTCATCATACTTAGTATTTTCTTTTGATCTGCATTCCAGTTTACTAATTCTCTCTTCTAGCTATACCTAATCTGTTGTTAGACCTATCCATTGAGTTCTTTATTACAATCATTTTATTTTAAAATTCATACTTTTAATTCCTTGAACATACTAGTCATAATTATTTTAAAGTCCATATCTGAGATATGTGGATATGTTTCTAATGTCTACTTCTTCTCTTTGTTTACTATCTTGGCTTCCTGAATGGATGGTTACTTTTTGTTACCATGCCAAATAATACATATTTTTAAATAAAGGGATAATTTGAAGCTCTGAATAAAGCTAATCCTGAGAAGACTTACTTTTTCTTCTAGTCAGCAGCCAGGCAAAGATACCCTGATCATGTTAATTAAATCAGTAACGAGAGTGATTTTGATCTGGGGAAGAAGTGTGAGACCTTGTTGAGCTGGTCTGATTCCAGTTTATGGTCACTTCCAGGATGTCGCCCTTCAAACTGTCCCCTATTCGGTACCCATTTTTGCCCTTCCAGCCCCATGAGTTTGCCAGTCTCTTCTCAGCATCAACTTTAGTAGTTGGCAACTTCCTCAAGGGAAAATTCCCCCTCGAAATTTTATCTCATCTGTCTTGGCTTATCTACATACCAATCGTTGTCCACAGATCCTTCCGGTGCAAGTTGCTATCTGTAAAGAAGAACATTTAAAAACATTTTACAATATTGCAGATTTCAGAAAGAGGGTGGGTCTGAAGTACTTTTTTCCCTTTGCCAGAATAGAATTCTGTTGTATCATTTCCCATTCTTTTCTTTATGAGCCTCCTATGTCATTTTGTTTTAGATGTACCTTATGGAATAAAGCATCAGAAAACATGTAGCTGTTTTTTCTTACCATTCTGAGAGCCATTTTTCTTAAATGGTTAATTTATTACATTTATCTTTGTTGTGGTTTTTGATATGTTTAAGCTTATAACTAATGTATTTTTAAATATTTTTGGCCATTTTTCTTATCTTTTATCTAACTAATTTTTGTACAAATGATTGATATTTTTCTTCCATATTTTACTCTCAGTATTTAGAAATTATACATTCATTCATTCATTTCTATTCTCCCAGTAGTTACTTTTACATTTTTAATACACATGGTAGATATTTTTTGCATTGATGTCTAGAGTGAATCGGAATTTCCTTTTTCAGGAAGCCAAGAACATTAGCATGCTCTTCTCCACACTATATGAATAACTCTAATATTAACATCATTAAGATCTTAGAACCAGATTTTATTTAAAAAAATATTGTATTACATTCCGTATCAAAAGTCATAAGGCTTAAAAATAATTTTTACTTTTTATGCCTTTTTTTTTACTATGATTTCTTTTTCTGAGCCATTTATTTTGCTGGGGTTCATCACATACATCTGTTTCATTGTTTTCTTGATAAATAGGATATAGCAGAAATCTGGTCTTTTGGTGCCCGTGGCTACCTACACAGGAGCACATCTCCCTGGCTCAAATTCCCACAAAATAGCACTTTTAGCCCTGGATAAATGCCCTGAAATGCACCCTAAGAAAGTGAGGAGGGACTGGTTGGTCTAGATTGGTTCAAAAGTAGTTTCCAGGTCAACCCCCCGGCAAATGCCCAGGAGCCCCGCTGCTTCTTGCACCTCCTGACGCGGCACCAACCGTGCCGGCCTCCACAGCAATCTTCTGCATACTTGGGGGTTTTGGTTTACACTGTATTGGGTGCTCCACAGATATTTTCCTTTCAGAAGTACTCTTTAAGATACCTACTCACTGAAGACATTATTTCTGATTTTCCAAATTATTGTGGGGTTATTACATTTGAGAAACTATCTTTTCTATCATTTAAAGGAATCTGGGTGGACAAGAGGAAAAGCAAATGTGCTTATTCAATCATCTTAATGCAATGCAGCTTTAATTTATGTATCAATGTAATAAATGGCAGCTTTTTTAGCCAAGTATTTGGATTTTTATTATGAATTTTCATTAACTGTCAAATGAATTAATCTTATTCAATAAAGAAGAGGTTCAAAAAGATTCAAGGGATTAAAAAAGATTAAAAAATTTCTGAACATGTGAACATTACTTATCATTTGTATGAACACAAGTATGTCACTTGAATATATTTGAAATATATATATTCGAATATATTCAAGTGATATGCGAGTAGTGTGTTGCGATACTATATTCAAATACGTGTTTCAAAATAATGATGTGAATAATCAACTTATTCTTACACTATGATGTGTAGCTAAAATGCATTTATGTGCTAAATACTTTCTAACGACACTATGAGTCATATTTATGAATCATGGTTGAGCAATGTTCAATGTCTTTCTTTTATTCAGAGATCCCACTGTTAGCGACAGAGCCAGGCCTGCAGCCCAGGTGTTCCAGCACTGGTTCTGTGTAGAAGCTGCCTTTCTATCTTCCCTCTCCCCCAGCCCTGTCAGCAGTGAGTCAACCATCACCTTGGCCTGTTTACTAATACTATCAGAGCTTATTTTTTCCCAACCCTGAAGTAACATACTCCCCTGAGCTCTGCCTTCAAACTAACTCTGCTGCTACCAGTCTTGAAACTCTCATCTCATTAAAGAGTTCCTAATGAGCTAACGAAACATGGTGGAATCTGGCCAAGAGAGGGCCCTCTGAGACGGGAAGGACAGGGATGTGAACCCCTGGAGAACTCAGCCTGATGACTCGGGGATCCTCACGAGCCCGGCGTGGCTCACAACAAGCCCCCAGGGAGCACGTCGGAGCGCCCTGCACATCGTAATGAGCATCAGCCTCCGGCGAGCCAGCCTGGCCGGTCACACCTGAGACGTTCCCACTGGCAAGTCACCAGCACCCGCGAACCTCGCCTCACAACCTGTGAGCCCCAGCAAGCGAGGTCCTGGCGCGAGGTCCTCACCTGCTGAAGCTATCAAAACACTGGATTCTAAATAGCTCGATTCCTTGTGGGACCAGAATCAGGAAACATCCCCAAGTCCACCTAGTTAAATCCCATCATTTCATGGAAGAAGAAAATGAGGCCTAGACAAACTGGGGTTTGAGATGCTCCATGAATTTGCATGTCAATCAAAAAGAGAAAAGGTGCAAAAATAACAAAGGAAACTTTGAAAAAGAACGAGTAGGGATTTTTTCAACAAGATATAAACATTTATTAGAAAAATAATGGTATCTTGTCCTGTTTGCTGAAACAACCAGCCACTTTCTCTATTATCTGTCTACTAGCACAGCAACCTGTCCATTACAGAGACTGAAAATACCAGATACTGTCTTTCTTAACCTCCCTTGCATCTGGGGGTACCTCTGTTTGATGTAGTTGTGACCAATGAGATGTGAAGGGGAATCATCTGCAAAATACTCATGAGCAAAGAGAGATGAGGCCAAGACAAACTGTAGAAAATACTAAGAATGCCCCTTTGCAGGGCATGTGTTGGCAATGAGCCATTATTGTCTGTGTTGCTGTACAAAGAGCTCCATCCAGGGCTCTGCCCAGAGGCAGGGGTGGAGTCTGAGGCAGATCACGGGCTTGCCTGATGCAGACGTGATTCTAGCACTCGAGGTGCCACTGTGAGAATAAAGTTTGGTATAAACCCCTTCACCCACAATGTTCCGTTGTCATCCTTCAGGCTCACCGAATCCAGAGTGAACCTGTTTGGAGCTGAAACTCTCTGGTGCTTTACTTCAACATCCATTTCCCTTATTATATTGTAATAGGATCCCTATTACTAACTGTTCATATGATCACCCAGAATAAAGACAATTTTTATTCTCTCACAATGGGTGTGGTGGTTACATAACTAAGTTAGGATTAAAATAACACAGCAACAAGTTTATCACAGACCAATGACCAAAACTTGGTAAGAACAACAAAAGCTATGGCATTTTGACTTGGGCTTCTCCCGTCTCCCTTTGCTGCCTTCAAGGGTTGGTACCCTTGAAAAGCTGCCTTGCAGACACAAGAAGGGGAAGATTGACTTTACAGTTCCTCAAAAAGCCTTACAGGGCACTGTCACTATGTGACTTGACCTGCAGTTCCCTAGAAAGGCCACACTCATGTTGTATCTGTTCGATCTGACCAGAGCTCGGTTCTTCCCCCAGGAAATTGCTGAGGAGTCAGCAGCAGCTGTTTAACATTGCGGCTGCCTGACGCTGCAACACCAGCATCACAACACCAGCATTATGGGGGCAAACAAGAGCTCAGTCAAAACTACCGGGAAGATATGGGAAATGAGAAGTCCAGAGGGGGCTTCAAAAATCTCACATTTTCCTGGAGCTCTAGAAGGCTGCGTGGGTAATATGACTGTTTGGTGCTCAAGAAACGCTGGAGGAACACAGACACTCTCCTTCCGTTTACCTTGAGGCCCTTGAGAGTAGGAAGGAAAGGCTAAGGCGACTTGCAAACTGCCTAAGCTTTGAAGGAGTGCTTCAGGCACCCTCAGATCTCAGCAAAGGGTGGAAGATTTACTGCTTGAAGGCATTTAAGAAAATCTGAACAACCACTGACTGACTAGTAAGTGAGGCTGATCCAGCACTAACTCTTAGGAATCCAGGCTTAAAAATAAAAACAAAATAAAGTACTCAGAGGTTTCAATGTGCACACACCATAGGGAATACAGACTAGAGAATTAAACCAGGAAAGACATTAAACAATCATCAGTCAAAGCAACTACAACAGCCCTGGTGATTATCTTATTCCACATTATATTATCTAAAATGTCAATTTATTAATGAAAAACTATGAGAGACACAAAGAAAGAGGAAAGGATGGCCACACTCAGAAATAAGGCAGTCATGTCCTTAAGGGGGTCTAGATGGTGGACTTACTAGCTAAACATGAAATGAATTATTATAAATCAAACATGAAATGAATCATTATAAATCAAAGAACTAAATAAAATAATACTAAAGAATTCAATGAAAGTATAACTGTCTTATCCAATTGAAAATATTAAAAGGTAGAGAAAATTATATATAATAAATATAACTACATATATCTCTAAATGGAAATTTTGAGATGAAAAGCACTGAAGTAACTGAAATGAAAAATTCATGAGAGGTGCTCAACAATAGAAGAAAGAATCAACTGGAAGTCAACTTGAAGACAGAGCGACAGAGATTCTTCAGCCAGAGGAACAGAAGAAAAAGAGAATGAATAAAAATGAGCAGAGCTTCAGACACTGGTGGGACATTATTCCACAAACATATAATAACATTCACAGCAGAAAAGGGAAAGAATGGAGCAGAAAAAAGATTTGAAGAAATAATGGAAATAATTGGAAAACTTCCCAAACTTTGTGAAAAACATTAATCTACACACACTAGAAGTTCAATGAATTCCAGTACAATGAATCCAAAGATATCCACGACCAGACGCATCATAGTCGGACTGTCAGATGCCAAAGAACATTGAGAGCATGAGATCAAAAATGACTCCTCACAAGAAATGAATCCTCAATCGTATTAGCAACTGAGTTATCAGAAACCATGGAGTTAAAAAATTAGTGGGATGACATCATCAAACTGCTGAAAGGGAAAGGTGCTGACCAATAAGTAGTCTATAGCGATCAATGGGATAATGTGAATATCCTTCAAAAATGAAGAATAAATTAAGACAGTTTCAGATTTAAAAAAAAAGACTGTCACTAGTCCTTACAAGAAATCCTAAAAAGTGTCTTCGTGGCTGAAAAGAAAGGACAATTGAAGGCAATTCAAATACACATGGAGAAATAAAGAACCCTGGTAAAGGTAATTATATAGGTAAATATAAAAGACAATAAAAATGCATTTTTGGTAACTTTTTTTCTCCTAACTTAAAAGGTAACTGCATAAAACAGTATTTATAAAACCACTGATTGCCTTATAACATATAAAAATGTAATTTATACAACATTAATAGCACAAAGGAGGAAGTAGAGAGGGAGCTATATTGGAATAACTGTTCTATATGCTATTGAAATTAAATCAGTATTTACCCACACTAAATTGTTTTAATTTAAGATGTTAATTTTAATCAGCAGGTTACTAAGAAAATTATTCTAAAAACATAGTAAAGAAAAGAACTAATCGTATACACTAGAAAATGCCTATAAACGTAAGAGAAATCAGTAATAGAGAAATAGAGGGGCAAAAAAGACATAAAACATACAGAATATAAACTCTACCATATTGATAATTACATTAAATGTAAATAGATTAAACACTGATCAAAAAGCCAAGATTTAGCAGAATGGGTTTTTAAAAAACAAAATTTACTGAATGTGCTATTACATAAGGCACACTTTATATTCAAACAAAAGATTGAAAATGGGAAAAAATGAAACCCAAAGAGAACTAGATTAGCTATACTGATATCAGAAAAAATAGACTTCAAAATAAGAAATCTTACTACAGACAAGAGGGAAGATTTTATACTAATAAATGGGTCACTTCAGTAGGAAGATACAGCAACTCTAAATGTATATGTGTCTAACATATGAGCCCCAAAATATATGAAAAATGTATATAAAATATGCATAGAATTATATTAAAGTAATAGAATTGCAGGAAGGCATAGACAACGATTCTGTGGATCAGAGAGAATCAGGACTGGGGTTGAATACGGAGCCTTTGAGGAATGATTCGGGGGAGTGCTGGGCAGACAGGCCCAGATGAGGAGGGGCACTTCCCTGGGGTAGGAAAGTCACTGGAGAATTCAGTACTCTCAATTATTGATAAAATAACTGGACAGAATATTAGCAAAAACAGAGACGACTTGACCAACACTATCAAACAATTTGATCTAAAAGACATCTATGAAACACTACGCCCAACAACACAGCACACAAAGTCTACTACAATGATAATTTTCAAGTATATAAATTCTACCATACTGATACTTTACAAGTCGACATGGAACATTCTTCAGGATAGACCTATTCGGATGCATAAAATGGGTCTTAATAAATTTAAAAGAATTGAAATCATACAAAGTATATTCCCTTACCGCAATGGAAATAAATTAGAAATAAATAACAATAATAACTTGGAAATCCACAAACACTTGGAAATTAACAACAGTTTATAAGTAACCCATGTATGAGAGAGAAATTAGAAAACATTTTGAATTCAATGAAAATGTAAACACAGCATATCAAAATTCATTGGATGCAGTAAAAGCAGTGCTTATAGGGAAATTTATAGCTTTAAATACCTATATTAGAAAAGAAGGAAGATTACAAATAAAAAGTTTTTAAACTTCTACCTTAAAAATCTGGGAGAAAAAAAGGAAAGCACATTTAACTAAAGGCAAACAGAAGGAAGGAAATAATAAATATTAGAGTGGGAATTAATGTACTACAGAACAGAACAATGACAGAGAAAAATCAATTAACCCAAAAGTTGACTGCAAAAATATCAGCAAAGTTGTCAGATCTTTAGCTAGATTAACAAACAAATAAAAAATGTAAGGGAATACGTAAATTCATAAAAAGGAGAGAAATAGTATATTTTACCATGGACTCTTCAGAGATCAAAAGAATTACAAAGAAATACTATGAACAACTTGATGCTAACAAATTTGGCAACTTCAATAAAATGGACAAATTCTCAGGAAGCCACAAATTACCAAGTACACTCAAGAAAAAAATATCCAAATCTGGATAGACCCATTACAAATAAATAAATTGAATTGGTAATTTAAAATTTTCCTACAAAGAAAAGCTCATGTCTGAGTAGTTTCACTGGTTAATTCTAGTAAACATTAAAATAGCCCCAATATTCCAAAAACCCAGAAATATGCCCATGCAAACATGACCAACTGATTTTTGGAGCTGTTGGATGTCCAGAGACAAAACAAACAAACAAACAAACAAACTATAACCTAAATTTTATATATCTTCTATAAAAATTAAAACAAATGGGTCATGGATGTAAATGGAGAACTTAAAACTATAAAACTATAAATTATTTCTCAGAACTGTATGTAAACCTACAAAAATTTCAAAGTAAAAATTTAATTTAAAGACTCATCAGTGAGCTTGCGGACAAAATGAAATTCATATGAACTAAGCTCAAGGTGCGCTAAACACTTCATAGGATGAGATGCAGAATCCATTGCCGAGTCGGGAGGGAAAACACAGGGGAGCTTCCATGAAGTCTTCGTCATCTCATTCTGCTGGCGTCGGAGTAACGCCCGGGGGAACCCTGCGGTGGGGTCCTACCCGCCGGCAGCTCAGTCGGGGGTCTTCCCCCAGCACAGGGACGGGATGCCAGTCGGGTGGGCGGGAAGAAAATGAGTCAAGGGAGCCACCCGCCGAAGCAGGCGAGGTCCCTCTTACAGCTTCCGAAGGGACGCGTGCATGTGGGACAGTGCAGAGCAGCCGAGAGAAATCCGTCAGAAGCACCCAAGGCCTCAGCTGCTCAGGGCCCAGAGTGCGTCGGCTGAATTGAGGAAAACACTGCGCACAATCCTGTACTTCACGTAGGAAAGACTGAAGGCTAGGCAGGAAAACTGAGAGCAACCCCCCCAAGTCATGGCCCACATTCACAGAATGGACCTGGTAGGGTTCAGGACACTCTGCCTTAAAATAAATAAGGCACCTTGGTATATGAGTATCTTAAGCTGAAGGACTTTTTTAAAATGGAAGGTGGATAAAATGAAAGTTTCTGTGGCCAGGATTCTCACCTGGCCCTGTCTGGCTCGCTCACTGCACACCTGCAAGGTTTGACATCTTCCTGCTCTGGTCACTTTTTCAGGTTTTCATTTGTGAGCGCTCCCATTTCCATGTAAAAATTCAGTAGAATCTACATACTTCTCTCCTGTTTATCTGTCCTTGATCTTCAAATCCAGCCAGGGACCCTAAGAGAGTCAGGGAAAACTTTTCTCTCCCAAAGGCTGGTAGGGGCAACAGGCTGAGGAGATGCCTGAGGACCGGAGAAGAAAGGGACCCTCAGTGACCTGGAATCCCGGATGTGGGGGGATAGAGTGTGGTGAGATTTCCCGGTTTCTAAAGCAGCAGCCAGGTTTCAGATCCCTGCAATCTCCCAACTGCTGCAGATGAGAAGCCATGATCCTGTCTGTCTTGCTTGAGGGTTTCAGCCCTGGGCAAGTTCATTATGGATTCAGTGAGACCAAGACATGACAACAGAACATTCTTGAGGTAAAAGGGTTTATACCTGGCTTTTTTCTCCCAGGAGTCATTCAGAGCACTGGAGTCATGTCTGCATCCAGCAGTTCGCAGGTCTGTGATCCAGTCCATCTCTGCCTCCACTCAGAAAACTGTGCAGAGCTCTTTAAATGGTGACTCAGTCAATACCAGCTCATTAACTATTGTGGGGAAGCATTAGCCCAGCAGTAGGACAACTACATCGTCAAGTAGTTTAGGCCGGGTGAGGATCCCGGCCACAGGAACTTCCATCCTCCCCACACCGTCCTCCCAGCATTTGGAGCTATGGTGAAATGGATCAAACTAAATCACTACAGAGGCCACAGCTATCCCAGTGCTACCCAGACTGACACATCTCTCACTCTGGTACAAGGAGCATCACAGTTCTGTGTGTCACAGCCAAGCTATAGAAAAGTAAAAATAAAGAGCAGATCTTAACAGCAGACTGAGGAAAAGATTACATTGCATACACGGGAATAACAGTAAAAAGTACTCCTGGTTTTACTTGTAAACAATGGAGTACAGAAGACAGTGGAACCAAATCTTAAGTTACTGAAAGTCAGTGGAGAGTTCTATCTCCAGGAAAAATGTTTTCAAAATGAATGCAAAATAAGGACATTCTCAGACAGAGAGAAGCTGAGATCACGTGGAGCCTACAGATCTTCACTATGAGAAATTCCCAATGAA
Organism: Manis javanica; assembly: GCF_040802235.1. Lineage (NCBI taxonomy): Eukaryota > Metazoa > Chordata > Mammalia > Pholidota > Manidae > Manis > Manis javanica. Next base: position 1,270,730 of record NC_133167.1, read on the forward strand.
GATCTCCCAGTAGAAAGAAAGTGATATGAGATAGAACGCTGAATCATCAGTGAAGGAATAAAGAGAACCTTAAAGGTTAAAAGTGAGCATATGGGCAAATATAAAACTGAGTTTTTAGAAAATCTAAGATAACAAGAGCAAGGAGTTCAGGAGGGGAGTAAGTGGAATGAGTGAGTTGTAACACTCCTGCATGGTTCATGTTGCAGTATAATGTTAAAGAAGACAGACTTGCTCTGTGAGATGCATATTTCAATTGCTAGAACAATGCCTGAAACTAACCATATTTGTTTCCTATGGCTGCTGTAACAAATGAATGCAAGCTCAGTGGCTCAAAATAACCCAAACTATCATTTTACAGTTCTGGAAGTCAGAGGTCCAAAACAGGTCTGATGGGATTAATCAAGGTGTAAGAATAGTTGTACCTCTTGTGGAGGGCCTGAGGGAGAATCAGGTCCTTGCCTTGTCCTGCTTCTTGAGGCCCCTAGCATCCATTGGCTCATGGCTATATTGCTCTGATCTGTGCTGCCATCGTACCTTCTTCTCTGACTCTTTTGTCTTCCCATCTGTATTTTAAGGATCCTTGTGATTACACTGGACCCATCCAGATAACCCAGATAATTCATCTACCTATCTAAAGGGACCCTTACCTTAATCAAATTTGCAAAGTCGCTTTGCAGTGTAAGGTAACAGTCACAGATTCCAGGAACCAGGCTGTGGGCAGCATCACTGTTACTCTGTTTGCCACACTAGCCAAAGATACAGGAAGACATTAATATGGAATGCAACTAAATGCATGATTTATTCAAGAGAGGAGAACAGAGAGACAAAGAACAAAGAACAAAGGGAATGGGTAGAAAACAGATCCTAATAGGGGGGACTTAAAACATTTATGGCCTCAATTACATTAAGTATAAATGGAGCAAAAGTCCTAAATAAAAGACAGAAAGCTCTCTTTGTTTTAAAAAAGCATGTTCTAATTTTGAAATCAGTGACTTTACCTTGAAAAGGCAGGTTGTTTTGAAAGTGCTGTTCACTCAGCTTGACCTCTGGCAGAGAAGAGCAAGTGTCTTTCTCCTCAGATAAATATCCAGTGCAAAGTTTGAAGAGTATTAATTTTCCCGTTCCCAGGAAGAAGGGGGAATGTGGGCCAAGTGAAATAGAAGCTTTCTCCAAACATCCTGGACTGTGACATTCTCAGCCCCCTATGGGTTGAACAGACAAAACAATTTTCATTCTATAATTTAGCTCCAAAACTCCAAAAATTCCATACTCAAACCTAACGTAGCCTATGTGGTTAGTATTTGCATCCCGCTGCTTAGGAAGGAAGCTGCTCCAAGAGGATTCTCTCTTCTTCTAAGTTCCAGGAGCCTGACAACATTTAAAGTCGGCGGAAAGCATTTTCGTAGCAAACTACCCCAAATGCTCTGTGCGGTGCCCATATTTTTGTGAGCACAGCACACCTGTGTCTCTGCAAGTGCGCGATCCCGTGGCTCTGTGGCCTGGATGGACGCTGCCGCCTTCGCACCTACTCAGGATCTCGGTCCCTCCTGTTTTGTTGGGAGAAGGCACCAGACAGAAGGTGGGGCAGTGGCAGGTGTTCCCGAGATTTTTTAAGGCTGACCAGAAAGGTGACTTGCAACTTCCAGAAGGGGTGAAACAGGATGGAAACTGCTGGCAACTGTTTTCTGCTGTGTAGGGAAAGAATCTCTGTGCCCAAGAAGCCAATGGGCCAGGGAACGTGGGCACACCTGGGGAGAGTGAGAATAGCATTGAGCCTGGGGCCCCGGAACCCCTGAGGCCAGCTAATCATCTGCTCTGTCTGTCCTTCCATAAAGCGGCCAACAAATCCCCATCCCCATTGTATTAGTTATAGCCGAACGCCTGGCCTTTCCAAGGTAAAATATATATTTTTTCTCTTTCTCATGGGAGGGTCTTCTCCAAGCCACCACAAGGTTCTCTCCACCAGAAGTGAGTCTTCTCCAGGGAGGTGAGAGTGACTTCATTAGGGCTGAAGGCTGCAGCTATTTCACAAACTCAGGGTTGGAGAACATTAAAGGAGTGCATCACTGTGATTTACCATATTAATAGAATAAAAGAAAAAGAGAGATCATCTCAATAAATGCAGAAAAAATAACCTTTGACAAAAATTCAGTATTCATTCAAAGTTAATATTTCAGAAGTAAGGATAGAAAAATTGAAGAAATTTCCTCAAGCTGAAAAGAACATCTTCAAACTTAAAACAATATCATACATGATGGTGGAAAATTGAGTGTTTTCCCCTAATACCAGGAACAAGCAAAAATATCTGCTCTCAGCATTTTTATTTAACATTTTGCTAGGGGTTTCAGCAAGGACAAGAAGACAAGGAAAAGAAATAAAAGACACAGGTTGGACAGGAAAGCAATTAAAATGTTGTTTACCTACAAATAACATGATTTTCTGTGTGTAAAATACTCAGGAAGCTACAATCCAACTACTCAATCTAATAAGTGAAGTTGGTTAGGCCACAGGACGTAATTTATACAAGTTATAGGAACTGTTTTCCTATAGACTAGCAACCAATAACAAGTCACTTATAATAGTAGTGAAAAAGGAATACATTTAGTAAAAGACATGCAAGATGTCTGCACTAGAAACTGCAAAACTTTGGAAAGAGAAATTAAAATAGTCTTAAGTAAATAGGACATACCTTTAAGTAAGTAAAAATGTACCATGTCCACACTGTTCAAATGTCAGTTCCTCTAAATGATCCCAAATGGAAACATCAAAATATAAAAATCACTGAAGAGTAATTAAAGCATAAATAAATGGATAAACATGGGTTATAATTTACACAAGGGCTTTAAGATTTATGCAGATTTTGCAAAAGTTGAGAGAGAATAAATTAATTTAAACTTTTAAGAAGATCAAGCATTATCATAGTGGTGACACATGTGGTGGTTCTTGGGCTGCACTAAGAGAATAATGCATGTTGGCTTGATAGAATGACAAGAAAATCATAGTTAAAGAATGTGTAATAATGTAATAAATGGAAAATAGAAAGCTAAAGAAGTTTAATTCATTCTGTTACAAGTAGATAAAAGTAAATATAGAGGGGTCAAATAAAAAACAAATAGGCAATAAATGTCAACAAAATTATATCACTTACATTAAATTTTAATGGACTAAATATTTTATTTAGAGGACTAAAATGATCAGATTGGCTAAATAAAAACCTTATATGCTTCTTTTTTTTTAGTTTTTTATTAAGGTATGATTGATATACATTCTTATGAAGGTTTCACATGAAAAAACAATGTGGTTACTACATTCACCCTTATTATCAAGTCCCCACCCACACCCCAGTACAGTCACTGTCTGTCAGTGTAGTAAGATGCCACAGAGACACTGTTTGTCTTCTCTGTGCTACACTGTTCCCCCCGTGACCCCCCACACCATGTGTACTAAACAAAATACCCCTCAGTCCCCTTCTCCCTCCCTCCCCACCCGCCCTTCCCCACCCCTCCCCTTTGGTAACCACTGGTTCCTTCTTGGAGTCTCTGAGTCAGCTGCCATTTTGTTCCTTCAGTTTTGCTTCATTGTCATACTCCACAAATGAGGGAAATCATTTGGCATTTGTCTTTCTCTGCCTGGCTTATTTCACTGAGCATAATACCCTCCAGCTCCATCCATGTTGTTGCAAATTGTAGGATTTGTTTCTGTCTTATGGCTGAGTAGTATTCCATTGTGTATATGTACCACATCTTCTTTATCCATTCATCTACTGATGGACACTTAGGTTGCTTCCATTTCTTGGCTATTGTAAAAAGTGCTGTGATAAACATAGGGGTGCATACGTCTTTTTGAATCTGAGAAGTTGTATTCTTTGGGTAAATTCCAAGGAGTGGGATTCCCAGGTCAAATGGTATTTCTATTTTTAGTTTCTTGAGGAACCTCCATATTGCTTTTCACAATAGTTGAACTAGCTTACATTCCCACCAGCAGTGCAGGAGGGCTCCCCTTTCTCCACGTCCTCGCCAACATTTGTTGTTGTTAGTCTTTTCGATGCCGGCCATCCTTACTGGTGTGAGGTGATATCTCATTGGGCGTTTAATTTGCATTTCCCTGATGATTAGTGATGTGGAGCATCTTCTCATGTGCCTGTTGGCCATCTGAATTTCTTCTTTGGAGAACCGTCTCTTCATGTCCTCTGCCCATTTGTTAATTGGGTTATTTGCTTTTTGGGTGTTGAGGTGTGTAAGTTCTTTATATATTTTTGGATGTTAACCCCTTGTCGGATATGTCATTTACAAATATATTCTCCCACACTGTAGGATGCTTTTTTGTTCTGTTGATGGTGTCCTTTACCATTCAGAAACTTTTTAGTTTGATGTAGTCCCATGAGTTCATTTTTGCTTTTGTTTCCCTTGCTTGGGGAGATGTGTTCAGGAAGAAGTTGCTCATGCGTATATTCAGGAGATGTTTGTCTGTGTTGTCTTCTAAGAGTTTTATGGTTTCATGACTTACATTCAAGTCTTTAAACCATTTCGAGTTTACTTTTGTGCATGGGGTTAAACAATAATCCAGTTTCATTCTCTTGCATGTAGCTGTCCAGTTTTGCCAACACAAGCTGTTGAAGAGGCTGTCATTTCCCCATTGTATGTCCATGGCTCCTTTATTATATATTAATTAACCATATATGGTTGGGTTTATATCAGGGCTCTCTAGTCTGGTCCATTGGTCTATGGGTCTGTTCTTGTGCCAGTACCAAATTGTCTTGATTACTGTGGCTTTGTAGTAGAGCTTGAAGTTGGGGAGCATAATTCCCCCAGCTTTATTTTTTCTTCTCAGAATTACTGTGGCTATTTGAGGTCTTTTGTGGTTCCATATAAATTTTAGAACGATTTTCTCTAGTTCTTTGAAGAATGCTGTTGGTATTTTGATAGGAATTGCATTGAATCTGTAGATTGATTTAGGCAGGATGGTCATTTTGACAATATTAATTCTTCTTCTCCATGAGCATGGGATGTGTTTCCATTTATTGGTATCTTCTTTAATTTCTCTCATGAGTGTCTTGTATTTTTCAGGGTATAGGTCTTTCACTTCCTTGGTTAGGTTTATTCCTAGGTATTTTATTCTTTTTGATGCCACTGTGAATGGAATTGTTTTCCTGATTTCTCTCTCTGCTAGTTCATTGTTAGTGTATAGGAATGCCACAGATTTCTGTGTATTAATTTTGTATCCTGCAACTTTGCTGAATTCAGATATTAGATCTCGTAGTTTTGGAGTGGATTCTTTAGGGATTTTTATGAACAATAGCATGTCATCTGCAAACAGGGACAGTTTAACTTCTTCCTTGCCAATCTGGATGCCTTTTATTTCTTTGTGTTGTCTGATTACCGTGGCGAGGACCTCCAGTACTATGTTGAATAGAAGTGGGGAGAGTGGGCATCCCTGTCTTGTTCCCAATCTTAAAGGAAAAGCTTTCAGCTTCTCGCTATTAAGTATGATGTTGGCTGTGGGTTTGTCATTATGGCCTTTATTATGTTGAGGTACTTGCCCTCTATACCCATTTTGTTGAAAGTTTTTATCATGAATGGATGTTGAATTTTGTCAAATGCTTTTTCAGCATCTATGGAGATGATCATGTGGTTTTTGTCCTTCTTTTTGTTGATGTGGTGGATGATGTTGATGGATTTTCGAGTGTTGTACCATCCTAGCATCTGTGGAATAAATCCTACTTGATCATGATGGATGATCTTTTTGATGTATTTTTGAATTCAGTTTGCTAATATTTTGTTGAGTATTTTTGCATCTATGTTCATCAGGGAAACTGGTCTCTAATTTTATTTTTTTTGGGTGTCTTTGCTTGGTTTTGGTATTAGAGTGATGCTGGCCTCATAGAATGAGTTTGGAAGTATTCCGTCTTCTTCTACTCTTTGGAAAACTTTAAGGAGAATGGGTATTAGGTCTTCACTAAATGTTTGATAAAATTCAGCAGTGAAGCCATCTGGTCCAGGGGTTTTGTTCTTAGGTAGGTTTTTGATTACCAGTTCAGTTTCGTTGCTGGTAATTGGTCTGCTCAGATCTTCTGTTTCTTCCTTGGTCAGCCTTGGAAGGTTGTATTTTTCTAGAAAGTTGTCTATCTCTTCTAGGTTATCCAGTTTGTTAGCATATAATTTTTCATAGTATTCTCTAATAATTCTTTGTATTTCTATGGTGTCTGTAGTGATTTTTCCTTTCTCATTTCCGATTCTGTTTATGTGAGTAGACTCTCTCTGTTTCTTGATAAGTCTGGCTAGGGGTTTATCTATTTTGTTTATTTTCTCAAAGAACCAGCTCTTGCTTTCATTGATTCTTTCTATTGTTTTATTCTTCTTGGACTTATTTATTTCTGCTTTAATCTTTATTATGTGCCTCCTTCTACTGACTTTGGGCCTCATTTGTTCTTCTTTTTCTAGTTTCATTAATTGTGAGTTTAGACTGCTCATATGGGATTGTTCTTTCTTGAGGTAGGCCTGTACTGCAATATACTTTCCTCTTAGCACAGCCTTGGCTGTGTCCCACAGATTTTTGTGGTGTTGAATTATTGTTGTCATTTATCTCCATATATTGCTTGATCTCCGTTTTTATTTAGTCATTGATCCATTGATTATTTTGGAGCACATTGTGAAGCCTCCATGTGTTTGTGGGATTTTTCATTTTCTTTGCACAGTTTATTTCTAGTTTCATACCTTTGTGGTCTGAGAAACTGGTTGATACAATTTCAGTCTTTTTCAATTTACTGAGGTTCTTTTTGTGGCCTAGTATATGATCTATTCTTGAAAATGTTCCATGTGCACTTGAGAAGAGTGTGTATTCTGCTGCTTTTGGGTGTAGAGTTCTGTAGATGTCTGTTAGATCCATCTGTTCTAATGTGTTGTTCAGTGCCTCTGTGTCCTTACTTATCTTCTGTCTGGTTGATCTGTCCTTCAGAGAGAGTGGAGTGTTGAAATTTCCTGGAATGAATGCATTGCATTCTATTTCCCCTTTTAATTCAGTTTGCATTTGTTTCACATATGTAGGTGCCCCTGTCTTGGGAGCATAGATATTTATAATGGTTATATCTTCTTGTTGGACTGACCCCTTTATCATTATGTAATGTCCTTCTTTGTCTCTTGTGACTTTCTTTGTTTTGAAGTCTATTTTGTCTGATACAAGTACTGCAACTCCTGCTTTTTTCCTATTAGTTGCATGAAATATCTTTTTCCATCCCTTCACTTTTAGTCTGTGTATGTCTTTGGGTTTAAAGTGAGTCTCTTGCAGGCAGCATATAGATGGATCTTGGTTTTTTATCCATTCAGTGACTCTATGTCTTTTGATTGGTACATTCAGTCCATTTACATTTAGGGTGATTATTGATAGGTATGTACTTATTGCCATTGCAGGCTTTATATTTGTGGTTATCAAAGGGTCAAGGTTAATTTCCTTACTATCTAAGAGTCTAATTTAACTCACTTAATATGCTATTGCAAACACAATCTAAAGGTTCTTTTCTTTTTCTCCTTTTCTTCCTACTCCATTCTTCATATATTAGGTATCATATTCTGTACTGTTTGTCTATCCCTTGATTGACTTTGGGGATAGTTAATTTAAGTTTGCATTTGCTTAGTAATTAGCTGTTGTACTTTCTTTACTGTGGTTTTATTACCTCTGGTGACAGCTATTAAACCTTAGGAACACTTCCATCTATAGCAATCCCTCCAAACTAAACTGTAGAGATGGTTTGTGGGAGGTAAATTCTCTCAGCTTTTGCTTAGCTGGAAATTGTTTAATCCCTCCTTCAAATTTAAATGATAATCTTGCCAGATAAAGTATTCTTGGTTCCAGGTCCTTCTGCTCCATGGCATTAAATACATCATGCTACTCCCTTCTGGCCTGTAAGGTTTCTGCTGAGAAGTCTGATGTTAGCCTGATAGGCTTTCCTTTGTATGTGATCTTATTTCTCTCTCTGGCTGCTTTTAATAGTCTGCCCTTATCCTTGACCTTTTCCATTTTAATTACTATATGTCTTGGTGTTGTCTTCCTTGTATCCCTTGTGTTGGGAGATCTGTGCACCTCCATGGCCTGAGAGACTATCTCCTTCCCCAGATTGGAGAAGTTTTCAGCAATTACCTCCTCAAAGACACTTTCTATCCCTTTCTCTCTCTCTTGTTCTTCTGGTACCCATATAATGTGAACATTGTCCCATTTGGATCGGTCACACAGTTCTTTCAATATTCTTTCATTCTTAGAGATTCTTTTTTCTCTCTATGCCTCAGCTTCTTTGTATTCCTCTAGTTTCTATTTCATTTATCGTCTCCTCTACCATATCCAATCTGCTTTTAATACCCTCCATCATGCTCTTCAGCGATTGGATCTCAGACCGGAATTCATTCCTGAGTTCTTGCATATCTTTCTGTACCTCCATTAGCATGTTAATGATTTTTATTTTGAACTCCCTTTCAGGAAGAGTCACAAGGTCCCTATCATTTAAATCTTTCTCAGGAGTTGTATTAATAACTTTACTCTGTACCAGGTTCCTTTGGTGTTTCATGGTTGTATATGGCGCCCTCTAGTGTCCAGAAGCTCTACTCTGGAGCTGCTCAGCTCCTGAAGCAATGTTGGGGGTCACAGGGGAGCGGTACTGGTGCCCTGTTCCCGAGGTCTGCTCTTTTCTCCAGCTGTATGCAGTCTGGCACAGTCCTCTTTCCTGTTGCTCTCTCAGGGTTAGTTGTATTAATTATATTTTTGTATTATATGAGGTTTTAGGAGGAAGCCTCTTTCTCACCTCTCACCCCACCATCTTTAATCCTCTCCAGCCTATATGCTTCTTATAAAAGACAAATCATAGATATAAGGACACAGAAGAGATGAAACAGGAATAAGGTGGGAAAATGTACATCATGTGAAGTTAACCAAAAGAAATTTTGTGTAGCTATACTAACATCAGGTGAGTGTACTTTAAAGCAAGAGGCACCTCAAGAAAGAAAGAGAGAAATTTTATAACAATAAAGGCAGGTTTGCATGCTCTCCAACCCGGGCAGGTGATGACCTTTATAAAAGACTGTGGTTTCCTTAGCTCAGGGTTGCTTAGCAGTGATGTAAACTCACTCTGTATGCAGTACCCACCTGGACCACCCGACATCATCCCCATGGCATTTGGGGGTGGGCCAGGGGAATCAGTGCAGGTATGAAAATCATTCTGCCTGCAGGTATGAGTCATACAGCCCTTTGTCTCTGATCAGGGAACCTCACGTCTCTGCCCACAACCATGAAACTCTGGGAGACAAAATTGTAAGTTTATAAGCAGGTAAACATCTCAGGTCCTTTACAATTCTTGACACAAATGGATGGCCAATAACTACACAAAAAGATTTTCAACATCGTCAGTAATTATAGGAATGCAAATTAAACCCACATAAAATGACCATGTTCCCTAGAATGGCTAATATTTAGAAGAACAGCATTTTTAAATCTAGGTGAGGATGCATAGCAACTTAAAACCCTTGAACATTGCTGGTGAGAATGTAAAATGGTACAGCCACTCTGAAAAATTGTTAGTTTCTTACATTTTCTATGTAACACAGCAATTTCATTCCTTGTGTATTTACCCAGCAGAAATAAAAACTTCTATACACAAAGATGTATATACAAATTCTTATTAGCCTTATTTGTAATAGACAAGACAACTCAAATGCCAGTCAACAGGTGATAAAAATGTGTGGTATATTCATGATATGGGATACTATTTGGCAATAAAAAGGAGCAATTTACTTATATACACAACATTATGGATAAGTCTTAAAAACATTATATTGAGCAAAAGAAGCCATACTATGTGATTCCATTTACATAACTTCCAGAAAAGGCAAATCTAATCTACAGTGACCAGAAATGGATCAATAGTTTCTTGAGACAGAGGGCGGGGTCAGCGGGCAAAGGACAGAAAGGAATTTTAGGGGATGATGGAATGTTGATCTTGTTTGTAGTAATGTTACTCAACTATATGCATCTGACAAAGTTAATGAAACTTCACATTTAAAATGAGTGTATTTTAATAAAGATACTATAGCTCAATAAGCTTATTATCAAAAGGAACAATATAGGAAGTGTATAGCAAACATGATGCTTGGTAAAATATTAAAAGCTTCTCCCAAATACAACTCACATTCACTCTAAGTTAATTTCTTTTTATTTTGATTGTTCCAGGGTCATTTATTGAAAATACTATCATTTCCCCACCATGGCACTTTTCTCAAAGATCTCTTTACCCTTTATATATGGTCAATATCTGGGGTGTAGTATATTATGATTTATTGAGCTATATGTCTATTTTTATGTCAATCTCACATTGACTTGATTACTGTGACTTTATAGGAGGTCTTGAAATCAGGTAATAGGCATCTTCCAATTTTCTTACCTTTTTCAAAAGTGGTTTTGGCTCTTCTAGGACATTTCCTTTGCTATAAAATCTTAGAGTAAGATCTTCAATTTCTAAAACCTGCTTAGATTTTGATTGTGAGTGTATGGAATCCATAAATCAATTTGCAGAGAATCAGCATCTTAACAATATTTTAATTCATGAACATGGTATATCTCTCCATTTAATTCTGGGTCTTTGTTATTTTCTCTTCGGCCATGTGTTTTAGTGCGTAGTGTTTTTCTTGTCAATATTTTTCAGTCTTCAGGTTGAGGACCGACAGAAGGCCAAGGTCTTCTCGCTCAGTTACTGGTTGGGGACCTGAAGCCATATGGCCATATGTGTGTGAAATGGCCAGAGATGGAGGAAAACCTCTGGGATGCCTGGACACGGGAGCCCCGTGCACAGTGGTTCCAAACCCTGCTGGCAAATTCGTAATGGGGCTGCAGTTGGATTGGGAGGATGTAGAGTTTCACTGGAAGGTTGATGGAATTAACATGAAAGTTTGGATGAAAACTGGAATGTTTGAATGGACTTTCTTGAAGTGGCTGTGTCTCCTTCACGCGAATGTACTATTGGGACAGATACTGTGTCCGACGAGGGAACGTTTCCCCTACCTAGTTTTATACAACAGAAGGCACATAAGGTCACCCTTCGGTCAGTGTTAGTTGGACATAATCCATGGGAACCCACAGAATTGCCTGAGCCCACGCAGGTGGTTAATTTGAAGCTGCATAGAATTCCTCGTGAACAAAAAGAGATGACCACCCCACCTAGTAATACGTTAGACACCGGGACGCCTGTAAACACATTCTCTGTCCAGTAACCCCGTGTGGCCTGCGAGGAGGCAGACGGCTCGTGGAGAGCAGCAGTGGGGCCACCGAGGCTCGGGCGGAGCAGCGCCACCAACAGCGTGGGCCCCTCTCACGAGGCCTCCTGCTGCAGAGGCGCGGCCCGCTGACCGACGCCTGCGCCCGGCCTGGGTCTTGCAAACGCTTCTTCCTCAATCTCAGTGTGAATCCCAGAAGGCAGCTGCGCGCGGTCCACCTTCGTGCGCTTAGGATCCCAACTGCGGTTACCGAGCAGCCACAGGGTTCTCCGAACTCACCGGCTCACGCTCATCACTCGGTAAGAAGGGATTTGCACGTGAAAAGAGGCCTGAGTGTAATAAAACACTAGGGTGACGTCGCAATAGTATCAGCAGCTGAAGAGCGGGCTGGGACCGACAGAAGGCCAAGGTCACACAGCGCAGCGCCCACACACAGGACAGGGGGGGCTGGGTGGCCATTCCGGCAAAGCTTGGCGGGCGCACCCAAGTGGTGAGGTTCTTGGGAATGCACGGGCAGAAGCCACCCTGGACGTCCCGCAGCGAATGAACACATGCTGCGGCCATTGGCCGTCCCCGGAGCCACGCAAGAGGCACAGTGCCCGGCTGGGGTTCTGGGGTATGGGGGGGCTGCATATTCCACGTGCGGGAACCTGCTGGCCCCTCCCGCCCTGACGAGGCCGCCGCTGAAGGGGCTTGAGGGCGGCCGGCCTGTCCGGTGCACAGAGCAGTAGTCCCACCGCCGCGGGCCTGCTGACCTGCATGCGGGTCGGGTTCGGGGAGCGTCTGCCCCAGACCGGGGCGCTCGGCTAAGGCCCGCGAGCGCCGCCCCGTGGGGGTCACTGGGACTTTGCACCCCAGCACCCCAGATGAAGGGACAATGCGCAGGCCGTCTAAGAGACAGTTGCCAGCTCGCTATCGGCACTGATGGGCGGTGTCCCTCAGACTAAGGAAATAGAACAATCCTGAAGCCCCCAATACCCATGAGGACTTGGGTGATGGCAGAGAAACACTCTCATGAGAGCAGTGCCCAGGAGAGCAGGGGCAGCTGCTGGGGTGGGGGGCAGAGCCTCTTCCCTGTGCTGCCTGCAGGGCCATCCGAGGAGCTGCCGGGTCCTGCGCCGCGGGGCAGTGTCCCGCGAGGCCCTGGTGGCTGTTAGAGAGCCCTCGGGCTGGGCGTGGCAGTTGGCAATGAACGGTGTCCTGTTTGGAGTTCAGGCCCCTTGGACCGACCCCGGGGGAAGCCCCGACTGAGGAAGGGCAGAGCCAGTCAGCTCGTGGGCTGAACTGCGTGCTGTGCCTCCTGCAGCGATGGGAGAATTCAGCAAGAGTAAAGGCCCCTGTATGTGCGTGTTCATTCACTCGTGGGTGGGGCTGTGTGGCCAGGCAGAAGGGTAATGGAGAGCTGGACGGTCATAAAGGAGGCTGCCTGTGTGGGGCACTGCCCTGCAGAAATCACTGTGGGAATTTGGGGGCCTGTTAATGTAGGCTGTGTCAGTGCCCTGCAGGGGAACCCCTTCTTAGGGTCAGAAGGCAACTGGAACCAGCAAATGGATATCCTGGTGTGCTCACTGGAGGTGGCCGCCTGGGCGCATGGAATGAGCAGGCTTGGAGGCTGCAGCCACACGGATATGGGTCACTGACACCCCCCTCCTGCACCCTCTGAGGCACAGAACGCCAATCAGACCTGCCCTCCCTTCCAGCACAGGGCAGACTGCAGACGGCCCCGCACACAGCAGGCACGGACCGCCTCGGACTGCTGCCGCCCACGCTGGGGGCTACGGCTGGGTGCTGGCAGGAGTGGGCACCTGCTCCGGACCAGGCTTTGCGTACAATGGTGGATGAGGATGCTGATGGTGCTAGAAGAGGACGGGAAGGAAGATGCCCTTCGGCGTGGCCCCGAGAGTCACGTTTCTTCACGCTGGGGATGCCTCACAGCCCGCTGTGTCCAAAAACAGGCCGAGACACTAGGTCAAAGGGTCGTGTCGTGTCGCATGCCATCCTCAGAGCGGTGGCTTGGCAGAATCAGAAGGGCAATCAAACACGTGCTGTTTACAAGGGTGAGAGCTTGGGCGTGAAGCACTGTCTCGCGTGCTTCGTGAGTGTGTGCTCACACTCAGCAAGAGGGAGGCCAAGGGAGGCCCTGTGCTGGGAACGTTGTAGGGCGCCCTCAACCCTCCCTCGCCAACCTGAGGATGGTCCTGGGAGCAGGCCTGAGAGCTCTGTTGACAGCATGGACCATCCCTCAGCAAGAAACTGTAACTGGGCTTTAACCCTTTATGCCAGAACCCTAAGGGTTCTGGGTGGATTGTGGAAAATGTCGAGCTGGCAGGGAAGGCAGCTGCGGTGCCTAATGTGTGCCATGTGTGGCTCCACCCTACATGAGGGGAGGGAACAAGGGGAAGCCCATGATCTGGTGTCACTGCCTGAGAGCTGGGCCAGCACCCGGTTGGACCCAGGTGGGAAGTGTTGGGGCTAAAATCAGTGACAACTGGAGAGATGCAGAAACGATGCCTGAAGGTAAAGGAAGTCGCCACTGGCGTGCAGCAGGGTAGGTGCAGCCCACCTCTCTAGCAAGGAGGGGGGACCTTCACGACTGCCTGGAAGGCAGACATTCCTGAAACCAAGCATTAAAAGGGCCAGTCTAAAGGAAAAGTGAATCAGTGAGACTTTTCATGGCGGGGTGTCTCTCTGTTAATAAGGATTAACACCTCCCTCCCTGTATCATGGGCCGACTTAGGGCCCATACATGCCTGAAACCGCGAACTGTGCGGCAGGCAATACCATGAGCTGGTTTTCTTAATTCTGTGTTGCTGTGCATCTCCGGAGGGCAAATGGAATGAGCAGCATGTTTAGCTTAGAGGCCAGGGCCTAAGGCTCTCCCTGCAGCGAGGTGGGGGGCGTCTTGCCCTGATCCATGGACTGGGTGGGAGAGGGATGGCCACCTGAGAAGTGGGACACAGAGCAGAGAACATGCTTGTAATATTTAAAAATTACAAAAATGATATATCTAAAGAGCTGAAAAAGGTGAAGTTCCCTACAGGCCAGTGAGAGAAATGTGGACCCACTGAAAGGCAGTGACAGACTTCAGCATTTGCTTAAGTTGGAGGTGGCCAACTGGCTGAGAAGCGCATTTAGGGCGCCCAATCCTGCCGTGATTAGGGGGACGCACACTGAAAACATACGACCCTGTGTGGGCAGCAGACACATGAGTGTGAGCCTCATCTACACCACTCCACAGGTCGCTCTTACTGTTCATCGTGCAGACACACTGCAATCTGCTCATCCGTCTACTTGTTGAAGGGCCTCTGGGTCATTTCCACCTTTTGGTGACTGCGAACAGGGCTCCTATAACACTTGCGCCCAGTCATCCGCGTGAGTACACATTTGACTTTGCCCCCTCCTAAGACACGGCCGCGCTGTGGCGCACAGTGGCAGCGCCCGCCTCTCTGGCCTGAGTGTGGTGTGCGAGGTGCTGTTCCCGCCTGCTCGCCGCGCTGGGCGCTGCGCCTGTTCTATTTCAGCCACACGGGCAGCTGTAGCGGATACAATGGCTTCGCCCTGCATTTCCCCGACACCCAGTGGCGGCCACATCTTTCAGGTGCTTATCCTCTCTTCTCTGATGAAGTGCCTGTCCGCCTGCCCATTTTGTGACTGGCCACCCTCTGGTCTTCCTGATGGCCTTCCTGAGGGGAGGAAGGACGCTGGCCTGCTGGAGTGATTGTCCACCAGAACCACAGCCCCCCGCCCCCACTGTGTCCTGAGCCCAGTGACTGTCTGACAGGTGTGGCCCCCCGATGTCCTCAGCTCCCGTTTCTTCTGCCACCAGAAAACCGTCTTAGGGAATGTCTGCAAGATGCGCCTCCTTTTTTTTTTTTTTGAGAGAAGATGTGCCTCCTTTTTGGCTGACAGTGATACGATGGTGTTTGGGTTAATCATATATGGGGAAAAAGTCTTCTCGTGTTAATTCCCTGTCCCGTTGTGAGTACTAACACTCAAGGACTCTGGGGCAGAGCAGGGTCCCTACTGACTCCATTTCCCTGGACTAGGCTGTGCTCACTGCACCCAGAAAAGTCCCCTGTCCCCAAGCAGGAGTCGTACCCCTCTCTGGCCCTGAAGGGAGCGGGTAGCAGAGTCATGGTGGGGACAGTGCTGTGTGTCTGGAGACTGAGTGGGCAGGGCAGGAGGCTTGGCCAAGGAGCCTGCATGCCTGGACAGGGCATGGGGGTGGCCCGCAGTGAAGCCCAATAGGACTCTGCCCCTCAGTCAGGCATTCTCACAGGGCCCAGAGGCCGGCAGAATGAGATTCCAAGCTAATTGGCAATGTGGGGCATCTCCGGGTGGGGTACATGATGGGGAGGCCCCTTCTCCCTGCCCCTCCTTTAAACCCAAGTCGCTCAGAGCAGGGTTGGCCACCTCTTAGGTGCCCCTGGCAGAGAAGCAATTGCCGGCCTGCCTGGGGCCGAGGGAGGCAGGGACCCTGACGCTCTCCCAGGTAGGTGCCCCTCTGGGCGGCTTCTGGACCTGGCCTCTCAAGGGAGGGGCCAGAGCAAGACAGGACTGGGACCCCCACTGCCCGGCTGGCTGTCATCAGACTTCCTCCCCTGCACCCACCGACCCGCGCTCCCCCTACCCGCATCCCTCCCCACTGTGTCCTGCCCTGCATTGCCTGCCCGCCCCACCCCTCCCTGCCAAGCACTGCAGGGAGGTGTCGCCTGCTCAGGGCGCTCTCTGCCTCTCCTGCCCCCGTGCCCGCGCCTGCCCGACTTCTCTCTTCCAGAAGTGAGCTGAAATCTCTCCCTGCTGTTTTCCTCCTAATCTTTGTGGTGCTATGGGGTCTCTTTTCCTTCCTTTGCCGTATTTTAAGGGGGTCTCGAGGCAACACAAAGGTAGACACGAGTGTGACCACGGCCTGAGAGGCCCCTGCCGCCGCCGAAGACAGTGGCCCTGAGGTGCGCCTGGTCAGCCCGGACCCCTTGCACCCCACCGTCTGGGAGACCTACTGGCGTCACTTCTTCTTATAAAATCAACCCTGAAACCAGGCAAAAGCTCAAGTATCTACTAATGTAGAAAGAGCGTGCCAGACACCACACAACAGACCCAGACAACCCGGGTGCAAAGAGCCGAGGGCTTCCTCTGTCACTATTGGGTCCCCTGGGGGATTTCAGGCATAGCCAGTTTCGGTACCCCTGGGGGATACTCGTGGGGAGGGGGCGTGGGGGTACCCAGGGCCCCGCTCTCAGTGGCCCTGAGGAGATGGGGGCCCAGGCAGTCCTGCTCTCTCTGCTGGCGGTCCCCTCCCGGCCCCGCGCCCCACGCACTGGCGCCCTGCAGGCCTGGCTCCCTGCACGGATGGTGCGGGGGGGAGGGGGGGAGGATGCCCCCCAGGCCAGGGGGTTCATTCTGGTGGGCTTCCCCACGGCGCCCCCGCTGCGGCTCCCGCTCCTCCTGCCACTCACCTGCCTCTGCGTCCTGGTGGAGCCCGGCCGTCCTACTCCCCGCCCGGGGCAGCCCCTGCCTCCGCAGGGCCGTGCACCGTTTCCTGAGCTCCACGTCGTTCCTGGGGATCCGGCACGTGTCTGACGTCGTCCCCGAGGTGCTGGACGGTTTCCTCCCGCAGCTCCGACAAGCTCATCTCTGCCATGTGCACTGTCCTCAGCCCCATCGTGAACCCCTTGATCTACTGTCTGAGGAACAAAGAATTTAAGGACGCCTTGAAATAGACTCTTGGGCTTTGGTCAGCCTTCACAGAAGGACCATTGAATGTCCTACAATCTAAATTGCGGTGATAGAAAAAATCTTACATGGCACTGGATGCTTTTAAAGTGAATCCTTAAATGAAATTCAGCAAGCCTGCAGAGCTGTGCACACACAGTAAGCCTTCACCTGGACCTGTTTTCACAGAAGGAACACAGTCAGGTAAGCAGCACTCGAGTCGAGAGCTGGAAGCCCCCTCACACCCTGACCCGTGATCGCCATGATCCTGGCTTCTAACGCCAGATGCCAGTTTGGGTGGTTTTGAGGTTTTTATGAACACAGTCACGAGAGACACTTTATGTTCAGTGGCGTTCTCTCTGCGTGATGCCTGAGGGGACCCTTGATGCACTTGCATGTAGCGATCGCTCATGCATGTAACATGTACTCTGCTGTGTAAAGGCATCCAACATTTTCCTATTCGATGAAGCTGTGAACAGCACTCTGGGTACTGCCCGCTGTTGTCCACAACACTGCCTGGATGCCTGTGGGAGTGCTGCGAAAGCACCCTGGCTCATGTCTTTTCATTCATACAGTTCTGTGAGCCATGTGCCTAGGCTAGACCCAGGTGTGCACAGGCTATGCCTGCAGTTGCCGTGACCTCAGCGATGTGTGTGGCCGGGCTTAGGAGAAGCTCCAGCAGTGTGCTCCAAAGGGGGCGAGTTCATCTTCGCGCCCACTAGCAGTGTGTCCAGTAGCTCCACATCCTCACCACACTCGGGATCGTAAGCAGTTTTCAGTTAGGCATCCTTCCAGCTGTAACGGTGCCTTCGCTTCAGTTTGCATTCCCCGATGGCAAATGGTCTGAGCACCTCGGTAGTACTTGCTGGCTATTGTCCGTTTGGATGCGTCCTTCCTGAAGTGCCCATTCAACCAAGTCTTTTGCATATTTTTATATTGAGTTGCTTTTTCTCCTTAACCTGTAGGAGTTCTTATATATTCTGGATAAACACCCTCTGTTTTTTATACTTAATGCAAAAATATCCTGGTTTAGGGGTGTGCCTTTTTATTCTTAATGGTGTCTTGAAGAAGAGAAGCTCTTTATTTCCTATTATAGTGTTTTTTTACTTTCCATTTAAGACATGATTGCCTATTCCAAGGTCATAAAGATGTTCTTCTATTTAATTCTGGAAGCTTCATTGTTTTACCTTTTGTGTTTAGATTTAAACCATTTGAGATTGATTTTTATTTATGGTATGAGACATGGGTCTGAATTCATTCTTTTCTGTATGGATATCAGATTGAGGCGGGACCCACCATTCATTGCAAAGAGCATGTGCTCCCTTCTGCAGTGTCACCCTTTTCATGCACCCGGTATCTATCCACTACCTGCACTCACCTGTCTGTCCTCAGCTCTTCTTGGGCTTCTTACTCTGTCCCATTTGTGTTTGTCTTTTGCTGTGCCAATGCCACGTCATCATAATTACAGTAGCTTTCTGATATTTTGTCATGTGTGGTGGTGAAGCCCTCCATCTCTGCTACTGTTCTTCAAGGCTGCATGGTTATCTCGGCCCTCCCAAATCAGGGGAGGGAGACAGGCATTTTCAGAATCAGCCTGTCAATTTCAACAGAGGAAAAGTATTTTGGATAGTTATTGGGATTGTGTTGAATCTATAGCTCAATTTGGAGATAACTGTCATCCTCACAATTTCAAGGCTCTTAATCCAAGAAGAAGGCATAGTCTTCTATTCATGTACAACTTCTTCCATTTCTCGATACTGTTTTATTTTTGGCATAGGGACCTATTATATTTTTCTAGGTATTTGAGTTTTTAAAATTCTTTTAATTACAAAAAATAGTTGATTGTATTAGTATGGGGATTTTTCTGGCTTCTCTCTTCTGTTCCATCAGTGTTTGTGTCTGTCGCTGGCCAATACCACGCAGCCTTGATAATCAGTCTTGAAGTTGATGGACTGATTCCTACAACTTTATTCTTTTCCAAAATTGCATTAGCTTTTTTCCCCCTTTTTTTCTTCTTTTGATTTTTCATATAACTCTCAGGACAATCTCTGTCTGTACAGGAAGAAACTCTTGCTGTCATTTTGATAGCAATTGCGTTAAACCTGTACAGCGATTTTGGGAGAATTACCCCCTCAGTGTGCTGAGTCTGGAGGGCAGTGTGCTGCGCATAGGAATTGTGGCTCGGGCCGGCCCACTCTTCATCTGGTTAGTGGACAGTCCCTCCAGCACCACCGAGGGAGCCTGGCAGCACCGGAAAACTGTGTGATCACACACTGTCATCCATCGGGGACTGTCACTTATCTCTGTCACCAACCAGAAGTGGTCAGGGAACACAAAAGAGGAATACTTCCTATATAATTTTATTAATTCAAAATAAGCCTGATACCAAAACCATACAAAGTCCAAAAATGAAAATTACAGATCACTACCTCACATAAATATAGATTAAAAAAATTCTTTAAAAATATTTGCAAGTAGGATTCAGCGATATATAATGAGAATGACACATGATCGAGTGGGGTTTAGTTCAGGGATGCAAGGCTGGTTCAAAATGCAAAAACCAATTGCTGAAATCCACCACGTGAACAGGCTAAAGAAGAAAAGCTGTGCGATTATATCAACTGACACAGTGAAACTGACAAAATCTAACATTAGCAACCAAGGAACACAGACAACTGCTTCAGTCCTAGGGAGCATTTACAAATCTAGACTAGCATTATGCCTAACCAAAAACAGAATGTTTTCCTAAGAATGTCAGCTCTTGCCACCGCTATCCAACATAGTAGTGGAAGTTCCAGCCAGCACAATATGGGAAGGAAAAGATGGGCATTCAGGTCGGAAAGAATGAAATAAAATTACTCCCATCTGCAGATGACATGATTGTCTACACAGAAAGTCCCAAGGAATCTACACAAAACCTAGAACTAATATGTGTACTCAGCAAGGCCACAGGATACGAACTCGACACACAAAATCCAGCTGTATTTTTATGTACTAGCAATGAATGCAAGGCAACCAACTTTAAAATACCATTTAAAAGCACTCAAAAAATTTGAAGTACTTGAGTGTAAATCTAACAAAACATATACAGAATTTATATGCTGAAACCTATGCAATGCTGATGGAGGGAATCAAATGGAGGCACACGGTCTGTGCACGGACTGGCAGACTCGACGTGGTAAAAAGGATTCTCCCCAGATTGCTGCCCAGGTTAACACAATCACTATCAAAATTATAGTTAACAGTTTCTTTCTGTATATACAAAGAAGATTATCTTAAACTTTATATGAAAAGAAAAAAAAGAAAAAAGAACAGCTAAAGCAATTTTGGAAAAAAGTTGGAGGAATTAGTAGTCTACTGACTTGAAGGCTGATTTTCAAGGTTGTGTGATATTGTGCAGTGACACACAAACATTGATGGAACAGAAGAGAGAAGCCAGAAAAATCTCCAGATAAGACCATCTAATTTTTTTAGATGAAAAATCCTATTAATTATAGATTCACATGCAGTTGTAAGAAATAACAGGCAGATCTTTTGTGAACTTGGCCCACTTCCCTACAATGATAACAGTGGCCAAACTATAGTATGATATCACAGCCAGGATACTGATGAATCCACCTGCCTCGTTCAGGCTTCCTGTTTTACCTGTATTTATCTGTGCATCTGTGTTTGGTTTATTATAAAATTTCATCATCTGTGTAGGTTTGGGTCGACTACCACACTCAAGAGCCTGCATGATTCCACCACCACGAGGATTCCCTGCTGTGGTATGCATGCATCACAGTCTGTTTAACTGCTTACCTTCTGAAAGACATCTGGCTGCAGTCCAATTTCTGTACATTATCCTAAAGCTGCACTAAATATTCACCTACAGGGTTTTGTGTGGACACAAGTCAGGGAAGCAGAAGTGAGAAGTGACACAAGGATAGTATTGCTTGAGATCTGGATCAAACTATACCTGCAGCCAGGCACATGCACTACCTTCTGTTACTATGAGGTTTCCATCACTTGCTTTACGTTACTAAATGACACTGACATGCCAGGTATTATACAGCATCTCAAATGGAGACTTGAGAAGATAATTTGAGGCCAGTAATCACCACACCTTGCATGATTTCAAGGTAGTGCAAGTATCTTCTATTGAATCAGAAACACCAACTATTTCTATTATGAACTATTATTGAATTTTCTCTCACTTGGTTTCTCGGCTGTAGTTGAGTGATTATACCATCAAACGGAAGCTGGGCAGAACGCTAACTTGTAGCATATTTATACTTGGAGCTCATGTGGAAGTGAATTTCCCAAGCATACTGTCCCCATGTTTTGGACGGTGAGGGGCAGTAGCTGGTTGCAGCTGGCTACAGAGGTCCGTCCGTAATGGGATGTTTATGATGGTGTCGTAACTAGGGACACTCAAAACACATTGTTTACTTCTGTGCACCAGAAGGTCAATTTAGTTACAAGACTGATGTTTAAATTCTGATTTAAAAAAGTAGTTGGGACACATTATACCTAACAAAGCATCTCTTGTGTTTGACACTCATCAGGGACGTCAGTGCTAAGAGCCCTGAGGAGGCCTGCTCTTCCCTCTCAGGACCCGGACTTTGAAGGTGCCTGGAGGAGAGGAGGGAGGCCTGGGGAGGTTCTGACAGGCAGGTCCCCAGGCTGGTGGGTTAGGGCCTGACCATGACCCCACACCGTAGGGATGTTCGAGAAACTTCAGGATGTCTGAAGCTCAGTGTTATTTCTGTTTCCTGCTGCGCTCTTTCCCTTTCTCACTATGCCATCAGTGAGAGTTGTTCAACACAAGGATCTTGTCTTGGCAAGTAAGATAAAGGGTGTGTTTTCACCTGGGGTAAAGCTGCGAAAGACAGTTGCAGTGCTCAAGGCCGAACAGATGGACGATGGTACAAGGTGAGGATGCCCAGGCAGGCGCCCTGAATTCGGACACACTGGGAAGGGCACTGGGCTTCCCGGAGGCATGGGGACGTGGAGGGAAGCCCTGGAAGACCGGGGCCTCCACGGGGCTTGGAGGGCTGAGGGCTGGCCACACCGGCTTACTGGGGGTGTGCTCACCCAACTGCTCTTGCAACACATGTGTCAGTTTTGCTCCAGGCTGGGACACTCGTGTGCAGGATGTGATGTGGCCCCTGCTCTCAGGAGGGTCTGTGACAGTATCTCTCTCCATGTGGCCCATTTATATCAGAATAGCTGGAAGCCTGTTACACGGATTTCACGGCCCACCCTGGGTCTTCTGAATCAGACGCTCGGGCTCTGGGATCGGGAATCTGCTCCTTCGCACAAGCAGGAATGCTCCTCTGGCAGGTGCGTTTTCACAGCTGCATTCCCGTTCTGCTTTGCATTCCATGACCGTCTGGACAGCTGAAAACCAAATGAACGTTAAACGAAAGAAAAGTTAGGATACTCAGAACCGTGAGACCGAGGGATGTGAACATTATAGCAACTATTCCAGAGGCCGGCGTGGCGGAGGGCCTCCCCCGGTCGAGTGAATCCGCGCGGCGCTGCGCGGACCGAGGGCCTGGAGCCCAGCGGGGCCGGCCGCGGGGTGAGGGCACCCGGGGCGTCCGTCCGACCACGGTGCGCAGGCGGGAGCCCCCCGGGGGCCCGCGGGGAGGGGCGGCCTCGGCCGGCTGCCGGGTGCCCGTCGGCCGGTGGCCCCTCCTCGCGCGCTGGGACGCCCGCGCGGTCCCGGTGCCGCGCGCCATCCGCCCCTTCGTTCCCCAGCCCCAGGCCGCCCTCCCCGCGGCTGCCGGACGGCTTCCGGGGGGCTGAGAAGTCGGCACCTGCGCCCTGGACTTGGCGTGAGGCGCAGTAGCGGCTACAGGCTGCCTGGGGCAGCTCCCCGCGCGGCACGACCTCAGGTCCGGCGGCGCCCGGGCGACTCCGGCGACCCGGCCGCCTGGGGGAGCCGCTGACCCCGCTCTTCGCGCGCCCGGAAGGCCCGGCAGGCGCCGCGCGGGCACCCCCGTCTGACGTCACCGAGGCGCGCCGGCCGCGGGAAAGGACCTCGTCGCGACCGCGTCCGCTCGGTCCTTGAGCCGGCGCCGACCGCGGAGCCATGGCCTCCGGGCTGCTGAGATTGGCCCCCGCGTCCGCGTCCGCGCGGGGCCTGGCGGCGGGCGCCCAGCGCGTGGTGAGGCGGCGGGCGGGCGGGGAGCGGGGCCCTGGCCTGTCCTCCCGGCGCAGCCCCTCTCCTCTCCCGGGCCCCCGGGCTGCAGCTCCCAGGGTCACTCTGCGGGGCCCCCGGGGCCTGAGTCGCGGGCCGACTCAGAGGGGCGGCGGGCTGCCCAGGCCGTTTCATCTCGGCCCCACGGAACGCCCGGGCGCGGAGGCGAGTCGGCCTCGTGGGCGCGCTGGTGGCGGAGGCCGGGCGCGGGGCGACTGTCCCTGCTGCTGCGCGGTGGCCGGCGGGCAGGATGAGCCCCGAGGGCCTGGGCGCGCGCAGCAGAAACGGGAGAGAAGGCAGCCGAGTTAGATACGCAGGGTCGGGAGAACTTGAGTGGCGGAGAAACTGCGGGAAGACGCTGTACGCGGAGGGAACGAGGGAAGCAAAGAGCTGGGCTGGAAACCGTCGGAAAACTAATACGGCCGTGACTGCATCATAGCTGCTTTGCGCGCTCGTGGCCGGAGCTACACTGGTGTCCGTTTGCAAAGGAAGTTGACCTGGCTAAGGTGGCTAAGCATTTTGGTCAGCAGAGGATTTTGGACAGAACAGTGTAACAGTGTTATTAAGAACTCATATACGTGTTTTTAGAAGATAACCCGGGCTTCTTTTTACTACCCAGTGTACTGGGGCCTGTGTCAGGGAGGTCAGGACCCGGTGCTGTGGTGCAGGGCACACGCTAGACACAGCCGCCCGAGACAGGGCGCGCCCCGATGGGCACTGCCCTCTGCAGGGGGATATGCGCGAGCCTCAGCAGGTCCGGAGAGAAATGAGTAAGATGAACAGGGGTACCCCTGATTACTTGAGGAATAAAGCAAGGAATTGGAAATTCATCCTAAGATCGGTTATTCATTGTGACTCCAGAGAGAAGAATGAGACTGAGGATGGGAATTTAGAGAAGACTATGGTTACTTTGTAAAAAAGCACTTTCTAAGGATTTTGAAGTGAGGAAATGCTTGATTGCTGGGTTCATTACTTGGAACATTACTGTGCATCTGCTTTGTGCCACACCTGTGGTATGTTCAGGTTGTGGACACAGCTGGGAAACAGTTTGCCCATGGCTCATAGATAGCCTAGAGGAGAGAGTCTTTAATTTCTGGGGTGATATGATTAACACCCCCTCACATACCTCTTCTACTCTCCCTCAGCCGCCTTGGTGCCAGCCTCGCCGCCTGGGCTGGGCCTTGCAGTGCTGCGGCCTCAGGGCATTTGTCCCCTCTGCCTGAGAGACCCTCTTTCAGGGGGAGGTTCCCTCCCTGCCTTCTGGTCTGTCCCTGCGTCACTCCTGCAAGAGCTCCCCCGCCGCCCACTTGAACATCACAGCCCATTACGGGCACCATGCTCCCCTCCACAGCACTTATTTAATGAGCTGTATAGCGACTGTTTTGTTTTGTTATGCCGTGGAGTCCTGTGGCTCCCTGCTGTATCCCCATTGTCTAAGGAAGGTGCTTCACATAGCATAGGCTCCTAATAAATACTTGAATAGTGAAGAAAAAAATGAATGAATGACACACAGTTGCTACTGAGTAAATTAAGTGTTCACAAAGTGATGGGACGTTGAGATTTTGGGGCATATAGAGAATGCACTCCGCGCGCTAACCTGCTTTCCTGTCGATGCGCCTCTGGGTGGTTCCCTTTTGCTCTTGCAGGCATCACTCCTGACTTTTCATGTACATCCTTTCTCCTGTATTTGTCTCAGTTTTTTCCTGCTGTGAATGTATCTGTGTATATATTATTTACAAAAAGGGGATCATACAGTGCATTCTTTCTTTTTCTTTTCAGTAACTACCGGTGGGCTGTATTCAGGTTCCCTCAGTTTTTCTCTAATGTCCTTTTTCCTTTCCAGGATCCCACCCAGGATCCCACATCACATTTAGTCATCATGTCTCTTCAGGCTTCTCTTGGTTTTGACGGTTTCTCAGATTTTCCCTGTTTCTGATGACCTTGACAGCAGCCCTGGGCAGGGGTTTGTCCCTCAGTGGGACTCATCTGATGTTTTTCTCATGATTGGAGCGGGGTTGTGTGTTCTTGGGAGGGGGAGCACAGCGGGAAAGCCATGCCCACCACATTGTACGCAAGGAGCCGTCCCTGTCGATGTTGACCGCTTGGCTGGGGTAGCAGGGTGGTTCCACTTGCCCCTTTCCCGTTGTGTCCCCTCGGAAGGGCAGTCTCTGTGTGTAGCCCACACCTAAGGAGTGGGAGATTATGCCCCCTTCCTCAAAGGCAGAGTATCTACAGAAATGATGTGTAACTCTTCCGCATGTGTGCTCGGGGTGATTGATACTGGGGACAGTATATTGCTTCTGGGTCCTCTCAGCAGGCAGCAAATACACGAACCTGTGTGTATGCTGATACCTGTAAATACTTCTCCGTGTAACCATCTGCCCCTGTATCGGATGAGTTCACAGTAATGTCTGTGGTTCAGAGCTACATGGGCATTCTAGCCTCTCCCCTTGCTCATCTGTAACTTCCCGAAAGTCCAGCAGGTAGAAACCTGGTTCCCACCATTTGCTGTCCATCTACGTAACCGCTTGATTCTAGGATGCATGTATAGTAATAATCAGAGTTGTTAACCTTTCCTCTGTGAGAAACATCTTTACCAGGCAGAGTACAGTTCCTCTTGCCTGCGTCTCAGACCACTGAGTTCCAGACCTTCCCCGGCCCCACAGGGAGGTGGTTTCATGCCTGGTGACGCTGTCGGTTTGTCACGTTCTGCATTCCAGTCTGGATTCCTCAACCTAAGCGAGTTTTCAGAATTGTGCCTATGTTGAAGTTCGCTCTTGGTGCTGTAAATTTTTGTGGGTTTTGACAAGCGCAAGTGTCACATGCCCACCGCTCGGTGTCACACTGGGTGGTTCCACTGCCCTTCAAATCCCAAGCTCTCCCCGCTCAGCCCGTCCTCTTCGCCCCAGTCCCTGGCAACCACTGATCTCACCACCTCTCATTCAGCGCTTCCTAGAATGTCATCTATCTGGAAGCCTACAGTACGTTGCTTTTCGTATTGGCTCTGTCACTTAGAGATGTGCATTTAAGAGTCACTCATGTCTTTCTGTGGTTGAATAGAAATGAGTGGAAAAATAGAAAAATGCGTTTCTTTTTATTTCTGAATAATATTCCATTGTATGAGTGTATCACAGTTTATCCATTGAGCTACTGAAAGACATCTTGGTTGCTTCCAGTTTTTAGTGAATATGAGTAACCCTGCCGAGGCATGTGGATTAGCCGGATCTGTGGTAAGACTGTGTTTAGTTCTAGAAGAACTGTTAAGCCATCTTCTAAAGGGACTGTGCCATTTTGCATTCCTGCTCTCCCTAAAGGGCATTCCTGTTGCTCTGCCTTCTTGCCAACACTTCTTGGTGTAGATTTTGGCTTTTTGGCTGTTCTCCTGAGTGAATGGTTGTATCTTTCTGTTTTAAGTTGCCGTTTCCAAATGACAGGTTGTTGAGTATGTTTCTGTCTGCTTATCGGCCCTTCCTTAGATGTCCTTTTGTGACATGTGTTCACACCTTTTGCCTGTTGTTAGCTGTGTTGCCTTTGTGTTCTCACCTGTAACTGCTTTTGCACCAGCTCATAATCAAGACCGTAAATCAAGCTGGTCAGGATTGAAACAATCTCGTTGTTTTATGTTCTCTTATATTATTTTTATTCCATAACAAAAAGAGTACTTGGTATTCCATCAGATGGATATACCTTAATTTTTAAACTACTTCTCTGTTGTTGGGCATTAAGGGTTTCTTTTACATTTTTGATATTATAAATGACATTTCTTGGAGCATCTCTGTAGGCAAATCTTTACACAGACCCATGTGTAGTCCCTTAGGGTCGAGTTGCTAGTCTGAGGTCCAGGGCCTGGGTCTACAGCACCACTTGCAGGTATGAGGATTGTCCTGTACCAACACTGCATATCATCATTTAAAAAATTAAATTCATATGGTTTTTGGTTACTTTTAGTACTTCTAAAATAAGCTGTGGGTTCCCACCCTTGCTCCTGTCAGCGCCCTTACTAGTCTGTTCAGCCTCTGTGTGCACTAAGGCTGTGTTCCCTCGTATGTGTTGAACTTTCCTTAGTTGTTTTCCTTTCAATTTGTGTTTCTTTCTTATCTTTGTGTTGTTCGGGGCGGGGGGATGGTTTGGCTTTAGAGCGGAGAGTAGCCTGGGTGTGTTGGAGCAAGGAGATGGGGCAGGTGCCTGCCGTGGGGGTGGAGGTACAGAATGAGCCCTAGGGGTTGGGGGGTGGCACCGCGCCAGAGTCAGACTGGCAGGAGTTTGCCAGCGGTTATGGGCTGGGCAGGGGGCGGAGGATATCAAAGGTGATTCCACGTTTGCTTGGTTTGCCTGGTGGATAGGGGATGGGGAGCTTGGGACGGTGAGCAGATTTGGGGGTTAGGGTGCAGATGTTAAATCTCAGATCCAGGTCAGTTAGCTTTCAAGTACTTTTCAGGATATGGAGTTGGAGCTGTTTAAAGACAGTGATATACGCAGGTCTGGAGCTCAGGCCAGAAGCCTGGACCAGAGAAACGTTCTTTATTCCTTTCCCCTCTCTCTCCCTGCCTCCCATCCATCCATCCATCCATCCATCTGTCTGTCCGTCCGTTCATCTACCCATCCATCTGTGTGTCTGTCCGCCCAATTTTTATTGACTGGTGAGTGTGTCTATTCCAGGCACTGTTCTGAACGCAAGGATGCAGCAGTGAACAGGAGACAATTCCCCTGTCCTTGTGAACCCACAGTGCAGGCAGGGCAGGGGACCTTAATCAAACAAATCAGGAGGCGATAAAGATGTCGATGTTGGCATTTTTATCAGCGGGGCCTTCTTGGCCTTCTTACCGAGTGGTTGCTCGTTTCTCGCACCCAGAAGGCTCACGTTGTGCTCTTTTGTGATGTTGTTTTCAGGAAGGGATTCACACAAGTGTCCAGCGCAAGTGGCAGTACGGCCCTTTGGCGTACATCCTGGGCGAGAGGGCGAGCAAAAAACTGACGGAATACAGCAGAGTGATAACTGTAGATGGCAACCTGTGTTCCGGGAAAGGCAAGCTTGCAAAGCAAATAGCGGAGAAACTAGGTATGAACCTATGTCGTGCACAGTAACTTTTTGTCAGATATACAGTTGCTCATCTGAGTTTGGTATTATTTTAATGTTGATTAGGTAGAATTGGGCCTAAGGTAGGCATTTTACATTTTGACATGTTTATTGAGAAGGCTGCTTTTTAGCTTTCAGACTTGGGAGATTTAAAAAATGCATGCTGGTTGTTGATTTGAATTTGAATTTTACCTTGATGATCTGAACTTGGAGATGAACAGATTTTGGGCTTTGTAGCAGCCCTTGGAAACGGGACTGTTGCTGTCATTGGCAGACGTGTGAACTCGGGGAGAAGCCGGTTGCACCCTGGTCCCTACACAGCCGGGGTCTGAGCCCGTTCTCAACTCCTGTTAGTCTGCTGTACCCCAGTTCTGCCAGGCGGGCGCTCACTTGCACCTGGGGGCGAGCAGAGTTACAGGCGGCTCTCATTCTCAGGAGGAGGGGACACTGGGACACGCTGCAGCCTAGCCCTTTAGCTGACATGCTCTTACACGCGTGTTTTAGACATGCTCTCTTCTGTATCCTGTATGTTCCCTTTTGTACATGTGGAATGCAAGCATGAGGGTCACTTTTTCCAGGTCTGAGCTCCAGGTCTGACCAACCAGCTCAGACGGGGCTGTGTTTCTGTCGGCCATGCTGCGCACTGGTGGGAGGTGAGGGACCCACCTCACGTTTCCTCTGGTTATTTCTCCTCAGGCTTAAAGCACTTCCCCGAAGCAGGGATACACTATGCAGACAGCACCACGGGAGATGGGAGGGACCTGGCTGCTGAGTTCAGCGGCAACTGCAGCTTGGAGAAGTTTTATGACGACCCCAAAAGTAACGACGGCAACAGCTACCGCCTGCAGTCCTGGCTGTACGCCAGCCGCCTCCTGCAGTACGCGAACGCCCTGGAGCACCTGCTGAGCACAGGTGCGGCGCCCACGCAGGGGCCGTAGGGACGCCGTGCACCTGAGCCCTGCTCTGGGCTTCGGAATTCAGTTTTACGTCGCTTGCTAAGTAGGGCTTTGCTCCAAGGGTAATTGGTGGGGCAGACTGTCTTCCCAGTAAGATCATAAATTCCCTGAGACCCATGTTATAGTTGCTTTAGGATAAAGTTCACTTAATATTACTTCGTTTTTGTGTGCTGGAGCATGATCTTTGGGCTGTGTGGAATTTCCACGCCACCACTCTAAGCTTATAGAAGTGTGTCAAAGTAGTGGAGGAAAGAGAGAACCTGTAGAAGTGGAATTGCCCTTGGGAAGGTGCGGCTGTGCATCATGCAGACATGCAATGCACAAAATAGCATTGTCTCCGAGCAGAGGTGGGCTGGGGTTTACCATCAGTCTGCAGGGTAGAAGTCAGACCTGGAGAAGGTACAGCAGTGGGGGAGGGGGCACACATTGCCCCTGGGCCCATTCAGGAAAGGTGATGTGTCCCTGGAAGTTGTCCAAAGCAGCAGGAAATGGGCAGGGCTGTTTATTGGGGTAGGCGAGGTCTGGAGTCTGGGAGACAGGTATCAGGGGTAAGGACACAAAGTTTGGGGGCTGGAGTGGGGAGGGTGGGCGGGCAGAGGCACAGGCTGCTCACAGAGTGAGGTGGGGTCCAGGCAGGATCCAGGTGCATCCAGGCAGGTCAAGGTGCATCCAGGTGAGTCATGGTGCGTCCAGGTGGGTCCAGGCAGGTCCAGGCCAGCTGTGCCGTCACCCTGTGGACCAGCCCCGAAACGTCCCCGATGCTGCCGCCTTGACCAGAGCCACCAAGCCGTGGCGGGTCTAAACTCGGGCAGAAGCAGGTGGCATGTGTGCGTGTGAGCAGGCGGTGGGGTGTTTGTGTGAGCTCAGTGTTGGCCGCCACAGTTACCTGGTGAGCTTATTTATAAACAGCTCAGCAGCCTCCTAAGGCATCTACTTCGTGGGTGTGCGTGTGAGAACAAGGGCCCCAGGAGCCATGGCTTCCTGTCTGGTAGGGCCGCACGTGTATGGTGTGTGCCACCAGACGCACGAGGATGCTCTGTGTCTGAACAGGTACAGAGGGACCCGGTTCCCGTCTCGCTTCCTAAAGTTTTACCAGTGACGCTTTTCCTTCGGCCAGTGTAAGCCCCGCTTCGGGTTAGCACTGCTGCCAGGACAGGGCGTGGCCCGCCTCCCGTGTTCAGCACCAGGACGCAGCTCCCCGCAGCCGGTCAGCGCTGGGAGTTCATACTGACACTCACTCCGCTCATGTTAGATTCTTTTTGAAGTATACTTAGACCTGGTATTAGGACTCCCCACGTCTTAAAATTAAAAAGACACATTTTAAAAGAAAACTTACCTTGTTTGATTTTGTGTCACTGTAATTTGTCGGTGACGTGAGTGTTCAGTGAGTGCCTGCAGCGTAGCAGGTGCGCAGACGCTAGGATGCTGCGCAAGGCGAGCCCCCGCCCCTCCTGGGGCTGAGGGTAAATGAGGGGAGAGTCCGGCCCTGTGTCCCATCGAGCTGAGAGGAAGGGGTTGCGTGTAGGGCTGGGGGCCGCACTTCCTGATGGGAAGGTGAGAGGGTGGGCACAGGGATTCTGGCCGGGCCCCTGGGGACCAGCCCCGAGTGGCAGTAGAGCCCTCTGTGTGCCACAGGACTGTCTAGAGGCCTCTGGCCCCCGTGCAGCAAGCAGGGCCGGGGGGTGGGATGAGGTCAGAGAAGTGGGCGGGTGAGGAGGTTTTCCTCCAAAGCAGAGAGGGGGCCGTGGGGTTTGAGCAGAGGGCTTACAGGGCCTGGTTTCAGCCTTGGCAGTGCCGCCTGCTGTTGGGGGGCCAGGGCAGAGCCGGGGTTGGGGTGCAGAGCCTGGGGAGTTGGTGCTGTGGCTTCGTCAGGTGCGGTGGCCGCACGCTGAGGAGGTAACGGCGGCTGCTGTGCATGGTCAGGAGCACGTGGGCGGTGTGCTGATGGCTGGGGGCTGAGGTGACGTCGGGATGGTCTTCCTGAGCCGCTGGCGGAGGTGGGGTTGCCGTGGGCATGGTGGGGTGGGAGACCCATGGTTTAACAGAAGCACTTTGCTGTTAACTGGGTGCTTTTGTTCAGCTGAAGGACGAACAGCATGTTCACCGTTGACATCAGGGTGTTAGGTTTTGAAAATTATTTCCTACTTACAAGCCCATGTGTGTTCTTTTGAAACTGTTTGGTGAAAGTATGCAATTGTAAGTAGATTTTTTCCCCTTTCTAAAATGAAATTACTAGCTTCCAGTGCTGGCTTCATTACCTGATTGTTTTTGTCTCCCTGCTTTACACAGGACAAGGTGTTGTACTGGAACGCTCCGTGTACAGTGACTTTGTTTTTGTGGAGGCGATGTACGGCCAGGGATTCATCCGGAAGCAGTGTGAGTCAGGGCTGCCCACCAGCCTTCCTGGATGTGCTGGGTAGCTTTGTGAAGGGGCTGGGGACTCGTCTCGCAGTTAGTACGGGTCCTCTGAGTGACTGTTACATGGATGTGAATCAATACCATTACCTGTTGAATTTCCACAGGGAAAAATGATTCTTTCCACCCCTTTTCCCTCCTAAATTCACACGTCCTGTGAAAGCAGTGTGGTGTCCTGGGTCCTTGAATAGCTGAACCCCTGGGCTTACGCCGTCTTGCCCAGGAGCCCCTCCAGCTCTGCTAACCTGCGCTCTTCAGCATCAGCCTGACTGAACTGCCCAGTGTCCGGTGCCGTGTCTTTACGTATCCACGTTGCCTGCGCCTGCCTGGTAGTGTCACTGCCCTGCTCCCCTTCTCTCTGACACAGGGCCGTGCCAGCGCTTTTAGGGACAGCAGCTCTGGGTTGGGGAATTGTTGGAGGTCTGGCAGGTGGCAAAAGGGCAAGAATAAAAAGCTCCTGGTTGCAATAGCCAGACTGTGGGGAGTGGTGGACGCCTGTCAGGGTGGGGCCAGGGCTGTGCGAGTCCTTGTGGCCAGCCAGCCTGTAGACGTGCTCGTCTGCAGGGGACATGGGCACCGGCGTCCAGGGAGCCGCTCTAGCTGGTGGGCGGCTCCGATCCGGAGGGCGGACGAGTTGGTAGATGAGCAGGGAGATTGCAGGAAGCTGAGGGAGTCGGGAGGTGGGGCCGTTGGCTCTGCCTGCTCACCTCCTGCCGTTGAGGGTAGTCCACCCATGTGCTTGCAGAAAGGGCAACTGGGCCCTGCTTCTGACCAAGGCACCGGCCGATCCGCGCCGGGCCTTGTGAGCAGCAGCTGAAGTCGGTGGACCGGCGTTGCTGGCACGCTGGCTGAGCACCAGGCTCTGCCGTAGGTGCGCTGACTGCCAGAAACAGCACTGACAGCCCCTCTGTCTTCTCAGGCGCTGTGGAAGCATGCAGGAGGGTGTCTCGCCAGCAGGGGCGGAGGTGGTCGGGGACAGCGTCCCTTCAGAGGGAGCCCTGGCTAGAGGTCGGCAGCTGGGGCCCTGGGGCTGCGCTTGCAGGCCTGCACCGTGGCTGGCATGCGTGGGTTTTCATGCGAGTGCTGAGGAGCCATGGAGGGTCTCAGGCAGTGGGGGCTGTGGTGAGATGGGGGCTCGTTCATTTGAAGGGCACGTTTGGAAGGGACAACAAAGCAAAGGAGACCCTTTGGGAGGAAGTCGGAGTAGGATGGGTGGGCCCTTAGGATGAAGGCCCACAGGGGAGGGTGGTCTGCACTTGGTGAGCTGGGGGGCCAGCTTTGTGGGGGATGTGGGAGAGTGAAAGCAGGCCACAGGGCTGACGGAGCCACCAGGTGGGCAGGATGCCACGGGGCAGTGGGCTGAGGAGGAGGTTTTGTATCTGGAGCGTTGAGTTAGAGATTCCCTCCTGTGAGGTGGCCAGTTGGTGATGTCTGCCAGGTAGCCGCATGTCAGCCTGACGTCCAGAGGACCAGTCAGGGCTGGAGACAGGTTTTGGGGGAGCTGGTGCTCATGGTGGACACACACGTCCCAGGACACGCCAGCACGTGAGAGATGAGGATGAGCGTCAGAGCTGCAGTGTATTTCCCAGGAGAAGAGGCCCTGCCAGTGCTCCCAGCCCACGAGAGGGTGTCAGTCGTCATAAGGAGTGTTAGTGTCCAGTGGGTCAGGACCTCAGAAGTGACTGTGAGGGGCTGGTGGCTTTAATGAGTTGCTTCTGTGTTGGTTTGGTGAAGAACGTCCCCTTGAGGGTGGCTGGATCCCAGTGAGGTGGAAGATGACCCGGGGAGTGGGAGTGCCCGCAGGACTGATGCAGGTGGGTTCGCGGGGCAGGAGGAGGTGGAGGGCAGTCCTCCCTGGCGGCGGGGCGACTGGACTGTTCGGGCTGAATGGGGAGGGGGCACCTGCACCGAGTGCATCCTGCCGGGACAGGGGCAGCACCACAGCCCAGGCTTGGCCGCTGACTTGGGCTCCACTGCTGTGTGGTCCTCGTGGTCCTGCAGCTCAGAGCCTGCCAGGCCTCGGATCCAAGGCCCTTCCTAAGTAGCTGCTAGAGCAGGAGTCAGCAGGAGTGGCCACCTGAACGTGTTCTTCAGAGCCAAGTGATTATCTTTCTGTGGATCTTAGCATGATCACACAAGTATATTGCTTCTGGAACTTTCTACCACATGACAATGTGCAGGGCCAATGGTTTCTTCCCATTGCTCCCCTGTGGGGAGGGGGGCGTGATTTCATTTCAGTGGCCTGTTGAATTCTAGTAACGTCAGTTACACTCAGGGATTTCAAGGTGCAGAATGTCTTCAAAAGAACGTGTGCAAATGCCCTGGCACTGTAGTGTGTGCACATCAAGCGTGTGGCCAGTGCCGGCGGCTGAGAGCGGTGTGTGGTTCACAGACTGACCCGAGGCTCTGAGAACTGCACATGCCTTGCCCTTTACTCGGAGAGCAGAGTGCGCCTCAGAAATGTGCCCGTGGCCTGCTGATGACAGGCACCTCTCTCTCGCGTCCAGGTGTGGACCACTACAACGAGGTGAAGAAGGTCACCATCTGTGAGTACCTGCCTCCCCACGTGGTGATCTACGTCGACGTGCCTGTGCCCGAGATCCAGGCTCGGATTCAGAAGAAAGGAGACGTACGTTCACTTTTAAACCAAAGACCAGCCTCCCTCTGTGTCCTGATTACTTGTGCCGCGGGTCAGCTCTTAGACGAGGGCCTCTGCGGTGGCGGTCGGCTGTGTGGGTTGCGCGCAGCCCTCGGGAGGAGGCAGGCGCTGGGGCCCCCAGGGCACGGCCACTCTGTGAGGGCTTATGAAGCCCTTGCCACCCTCTGTCCTCTGCCAGTGCCCTCCAGGCCCCAGCGCCTGCCCACTTTCATCCCTGAACCCGTCCCCCAAACCGTCGTGTGAGGCTGGGTAAGTCTGCTGGCAGATCTTCCCCTGCTCGTACCTGTCTGTTCTCTGATGGAGTTTTTGTGTCTCCTTATTTCAGACACATTGAAAGCAATTTCTGATATCCTTTCAGTCCCCGCTCCTGCCCATTCGATTCAGATTTGGCCTCTCTCCTTGTCCTGCTCACTGATTCTAGAGCAGAGGAGTAGTGCGCCCCACACACGCCCACTTCCTTGTCGGATGAGGCTGAGTCAGGCGGCCTGGCCTCTGCAGGTGGAAGTTGCCTGGGGGTGCTGTAGGCACGCTTCATACGGGCTGGCAAAGGCCTCTTCGCCCGGGGAATGCCGCTCCTGCTCAGGGGACGTTTTCCTGGGGAAAATAGGGTGTTGTCTTGGACACTGAGGAGAGCGTGAGTGGCCAAGTGTTTGTCAGCCCCCAGCTTGTCCTCAGTGCCGGGACCCTCGCAGGTGCCCTGTACATGCCAGCCTGGATGGTGGGCCCTTGGGTGGGCAGTGGGAGAGCACCAGCTACCCTGGGCTGCTGCTGAAAGATCTGTCGGGCACGCTGTCCTCTTCTCTCCAGTGGTGGGCACTAGGCCATGTCTGCCTACCCTGTCGATTGCCAGTCGGTGTGCCTCCCTTGCCTACGAGTTCACTCCTCAGTATGGCGTGCGATTAAGATGTTCAGTGTCCCACCGGCTGCTGAAAGGTGGGAACTGCGAGGCAGAAGTGGTTTATCTTCCCTCGGGGGTAGTTCAGATGCCTTTGCTTATCATGGTGCTGTTCAGACACACAGATGGGTACATACAGAATTCTTGAGGCAACTTAATCTGGGAAACAATATTTCAGAAACAATTTTGAGGCCCACATTAGAGCGGTGAACTTTTAAATTTCTCCAGGTAAAGTCTTCCATGAATGCTGTCACCAGCTAACATGAGCACTGTGTGAGCATTTTATCAAAGAAGCATTGTGTTATTTATCAGTGTGTTCCTACATTTAGTGTGGGAGACTGGCAGGTAGGAAGCAAGGGGATACATGAGAAGTGTACCAGGAGGAGGTGACGCCGGGGAGGCGGGTCAGGGGAGAGCCGTGTGCGCTGGCCTGCAGCGCTGCTCGGCCGCGGCAGGTGCCAGATGTGGAAGTTCGCCCCTCAGGTTGCAGTTGTGAATTCCTGAAATTGGCTTAAACCTCAGATGATAAGGGAAGTGAGCCATGGGAAGCGGGGAGAGGTGGCTGGAGGACTGGGGAGTGGTGGGCGTGCTGAGGCTAGCGGGGGAGAGATGAGCTGGTCCCGCTAGCGTCTGGAATCTTCCATTGCCTGCAGCCAAGCACACGGCGGGATCGAAGGCCAGCTGTGCTAACTACCAAAGGACTTTTTCTGGTCCCAGTCTAAGCCACATCTTGAAGCGCTTGCGCAGAGCCCGCATGCTGGGCCCACCAGAGCAAACCAGGTGCTCGTTGTAGGGCAGTAATTCTGATGCCAAGGCCGTTCCCGGCCACCCCACAGTCTCCACAGTGCTCCGCACAGTGGGTCTGAGAAAGCTGTTTGTGCTTGTTTGCACATTTTACATATGCACAGGGACCAGGAGAAGTACACACTTGTATTTTTCTGCTCCTGTGTAGCCGCATGAGATGAAGATCACCTCCGCCTACCTTCAGGACATCGAGAATGCCTACAAGAGAGTCTTCTGCCCACAGATGAGGTAAGCCGAGTGCACGGTGTCTCTCGGGGCTGTGCCCCCCTCACTGGTGCCTCAGGCCCGGCGGCCCGGCTCCCCGCTCACCTGCGTACCTGTGCCAGTGGGCGTTGGGACCGTTGTGAGCGACAGCGCCGGCACACATCTCAGCTGGAGCTGGCGGGGTTTGGGCTGGTGTGTTTGGTTTTGATTGGGTTATCTTGCCAATACTTTTTGTTTTACTTTGTTTCTAATAGTATTTGAAGCCAGAAATAGACCCGTACTATACTCTGTGGCAGGTTTTAGCTTTGGGAACCCTTCAGTTTTTATGTCAGGTGGCAGCCACATGCTCATGTTTACCTAGAAAGATCGCCTGTAAGGGCTCAGCAAGTCTGTACGGAAGATTCACGAAGGGTAAACCGCCTCCTTAGAGTCTTTAAAAGCTATCCTCTGGGTGTTTGGACTGACAGAAACACTGCCGCGTCTTTCTTCTCTCTTCACGCTTGCTCACCTTTCTTCTTTGTTGAAAGCACACAGGGAAATAGGTCTTGCTGCGCTCCCCGAGTGTGTGCCTGTGTTTGGGCGGTCATGGCCATCGCTGCAGCCTCTCGCCGGTGGCTCTCCCTCCGTGCCTTAGTCCCGGCGGAGGCCAGCAGGCGCGGAAGTGGCCAGTCCGGCCCGTGGGGTCGGTTCTGTCCTATCTGCCAGGTTGCTTGTGCCTGAGGCGGGGTGCTCGCCTGGTATAGGCACCTGTGAAATGAATGTCTGTGGAGTCAAGCCCCATGGAAGCCCAGTGTTTGGCTGTAAAATCGGCTCTAGGTTGTTGCTGGTAGTAGCTGAGCTCTCGCGTCTGTGGGGGCAGGGCCCTGTCTGTGTCACCTGTGCACCCCACACAGTGCACCCTACACAGTGCCTGCCGCCTGGCAGGGGTGTAGTGCATGTGCTCAGTCACCTGTCACGTGTTTACCTGTCCCCTCTGGTGGCAGACACATCAAGGATGCCACATAGGCTGCTGTGTGAGAAAAAATAATGCTCTTTCAGTGCCAGCCGCGTCCCTGGGACATCCAAGGAGTGTTTGCAACTTTTGTCTCTTACACACTTGGGTTTAATTGTGGCTTCTGAGGCTTGCAGGGGTTTCTGTCCCTGCAGTGATCTAGTTGCAGTGAGAGAACACCGTCTGGTTGGATAACTTCCTCTGAATTGGGGAATGAAGTTTGTCTATAATCACAGTGCCAGAAAGCCTTTCTCTCACACTCGGTATCAGTGTGAGCAGGTGGTGGGGACATGTCGTATAGATCCTTTACCTGTACTGCCTCAGCTGATTAAACCAGCCACCTGCTGAAGATATGGTAGTTTGAACATAGCTTGTAATTCTTGGACTGTTTACAGATTTACAGCCCATCTGTGAGAGGGCTATCCAAACGAGGAAAAGTCCCCTGTTGATGCCATGCAGGTGGTCCACGGTGACTGGCCCATCCTTGGCACCCTGCTGTCTCCTTGCTGGGCGGGGCCTCAAGCATTCCTGCACGGGCGGGCTCCCCTGTGGGCTACTGCTGGCCTTCACATCTGTCTAACATACTTAGAAGCCTGCAGGTTTCCAGCCAGGGCCTGGCTGGGCAGCCAGCTCTGCG
Organism: Manis javanica; assembly: GCF_040802235.1. NCBI lineage: Eukaryota > Metazoa > Chordata > Mammalia > Pholidota > Manidae > Manis > Manis javanica. The sequence continues at coordinate 1,308,516 of NC_133167.1, forward strand.
CACCAGGGGACGTAGTGAGGAAGTGGGCAAGAGTGCGGAGATGACACACAGGGGCAGCTGTCCCTTTCCTTCTGGGGCCCCGCTGTGGTATCCCAGGGTGTAGACCACAGGCCGGGGACGGGGGCTGTTCTGAGGGTGTCATTTGTCTCCTGAACTGCAGCAGCCCGGAGAGCCTGCCCCCCTCCAGCCCACACCACTTGGTGCTCTGTACCCATGCCTCCTTGTACTGTCCTGTGACGTGTCCTACAGCAGGGGACTGTCTCTGGCAGCAGAGGCCACGCGGGTGCCCTGTCCCCGTAGACACCGGTCTCACTCACGGAGTGAGCAGGGAAGCCAGGACACGTGGCCAGCCACGGGCGCACTTCTGCCGCTCATGTGCCCCTCTGGTTGGGCTGTGGAGCCAGTGTGGGGCCCAGCTCAGAGAATGTGGGGGTTCAGCTCAGCATAGGGGCTTTAATGTACATTACTGTAAGCTACAGAGTTTACACTGAATTTGTCTTGCTTTGTCTTACAGTGAAAAATGTGAAGTTTTACAGTATAGTGTAAGGGAAGCTGAAGATGCAGAAAAGGTAAGGAGATGGGGGAAAGTTAATAGTTCCTCCTAAGTGTGATTCATGTGTAAGGTTCTTGCAGATCAGATCATCAGTTGAGCTCACACTGGTCTTAGAAACGTCTTTGTTTTATGACCTAAGTACCAAGCCAGCCCATCACATTCTCAGATCATGAGGTTTCCATTTTCTTTTAAATAATTCAGTTTCTAGGATCTTGACATTATCAAATGGTTTGTTCCAACATTTTTATCAAGCAGATGGTGAAATTGAAAGTTGAATTAGTTAATAGGAGAGACTTAGTAATATAAAAATATTATCTTTCCTCAGATTAGTAGGTACGTTTTGTGAAATTCAAGTCAATCTCAGTGCTGTTTTCGTGAGAACTTAGCAATAGCCAAAAAAATTGAAAAACAGAATAATGGGAACATTTGTCCTCTCAGATACAAAAGCACACAGCAAATTGGCCATGAATGTGTCTTGTAGTCATACAAGAATGACAGATGACTTTGTGGGGCCAAACAGAGTAGAGAAATGGGTGCGTGTGTGTGCACGGTGTCAGTTTGGTAAGTCAGTACTTTGAGGGATAATAATGAAGCGGAAGAGAAAGAATCATTTCTTAAGTGGTATGAGGCATTTGACCACGCATTTGGCAAAAAACCCCACAAAGTTCCAGATTTTGTATAACATACGAAGCATAAAGTACTAAATAACAAAATAACAAAACATACAAAAATTCTAAAAGAAGATGCAGGTTTTATGCATGGGGATTGAAGTGTAGGGATATCAAACAGGAAGAGTTGCAGAATTAAGGACTTTAATGAAGAGGGCCCCTCAGGGTGTGGGGAGAGGGGAGCGCCGGCGCCGCCTGGGAGGGGGCTGTCCTGCGGGGGGTGGGAGCGGCCCCAGCCATGGAGTCCCCGCCCTGAGGGCCGCCCCTGCGCCTCCTGCTTGGGCTCAGCAAGCTGCCATTCTTCCCAATCGTTTCCAGACGGTGTGACGCACTGTTCAGAGATGGTATGTATCTGAGAAGAAAGACGATACATTTTATTTCTGAGACTGTGTTGTCTCTTGAGTTCATAAATGAATGTCCTCAAGTTCCTGACCCTGCGAGAGTTCCCCGAGCTGGCCGGGCTCTGGGCGAGAGGCCTCCGGAGGCCTGGCCGAGACGCGGTCGGCGCTCTCCGCTCAGTGCCCTTTCTCACTCTGCTGCCACCGTGAGAGGCTTGGCCCTGCCTTCTCGGGCGTCCCTGGGAGGACGTGAGTGGCCTGCTACCAACGCACGCTTCCCCAGTCTGGAAGCTTTTCCTCTCCGGACCCTTTCCTCCCAGCCAGCTGGGTATCTTCGCACCGCCCGTGTGTCAGCTGGGCCAGGCCACTGCTCAGCCGTGCTGCTCCACTCAAGGCCGTGTGCCCAACATCCTTTCTTTTTGAGGCTTGTGGTGTGATTCTCTCTGCCACATACTTCTGGCTTTTGATGTATTAAAGTGCTGTGTCGTTCAACATTCTGAAGTGGGGCTCGCCATTGAAATAGGGATTCCTTCTGTCTTAGGTGGTAGAAGACATCGGATACCTGAAGTACGACAAGGGGCCGTGGCTAGACCAGGATGACCGGACTCTTCACCGACTGCGGATGCTGTGAGTTGGGGGGCAGGGGGTGGGGCTGGCCTTTTGGGGGTGCTGGGACCTGGGGTGGGGGTGAGAGCTGGCCTCTGGGGGGTGCTGGGGCCTGGGATGAGGGTGAGAGCTGGCCTCTGGGGGGTGCTGGGGCCCAGGGTGGGGTGCAGAGCTGGCCTTCTGGGGGGTGCTGGGGCCCGAGGTGGGAGTGCAGGGCTGGCCCTCAGAGGGGCCGCTGGGGCCTGGGGTGGGAGTGTGGGGCTGGCCTTCTGGGGGGCGCATCCCCTGCTGAAGACACTTAGAGAAGTTTGAGGAGTTCTGTTTCAGTTTAGGTGTTCGCATGCCGGCCAGCACAAGGTGTATCTGCTGTTGTACACAGGCTCCATGTCTCTCCTCTGACGGAGCTTGGCTGCCATTATTCATTCAGCAAATACTTAGCTTCCACCACGTGCTGGGCGCTGGCCCAGATTTAGGGGATTTAGAATCAGCTAAAACTCCTGCTATCATCAGACGTATTTCAGCGGGGGGATGGAATACCCAAATCACCAGAACGCTGTGGGTGCCGAAGGCTATGAGGAAAGGTCCCCGGGTAACGGGATAGCAAGGGGCTGGGGTGTGAGCGATGGGGGCGCTCCGGGGAGGCTGAGAAGGCCTTTCTTCCGAAAAGGCCTGAGTGAGCACAGGGCAGTGAGGGCAGAGCGCCCGGGAGGGTGTGCTGAGTAGCCAGCCAGTGGGACGGAGCGAGGTGGGGCGGAGGGGGGCCGCTGCCGTGAAGGGGTGCTGGCCGTGAAGAGGACATGGTGGGAGGGGCGGTTCGTGGGGGTGGCGCCATGGAGGAAGCAGTGGGTCGTGGGGCCTCTGCTGCAGTGGTGAGGACTTGGGATTTCTCTGAACCAGACGAGACACTGTCTTTGAGTCTGAGCAGAGGAGGACGCATACCGTACATTCTGAGAAGCTCATTCTGGCTATTGTGAGGTTCCTTGTTACCTTCTAAATAGGAAATAATACCATACAAATCTGCTAAATAGAAAGAAATGCTGCTTCCTGCTGTCATGAAACTGCTCTCGCCAAGGGAATGGCCTCCCTGCCCCCCAGTGAGGGGACCCTCCTCTGCCTTCATGCCACCTCCCAGGGTCCCTGGAGACGGTGCCCGGCTGTCCTCCTGACGTCTCCCCTGCTGGCTTCCCTGTGCCCCCGGCTCAGGGCCAGGGCTCCTTGACTGGTACCTTGCCCTGCTCCCTGGCCTCTCAGGGTCCCACCGCCCCAGGCAGGGGTCCTTGGGCTCCAGGTGTCTCCTGCTCCCATCTGAGGTTCCAGCCCACCTATCCTGAGCACCAGAGGGTGGCCCTGCTGGCTGCCTCTTGCAGTGGGCAGGTGGCACTCGGGACTCCCGCCCCGTCTTTGCTCTGGTCTTACCCTGCCCTCTGCCTGCACCCTGCTGGGGTCTCCCGACTCCCTCCTGGCTGCTGCCCTGCCCTGCGCCTGCTCCCTTTCTGGACGTAGCGTGTGTTGCTGGGGGAGTGCCCTGGCCTTTCTGGGAGGTCGGAGGCTCTGCTGGCCCTCCCGTGTGGGGTTGCTGCAGGTCTCTACTGTCCGGAATTCCTGGGCCTCCTGGTGAATGCGCTGGCCTCCAGACGAGCCCTTCCCGCCTGCCCGGCTTCCCCTGGGGACTGAGGCCCCGTCCCTGTAGCTCAGGACAGTGACCTCTGTCTGCCTCCTCTTATGGTTGGTGGAGTAATATGCGGAGCTCAAACCACTCGTGCCGCCTCTCTGTGTGCCACGGTCACCCAGGACTTGCTATGGCTGTTCCAGGACAAGTAATTGGTCTTCAGGCCTCTCGGTCTGATCGTTGTGGGACAAGAGCGACGGCTTGTAAGGTCTTCACTTGTTGCGGCAGAGACTGGAGGACCTGCTTTGGTTTCTAGAACTCTCTGGTTAACTTTTGTCTGGATGCTTCTGTGTGTATATGTTTTTGTAAGCTCACCAGAATGACAGCACATACCGTGCCATTCTGAACCTTTCAGAACTCTCTGTCGTTTCTCTGACCTGCCGTACGGCGTCCTACCAGTAGGTCTGAAATCTCAAGCTGCAGCCTTCACCAGTTACCCAGTATGCGTTTCACAGCTCCTGACGTACTGCAGAATGGGTCTCCAGAAAACGTACCTGGAACGTGCTTCAGAAACTCTCCTGACCCCACAGCGCTCCTGCCTGCCTGGGGGCTCCCTGCATTTCCCAGGTGGGGCACCGTGGCTCAGGGAGCTCGACTTGCTGCAGGCCGCCTTGTGCTGCGAGGGTCCCACGTCTGCCTCCGGGAGGTGCGGCCCGCTGGCCTGGACACCCCCCCCCCCCCCGTGGCCCTGCGCCGCACCCCCCTGCCCTCCCTCCTTTCATGGGCTCCGGCTTGACCCCGGTGGGGTGGTCACCGCCTGCTGCAGCTGCCTCCCGCTGAGCCCGGACCAGCACCCTCCGTGACGCCCTCAGGTCGGCGTGCTCCGTGCCCTCCGCACCCTGTCTTTCTTTGCTCCTGCTGCCTTTGGGGTTGGGGTTCGCGCTCCATTCCTTCTTCTTGTGCACACGCCTGCCGGGTTAATTTTCATAAGAATGTCGGCGACCCTGTTTCCCCTCGACTCAGAATCTCCCAGTGCCTGACCTCTGTTTAGTCATGAACTTGAATTTCATTTCCTAGAATTAATTGGGTCCTGGTCATCCGGTTCTGCCTGCGCAGCAGGACACCAGACCGTCTCCTGGACCTGCTTCCTCCCCTCCCTGCCCAGTAATTACCAGAAAATCCTAGCGGTCACTTTCTGCCCCCCTCTGGGAAACGTTCTTTTAACTTTTCCAGGTTGTTATTTTTTATGGAGTTATATGTGATTCTTCTTAATATTAACTGCTGCTGGGTAGAGTGAGTGAAATATCATATAAGGAAAGGTGACTGTCCTAACATCCTGACGTCTGCTGGGACCGAGCAGTGTGGTAGGCTTTTCCACTCCTTCCATTGATAATACAGTGTCATTTTCTAAATGTAATCGGAAATGTGTGTTAATTTGATTGCTTATTGTGTCTAAGTATATGTTTTAAGATCATAATTTCACTAGTTATTTGGTTATGTTATCGGAGCGTAGATAAGGAGCCTGTAATTCCCTCAGTTTACCTATTGCAACATTCAGCTATTTTAGTTTATTAAATTGTTTTGTCTTTTCCTTCTTCCGGATTTTGCTCCTCCGCCCCGCTGAGGACATTTCCTAACAGTTTACAGTGGTGGTCATGTTTATTTTCATTTGAGTGCCATTTCATAATTTGGGGGACTCAAGTGAAAATTGTGACCATTTGTCTGAGATAATCTTTATAAACATGCCATTTACTAGTTATACACATTTTGTCCAGAACCTGAGCAAGTCTTTGGTTTAGAGCATTTTTGTGTCCAGTTTGTTACCTGTCTTGGTGTGGAATCGTGTGTGTGTGCTTGGCTAAGAGCCAAGCCGGATGGCATGTGGGGTTCAAACCCATGACCCCGAACTGGTGCCATGACTGGTTGCCTCGGGCCTCTGCTGGTGAGGGCTCAGAGCCCACGCACGAGCCTGCCACCCACTCGCCCTGTTTGCTTTGACTCCTGGGCAGTGTCTTTCTAATACAAAATCCCAGTGCTACAAAAATCGTGGGGTATGAGTTGGTGTGAGTAGTGTTCAGGCAGAACTTTGCAGTTCTGGGTAAACTGAAAAACGTGCATTGGACATGCCACGGGAGAAAGTGTGGACGTTCTTTTAATTGGGAAGCAGTTTGAGTCATAAAAGATAATTCACATTTTATTTTTTTCTGTCTTTCCCCGCCTTGCTCTTTAAAAATATGTGGCCTAGACGTCCTATTTTAACCAAACTCTAGTACATTGTGTCTTCCTATTCGGGTGCTTTGGCATGTGAGGTTAGGAGGGTATATTATTCTCAGTCAGTGTTTGAATTCTTCTTAATTAGACTAAGTGCTCTGCGAACAGAATGTTTTCTTTCACCACTTTTGCTTCCTGAGTCATAAAAAGCTTCCGGTTTTGATCTTCACAATCCAGAATATATCGTGGAGGCTGGAGTCTTAGGGGTTGCTGGAGGTACAACACCTCTCATGATAGGTTTGCTTTTTAATAGTCATCACTTAAACTCAGAATAATAAATTGACAGTGCAGTTTAGCCATTTGAGCAAGTTGTAGAACAGTTGCAGTAAATTACTTTTTTAATCTTCAAAAACAGTGTGAAGCATATTTATTGAAGGATACACCCTGCTGGGGGCATTTTTATAGACTGTAGTTCTGGCAAACTAACGATAGGTGGTGCTGTTACCCGGTGTAGGCTGCACACGTTCCCTGGCCAGTAAGTTCTTCCACATTTTCCAGAATTTTTCTAGGTTTTTCAAACTATAGAGAAAACCAAATCATACCCTACTTTGATATTTGTTAACATTTAAAAATGTGAACTTTGGTTTTAGTTGAAATCATTCATTGTTTGGATCACTTTAAAAAATTACTCTTATATAATAATTATAGAATAATTTTGTTTGTATTAAAAATAAGACTGCTTATACGTTTTTGATCCATGCTTACGAAAGATATGTTATATAACTTACTGTCATAACTAAGGAAAACTTCTTGTCCTGAATATGTGCGTTCCAGCTGCCCCGCATGCCTGGCAGGGCCCACTTACTATGTTTGGAAAACACTCCATTGTCCTGGCAGCTCCTGGGGAGTGAGCTTTGGTTATTGGATTATTAGTCATGGTGCAAGTGGTCTAGTTTTTACTGTTACTTGGATGGGCCTTTACTTGCTGTCCATGCACATTCAGCCTGCGGCAGGTTCTGATGCTCGGGGCCTCCGTGGAGGTGGGTCCGGGGACCACCGGGCCCAGGGTGGGAGCCGGACTGCTCTGACTGTGACACCTGCCCAGGGTGCCAGGGGACGCACGTGGGTCTGGGCTCTGCCTCACAAAGTGGCTGAGAGCCAGATGCATTGAAGGACTTCTACTTGGGCCATTACGAACAGAATCCTCTTCTGCTATTATAACTCATTAATGGGAAGGTGACCATTTAAAATAATTATATTCTTTGTTTTAAGCCCTTAAAAACAGAGACTTATTTTAATGTTTCTTTCTAAAAGCCCAGAAGATGTTTTTCAAGTATGGTAGTTATATTCAGACTACATTTAATTTAAAATAAGTAACTTATAACAAAGTGTAAATATTTTAGCATTCAGCAAAATAAAACAGTGAGGCAAGGAGAGAGTATCCTATGATTTGTATTCATTGGTGCAAGAGTTTAGACCTTTTATAGGCGGTGGTTCAGCAGGCCAGCCTGCGGGCTTCCCCTGACCCCCTGCCCTCGAGTCCCGTGTGCCCTTGTCAGCTCCCGCTCCTGGCGTCGTCAGACAGCTCCCCATCCAGGCAGGGCAGCCTGACGCCTGCTCTGTACCTCTGGAGTTACTCGTCTTTCCCTTGAGATTCATTAATTTTGCACGTTTTAATGAGGGCATACTATGTGCTCAGCATTGTAACAGTCGTGTTTATTTTTGGCACTTTGTTCTTGATGTTCCCGAGTTTAAAGCATACTCTGGCACCTTTTTTGCTTCCAAAACTGCATCTATTCCCCAGAGGTCGCTGAGGCTTTGAAAGGCTCAACCTCAGGTTCTGCAGGTCATTTCAGAGAAGCACCTACATGCAAACAGGTGGTCCTTAGGGCGGAATTTGTGTTTCACTGTGACTGGCTGGGAATGAGTGGCATTTATTTGAATGTATGAATATTTAATATGGATGTTTTTAAAAATCAGCCTTAATAGCTTATTAATTTACTTCTTTGGTTTTAATGTGAGCTGTATTTGTCTTATTTTGTAGGGTTCAGAATAAGCTGGAGGTGCTGAATCACACAACCATTCCCCTCTATCTCCCAGAAGTCACCATCGGAGCGCACCAGAGCAACCGAGTCTTCCACAGGTTCATGGAGGTAAGATCTCCGGAGCTGAGAGCCAGCCCACGGCGGTATGAACTCGACGCTAGGAGAGTCACTGCTCTAAAAAATGGTTTTGTTGGTATTTTTCTTTTTGCTTCAGTGGAAGTTTCCTTTACACTGAGGTCGTCCTCCCTTTTCCCTTCCTCACGGCACGTCAAGCTGGGGCCGTGTCCCCGGGTCGTGCGCGGCAAGCTGTCCCCGGGGGCCAGTGTCGCGGCCACCCTCTCCATCAGCATGTCATCTCGGAGTGAAGCGCTCTGTGCTTCAGTCTTTACATTTCTTCAGTGCCAAGTCTTACCTCTGCTTTGCCCTCCTCTTTGTGGCACCTCCGGCCACAAGCAAGGAAGGCACGTTTGAGCAGGGGGGTCCCTGAGCAAATGGGAGCACGCAGGGCTGGGGTGAGGCAGGGCTGGGCGAGGGTGGAGGCTGGGCTGCTCCACTGACGTCCTCTGATCTCTTTACGTCTTCAGTGAATTGGTTTCAGAATGGTTTGGAGCGTCATTTCAGGCAAGAGTGCACAGACTTGGAGAACACTTCTAAGTTCTGGGTGCAGCCCTCTCTGGGAACCCTGGTGTCAGTGGGCACTGAGCGTGCCATCCATCCCACACAGGTGGCGGGGCTTTGCTGTCGGCGAGCGCAGAGCGATTGTACTTGAAGCAGAACTCCCGCTAAGCCCTGAGCACTGAGTTAAATCCTGGTTAAGTATTTTCACGTTACCGTGCCTCTCACCTGCTGTGCGCCTTGGCAAGGACGCTGAGGGGTGCTGGGCACGTCCGTCCCGCTGTTTGCTTTCTTGCTTGGGGACTTGGTGTTTTCTTTTAAGCTAAGTTCTTTTGGTGGTTATGATGGTAAGTTTAGTCAGCCTAGAAGTTTGAGGAAATACATAAAACTGCAAAGGTGTCGCTCAGAGGCGCCTCCGGTTGGTGTTTCTGCACGCCCGTCTCTGGCCTGCGCAGGTGGCACATGCCTGCGGTTTCTCCCTCCCTCCTGAGTGGACGTGTGCGGGTCTGAAGCGTCGACTGTGTCCAGGGCTGGGATGCCTGCTCACTGCACCTGGTGACCGTTCCCGCTCTACTTTTAAGATTCACCAGCTCCTGTGGCATCATACACAGGCCTCACTTTCTCCTGTGTCGTCACAGCCATGGCCTTGGTGTGTGTGTGTGAGCGTGTTTTTTCTTGTCATGTGTAACTGAACCTAATTTCCACATTCAGTTGAGGACTTTAGTTTTCTGGATTCTTGAGAGATTGGATGGTAATGTTCCCTTTTTGTAAGGTCCCTGTCAGGTTTCACCCTCAGGACCTCAGTTTTTATTGTCTGGCCGAGTTTGCATGGGCCGCTGACTCTGGCCCCCCGATGTGGGCGGCTGACCCGCAGGGCTCTGCTGCAGTGTTTGAGAGGATGGATTCAGTTACGTTAATGGGGAGGGGGTATACAGTGTTCTATTTCTTCTTGGATTATATTTTGAAAGTTGCATTTTTCAAGGAATTTGCTCCCTTTCATTTAAATTTCCTAATTTCTGGCATGAAGTTGTGTAAAATGTCCTGTTCTGTGGTTTTAGCTCCGTTAGATGTGAGACTGACCACGTGCCTCCTTTGTCCCTGTTGCCGGGCCTTGGTGCCCCTTCCCTCTGGCAGGGGCTCATCATTTGAGGGGGCCGTTCCCACTGCCCTCCCCGGGGCTCACTGCTGCCATGTAGGCCCATCGCCCTGTCCTTCTGCCCCAAGACTGTGCTGACAACGAGCTCTCACACTCAGTGTTTAAAATGGTCTCTATGATTTTGTCTGTTTTTATTTCGGAACGTTTCAAATTTGACAAAAATAACAAGAATAGAAAACCGGCTTTCTCTGAACCTTGGTGAGTAACTAATCCACAGGGTGCCCTGCCAGCGTGAGACTCTTCAGGTGGCCATTGCAGTGCAGTTCCTACTCCCGCCCCCTGGCCACCACCACGGAGTGAAAGTTGTCAGGCCCCTGTCCAGGCCTGCCCACTCAGACCCTCTGGAGATGGGGCCCAGAAGCCTGTTTTAAGGAGTCCTCCAGTCAGTCCTGGCGTAGGCGAAGGTGCGAGAACCAGCCGGGAAGCGTGTTCCCACAGGGGGGACCCGTGTCCTCTCTGACCACAGCACAGCCACCAGGACCGGACGTCCCCGCTCAGCGTGACTGTCTCTGGTCTGCGGGCCTGTCCCAGGGCCTTTCCTCAGAGAGAAAATCAATCCATGGCACCTCGTCTCCCTGGTCTCTGACTGCCAGTCCTCAGGCTTCCCCTGGCATTCATGACCTGAGACTTTTGAAGGTTACAGATGACAGGACAATTACTGTTTGAATGGCCCTCAGTTTGATTTTGTTGGATGCATCCCGTGATTGTAGGGGCATCCTGGAATTCATACATTTCGCAGGATCCCCATTTATTTCGTCCCTAGTTACTTTAGCTTTGGCCGCGTGACTCTGAGATGGTGCCTCACGTAAAGTTTCTCTTTTGCTCCCTGTAATCAATATGTATTTTGGGGGGAAGTACTTTGAAACTTGTAAATGTGCATTTTGTCATCAATCTTTAACCCAGTAGTTTAGCATCCGTTGATTTCCTTGGCTATGTTGTTAATACTGTGATCGCCAAATCGTACTTCCTGAATTCTCTCATTCCTTCTGTGTTCCTAGTGCTGTCTTCCATAAGGGAATGCTTTCTCTTCTCCTTTTTATTCAATTACCGTGTCACTGTGGACTCCAGATTCCTATTTAATCCTTGCGCATCTATATTTTATTTCTCTCTGAATACTGACAATTTTGAATTGCGTCATCCCTCCAATTCCAGGGTGACATGCAGTTCATCCTAGTGTCTCCCACCCTGTGTCCTTCTCAGACAGCGAGGCACCTTTGCCTCAGGGTACTTACTGGGTTACCCAGTGCGTGACCAGCTTCCCACCCCCCGTGTGGAGGCAGAACGAGCCCAGCCCTGCTTAGTGGGTTTTGGGCCAAACTAATAAGGAAGGAAGATTGTCCTCATTACTGACGGCTATGTTCATTGGGTATGGAATTCTAAATTGGCATTTTCCGTCAGCACTTCCAAACTTCCAGTAGTAGATGCTTCTGACCTTCATGTTTCTAACAAGAAGTTTGCTGTTCCTCAAGATGTTTCCTATCTTTCTGGCAGGGTTTATTATTTAGGTTTTCCTGAGTTGGTTTTGAGTATTTATACTGTCTGGGGCATGCCGTGTACTCATGTCTGTTCTTTGCTTGGGACCCAGAGCGTCCCTTGGCTGGCAGCCCTTGTCAGTCTGGGGAAAGCCTCTGAGCGCTGCCTCAGTGGTGCCTGCGCCCGAGTCCCCTGCGCCCTCCTGGGCCCGCAGCCCCCACTGGGCCCGCACCGGCTCTCCGTCCCTCCCGCCCTGGCCCGCCTTTTCATCCCGACCTCTTCCCCAGCCAGCTCTTCCTGCCTGCCTCCCGCCGTGTTGGCCTTCTCGGCTCCTGCTCACCTGTGTCTAGACCTGTACTGCTTATGTTTGGATTTTTAATGTTAGTTGTAGTTATTTCCATGTCTACAGTTTCCATTCTTTTATAATTTCAACTTATCTGCTGAAATTGTTTTGTCATCTAACTTCTTGAACACATTAATCAAAGGGTGTCTGATAGCCGCTGTATCTGGGCCTCTGTTGAATCTGTCCCGATTGTCTGGTGCCCTCCCATCCCTTCGTCTTTGGTCATTAATCTTGTTTTTTTGGTAAGCATGTTTTTTTTTTAAGCGACTGTCATTACTTTTGAAGAACTCTAAAGGCACTTGAAGCTCTGGATGGTGTCGCCTTTTTCTTGAGACGAGGCGCTTACCGTCTCCGGCAGGTGTTCAGGTCAGGACAGATCCCCACGTCCCTTCAGAAACCAGCCGACTGATGCTGAGCTGAGGTCGGTCCTCCGCCTGGGTCCCTGACGAGCGCTTCGGGTGGGGCCCTGTTTCCTGGCGGCGCCGACCTGCGGCTGCTCCCTGTGCCCCCGCTGCTGAGAGCGTCTCAGCTTCCCGGGCTCCCGGCTCCTCCAGCGGCTCCTGCCCTGCTGCCCGTGCCCCTCCCCCCTCTGCTTCCTCTCCCTGGGACTCGGGGGCCGCCCCGCCCTGATGCCTCTGCCCAGACGTTCTGTGACCTGTCCTCCCCCTGGTGGCCCCGGGAGCGCTGTCTGTACTGGTCTGCCGGAGGCTGGGCCTGTTGGCCATTTTAAACGGTGACGTGCTGAGGGCGTTTGGCAGTGTTTCATCATCGTTGTGTGTGTGTGTTTTTGTCTGATTTTTAATTTGAGAGCATTGAAGAGAATCTACTGTGTTGGACTTAGGATTTTAATGAATGTTCGGAGTTGTTGAAGTTTTTAATCAAGATTTAAATGATTGAGGAAATGTAATTTTTAAAATTCCTAAGCATTTTAAAAACTAACCTAATTTTTTAGCAGAGTTTTAATTTACAGAAAAATCATGAGGATGGTAGAGAGCTTTCATGCCGCGCCCCCAGTGCCCCATGAGCGTCTGAGCTCAATGCACTGTGTTCGTCACTGGGCCCGCGCTCGTGTGTCTCTGCCAGCCAGAGTCCCCGCCTGCTCAGGCTTCCGCAGCTTTCCCTGGCACAGGCGTCCCGGCGGCCCTGGGGGTCGGCTCTCCATGGGCTCCTTTTGGCCGTGGCACTGTCAGACTCGTTGTTTTCGGTGGTTCTGCCTGGTAGTTTAAGGAGCGCTGACCAGGTATTCTGTAGAGTATCCCTCATGTGGAGTTTGCTCTCCTGTGACTGGCCTGGGCTTATGTATCTTTGCCATCCTCTCAAATAGCGTGCTGATGGCAACCTTGACCACCTGGCTGAGGTGTGGGTCAGGTGTGTCCACCGTACGGCCTCATTCCCCCTTCCTGGAAGTCACTGTGCACATTGTTGGCTTTACCTGTCCTCTGAGGAAGGATCGTGTGTGTGTTTAGTGGAACACTGACTTTTTTTAAGGAAATTCATTTATTTGATATTAAAAAAGAAATTGAAATGAGATAGAATACAAGTAATAGTGGCTATTTTTCTTCAGTCACGGAATTCCCTTTGGACAGTAAAGACATGGGTGATGATCATGGCCAAGCCGCCTTCTAGAAAGCATGTCAGGGGGCCATGCAGACGGCTGAACCAAGTGCTGCCGGCTTCGGGTGGAGCTGTTTCCCAACTGGAAAGGCCTGCGGCCCCTCGAGGTCCCCGGCCAGGCGGCTGAGCCTGCTCGGGGAGAGCCTGAGTGTGAGCCAGCCACCGGGAGGTGAGGCCTCTGGGGCGCCCCGTGGGGGGCGGGCATCGCGGGGAGTGTGTCGTTCAGCAAGAGGAATTGTTCAGTGCTCGAGCAGAGGGCATTTCGTGGCTGGTTTCCCTGGAACGAGTCAGGGTGACCTGGGGCTCTTCTGTGGCCGGCAGGGGCCCACAGAGCTCTGCTGCCCAGTAGGCAGCTGCTCATTTTCTAGGGAAAGCATTTTTAATGTTGAAAATGTGTTTTGGCCAAAGCCCACTGACAACATGAGAGTTTATATAATCCTGATTAATGTAATAAAGGAAATAAAATCACTAAAAACATGCTTCCGAATGTCATGGAAATGTGTACGTGCACTGTGCATACAGAGCCGCTGAGGGAACCTGAGGAGGGTGGCGTCCCACGAGTCACGATACGCCCGTTAGGTGCTGTGCACATTTCATGGCCAGTTCTGAACTTGCTGACGCTCTGTGGCTAGAAATTACTGGGTAGCACTTCTAATTCCTGGAAAAAGGCACAAGGCTGACCTTCTCCTTTTTAAATTAAGTATTACAGTCGTCTTTTGCCTAGAAGGGATTTTCCTGCTCCGGCTTTGAGGTTTTGTAGCGCAGCCAGGATAGGTTCTCCCGTTACGCCAGGGCTCTCTGAAGCTTGTTGATACCATCTTATTTCTTACTTCTGTTTTCAGTTGTTTCTCTTTCTTCAAACATCTTAAAGGTAGTCACTTTATACTCCGTATCTGGTGACGCTGAGGGTCGGGGAGGGCGGTCTGTCATTCATTGTTCCCTTTGGTTCCTTCCGTGCCACGGAGACTTGGGACACTACATCCGTGCTTTGTGGGCATTTAGTGAGGGCAGCTCCTGCCCATACAGGGTGCCCATTATACTCGACTCAGGTGAACCCAGACACTCTTGTGCCCCAAGTATTTCACTCAGCCGGGCAGCCTCTGTTGCTCGCTAGGTCTGGTAGCCCTTCTCTGAAAGGCCAAGGTTCATGAGCAAGTGAGTGACGGGTGCTCGTGGGATTGCAGGCCCTGGAGGTGGTGGGAGCTGGAGGCCCACCTGTGTGAGGACAGGCGGTGGCTGGATCTGCACAGCGCGGGCTTGCTTTCCCTCTGCCTTCGGCCGGGGGCTGGTCTGGACACTGCCCTGCTGTGCCTCCCTCAGCCCCTCAGGTGTCCCCAGGCAGCCGAGGCTTCAGTCCCCACTCCAGCTCTGGTTTGCAGCTTGCTCCTCGTTTTTAGCCCCTCGGGGTTTCCTGCAGAGCCCAGCGACGCATGTCAGCGCATTTCTAGGGATTTTGCATCAGGAGGCTTCCAGGCGGCTGGCCCATCGCTCTGTGGGAAACGAAAGGCTTCTCTGTTTTTTCAGTGACCTGAAAGCCTGTCTGATGCCGGTTCTCCTGGTGTCCGTTCCAGAGGCTCTGTCTGTCTGTGCTCAGAGGGTGTCTGCTCATGAACCCTCCCACAGAGAGCTCATTTAGTCTGCCACCCTCGGGGCAAAGAAGGGAAGCCTGGCTGATGACATTCTTGTCTTGTGTCATCATCAGAGCACTTTATCCAGGAGGTGCATTCAGGCATCCTGGGAGTGCTGAGACATTATGAGGAATGACAGTTCACCCCTGACACTTGCCGCTAAGCCTGACATTGCAGGCACACACATCCCCCAAACACTGTCATCTCAGTGTTTTACATTGATTCGCTTACACTCAGTAAATATGTATTGTGACAGGCCCTGTTCTGAGCATTGAGCCTACGTCAGGGAGCAAAGCAAAGTCCTGCTGCCGGGAGTTTACATCCTAGCTGGCGATACACAGATGTACAGTGGGGCACCCCGGGTGTTCCGCAGAGAGGCCTTGGAGCCTGCGGGCGGGAGCGGCCCAGCCGTACCTTGAGCAGCATTCAGAGGTGAGGGAGGCTTGGGTGTCCTGGGTGTAGCAGGCCCACTGAGATGGCATGGCGCCAGGAGGAGGGCAAGCAGGGACGAGCTGAGCTCGGGATGCGGGCTGGAGGCCGACACTCCGGGTGAAGCGCTGGTGCGGCTGTGGGCCGGAGGATGACCTGAGCGTGGGGGCTGAGCTGCCTCTCAGCGGGGTCGCTGCTGTCGCCTTGGCTTTGACGGGGGCACCGGTGGAGGCATGTTCCTGGGGTCTCGGGGGAGATGGAGCCACAGGGCTGTGCCTGGCATGGCTCGCCGTCCTCTCCGGGAGTCCCCGTTTCCCGATGGTGGCTGTGCACTTGTTCTCACCTCTGGGCTCAAGGACTGGACGTGCCATTGTTGAAGGGCTCAGACTGGAGGAGGTGGCCACGGGGTGGGTCCTGCATGCAGGGTGGGAGAGGGCACTTTAGGCCCGGTGCGGGCGTGGGTCTACACTTTGCTGCCTCTCTTTTAGACTCGTGTGGTTGGGATGGATGGGAGGAGGGGCGCGAGTGCAGATGACGCTAGGAGTCGTGCTCTGGAGGGGCTCCGGTGGAGGCGGTAGCTGGGCCTTGCTCCTCGGACCGCGCATGCGCGTGAAATGCCTTTCATTGTAGGGCCCCGGGCACGCTGACGTGTGGCTGCCTTTCCTTGGCCTGATGGTGACTGAGTTCACAGGTTCCCTGAGTGAGCCCCAAGAGCGGCCCGCTGGAGATCTTTCGGGGAGCGGCTTGCCTCTGCGGACGCCTGTGCAGTCGCTGTTCTCACCTCGTGTTAGGAGAGGGAGGGGGTCAGGTCATTGTTTTGGTGGAATTTCCGTTCTTCCCCAAGTGGGAACTTTGAACTCGGGAAAGCCTGTGACATGAGAGAACTTGCCCCGCGGAGCCCCAGCGGGCGGCTCGCCCACCCCTGTTTGAGCACTTAGTGTAGCAACTCCCCTGCATCAGATTGTCCCAGAGCATCTGGGCTTGGTTCTAGCAGGGCAGCCCTTTGTAGGTGCTACCTGGTTGGTCTTGATAAAATGTGAACCGACCACCGACTCACCCCCCTCAGGGCTGCACAAGCCCCTCGGCCCCCTGGAAAAGAGCCTCTGCCCCACGCTGCCCCTCTGCCTGCGCTGGGCTGGCCTGGGCTGGCAGGCAGGGAGGTGGGGTGGGGCTGTGGGGAGGACTGCCCTCCCAGAGAGCCTGCTGGCTGCCCCCCGTGCCAGGGGATGGGGCTGGGGGGCAGAGAGTCCCCAGCACTATTCAGGTGCCACAGGAAGGTCAAGAGGGTGAAACTGGAGAGAAGAGCTTCAGTAGCGTGGTAGGAATTGACTTTCCCGTCCTTTATTGGCTGGATATTATGTTTGTGTTGAATGGCCAATGAATTCTCAGTGTGTTTATAGGCAGAAGGGCAAGTGCCAGTAGAAGTGGGAGAGAAGGTACAGGAGGAGGGCCTGGGGGTGCAGAAGCCGAGAAGGGGCCCCAGGTCCACCCAGCACGCCGTGCTCCGCCCTCATGATCCGGAAAGTTCCCCGCAGGTCCCTGCCAGGACGTGCCGGGTGCTACGGAGGAGGCCTTTGAAGACAACAGGGGAGAGCTTTCTGAGACCGGGGGTGGAGTAGGGCACCCCCTGTGGGGGCAGCCAACGTGCAGCTGGAAGACTCGAAACCTGTCTGCGAGGTGGCGTGGGGCCAGTCCAGCTGACCTGGCTGAGCGCTGAGACCACCCCTGCTGCCCTGTGTGGGGCCAGGCTCGCAGGTGTGGCTGCTGCACTTCCTGCGTGAATGTGTCTTTGTGACTCAGGGAGCACTGTGTTCGGCATCCTGCCACCCCTGATGTGAGAGCTGGTGAGTCTCTGGGGACGGACTTCCCTGATGACATCTTGACCAGGTGTTAAGGTGGTAGTGGGCTCATGGCTGTCAGACACCCCTGGGGTCAGACTTCCATGTGGTGGGCTGTGTTCCCTGGACCCTGTCGGCTGTGCAGGAACCTGCCCTTGCTCATCCCAGAAGCCTGTCCTTCCCAGGGCACTGCACGCTGGGTGGACACCCCGGCCGCAGCCCTGGGGAGCGAGGGCTGGCAGCCTGAGCTCCGGGACCGCCGTGAGCACGCTGGGGCCCGTGCCGCCTGGGTGCTGATGGGCGGTCAGCAGGAAGCACACAGGGGATGGCAGTTTGGGGCCAGGAGCCTGTTCCGTTGTCTAGGAGTCCGTTCCAGACTGTGCTTCTCGGAGCTTTGTAATTTCACATGTGCTTGGCCTGGAGCGGCCCGAGACACACACTTACCTTTGGCCTGGCAGGGGCCATCTAGGCCCCTGGCATCTCCAGACAGCCCGTATCCTCAGAGCTGGTGCCCAGGGGATCACGTCTGTTTCTGCCTTTCAGCTCCTGCAGCTGCAGAGCCAGGCGCCTAGTTTCTGGTCTGCATCTTGCAGTTGTGGCACTTCTTCGTGATGGCACCACTTGTCGCAGGAGGCTTCCGGCCTGTTTCTGGGGCTCGCCTAGTCCGTGTATTCATCTGGTGCCCATTCACTGAGCCCTGGAGACCCACCGACAGTGGGAACCACAGACCCGGGAACACCGACGTGATGTGGGTCCCAAGTCCCGGGGACTCTCGGGAGAAGAGGGGTTTGCGGGGTGGCCCAGTGCCTAGGGTTTCAGGATCTCAGCCTCACAGGATGCAGGAGTTGGCCAAGTAGAGAAGGCACCTGGGCCCCAGTTCTCCTTTGGAGAAGGAGTGGCATTGTGGTGGCCCGGGTGGCTGGTTTGGTGGCACGAGGGCATGAGTTACTTGAAGGAAGAGAAGAGGTGAGAGGAAGGTGAGCTGTCAGATCTGGGGCCTCACGGCGCAGAGGAGGCTCGTCCTGGTGCCAGGCTGCATGGGGAAGGGTTCTGGTGTAAGAGCGAGAATCCTGAACTGCGGTGTAGACAGAGAGCCTTCCGTCAGTCCTTTATGTGGTGCATGGCTTTCTTTAGAATCACTGACAATGAGCAACTGTGAGGAGCTATTGTAACCTGCTGAGAGGGGAGGCGCGTGGGCTGTGAGCTGGATGGCGCTCTGGAGATGTCTTCCTGGCTGGCATGTGGTTTCGTCAGCCAGCGGCAGGGATGCGCCACGGGCCCACTCCTGGCAGGGCCCGGCGCTCTCCTCGCGGTTGAAAAGAAGAAGGTGGGGACATGGGAGCTGGGAGGCTCTTTAGCACAGATTTGGTCGTCATGGTCCACAAGGAGGGGTGGGAGGCTGGGGGCAAGGCAGCCCCTTCGGAGGAAGGGCTGGGACAGAGGTTGGCGTGTCAAGGGCAAGCAGGACCTGAGGTGGTGCTATTAGAACGTCCAGGTGGGGCCACCAGCTCACTGTGGTCACGTCCTGTGCGCTGGCCCTGGGCTGGCCTAACAGGAGGCGCTGTGACTGTCATTCCCATTTGTAAGTGAGCCATGAGGCACAGAGGAGCCTGTCCAGTTCCCTGGAGGGAAGGTCCCTGGCTGCTGCCTGTGTCAGCCCTGTGCCTGACGTCCAAGCAGGGCTACTGGGGGCTTGGGGCCCTGGGCCGCCATCTGCACGGGAGCAGTTCCCGTTGAGTTGTGCCGATGACAAGGGCCTAGACTTGTGAAGAAGGACCTTTTCAGGAGAGAAAAGATCTAAGATTTCACATGAGTGGAAGGATTTTTATCTTCAGTTTAGTGCTGTTTGGGTGATCCTGTGACCCTGTGTCCCTGGTGTCGGTCCTGTCACTGCTCTGGCTGGAGTGCTGTGAGCTCTCAGGCGCCCATCGGTCTCCCAGGTGATGCGGGGTCCCCAGTTCCTGTGACTCCCGTGACGTGACACGGGTACCTGGGTCTGAGAAGTACCCGTCCGCACGGTTTCCCTCACACACCCCCACTCTGCCATTGGAGCTGGCCCCGTAAATGCCCCGTGAACATAGAACGTGTACGCTTACTTGCTGAAGTCAGTTTTCAAACACCGTGTCAGGTCACTTTTTATTTCTGTGCTGTCCTTCCCTGGGGTGGTCGGACGGCACTGGTCTCTACCTCCCTGGGCAGCCTCTTCTTTGTTCAGGGAGGCCAGATGCTGCTGAGGTGCTGGGCTCCCTGCGTCCGACTTTGTCCAGGACAGTCGTGGGAGGGCAGAGTCTCCTGCCTCCCCTGCTGTTTGTATTTCTTTACTGTCTCAAGTTGTTTTCATTTTCAGAAACAAGTTCCCCTTCACCGTTTTTTGAAATAGACGTGTTTAATGACTTGACTGTGTTATTGCTGCATGTTCTTGCTTTTATGAAATTCTCTTTAATAAAGACAAACTTGCAGTAAGCAGAGAAACATTAACGTGCTGGGGGAGAAAAGGTATAGACTGAGCTGTTTTAAATTTCCTCTTGGCATTCAAACCTTAGTTAGAATTTAATTTGTCTGTGTTTTCTGTTAAACAGATTCTCAGTTTAGAAGTTGCTTGACTGAATGGGAAACTAAACACCCAGTATCTTCAGCCTGCCCCTTATCAGTTAGGGCTGGAGGAGACCTGACCATCTGCCCGGCCTCTGCCCCATGGGCTCCCAGGGAGCTTGCCGACCAACCTGAACATTAGTCTGCGTGTCCCCTTATTTGTTTATATTTCTACTTGCAGAAAATAACTGAGGTATGTCTCTTGGAGAAGAAAGTGAGCGTGAGTGGTAGGTTTCTCACCGGCTGAGCTGCTGTGTGTGGCTGCAGATCACCGTGTGGCACCTGCCCGTCTGCCGGTGCGAAGGGACCGGTGACGGGCGTGTGACTGACAAGCCAGCAGTGCCTCGGCTTTGCCCGTGTTCCGTCGCTGCTCCCGTTCAGGGTTTTCAGAGAGCGTGCTGTGCACAGGTGTCCGAGGAGGCGCTGCCTGCACCTCTGTGAGCGGGGTGGGTGGAGACCTGCGGAGCCTGTGATATCGCTGTGTGTTCAGCAGTAGGACAGGGCAGCCAAACACAAGGGGATTTGTAACAGGGGGAGATGTTTGTGTTCAAAATAGAAGACACTTATTTTTAAAGTAAAAAAATTGTTTTTGAGAATTGATAATGATTTTTGAGGGTTGATGTCAGTGTCGCTGCCCTTGATTTACGCTTAGCAGTAATGGAAAACTGGGGAATTGTGTATCAGAGAGTAACTTTATTAAATAATTTCTAGGGTGCTCTTTTGAAGTAATGAAAAATTCTTAGCCAAGCTCATTAGCATTTACTTGTAATAATGGAGAACAGGAGTTGGAAATTGGAATCCCCAGGTCACACCAGGATTATCTAGTTGTTTTAAGCCCCTCAGAGCATCTGGAGAGAGCAGAGCCAGTCACGCCCATTAGAACCCCTTCAGCCCCAGTGGAGTGGCTCGGCCCCAGATGGGCAGGTCTCTGCCCTTCCTATAAGGTCAGCGTTTGCGGCAGTGCACCAAGGGGCTGAGGCGGGAGTTGGTCTGTGCTTCGGTGCCCCAGCAGGGCTCTGTGGGCTGCTGCTCCGGCACCATGGCAGGCTGTGTGGAGCGTGGCGGTGCCCGCAGGAGGGTGTGGAAGGCGAGTGGATTGGGGCCTACACCCGCCCCGCACCTGGGAACTGCACACCTGGAAGCTCAAGCTGCAGAACCTAGGACATGCTGACTGACAGCTGAGTGAGAGATGGGCGGGAACGAGTGGAAGTGGGTGAGGCCGAGCAAAGCAGCGTGGGGTGGAGGGAGACATGGCGATCACTTTGTTTTCACACTGAAGCTGCCATTTACTAATATTTGCATGTTATAGTGGGAAGAGATGTCTGGACGTGAGAGCAAAAGCGTTCAGCCGCTTGCTTGCCCAGTGGCCCCGAGCAGATCTCCGTTCAGGGTGGAAATGGTGCCACGCGAGGTAGCGCTGTAGCAGGTGTCAGAGGCGCTCCGCTGGGGTCAGGAACCAAACGATCGCATTGGGTGTCACTTTGAGATGAGTACCAAGGAGGAGACGGCAGATTTGGGAACTTCTGAGGAGCAGCTGGCCATTAGCTTCAGGACAGGGGCCATGGATGCAGGGGCGTTCTCATGGGAGGGGTGAGAGGGCACGTCAGGCCCGGGCAGCAAATGAGGGGCGTGGGGACTGCAAGCAGCTGTGGACTTGGTGCCGCTGGGACAGCACACCTGGGCAATGGGCGTGGTGCCTGGGCAGGTCACACGCTTGGCTTTCTCGCGTGGGACGCTTCCTGGGCTATTCTGCCACCCCCCATCCAACTCACTAAGTGTTCTTTTCCTCCTTAGTTCTATTTTTCATAAATAGCAATTTTTTATGGTGCTTGTTTCAGAAAAGGGATAGCTGAGGACTGCCTGAAGCTGCAGCCAGGCTGTCTGAGTCTGAGGCCATAGAAGGTGGCCCCGAGAAGCGGCGACTCTGTGGTGCCTGGTGCTGCCCTCCAGCCTGGGGCGTGCATTCCTGGGAGGGGTGGGGTCTCCTCCATCCGAGGGGCTTGCTCTCACCTCGCGTCACCCAGGAGTGGGTGAGTGTCAGATGTACATCTCATTTCCTCTTTTCCTGGCCTCTTCTAGATTAGTTGATCATTTTCTGTAATTCTGTTGTATTTTTTTGTAGACTGATTAGCCCCACCTCTCTGTTTCACTGGTAGTGACGCTCTGGGGTCTGCAGTGCATGTCTTACCTTGTCACAGCCAGCTGATGCTGACAGGGAGTCAGTAGTCACAGCAGTGGGGCACTTCCCACGTGGCCCAGGGCCTTGCAGGACCGCACTCTGCCCTCCCCGTCCCCTGTGATGTCGTTCCCATGCCCTCTGCTTCTGCAGGTCATAAGGCCGTAAACCTCACAGCATTCTGTGATTGTTCAGGCTGTAAGTAGTAGGTCATCTTCTGAAGAGCTTAGAAGAGTCTCCCTCGTCTCTCACTGCCCCTCCAGAGCCGCCCTCCTGGGCCCCGTGGGGAGGCGTGTTCCAGCTCTCCCCCCGCCTGGGCGGGCACCTTCCTTTGGCGACCCACCTGGCGGTGCAGGTCTGCTGGCAGTGAGTTCTATTAGCTGTGCTGAAAAGAGTATTTATTTCAATATCATTTTCACAGATATTTTCATTCACCACAGATTTCAAGGCTGACAGTCTCCATGACGCTGCAAGGCTCCTGGCTGGGCACGGCTTCTGATGAGAAGTCTCACGCTTCTTGCCTTTGGTCCTGTTCCTAGTGGGCCTTTCTTCTCTGGCTGCCTTTAAGACCTTCTCTTCATCTCTTTACCACTAGTTTCCACTAATTTAGTTGTGGTGTCCATCCGTGTGTCCTTGTGTGTGTGGACCCTGCTTGGTCTGGGGTTCTTGGACATGAGGGTTTAACGTTTTCGTATTACTGGAAAACATTTGGTCGCTAAATCTCAGGTTTTGTTTCTTCCTCACCTTCAGCGACTCTGAAGCACACATGCATTGGGTGACCTGGCACTGTCCCATTGGTCACTGAGACTCCCCATTCATTTTCCACCTTTCTTTGTGCCTTATTTTGGATAGTTTCTGTTGCTCTGTCTTCAAGTTCACTAATGTTTTCTTCTGTGTTTACATAATGTGCTATTAATTCAAGTCCTGCAAGAAACAGAAGCCCAGATGGGACTGGCCGTTGACAAGATTTTGGTGGAGGACAAATGGGAGAGACCCGAGCTGCAGCGAGAGCCTTCTGTCCTGCGCGTCAGGCTGACATCTGTGGCTGGAGGAGGGAGGGCAGGAGGGTGGGAGGGAGCCGCCCAGGAGGGATGGTTCAGGCTGAGGGTCCTGGCGCCACAGCACCTGCTGGGACAGGCCCACCTGCTGCGGGAACAGGCTGGCCAAGGACCCCTGCTTCGCCGTTGGCCGCAGGGGGGGGGGGCAGGCCTGGTAGCTGGGCTGTCAGGGTGGGTGCCCCCCCACTGGGGGAGCACCTGGCAGCACCCTCATGGCCAGCACACCTATCCAGGGAGATTTTATTTCCAGAATCCTTTTTTTGAAAAACTCTTTAAAGTTCATTTTGGATCTTTTTGTATTTTCCAGTTCTCTTACTTTTTCATTTTTCATTGAATTCCTTGAGCATATTGAACATTTTTATAATACCTGTTTTAATGGCTTTGTTTGCTGATTCTCCATCTTTGTCATTTCTGAGGCAGCCTGGTATTTTCCCTTGATTATGGCTTATATCTTCTTTCTTTCACGTGTCTGGAAATTTTTCATTGTGAATTTTAGGTTTTTGAGCACTGGGTCTTGTTTTATTCCTTTCAAGTTAGAATTGTTCCTGGTAGGCAGTTAATATCCTTGCCAATCAGTGTAAGCCCTTGGGGCTTGATGTTCTAGCTTTTTGGTGAGTCTAGAGTAAGCAGCCCGTGTTCTGGAGAGGAGCTGGCACGGCGCCCGGCCGCTGAGGAGCCTGTGCGTGCCCACGTGTGCGGTGGGCGGTCACCCTGCTCTGGCCAGCGCTCCGTGCCGCGACCACCTGCCTGGCCGCCAGCAGGGAGTGACAGGAGCTCAGACCCCTGGGCGCGCCGACTAGGGAGGCCCGGGAGCTGTGGCTGGCCGCTGTGCGGGTTTGCTGAGGGTGCTGCTGCAGTCGGAGGGCTTGTCAGATGACCGCTCACCGAGATGTGGGCTTTCTGTTCTTTGGCCTCAATGCTGTAGTTGGTCCTTCAGATAAAAAGAAAATTTACTTGGCAATATGGTGAGAATTACTGCTGTTCTTTTCTTACCATGGCTGCTGCGTTTGAATAGCAGTTTGCTGGGCACTTCATGGGTCAGGAACCAGATGGGGGAAGGAGCCCAAGCTAGTGCTGCATCAGCAGCCCTCTGGCATGTCCTCCGTCCTCCTGGCCCCCAGTGGGTACCCGTTGTGCCGCAGCCGCTGCCGGGCCCCCCACCAGTGTCCTTTCTCTTGTGCAGACGTCTCGTCTGAGTTTCCTGCAGCTGCTGGAATGAACTGCCACAAACCAGGTGGCCTAAGACAGCAGGGCTGAATTGCCTTAGGGCTCAAGGCCAGGACAGAGGAAGGTGTGTGGGCAGGACCTGTCCCTGGAGGTGCTCTCCTGGCAGGGTCTGCTTCCCCTCGTCCCCCCTGCT
The DNA here is from genome assembly GCF_040802235.1 of Manis javanica. Lineage (NCBI taxonomy): Eukaryota > Metazoa > Chordata > Mammalia > Pholidota > Manidae > Manis > Manis javanica. Next base: position 1,332,828 of record NC_133167.1, read on the forward strand.
CTGGCCTGTGGCGGTGTCTGGACCGCCCCCTGCTCATGAGCCTCGACTTCATCACTCTGCACAGTCCCTTTAATGTGTGAGATCACGTGTCACCGTGCTGGGGAATAGGGCACGCACGCCTTTGGGGGCAGCACTCTGCCTGACGCAGCCCCTCGGTCCAGACTCTGCCCCGCCACCCCCCACGCACACGCACGCGGGTGCTTTACCTTGTCTCTAGTTCTGCTTTTCAGAGCAGCCCGGACCTTGTCCCCCTTTCCTCATCTCTGTTGTGTCTCACACGAGTGGGTCTCTGCTCTGCCGTCCTCCTGTCAGAGCTGTGGGCATTTCAGTCCTGGCTTCAGCCGAGGTCCCTTCGTGTCCTGTGCAGCCCAGCCCCTTCTCCAGCCTGCACCCAAGGTCTGCCCGCGCCAGTCCTCTGTCCTTCCTGCCAGGCTGCTTCACCCAGGGACCAGGACTGTTCTCATGCACTTCCTTTTCTCATGTTTGCCCTGGATTTGTGCATGAGCCACTAGTCACCTCCCCCTCAGTGCTGGATGGTGGCTGCATGGCCCTAGCCCTCTACTGTGGCCCTGTCTTCAAAGCTACAGGCCCAATTTTCCAGCTGCCCATTGGTCACCTCCAGGCAGCCCCCAACACCAAGCTGCTCCCATTGTTTCCATAACCAGGCAGGGGGCTCAGCATCCCTGGGAAACCACCTGGCGCTCCCCTGCACCTGCTGCCCCGTTAACCAGGACTTCCCGAGCCCTCAAGGCATGTGGGAGTCACTGTGGCTCTCATACGAGGCAGGGCCTGCAGCTGTCTGGCCCACTGATCACCTTGTGCCCAAGTGCCTGTCAGAACTGAAGTGGAAATGCCTGTCTCATTCCCGACCTCTTCCTGCCACTTCCTGTCTCCCGGAGCCCGTGCAGCAGCCCTGGGAGTCCATCCTCCCCAGAATGCCCCCCACTCTGTGCCGCCTCCCTGGACTCTGCCGGTCAGCTGCACACATGCAGGGCTCTGCTGAGTCAGGCGCACTGGGCGCTCATGCACTCCTGGGTGTGTATACCTGCTCCCTTCCTAGTCTCTTCCAGAGATTATGAACTCGTGGGGCGGCGGGGCATTCTTTTCTTCTGTATTCCCAGTGTGCTCCTGGCGGCTGGATGAAGCCTTATCATCAGGCATCCCAGGCCAGAAAGCAGGAGGCAGGCGCACGTCTCCTCGCCCATTTACCGGCTCCCTGCCTCCCGTGCGCCGTCTCACCTCGCCCACGTCCTCCGTCTTCCTGCAGCCGGGACTCCCCCTGGAGGTCGCACAGTCCCCCTGCAAACTCGTAGAACAGTCGAGGAGGCCTGGCCAGGCCGCCCGGAGAGGGAGCCTCGGGGTGCCGTCCGAGCTCTCTGCGGCCCCAGGAGGCCCGGGGCCGCCTCGGCTCTCCGAGCACCTGCATTCTAGTGACTCACCTTGGGGTGCCTGCGTTTGCTGCCGGGAATAAAGGAAGAGCTGGTTTATTTTCTAGTGCTTGCTCTGGAAAGATTTTGTGTGCAATATATGGAAATCGACTGTCCACATAGATTTGAAAATGTGAAAAAGCCCAGTATTTTGTTCCCACCTGTGGAACTTGGCAAAACGCAGTGTGCAAATGTTTCCCTGGCACTACGCGGACTCCCATCAGGTGGCGTGAGCCCCCTGGCTCCGCGCGTGCGGTGCCCGCAGCTCCGAGCCTGCGCCCGCCCCGCCTGCCCCGCGCACCCCTCGGTCCGTGGGCGCTCTTGTGCCGCCCCCATCCGTCCCGGCCCGCCCCGGCCACGCCCCCGATCCGCCCGGCCACGCCCCCGCTTCCGGTGTGCGCGCAGTGGGAGGTGCTGGCAGCGGCTGCCGCCGGCGGGGCGGGGTTGAGGCGTCCGTCCACCCTTCCAGCAGCAGCCGTGCCCTGCCCCCTGGGCCGCAGCTCTGCGGGCCAGCGTCCTCCCACGGCTCCTGGGGGTCTGGGCGCCCACAGTTCCCCCGCGGTTGGCCCCGGTGGGCGCCCTTTGCCCAGTCACACGCCTTACGGAAGGCCCGTGTTAAACTCAGGTCAGCATGGCTGCCATCCTGCTGGCCCAGCCTGGCCCTGGAGAGGCATTGGCCATATTAGGTGTGATTTTGGCACGAGGTTTTTCTGAAGTTAGTATGTTTTCAAGTCATAATGGTCAAAGCATAAGAACAGACATGCTGTTTCCCAGGCCAGATGCCCCCCAGGGGGTCGGCACAGCTCACTCCCATCGCCGGCTCTCACCCAAGTGCCGCCCCCACTGTTGCGTCCCCTCCCATGGCACTTGTCACCCTCCTGGTGTTCACAGGAGCGCTGGCGCGGCGGTGTACGTCTGTAGCGCCCTCGGCCAGGATGGGAGCCCCGCGGCTGCTGTGTTGCTCATTCCTGCACCGGTGCGCCTGCAGCAGGGCCTCCACGGGGCCCGGCAGAGCCGAGAAGCCGGTGGAGGGGGAGCAGGGGGAACGGGCGTCCTTGTGACCGCATGTGATGATGGCTTTCCCTCCCACAGCTGCCGGGCCGCAGGTACTGCCCTGGGTACAATGCCGACGTGGGCGACAAGTGGATCTGGCTGAAGTGACGGGCCCCGCCCCGCTCAGCTGCAGCGCAGTGGGAGAGGCTTCCGGTCTGCCGCCCTGGGACTCCGTGTGGCCTCGAAATCAGGAAATGTGAATGATGCGAGAATTGCACGGTGGAAGCAGCGGCCCAGCGAAGAGCAGCCTGCCTGGTAGTATGTAGTTAGGGGAGTGGAAGGGAGCCTCCATTTGAAGGGTCCTGGGGACCTCTCACTTCACTCTGCAGCGATCCATGATTATCAAAGTCTGCGCGGAAAGGCTGGGCGTTACTAGAAGAATTTAATTTCACCCCAGTCATGCTGTGTGTCATGCGGATTTTGTACATTGATTTGTCAGACTTCAAAAAATAAAAGTTTCAATGGCCCGTGACTCCACGTGTTTGCAGACGTGGTGGTGCATCCGGATGCCCACGTGCGTGCTCGGCACTTCACTCACGTTTGCTTGGCTGTGGCTGGTATATTTCAGACATACGTTAGGGTTAGGAGCTCTTCTGAAGCATTAACTTTTTTGTTTTAACAGTGTAACTACATCAGAGAAAAGGGAAAAAACCTGAAGGGGAAATAGCAAAATGGAAGAAAAGGTCATAGATTTATAGGACCGTGTAATAGTTTTGCAGGAAATTCTGAAAGCTCGATGTGATGACCTTCATTCACCAGCTGGGCTCATGGTTCCTTCCTTGAAGATTGATTTGAGCTTAGAGTGTTGATGGGATGAAACACAAAAGCAAAATAATATACTGTCTTAATTGCATAAAACCCAGGTTATCAACCAAAAGAGTAACAAGAGGGAAAATCACGTTTCTTTATTCACCTCTGTGGAAACGTAGAAAACAAGTAAAATTTCTCGCAGGCTGAGGGTAGAGTTCAGCATCCTGGTTCAGGAGGGAAGCTGGAAGTCGTGGGTCCTGCTGACCTGCGTCTCCCCTAGAGCCCCCCTGTGCTCCCCGTGGCAGCTGTGGCCACAAGTGGCTCTATAAATCCAAGTGAATAAAGTGTGGTTTAAAATTCAGCTCCCCAGTCACACTGGCCACAGCTCAGGTGCTGAGAAGCCAGCTGGCCAGTGGTTTCCGTCACGGTGCGGAAGGGAGCATTTTCCTCCTGGCAGACAGTCCCGGTGGGCCTCCCACCATGAAGCATGCTCCCCCCACCCCAACCTCAGCCGTTCCTTTCTTTTTTGGATTTTAAGAATGGAAATAAAGTTTCCCAGCAGCCTCTGAGTTGGACCCAGACTTCAGTCCCCGAGGGTCTGCATCTTGCTGAGAAGCACCCTGCTCTGAGCACCAGGGACCCGTAGCCGGGCACTGGCCCGTGGGGCAGTCTTTGGTGTAAGCGCCTCGCGGGCTGTGCGTGGAGGAGGAAGCTCCAGGGAAGAAAAGCACCTGTGATTGTCTTGGTTCCTGCTAAGCGTCTTGGCTCTAGTGAGCCAGCTCTTCACCTCAGCCTGACGCTGCACTGCAGCGTCCTGGGCAGCTGGGCGCCTGCCATAGTCAGGAGCACTGTGGACAGACAGCCCCCTCCTCAGACACTGAGAGTCAGATGCAGTTCGCGTGGCTCCCTCCACCGCTTCGGAGCGCTTCCCCGCACGGAGTGTGAGTCCGCCTGTTCCGTCACTGGCATTTCCACGCGTGTGAGTGTTGCAGAGAAAAGCAGCCACATAGTGCCCTGGTCTCCTCCACACTGAAGCCTTGAAGAGCTGGGCCGATGCGCCCATCATCCTAATTCAGAGCAGTGTATGACAGTTTCACAGAAGTGCTTACAACCCTTAAAAAAGCCAGGGTTGAAATACAACCATACAGTTTTTAATATTCCACGTTGGAATATTTTCAGTGTGTTGAGGATCAGGAACTAGATAATGTTAGAACAGTGTGGTTCTACAGCTGCACTTTTTCTTACAGGCACTGCTTATAGACATGAGGTTTTATGTTGAGAAAGTACTCACTTTTTTCTAAAGTACCTTTCGATTCTGTCAGGTTTTGTAGCCAGAAGTTCAAGAACATAGCTGCTTACAAAGAGTCACAGACGGTCGCTAGTGTCCACCGCAGCGGGTCGCTCCGGCCTCACCTTGTCCCTCTGCTGCTGATGGGCAGCCGCCCAGCAGCCACCCAGCTGGGGCAAGCAGCCATGTGCTACCTGGGCGTGCGCCAGAACAGCAGGGGGCCAGACCTCCCTCTTCAAGAGCAGGTGTGCCACAAGGCTGGTTACCTTGCGTTTTCATTCAATTTCAAGTGTGGGTTCTGGCATACAACAGAAATGAATGAAGCGCTTGCGTGCCAGAACCCATTTTGTTTGTCGGAAGCCCCTTTTTTCCCCTCAGAAGCCTGCTGGCCAAATATCTGTTTTGGAACCTTTCAGTTACCAGTCTTCCTGTTACCAGTTCAGGATGGGTTGTTCTGAATGGCTCATGTGTCAAAACAAAGAGGCAGTGGGTGTCTGCTTTCTCATAAGAAAGCACAGTCCATGCTCGCCCTGGGCGCAAATCTGCATGATTTGCAGGTCTGGCAGAGCCGGGGTGCAGAGGGAGCCGCAGTCACTGTCACGCTTGGGCTTGTAGAGGACAGGCGTGCGGCACCAGTCTCAGGCTGCCCGGGGCTGGGGATGGAACAGCTGCCCATTCATTCTGTTTTTACTCTGGGTAGAGATAAAACTGCGAACCTGAGGAAAATCACACCTGCCAGGAAACAGGCGGCAGTTCTCGTAGACACCCCATCATGAGTGTGATGGCGATTTTCCTGGTCCCCCATGGGGGACCCACAGGTGAGGACAGCCCTGCAGGTCCCCCGGGGCCTGTTGTGCAGCGCCGGGAAGATGCCTGCAGCCGTGCCCACTGTGTCAGCAAGCCCGCCGGAGCCCCGCGCCTGCCGTAATGTCCAAAGCAGGCAGACCACCTGGTCCCCACACCCTTGACCCACTTCCTGACTCTCGCCCCGTCTCACACATACAGAACTCCAGGATGTGCACAGTAAGGCCCTGAGGGTCTCCTTGACACACTGCTTTGATGGGTGGGTGACGTCCCCCGTTGTGTAAAGGCATGTGAACTGTTCTTAGGTAAAGGCTGGCGGAGGAGTTTGACCAGAACTCTGTGACCCGCTGTCATTCGTGAGTTGTGGACACAGCAGCACTGAATAAACTCTGTCTTTCTGAACAGCAGTGGCCGTGTGGATTCAGTCCGCCTGAGGGGTTGCCCGATACCGTGTTTGGATTTTACAAAGGAAAATGCACTTTGAGGAGACGTGTCCAAGACTTGAAGGGGAGCGCGTCCCCAGGAGAGGGCGTGCTGGACCTGGTCCCACAGATGCCTGGGGTTGTTTATTGGTTCCGATGTCCACGATGTGTTGGGGATCCCCGCGGGCACCCCACCAGGCCACACGGCTGCAGGTGGAAGCCCCTCCCCAGAGGAGCGTAGCTGGTGCAGGAGGCTGACCGTGGGCTGCAGCTTGGCTGAGTGCCAGAGCAGGCGTCTCTAAGGGCTCTTCTAACAGGAAGCCGGAGATGCAGATTTTATCTTTAAAGAAGTAGGTTTCATTTGTTCATACTATGGGTGTGAAGTTTTGAAGTTCTTAGTTAAGAAATTGTTTCAGCAAGGACAGCGACGTCTCCCACATGCTGCCCCTGCTCCTTACCCGTGGGAGGCCCCCTGCTCAGCCTGCACCGCGGGCTGTGCTCCAGCAACAGGCCAGTGTTTGCGTCTGAGTTTTGTGCATCTTGCACGTGGTTCCAGGGCGATGAGTCCTGCTGCGAGCATCGTCCTGGGGCCTAGTTGGGGCTTGGGTGGGCAGGGGGTCAGCACCTGGTTCCAGAGCGGGTGTCTGTCGGGAGCTGGTGACCAGCATGCTGCATGCGTCTCTGCGGAGAGACTGCGTGAGATCTGGTCCCTTTCCCTGCTCGCCTGCTCTACGTCTGCTCCTGGGCGCATCTCCCTTCATAGCGGTGGTGTTTCTCCCCATAGGGTGCAGTGTGAGAGGCTCCTGTGGGGTCTGCCCCTAGAATCCCCCCACTTCAGAGTCCTGCCCTCTCCACCTTTGGCCCCGAAGGTCGGGGTCAGTGTTGCCCCTGGATAAGCACAGTATCCAGAGAGGTGGGACAGCAGTGGTTTCTGTCAAGCCCTCGATTCAGAGCTGCTCACTGTTCCCTCCCTGAGAACCCGGCCTCGCTCCCAGCCTCCCCGCCCTCCTGTCCATCATTTTGAGGGGCTCTCGGCAGTTTTCTGACATGTACCATCTATAGTATTTGTGTACTTAACATGAAGCTTGCTTTTCTGGGCGATAACATTTCTGTTGAGAACATAGCGGAAGGAACTTGCCGCACACCAGCCAAAGCCGAAATTAAAACGAACCCTTCTGCAAACGGAGAATAGTCTTGCTGAGAGAATATAATTTAGATGCAGAAAGAGTTCCAGCTGGCTGGAAATCCCCACTGCAGAAAGCTGGCAGGGCCATCAGAATGAGGAGGCTCTGCTGCCACGGCCCGGAAGGGGTGGGCACGGCGACAGCCGTAGTGCGTGGCACTCGGGATTCTGGTTCCAAGGTGCAGCCAGCGCGATAGGCAATTGATTGTTCCCTACCGGCGGTGGGGACAGGGGGGCCTTTGCCCAGCTGTTAACAATTTTACATTTGTGGGTACAAAATATACATAATAATTTTACCTGGTCGAAAATGAAAGGCCCCAGACCTTTTTGGTATAACATGAAACAGTGCTTTTCTGTACCCCAGCAAATCCCGCTCTGTCTGCTCATGCAGTGGGCACCCCTGATACGCACTCAGCCACCTCTGAGCGGGAAGTGCCTGCGTGCGGGGGCTGCCCCCTGAGAGGCGGGCGCTCACCCTGGGGCCGTCTGCTCCCAGCCCGTGGGCCTGGCTGGGCCTCTGCGGGTGTCGGTGCAGGTGCCGTGCAGAAGCAGGGTGGCGGCCTGCAGTGCTTCCGAGGGGTCGGGCCTGGAGCCCCCGGCAGGGCTTCTGGGGGCTGCCCACCTTCCCAGGCCCATTGCTTGGGAGCTCGGGGGACGCGAGATGCCCCATCCTTGCCCCTCCCCAGGGACACACCAGTGCGTTGGTTCAGGAAGCAGCGGGTTTGAGGTCGAGGCTTGCTGTCCTTCGAGAAGCTGTGCCATGTGCTGAGTCTGCGGGAACGCAGCCCAGCAGCCTTTGGCCTGGCACTAGCGTGGATGAGCCACCTTCTGTGCTCTGACCCAAGAGGGCAGGGGATGGGCAGGTGGAGGCTCTGGGAAGGGTGTGAGCAGCCGCAGTGCTTCTGAGGACACGGCCGGGTGCCTGGCCTGGGCCCATCCCCACACCTGTGCGGGTCCAGAGCCTGCCCTTCGGATCCTGCCTCCACGGGTACCCCCACCGGAGACCTGTGGTGCCCATCCCAACTATGGGACCCTTATCTACCCTGCAGGTCTCCAGACTCAGTGGCCAACACAACAGGTCTATTCCTCTGCCGTTCTGGAGGTCAGGGGGCCTGACGTCAACGTGTAGCTGGCTGGCTGCTTCTGGAGGCTCTGGGGTCACTGACCCCCGCCCCACCCCCCGACGGCGTGAGGCCTTGACTGGGCCCCCCTGACCGCCGCTCCCATCCTCGTGGCTCCTCGTGAGCCTCTGTGTCAGAGGGTCCTTGTGAAGGCCCCGGGCCCCTCGAATAATCTCGGATGACCCCCGCCCCAAGGCCTGTGCCACATCTCAAAGTCCCCTGTGCCACCCGAGTCAGTAGTTCCTGGTCCTGGGGCTTAGGATGGGGGTCCACTCACATGGCAGGCCCAGCAATGCTCCTGGCTGTCCTTTGCACCCACCTCGCCCTGGCCGCTGGCGTGGTAGTGCCAGCATTAAGACCCATCTGCACAGGGGTGCGCTGCCGTCCCTGCAGCTGTCAGCGGCCGTCCCTTGCTGGTGTGGCCCAGACCTGAGTCCATTCTCTGGGATCCTTGCAGCTGGCAAGGTGGGTGGCACCTCTGCCCTGACCCAGGCTGGCCCCTGTTAGGAGGCTCACCCTGTGTGGCAGGCACCCTTGAGCCATTGTGTAGCATGCGCCCCGAGGGCCTGGGGCTGGGCTGCTCAGCGGGACCCCCTGCTTGTCAGTGGGAGAGGTAATCAAAGAAAGCTGCGTGCCTGTGGCCACCGTCACAGCGCCCCGCTGCCTCCCCACCGTTCATCTCCCGGGACACCAGTTCCTGCCGTCCGCCGGCGTCTGCTCCCCTCCCGTCACCCCCACTCGGGGCTCTTCTGGAGCTTTGACTTCTCACTCCCACTCCCACCCGGCAGGGCTGCGCCTGCCTTCCTACTGCCAACCCTGCCTACGAGGCCCCAGAAGACGCCCCAAGCTCGGCGCTCCCCCAGCCCCCCGAGGTGGTGCACGCTGCCCTGTCGTCATGGGCCGAGCTTGTGGGGTCACGAGCGGCTTGTGTGCAGCCTCGTGTGGACCATGAGCTGGACCCAGGAGGGCTAAGTGGGGGCATCCTCTGAGCGCGTGTGTGTGTCTGTGGCCCTGCTATGGCTGCAGGTGTCTGCAGCGGCTCTGAAACGCAACTGCTTCAGCTTCAGCCGAAGGGAGCAGAGTGCTGGCAAGCCAGGACCCGGAAGGGACCCAGACCGGGGGACACCAGAGCCTCCGGGAGCCCCAGCCCCGTTGCCTTCCCGCTGCCCGTGGTGCCCGGGCCCCGGGGACCAGCTGTAGTGCACTCCAGAGCGGCAGAATGTTTTTCTTTCTTATTAAATTTCCTCCTCTGCTTCACAATTATATAAGTGCTCCCTGATCATTGTGTAAAAGTTGAGAATTTCTGGAAGTCGGACCAGGAAGAGAACCTCAGGGTCATGCCTGTTTCCCTCTTGCTGCCACTGAAGATTCTCTGCAGACAGTTTCCCAGGGTGCCCGACAGACATCGCACTGCCCGGAGGTGATGGCGTCTGTAGTCCCTCCCCTGAGCCCAGGGGCCAGCAAAGCCGTGGGAGTGCGGGGGTGGGGCAGCGGTGCTGAGCAGAGGGCCCTAACCAGCCCCAGGCAGCCTCCCGCGGGGCGCGCACACCTCCTCCGGACCCTGTGCGGCCTGTGGGGCTCGCTGGCTGCCTGCCACCTTCCCTGTGACGCCGGCTCTGTCTCCCTCGGGACCGGCCTTCCCTCTGGATTCCTGCAGCCAAACGTTTCTGGTCCTTCTGTGCAGGCGCCCGAGCTGAGTGCCCGCAGGCTCAAACAGGCGTGGGGGAGTGTGTTTATGTGTGCTTCGGATCCCCAACCCAAGGCCCTTGGGCACTGGGATTGGCCGCGCTGCTGCTTTCCAGACGCCCGGACCCCCAGCCGCAGCCTGGTGGGGTGGGGCTTCCGGGAGGGAAGGTGCACAGCCTCTTCCCTGCAGACCCAGGCCCCCGGCTGCCCGAGTGGACATGCACTGTGGTCCCTGGGTGCGGTGGACCTGCGGGCTTGTGGTTCTGACGGCGGCGAGGCTGGCGGGGCGAGAGGGCCTCTCTGTCCAGGACCCTCCTTCCCTGGAGTCACAGGGTCGGCTGCCCTGGTGGCGGTGGGGACGCTCCGTCGCTCCCAACAGTGAGGTAGGGGGCCAGGCCTGCGGTGAGCACCTGCCATCTCCTGGCTGGAGCACGACCGACCTGGGGCCCGAGCTCCCAGCCGCCCTGCCAGCCCCACGCAGCCGCTCTGGAAGAGCCTCGGGACCGGAGCTGGTTCGCTGATGTTCACCTGAAAATCCGATCTGCTCCTCATCATGAGTGAACTACCTGCCTGTTACCCTGAAACTTCAGCAGCGAGGAGGCCCATCATGACAGCGGCAGGCAGGGCGCCCCAGCGGGCCACAGGGGCGCCAGCACCGTCTGGGGCTCTGCGTTTGGCGGGCCCCGGCGGGCCTCTTGTCTGGCCGGCCCTGTGGCTGGGACGGTGTGGGGCTCCGGAGGCTCCGGGGCAGCGGTGCTCCTTCCTGCCTGAACCTGCGGGCCTGGGTTTGTGGGGGACGAGGGGACCGCCTGAGCTGTGTCCTCGCCCTGGAGCCAGTCTCCCCAGGGCGGGGCGGGGCCTCACTGCATCCAGGCTGTCAGCCCTTTGAGGTCGAGGCTGTTGTCCCCATCTCACTGAAGGGAGTCTGAGGGTCAGAGAAGTGCAGGTGTGCAAGGACCCACCGCAAGGGAGGCTGAGGTCCCGGGCTTGAGCACCGGCTGTGTGACCCCCAAGCCTGCGGGAACTGTGCTCCGACCTTCCCAGGAAACGGACTGAGAAGCGCTGTGATTGCCCCCTCGGCATGTTGACAAAGCCCCGGGTTCTACCTGGTTCTAAGGTCACGCAACCAATTTCAAGGGCCCCTTGAACACACAGCTCTTAAGGAGAGGAAAGGAATTTGTTGACAAATGCTGAACACTGGTAGGATGAGGTCTTATGTCCACTGACCGTCACCCTGATCCCACAAGGACATGCAGCCATCTACGATTTCAGGTCACACCCTCTGACGTCTGACCCCACAGCCCTGAGCCCGGTGCCTCCACAGGGGAGACTTGGAGGCCTCGGCCTCCATGGCATGACGGAGCCGCCTCGCAGCACTCCCTAAGGAGCTGACCTGGGTGGGAAGTGGAGTCTGCCCCTCTGGTGCTCTGCCCGCACCACGTGTCCGCTTTGCCTTCTGTTGTGGTGTCTGAGCGCAAAGCCTCCCCGCGCCCTCTGCCTCCCCGCGCCCTCTGCCTCACTGTATCAGGTGCCAGAATTCCAGCAGGTTCTCAGCACCTCCACCCCACAGGGCCAGTCCACTCATTTCATGAGAAAGTGGTCATAAAGCCCCACGTGTGGCATGCTGCTGTGGCCAGTGGCAAGCAGGGAGCATGGAGCCATGCCAGCGTCTCCTGGTAGAACCAGGAGAGGCCCAGGGGCTGCAGGGTCTCCGTGGCCAAGTGGCTCTGTGTCAGCCCACTCTGCCCGTGTCTGTGCTCTCAAGAGGGTCCCGGGTGGGTTCCGCAGGGCGGTTTACCCCAGTGGGGTGAATGGGGCAGCTGGAGATCTGAGTCAGTGGGTCCAGGAGGCAGTCGGGTGGACGGGGGCGTGCGGGGAGGGTGGGTGTGCTCGGCTCTCTGAACCCGGCGCAGCCCAAGCCCCGAATGGGGGCCGTTTTCCCCCCAGGTCAGTGTTTCCCCAGGGCTTGGGGAGTGGCAGGGGTGAGACCCGGAAGCTCAGCTACCCCGGCCAGCCCTGCCTGCGCAGAGGCCCCGGGCCCGCCAGGGGGCAGTGGAGCCACGTGCTCAGGCCTGGTGGGAGTCTGGTCCTGTTTTCTGGGTAGACTGGCTTTTGTTGGATCGCAGATCATCAGGCTGCCAGTTCTGGCGAAGAAAAACACTCCCAGACAGGTCGGCGGGAACCGCCTCCCTGGCTAGTGGTGCCTGAGAGAAGCCTCTCCCAGGGCTCTGACGCCTGCAGGCTGGGGGTGCTGCGCAGGGACAGGCGCCGGAGGCCAGGCCTCGGGCCGGGAGTCTCCAGGGTGAGGGCCCTGCTGTAGGCCCGCCCCGCAGGCCCGGAGGCGCTTCCCAGCCGCGTCCCGGGCTCTTGTGCTCGTGGTCCTTCAGATCTGGTGTTGGGACTTGCAGGAGGCTGGCGGGTCAGGCAGGGTTGTGCAGTCCCCCCTCAGTCACTCGGGTGGGCCAGCCCCGTGTCCTCCCCCCGCCTCTGTGCCGGGCGGGGTCCTGGGGGCACCAGCTCTGGGGCAGCCTCTCTGGAGGGGTCCGGGGCAGAGGGGCCCCAGCTCCCCTTACTCCTGCTGCTCTCCCCACCGAGCTTCGTCCTCGCCTCCTGCCGTCCTGGCGTCCTCCCTCCGACGAAGCCAGCAGCTGGGGCCAGGGCGGTGCTGAGAGCCAGGCCGGAGGGCAGGCCCCTGGGACGCTCACGACGGGAGCCTGCTTCCTGCTGCGGCCCAGGCAGGGAGGCCACCTGGCGGGAAGGGCTCCAAGGGCCTGTGAGGGGAGAGCTGGGGACGCTGCGGGGCTGGCCCTCTGCTGTGGCCTGGATGCTGAGGGCCTGGGAGAGCCGGGGTGGGGCTGGGAGACACACGGAGAGGGCCGTGTGCAGGGCCACCCAAGACCCTTCTCCAGAGCTCCCGGGCCCCCTCCTGGAGGAGGTGCTGCGCTGCGTGGCCTGGCCCAGCAGCGGGGTCACAGCCCACCTTCAGGGCTTGACAGCCACCGGTCTCTGTCCACTGTCAGCTGTGACCTGGGAGCCTTGGCTTCCCTGGAATAAGCGAGGACGCCATGTCCCCTCGCTGTGAGCTCTGGGACAGGAAGCCCTCTACCCTGGAGGCTGCCTGGGGGCCCCCTGCCCGAATAAGGTTTTTGCATCATCTGTGGGTGACATATCGGGACTGGCTGCACGTGGGGACAGCACGGTTCCCAGGCTGAGTGGTGGGCGGGCTGAATGACCCCTCTGGGCCCCCTGTCGCTGGCCCTTGCCTGTCATGGTGTCTTCTTATCCGACAGAACCCAAAGGAGCGAAAGGAGCAGCGGAATCCGCCCGGTCTTGTTTGGCTTTCGTGCTTTCCTTACTCTTGGTGCTGCTGTTCCGCCTCATCTACGTGATGTCTCATGTCAGGAGGGGCGGCGTGGCCAGGGAAAGACCCCCTGGGAGGTCGCCGGGAAGCCCCTCACCCCCCCGGGGGTCCCCCTTGGGGACCGTCTGTGGGCGGCGCCTGCCGAGGGGCCTCACTTCGGCCTGTCTGTTGTGTCTCCCCTCCTGCCCTAGACTGTGCGTCTGTCTTGGCTCTTCCCCTCCTGGGTGATGCACCCACCATCCCTCAGATCACGTACGTGCCTATGGGACGAAGTCCTGTCCCTGCTTTTGGATATTGGAAAGAAATACGGAAGACAGCAGCGTGAGCAAGAACAGGAAGAAATGAGAACCAGAATCCACCAAAACTAACAAGGCCGTGACCATTGGGACCTGGGGGCCGAGGGAAGTGGGAGGCTCTGTGGTGGGGCCAGGGCACGGCCAGCGTGGTCCAGCCACCCTCCCACCCAGGGCTGTGCCGTCTGGTGGCAGAGCCCTGGGAGCCCCACTCATGCCTCACACGTGGGGACGGGGGATGCTGGGACCAGCCCAGCAGAACGGGAGGCCAACTGTGGGGTGGCCTTGCTGGGGGACGTGAGGGCTCCAGGACATGGCGCCCTCCATCTGGACTTGGATGCACCGTTGTCCAGCTGTGAGTCTAGGACATTTCTCAGGATTCCAGCAGCGCCTGCCCCTCTCAGCTGGGCCCTCTTCATGCCACCGCTCCAAGGTCCCCAAAGGTATCACTAACTTGTGCCTCAGATGGAAGAAAAACCATCACCAGGCTTTGTGGAAGAGGGTTAAAGGCTCACGGGTGCCGTGTCAGACACACAGACACAGGCTGGAGCTGCTCAGTCTAGGGCAGGGGCAGGGGCAGGGTGGGAGGGAGGGAGAGCAGGCCGTGCGTGGACGGCTGTGGAGACCGGTGACTCCGTGCACGCGGAGGAGCCATGGCATGCACAAGAGGACGATATACCCGACCCAGGAAAATGGACCTCTGAGCAGGAAATGCACCTCCCACGCTCTGCCTGAGAGGCCAGTTTGATAAGAACAGTCCGTGGGTTCAGAGACCACTGACAGTATGTGTGTTGGGGGACGTGTCCATGCACGATGCCACGGAGTGTCCAAGAGTTCAGCTCAGCCCTGCTCATCTATGTGGACACAGCATCAGATCCCACAGGGAAGGCTGCGGCCCACAGCTGCCCCACCCCCACCCCAGATGCCAGCCGCAAGCCCCAGGCTGCTACCTGTGCTTCAGGCTGCAGACTGGAGGTCCCAGCGACTCCTCCCTGGGGTCGGTTAGTCTGCCAGAGCAGCTCACAGACCTCAGGGAAGCGCTTTCACTTACCAGTTTATTGAAGGACGTGGTAAGGATACAGATCGGCAGCCAGATGGAGATGTGAAGGGCGAGGTCCTGAACAAAGGAGCCTCCTTCTCGTGGAGCCTGGGCCCTGGCTCCTGGCACATGGAGGCGGAGGCGAGCTGATTCCCTAAGCCTGGAAGCTCTCCCCAAGGGAAAAGGGCCAAAAAGCTGTTTTCCTGGTTTTTCGTGGGGTCTTCACTGCAGTCATGATTGACTTAGTCACTGGCCGTTGGCTGAGTCACCTTCCAGTCCCTCTGCCCTCCCTGGAGGTGAGCCCTGGGGACCTACAGCGTCTGCACCCTTAGGTCACCCAGCAGTCCCCCCAGCAACCAGCCCTGCCCTTGGGTGGGGTCCCAAAGTCTCATTAACCAGACACCCATTTCGCCTTTATGACTCTGAGGCGTTTTTTTTAGGAACTGGATGAAGACCAGGTATAACTGAGAAATATATTTCTTTTAAATCATACTGCACATGGATTCAGTAAGATAAATGTCAAAAATACATAAAAGACTAAGAAATGAAAATAGGATTCCAGACCTCAGAAAGCTAATTGAAACCAAAACAGTATCAACAAAGAACCCAAAGACGAGTCACAGATGGCAAGGAGCAAGGTCAGCAGGGCTGAGGTCAGACGTCGGCAGAAAGCAGCGGTTCTCCAGGTGTGGCTGCCGGACGCCCGTCAGCCTGGCTGGGGACTTGCTAGAAATGCACACCCTCAGGCCGCCCAGCCTGTTGTGCCAGCGGCCCTAGGGGGTGGAACCCAGCAGTCTGTGGTTCGGCCAGCCTTCCAGGGCACCCTGGTGCTGCCCACGAGTAAGAGCCACTGGCCTCGGGGAGAGGCTTTAAATGATCAGAGCAAATGTATGTAAATGATACAGAGAGTAAAACAGTTACATTGTTGTTAAGAGCTTATAAACCTAATTTACATTAACAATAGACAAAGACAATCCAGCATAAGGATAAGTGGGGGTCCTGTAGTAATGCTCCAGCAGGCGGAACAGAAGAAACGTGTGGGGGTGCGTTACACATGTGATCTTTCTACACAGAACCAGCTTTTTTCTCATTTCTCGTTTCGGGGGTTTTAACATCACAGGCACAGACTGTCATGGTGCAGAAGTATTTCAGGTTTAGAATATTCGGTTACTTTAGATCTATTTGCTTATGTTGAAACCAACAGTAAATGAAACTAAATGCAATTTAAAGTAGCATCCATGGTAAGATCCGGTTTCATGAAAGCGTCGCTATCTTTTGTGTTTGCGTGCACAGAAATACCATATTCGCTGCTGTTAATGAACAAAGGTGATGTTCGCTTGTTATGACGGTTTTTCTGAAGAGAAGAACTTGGCATGTTTTCTTTCCTCCCCTGAACAGTGTTACTGCTGTTTAGCTGGAGTGGACAGGGAGGCCAGCAGGGCTCCGCGTTCTGGGAGCACGATCGTGCGGGACCCTGGCAGCCCCTTCTTGTGTGTTGCTCATGAATTCGACGCACTCGGTCCTCAGTGCCCCTCTGTGCAGGCCGCCAGGCTCTTGCGCCCCGTCCTGCACTGTTTGTATGTGGTCCTGCCTCACCACTGTTGTTTGGTGTGCGTTTTAATGCACATGTGTGTCGTGGGTTCTGCACATCCTACTTCTTGTATTTTTACTCAGCACCACATTGTTGAGATCCATCCTTGTTGCCGTGGCACCTATAGCGTGGCTGTCTAATGGCCTCGTGGCCTCCGCGATGCTGGCTCACGTCACACCTCTCGCAGTGCTGGGCACACGCTGCCTGCGGCTCGGTGAGGACAAGCTCACATCCGGAGGGCCTCTGTGCTTCAGCCTCAACGAGGGCACACGAAGGTTGAGTCCAGCCTGCCTTTGCCTCGTTTGGACGCTGATGGCACTGCCCAGTGAGGACGCCAGCTCACCTCGTTTGGACTCTGATGGGTATTCCTGACCTGCCAGCGTGTCTCTTCTTTGTACTCACCTCTGAACCAGCTGTGATGTTGGTCGGATTCCCTCCCCGAGTAAAATGAAATCTCTAACCTGGTTTCCTTTTTATGTTTTATGAGAGCCTCCATTTTACTTTCTTTCGGAAAATGTTTGTGTCCCCTCAGGGGATGCATATCTCCTTGTGGAGCTGTGTGAGCATTTCTTTGAGAAAAATATCCGAGGATGAAACTGCCGATGTGCCAGGAGACACAGTACCCCCTGGCCACAGCGAAGGAGCCTGTGGCAAGGTCTTTACCATCTCCTCTCACCCCCCTGGCCATGGTGACTGGCTGTGTTTTAGGTCAGGGCTTGGCAGACTGTGGCCCACAGGCCACCTCACTGTCTGCCTTTGTAAATAAAGCTCTTTTGGAACACGGCTGTGTCACACTCATCGACATTGCCACCTGTGACCCCTTTTGCCCCATAAAGGCAGAGTTGAATATCTGCAACAGAAACTGCGTGGCCCACAGAGCGGAATACATTTCCTGTCCGGCCCTTGCAGAAGCTGCTGACCCCTGCTGTAGGTGGAGGAGCTCCCATCAGGCTGGTCCCTGGGCCGCTGTGTGAGGCAGAGCTGCTTTCAGCCTGTTAGGTGCTGAGCCAGACGGTCTGTGGCTGGGTGAGCGGCCGAGGCGGGAGGCTTCCTCTGGCCGTCGCTGCTGCCCGGCTCTTCCTGCAGAGTGTGGGCCTCCCACCAGGGCCATGACTCCGGGCTGCCCCCGGCCAGTTCCCAAGGGCTCCCACTGCGCCTGGCTGAGGTGCAGCCCTGGTTCCGTCCCAGTTTTCTGCTCCATCCGTTCGAGCCTTGCTTTGTGGACTTGAACCTTGGGGTTCTTCTGTGACTCCAGCTGCCTTCTCTGCCCCTTTCCGGCTGGGAGAGCCATTCTCTCCTGTTGAGGCTTCCATTCTAGAAAGTACAGACATTACAAATATCTCTTACCTTTTCTTGAATTTTCTGCATGTCTCTAATCCTTTAAAATGAACGTGTCGAATTTTGCCCCCCCAAACAAAAGTGTGGCGAGAACAGAAATGCCCTAAGTGATGGTGGAAACCTTGGCGTCTGTGAGTGGCCACCCAGGAAGCCGTTTGCAGTGACCAGGCCACCCCCTTCGTGTAAGCTTTGTAGTCTGTACTTCTTTCAGTGCACGAAGCACTGCTTGCCTTCTCCCCTCAGGCCTTGCAAACATCTTGGCGTCGCCTGCGAGTGGGGCTGAGTAAGTCGCCCCTTAGGAAGTCGCCAGCAAGCTCTGGAGTGTCTGGGGCCCGCTGGGGCTGAAACCCTGTGGACCCCAAGGCAGGCCTCTTTCCCCTCACCAGGGAGCCAGTGAGACTTTGGACAACCCCCCAGGGAGGGCAGAATGCCGGCAGCTGGGATCCCAACAGCTCAGAGGCCCCAGGGGTTCCCGGCGTGGAGACTCGGTGTCACTAGCTTGCACTTCCCTACGCTCTGAGGATACTAGTCACCTGTGCGGCAAAGCCTTTCCACCAAGCAATGTTTCTCCCACCTTTATGGCTGAACAGAAACCAAATCGTCAGTGGGAGGCACTGATAACCCCCTTATGCTCTGCTTGTGTGATTTATTAACCTTTCATGCTTCTGAGTTGATGCTAAATAGTGCGTTTGCTGTTCTGTCTTCTGTGTGCTGTTCAGACCATCTTTCATCCCTCCCGACAGGCCCGGCGGCCTCCTCTCCCAGCCGCCTGGGCTTATAGGGTTTGATCTGCCAGGCCTGCCACGCTGGAACCCGGGCCTGGCCGACACCACCATGTCCACAGAGGCCCGTCCGGCGCTGCCCCGTGGCCGGGCACAGCTAACCACAGCAGCTCGGGAGCAGCAGGTGCCCAGGAGGGGCATACCCAGGAGGCTTGTCATACTGTGCACAGTCTGGAGGTCACTTCGTGAAGTATTTGTGAAGCCTCTGACAAAATAGGAGGCAGTCAACCTGTTAGACGAGTCGCAGATGATGCACAATCTCCGTGTGCGCTTCCATGACGTCAGGCCAGCAGCTCCGGTGTGTCTGTGTGGCACGGCCCAGTGGCCCAAGATCTGGGCGGCCAGCTGGGCCAAGCTGGTATGTGACACAGTGGCGGGTACCTTGCCAGGGCGTGCGTGCACCAAGCCTGCCCTCTGAATGCTTCACCCATACGGGTCTCCCCAGCTTCTGCCTGTTAATCCATCCGGAAACCGGAAACGGGCTCCCGGGAGAGGAACTCGACTGCAGCCCTCGTCCCCCAGCCTCTGCGTGCGTTCAGGCCGCACCTCATGGAGCATCGCTCAGACCGCGGAATCATCGGTGCTTGGAAGCGTTTCCCATGACACCTCAGAACCCCCAGCAGCACCGGGACGGCCCCTGAGGGCTGGGGGTCCCTTGCTGCATGTAAGTCGAAGGCTCCGTGGCAGGTGGCCTCCCAGTCCGGGGAGCACCCTCTGCTGGCTCCTGGCCGGGGCCCCTTTCCCCGGTGCAAATGGAGTCTGGCGGGTCCGGGGCCACGGGAGCAGCAGGAGGTGGGGAACCGTGGGTGGAGGGCAACTGGGCCTTGCAGGCCTGTGCCAGTGTGAGAAATGCCCAGACCAGGTGGCAAGCGGGACGGGATGAGTGTCTTGTCAGCCTTGGAGTGGGGGGGCGCCAGGGGCAGCCCCCACTCTGCTGCCCTCCTGTCCCCGTCCTGTGTTCCTGGTCCTGCCCAGGCTCTGTGTCTACACGGTGGGCACCACAGAGCCCCCCACCGTCTGGACGGACCCTTGTTAGAACTTGGCCCACATGGGGCACTGCTGTTTGCCAAGGGAAGCTTCTAGAGTGTAGGATGGGGTCATTCATGGAATACACCTTAAAATGACGTTTGAATCACTGGAGTGATGACACTGAGAACATACAAAGTGCGCCCAGAGAGTCCCCCTTTGGAAACATGTCCAGAGGAAGGCCTGCTTTGCAAAAGGCTCCCAGCCCCCCTGTCTGAGATGGCCAGACCCGGGGTGCCCATGCGCCTCGCCGCTGAATGCAGAGAAGCAGGGCACCTCTAGACAGCGGCAGCCATGTGGACCTCGTGACTCTCGGAAAGTGGTTTGTAAGTTGTCGACAGAAAGTGACAGGACAGGTGCGATTCCTTCAGCACGTAAAAAAGTACAAGAGTGGGAACCCAGCCCATGAGTAAAATCCCTCATGTTATGCGGTAAAAGGGTATTTGGGCTTTTATTTATCATTATTCCCCAGATATAAAGATAGCCATTCCATAAAAATAAAAATGGACCTGGGCTTTTCAGGGCTGAGACCGAGCCTGGGGTTTGGCGGAGCCGTTCAGGAGGCCTTGGTGACTGGCTGTCCCCCAGAGGCCATGGGCACGGCTGCCAACTTCCCACGGGGCGGGAGTGCCTGGGGCCTGCATGCCCCCACCCCCCCCTGCACCGGGCTTGTTGTCTTACTTTACGTTCACCCAGTGAGTGAACACACCTGACGGGCACCTGTTGTGGCCGGACACTGGTTCGGGCCTCGGAGATTGGAGGGAAGGGTCTGGCAGTGACTGCCTGGTGGGTGGAGAGCATGGTAGTGGGCGAGGTGGCCCTGAAAGGGCATCCCCAGTGTCTGTGCACATGACCCTATTTAGCAAAAGGGTCTTTGCAGATGCAATTATTTGAGGATATTGAGATGAGATCGTCCTGGATTTAGGGTGGGCCCCAAAGTCCAACTGTCCAACTGGTGTCAGATATGAAAAAGGAGAGGACAGCGAGGGGCAGGTGGAGGCCAGTTAGAGACAGGCAGGAGGGGGCGAGGGCCCCTAGAGGCTGGGACAGGCACGTGGCAGGCTCCCCCTTGCTGCCGCAGGAGGAAGCCATCCTGACGGCTGTGGTTTGGGGTTCTGCCCTCCAGAGCCCTGGGAAAGTAACTTGTTCCAGGCCAGTTTGTGGTACTGCCCTGGGAAATTCATGAGCCATAAAGAGCTCAACAGACAGCTGTGTGCTGTGGGGTTGCCTGCCATGAGCCTGGGAGAAAAGCCAGGGGGTGGGGGGCTGCGGGACATGGGGGGTGGGCCGCCTGGGGGCTGGGGAGGCGGCCCAGGATCCGAGGCTGTGAGCATTTGGGAGAAGGATGCTCCAGGCAGGGAGGCCCCAGGGTGGAACATGTGTGTCCAGCTCAGAAGCCACACAGCTGGGGCACCGTGTGGGGTGTTCTTGGGGGACAGCAGGGCCCCGAGACAACGTGTTAGGGCGCTTCCAAATGCATAGTGCATACCTGTGTCAAGGTTGAGGGCACGCAAAAGGCAGGGGGCCACGTGGACCAAGGTGTCAGCGGCAAGCAAACACCTTTGGGTGGGTGGTGGGTGCAGTGCCCAGAGGAGACCCCTGGGTGGGCTGCTCCTCTCAGAGGGCGGGGGCTGGGTCTCCTCGCCCCAACTTGGTGTGGGGTGCAGCCCTTTGTCCTGTGCACCCAGAGAAGGTGGGCTTGTGGAGGCCCATGAGCTGACTGGCTGCCCTCTCAAGGTCCTGTGATCTGCAGGACGTGGGGAAGGTTTCTAGGCTGCATTTGCCCCTGGATTTTATATCTTTGACCCCCCTGACTGCCCTGGTGGGAAGGACCACCACATTACAGATGAGAAAGGGGGTTCAGAGAGAGGTGCTACGTGATCCCGGAGTGCTGCCACACGCCAGTGCGGGCCGTGGACATGCGGTCCCTGCAGGGGACTGGGGATCACCCAGGAATCCTGCCACATGGCCTCTCTGGGGTGGGTGTCATGTCCCTCCAACGTGCAGGGTCACCCTGCCCCATGGAACAGCCCCTCCATCCTGCCCACCAGCCACTGGTGGGAAGAGCAGAGTCCAGGCAGGTCTGAGCCCGTGGTCCAAGCCCCACGTTGTGGCCTGGGGCTCACGCTCCTCCCTGAATTCGCTCTTGGCTCTGGCAGGGGGACAGGCGGTCCAGCACACCGCTGGGAGCTGCTGAAATGCTCACAGGGAGTGCTTTCCGAGGACACAATACCAGGATCTCTGAGTAAGCGATCAGCTACTCACACAACGAGCAAAAGATGTGTGTTTACTAGCTGTCCAGAACACAGAATTACTGTATTTGAGCAAGTAGCAAATAGCCCTGGTGTAAACCCGCTCCGCAGCAATCACGAGGACGACCGACCCCTCTGGGAATGGAAGGCGTGATTGCCCGTCTTTGGCAGGTAAGAACACCTGCTCTCTGGTCTGGCTTTCTCCTTTGGGGGCGCTCAGCAGCCCCTGCCCCGGTGGGGCTGTCCTGTGGGTGGTGTGCCGCGTGGAGGCTGTGAATCAAGCCAGCAGTATTCGGAAAGGCGTGGATGAGCAGCAGGCCCGGGCCGGCAAGCAGGGAGAGAACGCGCTCCGCCTGGCCCCTGCTCTGACGCCCCGGGGTGCACAGCTGCCGCGGGACGCCAGAGTCTCTCCCAGTGGCCCCGTCTGCCCCCGCGCGTCGGGGTGGCATGACCACAGGGTGGGTAGTGCAGGGACATGGCCTCCTAGGCGTGTTTCTGCTGAGTCATGGCCCCAGCATGCAGGTGGGAACGACAAGTCTGCAGGGTCTCCCTCTGCATCGCCAGGTGGATCAGGTTCCCTACCAGGAGTCAAGGAGCAGTAGGTCCCCAGGCCTCTTGGTGCCCAGGCCCACGGGGGATGGGGCTTCCTGCCTTGGGCTCCCTCCCTCCCCACCTCTGTCCCTGCCCACCCGGCACCTGTGAGGGGACTGCAGTTACAGGCAGCCCCGGGGGCCCTGTCCCCGCTCTCCTGCCCTTCCTCTGGGTGCTGTCGCCTGAGCCGCAGGGCCTGCCGACTGTTTGTTCCTGGGAGGGGGAGCTTCTCCCCGACCCAGCAGCTCAGATCCTACCTGCTGAAAGAACCGATCACGGGCTCCCCAGAGAGGGAAGGGGAGACATCTGCTCAGGTTTTAAGGAACTGGCTCTGAGTGTGCGGTTGGCGGGTCTGCATCCATGAGGCAGGCTGGCGGGCTGGGAGTTCAGGCAGGACTGCATGCCACGGTCTTACACGATTTCTCTCTTTTCTGGGAAACTTCAGTGTTTTACTCAAGATGGGACAAGGCCACAGACATCACAGAGGGTGATCTGGCAGGTGCCCCCACCTGCTGCCGTCACAGCAGCACCTGGGCCGGTGTTTGAATGGTGCGTGGCCAATGGGGAGCTTGCCGTCCAGGGCGCCAGGTGCAGGCGCCAGAGCTGGCAGCCTGGGTCATCGTGGGAAGATGACCCAGATACAGAGCAGAGGGTCTGAGATGAGCTGCCTCTCGGGGTGGGGGAATGACTTGGGGGTCTTTCCTTACATGCAGCAGACATTGTGAGGGAGTGGCTGCCATGGGGGTTGGTGAGGATGGAACCTGGGGGTGCAGCCATCTGAGTGTTGAAACGAAGTGCTCAGGAACAGCAGAGGTGCCAGCATGACTTGGGGGGGTGTCCCTGGGTCTGTGGACGCAGGAGGCAGTGTCTGGGAGGTGTGGACTGGGGGCCATGGCAGAGCAATGGGGTGGGTTGTGCTGGGGACTGAGCAGCAAGGGGCAAGGGGCTGCCCCGAGGAATGCACCGAGGATGGCCCCCCTAGCTGCGGGCCAGTCCCCAGGGCCCCTGCAGGTGGCCCGCGGGGTGCATGGGCCGACAGCTCATCGTGGTGAGGATGAGGCGGAAATGCAGAGATGGGAGGTTACCAGGGTCCATGTGCCCTTAGAAGGAGTGCATGGTTTTGAGTGTGTGGTTCCGAAGGACCAGCTGCAGGAAGGTGGACACAGGGTGGGTGGTGGAGCAGGGCGTCAAGGACACAGCAGCCACGGAGAATGGGCTGTGGGGCAACCCGGGAGGAAAGCAGACCCCCCGACCAGTGACGGTGTGCCGGGCCATCGGGCAGGAGGGCCGGGCTCTCTCACCACAAAGGGGGCCATGGGGCTGCAGGGCTGGGAGAGGTGTCCCTGAGGAGGTCCCAGAACATGGCACCAAGACAGCCGTCTGTGAGCCTGGAGGGACGACTTGGCAGGTGAGGCAGGCGGGGGGCCTGGGGACACGCGGGGCACAGTGGTGGGCAGGGAGGCCAGGGGCTCCCGCGTCCGCCCACCTCCCGGGATCCGGGCTGGAGGGGCGCAGGCACACACAGGCGGGAAGTCGCTGCCAGTCACGTGATCTTGAGACGGGAAATGCTGTGTCACCGTTTATTCCTGGCCGAGTGGCTCCTCGGACTCTCTCTCCTCCTCATGGGCACGGGTGACACAGGGCGCCGCCCCAGCGTCCACCTCCGGCTCAGGGACGGGGCGCCATCTTGTCGGCCGGACAGAGGGTCCCCACGTCTGAGGGTGGTGGGCGGCCCTGGAGGGGCAAGGCACTGTGGCAGCGCGCTGCCCCTCAGGCTCAGCCGGGCTGGGGGCAAGGAGGGAACGCCGCGCAGCGGGGCCTTGCAGAGCCGGCAGCAGCAGATGCCCGGCGGCAGCTGGCCCAGCACATGGGGACACCCTGCCACCATGGGCCCCGTGGCCTGCCCACCCTGACAGCGGGGCCCAGGAGCCTTGGTGGAGGCCGGCGCCTGTGGCGCTCACGCACACGTCACTGGCCCCCTGTCAGCGCCCAAGGTGTCCTCGTTTCTGTTTTTCTGGGCTTTTCCAGCCCTGCTACTTTCCCTCCCTTTTGCTTTCTTTTCCCTCATGATTCTTGGGGTTCACACCCTCTTTGATTTCTTTGGAAACATAACTTTGGGCATAAATTTTCTTCTGTGTCTGGAATTACCCCTTTAGACTGCCATTCTTCCCTGCCTCTTCCCAGGTCGATTTGTTTCCTTCACCTGCCATTTTGAAAGCCCGGGTGTCTCTGTGAGGACCCTGCAGCCTGGCCCCACGTCTGGCTGGGGTGGCGGGCTGGAGAGGCTGTTTCCCAGGTCTTATGGGGCCTTGTGGGCTTCCGTCCTGTTTTCTAGCGGACTGGATACGGCCTGGGTATGGTGTTGTCTGTATTCACTGTTCATTTGAAATGGTCGTGGGGCACAGGAAATCGCAAGAAGTGTGCATGCACACCCTTCACATGGTTCCCCTCGGTGGGATAATACAGGAAAAATGAAACCCGGAGATGGCCTGGCACAGCCCACCCCCGGAAAGAAGGCCCTGCTGGCCTCATCTGCACGTGTGCGTGCCTCTGCGCCATCTCACCACCTGCAAGCACCTGCACGGCCACCACACGGGGGTGCAGCTGGGCACTGTGAGCATGGCCAGCACCCACCCCCCCACCCCCGCCCACCCCATGGTCTGGATCAGCTGCGGCTCGCTTCACCAACTCACCTGCCGGGGGAAATCCAGGTGAGGTCCACATCTGGGCAATCCCAAATAAACCTGCCATGAACGGTCGTGTGTAAGCGTTTGTGCGAACACCGTTCTCCCTGGTGACACGCCCAGGAGCGTGATTGCTGGATCATATGATAATGTAGATTTTGTTTTTATTAAAAAGCTCCGAATGTTTTCTACGTGTGTCCCCGCTTTACATTCCCACCAGGAAGGAGTGAAAAGACATAATTTCTCAGTATCCTTACCAGCCTTTTTCCTTTTAGGTGTTTTAAAGGGTGTGGTGACATTTCACTGTGGTCTTGGTTTGCATTTCCCTATATTTACAAATAATGTTGAGCATCTTCTCATGTACTCATCTGTTTATCTCTTTGGCAACATGTCTGTTCATGTCTTTTGCACACTTTTTAATTGGAGCATTTGTGTTTTTTACTGCTGAGGTTTGACACTTTACATACTCCAGATACAGGTGCTTTGTCAAATGGTCCCCACTCCATAGCTTATCTTGTCCTCGCAGCTGCGTCTTACATAGAGCAAAAGGTTTTGGTTTTCATGGGGTCCATTTCTATCGTTTCTTCTTTTATGGATCAGACATTTGGTGTGAAGCCTTCGATGCTTCGTCTGGCCTGGATCCCTGAGATTTTCTTCTGTGTGTTTTTCTACAAGTTTTATAGTTTCACGCCCTACCTCTGGGTCTGTGATCAGTTTTAAGTTCATTTGTTTATATGGGAGAGTTTGTTCACCATTCATTTCTTCTGCCCACAGGTGCCCACTGGCTCGGGCACCATTTGTGCTGACAAATTCTCTTTGTTTCCCTTCACCGTAGAATCCCTTTATTTCTGCCTTATTTTTGGAGAGCATCTCACTGCATATTCAATCCAGGACTGACAATTCTTTTCCAGAAAGTGCTGTGCCAGTTCTTCCTGGCCTCCAAGCTTCCCAGTGAGAAATCCGCTGTAGTTCACATCATTGTTCCTGTAGGGGCCACGGGCAGGGTGCCCCGGATGTGCCGCTTAGGCATGCTGGCTATTTTGAGTTAAAAGTCACTTACAGCCGGGGAAGGAGAAGACTGGCCGTCCTTTCGTCTCCAGAAAGCGGGAAGTCAGTCTCCCATAGGAAGGGTGATCCCTGAGCTGGGAGGCGGGGAGGCGGGGAGGCGTCCTCGCAGCAGATGGCGGGCGGGCAGAGCCAGCTGCCCCCACACACCGGGCACTTCTCCTGGTGGCGCTGCAGCCGGCTTGGCTCGGATGCCGCGCGGATCCCGCTGACGGGAGCTCCGGACAGCAGTCCTCGGTCCTGCCAGTCCTCGCTGAGCTGGTGTCTCTCTGACGGGTGAGAAGCGCCTGCCCCGTCATCTCTCCTGGTTATTCGGCTTCATCACTGGGCCTCTGTGTGCGCGTGATCAGACCTTCTCTGTCCCCTGTTCTTGTGTCAGTTTAATTCTTAGAGCAGCCGGAAGAGCCTGGAGGTGGCAGAAGAGCTTCCCTCCCGCAGCCCCTGGGTAATGCCTTCCGTCCACCTTCAGCGTTTGGGTGATACAGAAACAAACAGATACTCTCCCAAGTTGGCAAAAACACCTTAGGAAGCCTCAGGCTTCTCGGTAGCTCACTGGTCTGTGCTTGCTGACAGAGAAGCGTGAGTGTGAGGTGCCGTGTGTTATCAGCATGTTAGGGGCACCGCGGAGCCCACTTCCTCTCAAGCCTCAAGAGAGCGAGTCCCTAGGTGAAGTCTGACAGAGACAATGGCCGTGGTGTGGGCAGGCTGCATGATCCAGCATTCAGCCCGGTCCCGACCACTGCCCCTGCTCCGCTGCCATCCAGGCCTGGGCCCAGGGGTGTCCTCTGGTGTCCTGCAGAACTTGGCTGGCTGCACAAAGGCCACTGGGCTCTGAGCTTGGAGCCCGGGAATGCCGGCTGCACCTTGGTTTGCAAAGAGAACGCCCGGTCAGCAGCCCGTCCTTCCCAGGGCCCCAGGCTGGGCTCCGGTGTGTGTGGGATGGAGGAGCCAAGGGACGCAGCTCAGGGTTTGCAGACAGCAGGACTGAGGTACGGGATGCAGACCCTTCCAGGCCGCACCCCCATATGCCCCGCAGCGGCTCCAGGGCGTGGCTGCCTCAGCTCTCCTGCCCTCCCCGTGGCAGGTCACCACCATCCTGTGGGAGCCCAGCTCCCTGCAAGGCCGAGGGACTCTCAGCAGGGCCTCCGGGTGTGGCACAGACTTGCCTCTGCACAGCCATCATGGAAGGTGCAGTGGGGGAGGCTGAAAGCCCCTCTCATCCCGGGCTCCCAGCTGCCTGCCCTCTGTCTGGTGGCTCTGGGGCTGCCCAGTGACAACCAGGCACCTCCCTCAGGCTTTTCTGCCAGCCACCTGAGGTGCCAAGCTGTCTCTCAGGGGCCCCAAAGCATGAGGCTGTGTGCCAGCTCAGGGTGGGGTGCCGACGTTCAGGGCCGCTGGGCAGGACAGAAACCCACGCAAGGAGTGGCCCATGAGCATTTTCACTCCTGTTGGTCAGTGGGACAGGCAGCTCAGCCTATCATTTCTGTGGCCAAGGTGGGGATCTTGCGGGTCGGCGCCGACCTCGTCCTGGGGGACGAGGGGCCTTGGTCCTGTCATCTCAGTCTTGGGAAGGGAGGGTCTGTGCAGCAAGGCCCTTTCCTGGGGCACCTTCCCGTGCTCCAGGGGCTCTGGGCTCAGGTCAGATTCAGCGCTGTCCCGCGGCAGGCAGAGCCCTCCCCTGTCCCGTGGCAGCCGCCCCCACCCCCTGGCCCCGTCCGCCTCCTCCTCCCCAGGCCGGAGTGGGAAGGGGCAGGGCTTGGGCGCCCCCTGAGTGGGGCCTGCATCAAGGAGCAGTCCAGGGGCCTGCTGCTGCGAGTCTGCCAGGGTCAGACCACCCTTTGGGTTTGCAGGGAGTGGCCCAGCCCCGGGGACGCCATCTGGGGCGCTTTGCTCTCTGCTGCACGTTCTGGCGGAGACGTGTGCGGGGATGGGATTCCGGCTGGTCTTCTCCCTGGTCGTCATGTCGCACCTCCGGCCTTTCTCAGGGCATCCAAGGGTGACAGGGATGGTCAAAGCCGGCCTCCTGCAGCACTACCCCGTGGGGTCTGAGGCCCGCTAGGCCAGGTATTCAGCCTCGGGGCAGCCAGGGACATGCCCCCCACACGGGGACTGCTGGCCCTTCCCCAGGCGCCCTGCTGTCACTCTGGCTTCAGCACTGCTTCCAGAAACCACTCAGCCAGGCAACCGGCCTCCAGGCAGGTTAAGGGACCTCAGCCCCTTCGGTCAAGTGGGGCCCCTGTTGAGGGACGCCTGTCCTCAGGTTGGGGCGTGGGGAGGACACTTCAGGCCCAGCCCTGGTGGGGCGCCTGTCTGCTGAGCCCTTGTCCCCTCACTCTGACGCCCCTTCCCTGGAGCCTCAGGCCCCGACTCCACCCCAGGGGTTGGCCTAGCCCATCACCTGCCTCGTCCCAGAGAGTCACCAGGCCCAGTCTTTGAAAGGGACGTGTCCTGTCCTGGACTCCGGGTGGTTCTGCCCTGAGTCTCTGCTGGGCAGCCTTGTCTTCAAAGCCCGTGTTAAACTGCCTCCCCGTCCCTGGGAGGGAGAGACCCCGCCCAGGGTTGTGGCGTGGCCGAGCACCTGACACTGGGCAGAGGAGACCGCAGAGGTGATTGGCCGCAGGTGCTCACAGCCCAGGGGAGGGGACGCCGCACACTATGCAGGGCCACGCGGGCTACACAGGGAGCAGCCGAGGTCGTGGGAGGCGGGCCTTGCAGTGACAAGAGGGAGGGGCGCCCTGGTTCCCAGGAGGGGAGGGTGGCCTTGTCTAAATAATTCAGGGGCTTGGGGACCTGCAGGTGCTCCTTGGGGACAGGTGGGCACTGGGCCTGGTCCCTGTGACACAGAGGGCCGTCTGGCTGGGACCCGTCCGTGGGTCTCAGTCTGTTGAGGCTGCCATAACAAACGATCATAAACTGGAGGTCGGGGTCAGGGTGCTGGCACGGAGGGTCCCGGTGAGGCCCTTGTCCTGCCCTGCAGGTGGGCACCTTCGTGCTGTGTCCTCACCTGGTGGACAGAGGAGAAGTGGGCTCTGGGGTCCCTTTTTTCAAGGACACTGTTCCAATTGTGGGGACCCCATTTGTGACCTCATCCAATCCTAATCTCCCAAAGCCCCCACGTCCTTGCACCGTCCCATGTGATCAGGGCTTCAACATGCGAATCTAGGGGACGCATGCCACCCACAGCCCCGTGCGAAGGGGGCGGAAGAAGCGCCTGAGGTGGGCATCCGAGGCCCCCCAGCCCAGCCACATGTCGAGACCCACGTAATATCGTGCCATCATCTTAGGCCTCACCCCACGGTCCAGAACTGAGGAAGAGGCCTGGGCCAGCCCCGCATCCTTCACCCATGACTGAGGCGGCCCACCGACACCCTTGTCCAATGGCACAAAGATTCAGCGTGTCACAGACTGGACGTGGGGAGGGAGCGGTTCGTAGAGGCTGCAGGTGGAGGGCCAAGCAGGCGGGGCATTCCTGTTTGCTCAGGGCTCTGGGTGTGGCCTCGGGTCCGCCCTGCCGTCCGCAGGGGTCACCAACAGCAAGGACATGGAAGTCACCTGTGTCTGCCGACGCCTAGAGGCGAGCACTGTGGATGCCCTGGTGGAGTTTTGAATGATCTTTACTGAGACCGAATGCGAGACGGAATAAGGGGAGGCAGACGGGGCAGCTGCACGGTCAGTGATCCCAGCCCCGTCCGTGTTTCCCGCTGGAGGAGGCGCGGAGGCTTCCGCAGACCCGCAGGCCTCGCTCTCCCAGGACAGAGACCTTGAGGGCAGGAGGCACGACAGAAGTTGGCCGCTCACCACGTGGGCCCCACAGCTGGAGGCACTGAGGTTCAGGTGCCTGGCACGCGGGCCTCTCTCCTCTGGCCCCCGGGAGGGACGCCAGTAGCTGCTTCATCCCGACTTCCTAGGACAGGAGCCACTTAGGCCCTCAGGTCCCACTCAGGGGATGAGTCCAGGCCCCAAACCCAGCTCCTGTCTGCGCTGGGCCTCCTCGCACAGAGCCCACCTCACTGCCCCTGCCCGGGGACCCCGCTCCCCACCTCCACACAGAAGCTGTCCTGGTGCGGCCCCCACCCCCAGGGACAGGGCAGGATGTCGGGGGTCAGATGCCTGGGCTCTGGGGCTCAGTCACCATTCAGCCACAGCAGGGCAGGGCTCGGCCACCAGGCTCTTGGGCAGTTTGGTCCAGGTTTTTGTGGCAGGGAGTGTAACCGCGGCCCCAGAGCAAATGCCTGCTGCAAGCTTAGGGTAGCTCTTCTCTTCAAGGATGCCCAGGTCTGCAGGGGTCTGCCTTGGCCCTCCTGCCTTACGTGTGCAGAGATCACACTGGCCAGCCGGAAGGGGTCATGAGAAATGCCTGGGGGCTCAGCCTGCAGATGGGGGGAGGGAGGAGACCCTCGGCTCTGGTGGCGGCTGCCCGGCCCCTTGCTGGGCCTGGTGGGGCTGACCTTTTGGGGGTTGGGAGGCCAGGGCTTCAGGCCTACTGAGAGTGAAGCTCATGGTCTCCCGGGAATGTCAGCTCCCAGCACTGGAAATGCAGTCAGGGGTCGGAGCGAGGGGTCCGCCCTTCTGAGCTTGGGATGCTGACAGGAGGGGAGGGGGCAGGAGGGGAGGGGAAGTGAGGGAGGGAGGGGAGCAGGAGAACTGGGCCCGCAGGGAAGCCCCTGGCCTGGAATCCCAGAAGCCTGCCTTGTCCGGGCGCCTTGGGCCCTGCACCGTGCCCGCTGTCTGGGCCAGCACCGCAGAGACTGCACAGGGGCCCGGCAGGGGGAGCACCCTAGGGCGCGGCCACAGCAGGGCACCCAGGCCTGGCGGAGGCGCTCAGGCTGAGTTCTGTTTCCACGCAGAGGCCGTGGAGAGCAGTGACGCCGTAGGCCGGCTCTGTCCTCCTCCTCCTCCTCCTCCTTCTAGATGGTTCTAGCGGCCAGGGAGGCCAGGCGCAGGCTTCTGCTGGCTTCCCCTCTCCCCTCCCTAAGACGGTGGCAGCCAGGCAGCCCCAGGAAAGGAGCCCTGGACATCGGGAAGCGGTGAGGCCGTGGCCGCGGGCCCCAGGGTCATCGTGCCGCGTGGCCTGGGTGGCGCCCAGTGTGGCGCTCGGTGCCTCCTGCTTTCTGGAGCAACGTCCCCACACGGGCTGAGGCTGACTGGGACCAGGGAGGCCTGGTTGATTGCAGCTCCCAGGGACTTCCGATTGGCCACAGGCCCTGAACCTCGTTAGCACAGAAGGAACAACATTTGGGCTCAGAAAAGTTTTGAGCCTAGAGACATGGTATCTATTGGACTCCCCAGCAGGTCTTCCAAAGGCAGGGCTACAGTCACTGAATAGTACTCCAGCCCGCCCCCCAAAGCCCCAGCCCCCCCAAAGCCCCGGCCCCCAGACCCACCCTTCCAGGCTCTTTTGGGGTTTTTGTCCTTCTCTCTGTAGAGCCCAGAACTGCACTGATGGAGACACAGACATGAGACCCTGTGTTCAGGTTGGTCCCCCATCCCTGCCCACACCGGGCACCCGCCAGGTCTGTTTGCTGAGCTTCCTTGGGGCCAGGGCCCACCCCCCCGCCTGAGCCAGCCGAATGCTCACGGGTCCCACGCCTGTCTGTGTGAGGGCCTGGAGGCTTGTCTTCCACTCGGGGAGCCGCTACTCCTCTCTGTACCTTTGTTTCTCCTTCTTCAAATGAAGACTTTGCATTAGCATCAGGGGCTTCCAGCTGAGCCTTGAGCAGCCCTGCAGGAGTAGGGGTGGTGGGGGCAGTGGTGGGGACAGGTGGGCAGGGGTGACGACAGCCAGTGTAGTGGCTTTCCCCTGTCCGTGCTGAAGGGCGAGGCTGTCACCTGAAGCTGCTCGGTGACACCCAGTGGCCTCCATTACAGAGTCAGGTGCTCACATGCTTGGCTCTGCAGTCAAACAATGCACGCTTCCCAGCCGGCCAGCCTGCAGCCCTGTGCTGTCTGACTGAGAACCCAGCCCACCGAAGGACGGTCAGGGATGCCACCCTGTCCCAGCTCCATCCCGCGGGCGATGGGAGTGCCTGCCTGGAGCCCTTTGAGGACTGAGCCATGGTTCCAGAGTGGTCTCCCTGGCAGGTCTGCGCCAGAGAGCTGTCCACACAGCCTGACATATTTCCCAGGTGGGCCGCCCATGACAGCGCATTGCCCACCTATGGCCTCCCTTCGGGCCGGGGCTCTCCTCTGACAAGGTCACGTCGCCCTCAGGCACCCCCAGACTTCCCTGCTTGCCAGCCTCTGGAGCACATGGCTAAAGAAGCACCCGTGTGGGAGCTCAGCACGTCGCTGGCCCTCTTCTTCTCTGTCTCCAGAGGAGAGGATGGGGTAGCTTTCACAGCCGAGCCCCTGCCTGGCACACTTATTCAGAGCTCTTGCCAACCAGCAGTCACCCCACCAGGTGCCTGCTCTGCTCTGGGGCTGGGGCTGCTGTGGTGGCGGGAGCAGGGCATGCAGTGGGAGCAGGGGATAGCAAGGTCCACTGCTGGGCTCCTCGCCTGCAGGCCTCCGGCTGTGCGTGGCTCCTCGCGGTCTGTGTTGTCCTTCTAAAATGGCGTATCGAAGAGCTGCAGGCCTTTCTAAGGACTTATTTCCACCATCTGCATTGCATACAGCTATTTTCAAAATATAATCCTTCAGCAATGACAAAAAGTCCCCCTTGGGCTCTGACGTTATTAATGTAAGGCCACAGTTAGTCAGACACAATCTATTTCTGGTCTTCGGGCGCCTCTGACTCGCTCACCTGTGATGTATGCTTGTCACTTTTTTTCACTTTAAGAATATAACGTAAAAACTCTGTTTTTCCTTTTCCTTAAAGAGTCATGAGAGGTAATTTATCACCCATAATTTTAGTGATAGAAATTTCAATAAAAATAGGATTTCTCTTGAATTTGTTATTAAATAGAAACTTGAAAAATTAGCCACTTAGACATACATATTTACATTTTTAAGAAAGAACGTTCAAGTGTGTCTGTGTACTGGGAGAATTTCCATATTCCTCTAAGCAATGAAAAGAAGGGGTACGAAGTTGAGAGAAAATGATTTTCATGCCAAAATCCTCATGTGTAGATCATAGAATTGAAATGTTTTCACTAGCTGGTTAGTAATTTGTTGCACAAAAGATAGTTCAGTGTTGAAAACAGAATCCTAATAAACTGCAAGAAAATATTTGTTGTTTAAAAATACATAATAAAAATGGTATTTTGTTTTCCTTCTCCTACAGAAAAATTTTAAATATTTACAAACATAGAATAAAGCGATGTTCCTAGGACCCAATTCAAACACTTTGAATATTTTTTCAATCTTGTTTCATCTCCTCCTGTTCCCTTTTTCTAAAACACTTTAAATCCCAAACATCTTGTCATTTATCTATAAACACATTAAGCTGCATCTTTGATAAAAAACTTTTTCCCTCCATAACCACATAAATATTATTGCCACTTCTGACTAAATTAACAAGACTTCCTTTATGCCATCAAATGATAGTTCATATTCTAATGTCCCTAATTGTCCAGAAATGTGCTTGTGTGTGTGTGTGTGTGTGCGTGTGTGTGCGTGTGCGTGTGCGTGTGTGTGCGTGTGCGTGTGCGCGTGTGTGCGCGTGTGTGCGCGTGTGTGTGCGCGCGTGTGTTTGCGTGTGTGTGCGTGCGTGTGCGTGCATGCGTGTGTGTGCGTGCGTGTGCGTGCGTGTGTGCGTGTGTGTGCGTGCGTGCGTGTGTGTGCGTGTGTGCATGTGTGTGTGGTGTGTGTGTGCGTGTGCGTGTGTGTGCGTGCGTGTGTGCATGCGTGTGTGTGTGCGTGCGTTTTTGTGTGCGTGTGTGTGTGTGCGTGTGTGCGTGTGTGTGTATTTGTTGCAGGCTTTAGTTTTCCGATTCCCCAAAGGTTCAAGGGCAACTTCCTTAGTGTTAATAGTCTATCTTAAATCGCTGATCACTGTATTTCAAATACAATCGAAAGGTACTTTTTTTCCTTCTTCTTCTTCTATAACATCTTTCATTTGGATTTCACAGTCTGCGCTTTCTGGGTGACCCTTGACCGATTTTGTGTGTAGTTGATTTCGCTTCTTGTGCTGTGCTTGCTTGGTGATTAGCTGGTCCGCTCCCTTTACTGTGGGTTCACTGTCACCGGTGACAGCTGTTTAGCCTTAGGGTCATTTCCGACTAGAGCAGCCCCTTTCCTATATCCTGTGAGGTGGCTTAGAGGTGGCAGTTCCTTCGACTTTTCTGGAAATTGTTTAATACCTGCTTCAAATTTAAATGCTGACCTTGCTGGGCAGAGGGTTCTTGGGTGCAGGTCCTTCTGTTTTAGCACATTAACCACATTGTGCTGCTCCCTTCTGGCCTGTGGAGTTTCTGATGAGAAGTCTGCTGATAGCCTGATGGGGTTTCCTTTATAAATAATCTTTTTTCTCTCTCTGGCTGCTTTCAACACTCTGTCCTTACCCTTGATCTTAGCTATTTTAATTATTATATGTCTTGGTGTTGTCTTGCTGGGGTTCCTCTTGTTAGGAGATCTCTGCCCTTTCCATGACCTGAGTGTTTATTTCCTTCCCCAGATTGGGGAGGTTTTCAATAACTATTTCCTTAAAAAGACTTTCTATCCCTTTGTCTTTCTCTTCTCCTTCTCATTACCCGTATTACGGGAATATTGTTTAATTTGGATTGGTCACATAGCCCTCTTAGCATTCTTTCCTGCCTAGAGATCCTTTTTTCTCTGTTCCTTAGCTTTTTTGTTTTCCTGTTCTCTAATTTCCATTTCTTTTGCAGTCTCCTCTACATGTTCTGATCTGTGCTTAAATCCGTCCACTGTATGCTGCATCTCAGGTACTGCGTTCTTCAGCTCTGAGTGGTTCTTTCTCAGGTCTTCTGTCTCTGTGTTGAAGTCCTCCCTGAGATCTTGAATACTTCTCTGTAAATCTGTGAGCATGCTTGTGACTTTCATTTTGAAATCCTTAACTGGAAGACTGGTGATCTCTGTTCCGTTTAGCCCTCTTTCTGGGGTTCTGTCTTGTTTTGTTGGGATCACATTCCTCTGCCCGCTCGTTTTATCAGGGTTTCTGTGTTTCTTCCCTTGTATTGGATGTCTCTGCCCTTCCTTCTGGCCTAGAGAGTGATAGCTTTATGAAGAGGGTGTGCTGTGGTGCCCAGAAGCTCAAGTCTCCACTCTCCAGCACCTCAGAAGTGAGCTTTCATAGTTGATGTGACTGAGGATGCCAACCAGCCCACATTTCGTTTGGTTGTGGGCTTTCGCTCAGTCCCTCTCTCCCTTTTATTCCCACCGCGGGCTTGAGAAACAAGGCGTGGACCCTGAGAGTGCCCTACTCCCTGGATTTGCCCAACTGTGCGCTTGGGTGTCTTTTAACTTGTTCCTCTATTTCTGAATTCCCTATAAATTGCAGTTAGAACTAGAGGCTGAGTTATTTTCAGGTTCAGTTTTTTAGGTGGTGAGGTGTACTTTTCTGACATCTGTGATATCTGGCTGTGCCACTTTTAATGAGGCCCAGGTTGATTGGGGGTCAGGTGGTATTCCACACAAGCTGCATATTGTTTTCTGAATCCTTATGGCAGAGAATTCTGTTTTGCCGCAAATCGTAGTAAGCACAGATATGAAATTAGACAGCCTGGTCGAGGGTGTGTCCGGGGGTGTCACGTGTCACAGAACTCTCCGTGGAATAGATACTCACCTCTGTATTGCAGCAGACCAGAGAACAGGCTGGTTGGTTCCACTCAGTTCTCTGGGTTCCTTGTGCTGAGCACAGTCTATACCTGGAGAACTCAGAAGTGCCTGTGAAAAACTCAAAAAGTGGACATGGGAGGCCTCGGAGTCGTCCTGGCTGGGGAGGATGAACATGTGAACTGGCCGGTGATGGTAGGGATGGAGAGGAGAGGATGAGGTCAAGATTCTTCTCTTCAGGGAAGAGCCAGCCGGCGTCTAGGCCAGGAGAGACACAGGCGAGAAGGACAGGAGAGAAGATGGGTTCCAGGATTCTGTCCGGGTGGCCGGGCAGGTGGAGTGTGTAGGGAGGGAGGTGGTACCTGCAGAAGGGGGTCAGGCTTGTGGGAGGCTACACCCCGTTCCGCTTGGGACTTGCGGAGGTTGAGGTGCCTTGGGAGCATTCCTGCAGCCATACCACCACGGGAGAGGGCACCCCACGTGGAGGTCGGCAGCCTGTGCATTCTAGCCCGTGCTATGAAAAAGATGCCAATGATCAAAACAGAGTTGTGGAGGGAGAAGAGACACGATTCAAGGGGAGCCCTCTGGGTGGGGAGGTCTGAGGGGTGCCTGTGGGGAAGGTGAGAAGGGACAGGCACAGAACCCCGGGGGAGAGCCGGGAGGGGGCACTGTCACAGGGGCAGGGGCTCGAGACAGAGAGGGTGGGATGAGCAGCATGGCAGGGAGGCAGGGGAGCCCCTCCAGAAGCCCTCCGGCCCCCGGGACGGAGAGGGGGACACAGGCTGGGGTGGAGGCAGAAGAGACGGGCCTGGGGGTGATGCTTATGCTGAGCAGAGGGGGCAGCTGGGGAGGCTGCGAGGGCTGGGCCGAGAGGGTGCAGGGGGGAGGGCACGAATGGGGGATGGGCGGGGGTGGAGGGGCTAGGGCATGGGGGTGTGGGGGCTGTGCAGTGGGG
Source organism: Manis javanica (assembly GCF_040802235.1). Taxonomy (NCBI): domain Eukaryota; kingdom Metazoa; phylum Chordata; class Mammalia; order Pholidota; family Manidae; genus Manis; species Manis javanica. The sequence goes on from NC_133167.1 coordinate 1,369,211, forward strand.
AGGGGGTGCCAGCATACCGGGGCAGGTGCTGTAAACTCACAGCAACACCCCCCTTGTCGGCTCAGGAGCCCTTGGAACTAGATGGGGTGTCGGTGGTGCAAGGCCGGATTAGGACGCTCCTCAGTGCCATCTTCACACAGAGCTAACGTCAGTTGCCGTTTGACATTCTCAACAGTCTTCTGTGTAACTGAAAAAACAAGTGTGGCCAGGACAGAACCAAACACTGTAAACACACCCGCACGAGCCGTCCGTGCGCGCCGAGACCAGCGGAGGACTGTGCCCCACGTTTCCCTACGCCTTTGCTTCACTTTATTTAAATGCAACAGTGTGTAGTGGGGGGACGATGTCTGCAGGGAAGCCTGCGCCCACCTGTTGCCCTGGTGGATGGGGCCCTGATGCCCACTTTCTCGCCCGCGGTTTAGGGTCCCCTCCGCCAGCCCTGTCGTAATCCTCTGCTGATCCCCCCATTGCCTTTACACGACGGGGCGTAAAGTCGCAGAGCTCTTTCTGGTCTTCGGTGTCGAATGCCCGTCTTCCACAGGAGGGCCTGGCCCTCTGCCACCCCCACCCCCCGTGTGGCCTCCGGCTGGAGCCCATCCATTTCGTGATGACACGGCCTGCTGGTGAGCCAGCTCACAGGGTGCAGGCCGTTCAGTGACCCCAGGTGCAAATCCTCGCTGCTTCGCGGCCTGAGACTGTCCTCTGAGCCCCGATCCGCTGGGAGGCCTTTCTTCCACGCTCTGAACAGGCGACTGCCTCGAGCTTGGGGAGCACATCAGAGAGCAGGGCCAGGCCCAGCCCAGCAGTGACCCCCCTCGGCCCTCCGTGTGCCTCAGCAGAGCCCCCGGTGGCTGACACGGGAGTGACGCCCCTCCCGGACCCCGCCCCTGCTCTTGGGGGTGTCGTCGCCGGGTTCCCCAGATGCAGCCCCATGGCTGCTGTTAGGGCCACATGCTGCACACACTTCAATGTGTTTGTTCCAGGGAAGACGAGAACTTGTCCTCTGGTGTCCACTGGGGACTCCTGTGGCAGGCCTGGCCCCAGCCCAAGCCTGAGTCTCCCACGACTATTATTCGCAAATCAGTATGATGATGTGACATAAAGTGAGGTCCACACAGGCCCCAGCCTGCAGGCATGATGGTGGGTTCATAGAAGCAGGCCCCTGGGGTGCCACCTGATCAACGCCCCACTCAGGAGGGTGGCGTCCAAGTCCTGCCCTCCCCCACTCCTGCGTGGGGAAGGTGGGGCAGGAAGGGTGGGCTACTGTAGGCACAGAGCCAGGGCTCCGACGCCCAGGCCAGAATGCCCTGGAGAGAGCCACCTTGGGCATCTGGGATGGAACTGCTGCCCTGGGGTCAGGGTTCTCTCACGTGGGGTTCAAGCTGGTGTGAGACCAAGTCGGACATTAGCAGTCCCGTGGACGCCGGTGGATGGGGCTCCAGGCTCGTCATTACGAGTGGGCCTATGAAGCCAGGACCCGCTGGACCTTGGGGTCCGGCAGGTGCCCAGGTTGACTGGAACCTCAGCCAAATTCCAGCTGTCGCTTGGCCCCGGAAGGGCCGTGTGCGTGTGCCTGGCCACCCTCACGCTCCGTTACCCCCTGGGCTTTGCAGGGCTCAGGGGGCTCCCCTCCGTCAGGCACGAGCTCCTCTCCTATGTGTCTTGCTGCGCTCAGCAGCCCCACGTCTTCGTACGCTCCGTGTGTTAGTTGTACGATTCAGTGGTTTCTAGTGTATCCGCAGACACGCACAGCCAGCCCCCAGCCGATTCTACATTTCCTCATCTCAGAAACCCCGAACCCTCTGGCCGTCACCCTCATTATCCTCCCGTCTCCCCACTAAGCAGCCACTGCCCCCCCCACCCTGAGTCCAGATCCAGCTGCCACTTCTGGACACTCCTCTGTGAGTGGCCTCTTCGACTGAGTGTAACGATTTCACGGTACGTCCGCGTTGAGGAACGTACCAGCGCTTCTTTCCCTTTACGGCCACGTGATGGCCCGTTCTGTGGACGTGCCGCCTTTTGTTTGTCCCCTCATTGGGTGGTGGACATTCTGGGCTGCTTCCGCCTCCTGAGCATTATGAATACGGCTGATATGGACATTCATGTGCAGGTGTTTGCGTGTCTTCTCACCTCTCCAGGGGGCTTAGCCAGGACTGGGACTGCCGCGTCCTGTGGCGAGTATCTGATCAACTGAGGAGCTGCAGGACCGTTTTCTGAAGTGGCTGCACCATTTTACCTTCCCACCAGCAGAGCCCAGGGGCTTCCATTTCTCCTCATCTTCAAAACGCTGGTATTCATCCGTAATCCTTTTTATTTCTGTAAGACTGGTAGTAATGTCCACTCTTCATTCCTGATTCTGGTCGTCTGGCGTCGTCTCTCTTTTTATGACCTTTTCCAGGAACCTGGCTTTGTTTCATTGATTTTTCTCTATTGTTTTTCTACTCTCTATTTTGGTCATTTCTGGTCTGGTCTTTATTTTCTCCCCTCTGCTTCCTTCCCCCTTTCCAGAGCCTGCGGATGGAAGGTCAGAAGGTGAGATGCATCTCTTCTCTTCTAATATCGTGGCTTACAGGCACACTCCTGCCCCGAGCACCGCCCCAGCTGCCCCTCATGTGTCCTGGCGTTGTGTGCGCCTGTTCCCATTTTTCTCAAAGTGTTCCGAGCTTACCTTCTCATTTCTTCTTTGACCCCGTAGCTATTTTCAGCATGTTCTTTACACGCATCTGCAAGTTTCCCAGTTTTCTTTCTGTTACGATGCTCAGTCCACTGCGGTCACGGGATATAGTATTACCCCTGTCCTTTTACAGTCATTGGGGTTCACTCTGGCCTAGCACCCCTGTGCTGTCATGCGTCACCCCTGTGTGTCACACTGGTGTCTTGCGTGTCGCATGTACACCACAGCCGCAGCATGCATGGGGTCACAGCCTGGGGAAGGGGGTCCTGGAGGCTTTCCCATCTGGCCACCTGTTTGCAGCCAGGACCCCGAGGCTCAGAGCATCTCCCCAGGACACGCTCGCTACATGGCCCAAAAGCTGATGCCGGGTTTCCGGCAGGGGGGTATCCTGCTCAGGGAAGGCCCGGTCTCCTGGGCACAGTCAGCCTCCTGGGAGGTGCAGGTGAGCCTCCCAGTGGCCCTCACCACACTTGGCCCCTGTGGGTCCCTTCCCTCTGCCCGGGGCCATGTGGCCTTGACCCTGTAGCACAGGGGCACCCATAACAGAGAGCCCCTCCCACTGGGCCTCCTTCCAGTTAACCCCAGCCTGTGCTTAAATCCTGCAGCTGACAGGGAGCTCTGCCTGGGGCCTCGCCTTCCGCTTGCTGGGAAATGCGACTTTAGATCACGGCCCTCCGTCAGGGCTGCTCTCCAGGCCTGGTCCTGGGTCACAGCTTTCCTGCTGGAGGGACTGTGGAATGTCAACCTGGGGGTGGGGGGTGGGAATTGTCCTTGTGCCTCCCAGCCTCTGGGACAGCCTGGGTCAGGGCCGGTTCTCAGAAACACTGGCTGAATGAATGGACCCAGAGAAAATGTTCCCTGGAAGCTCCCGCCCCTGTGGTCTTCCTCCCTGGGTTGGCCGTGTGGATCCATGCCCCTCAGAAGGAGGGCACGCAGGCACAGGGTCTGGAGTCACCCCTGAAGCCAGCCCGAGACCAGAGGGCCTGCTGGGGTCTCCGGCGCCCTCCACCCTCCCCATACGTTCTGTCAATGGACTGTAGCATGGACTTGGTGAGAAGAGGGTGACCTGTCACACAGGCCACGTGAGGGCCCAAACACTCACCAATTTCATTTCCTTTCTGAATACAGAGTACTCCACATGCGCAGGTGTGGGCAGTACTTGAATGCGTGTTCGGTGTGTGCCCACCACCCAGAGCAGCCAGACTTGGTGCAGAGCGCATCTCACATCCTGTGCCGAGAGTCAGGGCCTGGGCGACACAGAGTACCACCCGAGTGCGGACTCCAGGGCCTGGCGTCGGGCTCCCTGCAGCTGGGCAGTTGCTGTCCCGGCCACAGGCATGGGAATTGGACCCTGAGTGCCCCTCGCGCTGGTCCTGGGCTCAGAGAGAAGGGCGGGCTCTGCGCCTGTGCGCCCGGCCTTTCCCTTTTATTGTTGCTGGTTTGCTGTGGCCTGCATGGCTGTTCAGGCATTTGCTCCAGGAAATCCCTCTGGGCTGGAAGAGCTTCACACAGGGCGCTCGGTTTGGGAAAAATCAGACTCCACTTGGTTATGATCAATGGAGATCCATCTGCCCAAAAGAAGCTGCATTTAACAGAAATGTCGGCCCTCCACCTCCACACTCCGCCCCGAGCCACAGGCAGGCGGCGTGTATTGCTGTTGGCCAGACCCCAGACGACATCAAGAGGTGGAAAACAATCCCCAGAAATCTGAAAAATGTTGAACAAGGAAAGAAAGTGTTCAATCGACCAAAACAAATAGAGATATGATCTCACCTCCTGGGTTTTTGCACCACTGGGTCTGGGGAAAAACCGAGAGACTGCAGGAGAAAAATGTGCACTGAAAGCACACGGCCTGTGACGGGACAGCGAGGGCAGCGTGTCACTCAGAATCGCAGCCCCAAGGGACCCAGAGCCCCCGGACAAGCCCCTGGTGAGGTGGAAGTGGGGCAAATGGCCCGGGCAGCGCTGGGAGGACCAGAGCCCCGTTTGTGGAGCCCACACGGGCTCAGGCGTGATGGCCCTGCACACCTGGCTTCCCCTCCCCACCAGCTTCTCTTCCTGTCTGCTGAGACGTCAATAGTCTCTGAGCCTGGAAAACACACTCCTTCATTCTGTCATTCATTCTGACGTCTCTGATGGCCCATGTAACGTGCATGTGTCCCTGAGCACACAGAGCGAGTTCAGCACCTGCCTCGGTGTCCTGTCTGCCAATGTTGTCATCTCTGGTCACGTCACCGTCAGTTTCAGTTGCCTTTTGCTGTTCTTATGGGTCTCATTTTCCTGCTTCTTGGCAGGCTGGTCACTTTTTATTTTTTATTTTTTTTATTTTGCTATCATTAATGTACAATTACTTGAACAACATTTTGGTTACTAGACACCCCTTATTATCAAGTCCCCCCAACATACCCCATTGCAGTCACTGTCCATCAGCATAGTAAGATGCTATAGAGTCACTGCCTGTCTTCTCTGTATAAACTGCCCTCCCCGTGTCCCCTCCCCGCCACTACATTGTGTGTGTGAATCGTGATGCCCCTTTTCCCCCTTCTCCCTCCCTTCCCACCCATCCTCCCCAGTCCCTCTCCCTTTGGTAACTGTGTGTCCATTCTTGGGTTCTGTGATTCTGCTGCTGTTTTGTTCCTTCAGTTTTTCTTTGTTCTTATACTCTACATATGAGTGAAATCATTTGGTACTTGTCTTTCTCCGCCTGGCTTATTTCACTGAGCATAATACCCTCCAGCTCCATCCATGTTGCTGCAAATGGTAGGATTTGCCCTCTTCTTATGGCTCAATAGTATTCCATTGTGTATATGTACCACATCTTCTTTATCCATTCATCTCCTGATGGACACTTAGGTTGCTTCCATTTCTTGACTATTGTAAATAGTGCTGCGATAAACATAGGGGTGCATCTGTCTTTTTCAAACTGGAGTGCTGCATTCTTAGGGTAAATTCCTAGGAGTGGAATTCTTGGGTCAAATGGTATTTCTATTTTGAGGTTTTTGAGGAACCTCCATACTGCTTCTCACAATGGTTGAACTAGTTTACATTCCCACCAGCAGTGTAGGAGGGTTCCCCTTTCTCCACATCCTCGCCAACACCTGTTGTTTTGGATGGTGGCCATCCTTACTGGTGTGAGGTGATACCTCATTGTGGTTTTAATTAGCATTTCTCTGATGATTAGCAATGTGGAGCATCTTTTCATGTGTCTGTTGGCCATCTGAATTTCTTCTTTGGAGAAGTGTCTGTTCAGATCCTCCCATTTTTTAATTGGCTTATTTGCTTTTTGTTTGTTGAGGTGCGTGAGCTCTTTATATATTTTGGATGTCAATCCTTTATCAGATTTGTCACTTATGAATATATTCTCCCATACTGTAGGGGACCTTTTTGTTCTACTGATGGTGTCCTTTGCTGTACAGAAGCTTTTTAGTTTGATACAGTCCCACTTGTTCATTTTTGCTTTTGTTTCCCTTGCCCAGGAAGATATGTTCATGAAGAAGTTGCTCTTGTTTATGTCCAAAAGATTTTTTGCCTATATTTTTTTCTAAGAGTTTTATGGTTTCATGACTTAGATTCAGGTCTTTGATCCATTTCGAATTTACTTTTGTGTATGGAGTTAGACAGTGACCCAGTTTCATTCTCTTGCGTGTAGCTGTCCAGTTTTGCCAGCACCATCTGTTGAAGAGGCTGTTATTTCCCCATTGTATGTCCATGGCTCCTTTATCATATATTAATTGACCATATATACTTGGGTTAATGTCTGGAGTCTCTAATCTGTTCCACTGGTCTGTGGCTCTGTTCTTGTGCCAGTACCAAATTGTCTTGATTACTATGGCTTTGTAGCAGAGCTTGAAGTTGGGGAGCGAGATCCCCCCTGCTTTATTCTTCCTTCTCAGGATTGCTTTGGCTATTCGGGGTCTTTGGTGTTTCCATATGAATTTTTGAACTATTTGTTCCAGTTCATTGAAGAACGTTGCTGGTAATTTAATAGTGATTGCATCAAATCTGTGTATTGCTTTGGGCAGGATGGCCATTTTGACGATATTAATTCTTCCTAGCCAAGAGCATGGGATGAGTTTCCATTTGTTAGTGTCCTCTTTAATTTCTCTTAAGAGTGTCTTGTAGTTTTCAGGGTATAGGTCTTTCACTTCCTTGGTCAGGTTTATTCTTAGGTATTTTATTCTTTTTGATGCAGTTGTGAATGGAATTGTTTTCCTGATTTCTCTTTCTGCTAGTTCATCGTTAGTGTCTAGGAAAGCCACAGATTCATGTGTATTAGGGGCTGGTAACTTTTAACTGGGTCCAGACACCATGAGCTTTACCTGTCTTGGTGTTTTGGGCTCATGCACGTGCTGGCTTCCTCAGTGCACCCCCTCACCAGTATTCTACCCCACACCCGAGGGAGGACGCAGGCCCTCGGCAGACCGCCCTCCTCCCGGGCTTAGTCTCTGCACAGCACACCCTCTCTGATCTGTCTTATGACTCTGGTCCCTAAACCGTCCCAGGCTTTGTGCCCTGGGGGTCCCGTGGGCTCCACCTGGGTCCCCTCCAGGGGTGCAGCAGGGCCTCGCGGTGGGCGGTGAGCCGGGCACTGGCGGCTCAGCCAGGCTTTGTTTCCACCTCTCAAGCACAGTGCCCCCATCTCTCCGTGTCGGGAGTCCTACAGTGGGCCCTCCCTGTGCCAAGGGAAACAAGCAAAAATGAACAAGTGGGACTCTATCAAACTAAAAAGCTCTGTACAGCAAAGGACACCATCAGTAGAACAAAGACATCCTACATGCCTCCCGAGAAGATCCCACTCGGGCGGTAACCTCCCTGTGGTTTGCCTGGTTTTCCAACTCAAGCAAGAGTAGGTGTAGTTCTTGTTCAGCCAGAAGCAGAAGTATTGGTACGTATTTTGAAAAAAGAGAATCATGGTGTTTTGACACCAGATCACTATGCCTGGAAATTGAACTTTCAGTCCTTCAAGGATTGTAAGTCGCGTTGATACGCTGGTGGTCCCGGCAAAGCTCTGCCCATCACCAGTGGCCAGTTGAGGCAGAAACGTGCCCCTGATACCCGATGGGTGAGTCACCCGCGCTTGTCAGTGCGCTGGCCAGAGGGTGTGTGCTCCGGGCTCTGCTCGCTGCGGCAGACACCCCTCCAAATGGTTATTGCCAGTCACGCCTCAGCTACCCTCTCACATCTGCTCTTCCAGGTGACTGCAAAATGTTTCCCCAACTCCAGAAGGAATCTCCTCGTGGTTCCAACTGGAACTGCATGTGACGGTGACATCCGCGTTCCTGTCACTCACGGGGAGCCCGAAATGTGCCTCGTCCCCTTTCCCTGTCCCCGGGGCTCTTCCTGCCGCCTGGCACTCGGCACTGATGACTCGCAGCCCCCAAACTCCACTGTGTGCAGATCTGCCTCTACAAAGGGAAGCCCACGCTTCCAGCCGTGGGACCTGTGGCCTCTGTAGGGCCACGGGGCTCTTCCCCCAGCCAGGTCGGGGCTGCCTCCCAGCAGAAGGCCCAGGACACTCTCTGGAGAGCCCGCCCCCCTGGGCCCTCTGGGTACAGCTGAGCTCAGGTCCCATCTGACACGCACGGCCCCATCGTCTGCAGAGAACCTCTTGGGGGTGCCCTGGGGGCCCGATCCTGAGGGGGCAGAGTGGGGGCGGGGCGAGGGGGAGGGTGCACAGGAAGTAAGTGGGGGACCGGCTGCCTCTGGGGAAGCTCCCACTCGGGCGGTAACCGTCTGGAGCCGGACTCCAGGAGAGCAGAGAGGCGGCCGCGTCCCCAGGCAGCACCCAGCACCCACGCACTCCCGGGGTGGGTGTGAAGGGAAGGGCTGTCGGTGACCACGTTGCCCGGCCTTTTAGACCTGACTTCAGTGAGCGGACCACAGGAGTCCTACGACGGGAGCAAATCCGGCCCTCGGTCCCCCCGAGTTCCCGCTGCCACCCCCAGAACCACGCGTCCCGGGGAGCAGACGCTGGGGACTCTCATGGGCGTCCGGGGGTCGCGGTCCCGAGGCCCCGGTGTGAGCCGCCGTGTCCGGGTCACGCAGAGCAGCAGTGAGGCTGCAGGGCACGGGGGACGCAGAGCTGACACTTCCGGACCTGTGGGAGCCGGCCTTTGAGCCACAGCGACAAAACATTCCGCTTGCTCTGCCTGGAAATCAAATAAGAAGTGACAATTTTGTGACAAGACTCGCATTTACATAATAAACATTTATAACATGCTATCCCAAAAGTCATAATCCTGTAAGTCTCCATTGGAGAGGTTGTGTCATCACTTACATAATAGCAATGAAACCAAATGAGAAAAAAACATCAGATTTATTTTAGAAGACAATAGTCTGGCTGTGTTTCTGGATTATTTTATTACACTTGTTAGCAATAACAAAGATACTGTAATCACACTACTAACCAGGATGAGATGTAAGCACACCACAGAGTTATTTAAATACTAGTTACAGACCATTATCTAAAAATCCTGTCTAAGAGGTCTCCGTTTGAGCCACTGAGTGATCACTTCATGGCGATAAGGAAGAGGGTCTCAGTCGCAACGACGGCGCCCTGCTGGGGTCCTGGGTCTGCGGGGCTCTCTGGAAGGTGGGGCCCCGGGAGCGACCCCCCGCCTGCAGGCTGTGTGGACAGCGGGAACCCACCTGGTGCAGACGCCTGTCTCTGCACCCCCGTGGAGGTGTGCGGTCAGGGCAGCCCGGTGGGGCTGCAGGCTCTCCCTCCTGCCCTGGAATCTGGGGGAGGACCGTCTGCTTCTTTCCCTGGGGCCCCTGGCACGGGACAAGGGTCTGGAGAAGGAAGGAGCCCAGGCGGACTGGATCACAGGAGGCTGGCCTGAGACTTCCTGCAGCTTACCCGGGGTGACTCCTGCGGGATCCCTGAGGCACCCACTTCAGTCACAGCGGCTGGCTGGGATTCACCTGCTCAGGAGTTCTTCAGTCCACATCAACTTAGCCACACAGGTGTCTTCAGAATCCCTTTGGTCACCTCCCAGGTGGCCCTTCCAGGTGTCCCGGGGGCCCCACTCTATGAGGTCCTGATAATCTTTTGGATAAAGAACAAGTCTTGCTGCTTCCGGACCTCTGAGGGTGGGGGACAGTTCCTGCTCCCCACCCCGACCCCCACCTGTGGACTGGCTACGCCTGGCCCTGCCTCTGCTGAGGGAAGTGGTGGGGGCAGTGGTGTGCGTGGGCCACCACCCCAGCCCCAGCCCCCACGCACTGCAAGACACTCCACCTCATGGGAAACCAGGGAATGACCGTCTGGCCCAGGGGGCCCCTGGGGGAGAGCCCGGAATCCGGGCCTGGGGAGTAGGGGGCTGGAGAAGGCTCCTGGGGCACCCACCTGGCGGCCCCTTGTGGGGGAGGGGAGACCCTCGGGGATGGCACAGCAGAGGTGAGGGGAGGCTGGGTTCAGGGTCTTGGTGCTGCTCTGTCAGGCCTCCTAGAGGAGAGCTGGGTCGGCGGGCCCACGGGACCGGGTGGGCCTGCAGCTACCTGCCCCCCGAGAGGCCCTGGCTGCGGGGCTGGCCGCGCACAGCAGCCCTGGAGAGCAGGGAAGCCGTCTGCCGTCCTACTGCTGTCCCCCAGCCCTTCGGCACAGCGGCCCCCTGGGGCGGAGGTCACACTGCTCGGTGTGTGGCGAGCAGACCCGGCATGGGGACAGAGGTCCCGCCAGGCTCAGGGCAGCACGGCCCCAGGAAGTGTCAGGTCCCTTTCCAGTGGCCTCGTCCGCTGTCGAGTGACGTCATGCTGCTGGGTTTCACTGTTACTTATAAGCGAACAGGATATTTTTCGCTTTGTCCCCTCTTGGATAATGTTTTTTTCCAAACGAAACCCCGTTCCCCCTCCGTGTCCCTCCTCCCCACCATGTCTGTTTCACACCTGTCCTGCCAATGGGTTTCAGCCCCAGACAAGTTCACTGTGGACCCAGTGAGACCAAGGAGTGACAGTGGAACATTCTTGGGGTTAGAGAGTTTATGCCCAGCTTTATTCCCACGGTGGCAGGTCAGTCACTAGAATCCCGTCCACTCAGAGCGGGTCTGCAGGCAGCAAGCTGGTCTCTGCCTCTGAGCCTCTGTGGCCCGGCAGCCATCTCAGTCTCTGTCCTCGGCGCTGCCGCCCCTCCAGCCTCTGCCCTCCTGCAGCCGTGCAGCCGTGTCACCGTGAAGCCCAGAGCCCGGGTGGAGCTCTTTATATAGAGTCAGTAGCAACGTATCGCCCACACGTGTGCAGTGAGCTGGGCAACCAGGGCCAGGTGGAAATCCTGGGCACAGGAACCTCCACTTTATCCACAAGATTCGAGACGTGCCGATTGAGCCACCCCTCTGTGCCTGCTCTACGAAGGTCATGAAGGCAGCAGTGTGGCCTGTGCAGACCCGCATCAGTGGGGAGGTGGGTGAAACCACGGAATCAGACGGCAAGTCCCAGGGGGACACCCCTCCCTCCTGCCCAATATGAGCCCCCGAGGGCCCGGCGCCCTTGGACATGGACGCATTCGGCGGTGAACTGAGCTCGCTGAGGGCGTACAGTGTGCTGTTTATCACTGGGCTCCCGCCGCCACCCCAGGCGGGGTGCGCCAGCTGCCAGGTGCCCTGGGAGCATGGAGAGGCGGCTGCCGGCAGGGAAGGACAGGCCCGGAGGAGCCGGGACTTCGAGGGTGTGCCCCGCATTGGCAGAGAGGCGCAGGGCTGACCTCCGCCACCCTGTCCCTTCTGCCCCTCCCCAAGGAGGGCTCCTGGGCTGGTGAGGGTTGGACCTGCCTTCCTTTGTCTCGCTTGGGGCTCTTCTGCCATTTCTCTAGGCCCTTGAGGCGGAAGTTCAGGAAGTCTAGGTCATGAGCGCGGGGCGTTTCCTCCTCTCTGACGCCGCATGCGGTGCTGTGAACGTCCCTCGGAGGTGCTCTGCTCTGACCCGTCGGAGGAGCTGCGGTTTCTTTTTCATTCAGTTCAATGTCCAGTGTTTTCAGACATTTCCCTTGCGATTCCCTTTCAGACCCATGGGTCCTTCTGGAGTACGTTGTTTAGTTTCCAAGCATTTGGAGAATTTCCTGTTACCTTCCTATACTGATCTTTGGCTTGATTCCACTGCGTCAGAGAACATGATCAATTCTTTTACATTTGGTGAGGTTCGTTTTGTGACATGGGATATGGACCACCTGGATACTGGAGAAAGTATGCATTTTGCTCCCACTGTGGGTGCCAGATAAGTATCTGCAGTGTCTATGGGCTCTTCACATCTGGCTGATTCTTGCCTTGGTCTAGTCTGAAGTCTCCAGCGCTGACTGAGGCTTTGCCCACTTTCATTCCCATTGAGTTTTGTTCGTTTACAGCCCTGGTGTGCGTGCATACTCACTTAGGTTTGCTCTGTCCCCTTGATGGACTGGGCTTTCATTTTTCTATGAGGACCCTCTCTGTGTCTTGTATTTTTCTTGCTCTGAAGCTCACTTTAATGCTATGTAACCATGCAGTGTTATGTAACTTACTGTTGATAAATGTTTGGTGATGCATCTTTTCCATTATTTTATTTTCAACCCCTCTATGTCCTCACACTGAAGTGAATTTCCTACTGTCAGCTTCTAGAGTGGGTCATTATTTTTTATCCGCTCTTGTGGTGTCTGCCTTCTAATTGGCTTATGGGACCATTGGCTCCGATGGGGTCACTGGTGTGTGAAGGCTGCGGTTTCCATTTGCATGTCTGCTCGATCCGTTCTGTTTTTTATTTCTCTGTTTCTTTTGCCGGCATTTTGTGGGTCACTGGACATTCTTTAGCACTTGGTTTTGATTTATCTATCATGCCTTTGTATGGCACTTTTAGTGGTTGCTTTAGATTTACGGTTTGGACACATAACCTGTGCGAGTCAGCTGGCATCACCAGCTGGCCAGCTTGAGTGAAACGTACAAACCCACTTCCCCCGCCACCCCTTTATTCTCCCCACTTATAATAGATCATTGTCCTAAATATTTCCTATGTGTAAATGCAGAACTATAGCAGGCAGTTATAACTTACACTTGAATTGCCAAACATCATTTAGAAAACTCAAAGAGAAACCCGTTGCATTTACCCTTTTTTCACTTCTGTGTTTTTCTTCCTTTCTGTTTAGAGGACTTTGGCCCTTCTTTCAGGGTGCGTCTCCAGGTGACCAGTTCTCTTAGTTTTCCTTCGTTCCTCCTCTGGGGATGTCTGATCGCCCCTTCATCTCTGAAGGGTATTTTTCCCGGATGTGGGACTCTGGGCGGCCGGCCGGTTTCTTTCAGCTTGCAAAAAAGGCTTTGCCACGTTTTGCCCCCTGCCCGCACCCCCCATCGCCAGCCTCCGTGTTGCGGGTGAGAAATCCACTGTGTATGAGCCGTTTCCCCCGCAGGTGGTGCTTCATTCCCGTCGGGCAGCGCTCATGGTTTCTTCCTTGCCTTTGGTTTTATGTGCATTATTTGGGGTTCATTCTGTTTGGTGTTTGTTCATCATGGCATCATTATCACCACCCTGGAAACCAGCCCACACCAAACAACAGGTCGCCTGCAGCCCGTGAATGCCCTGAAGGTGAGTGTCTGCAGATACGGCCGGCCGGCGGCCAGCCCTATGTGGCAGCACATTCCTGGGACTGCAGGCCTGCTGTGGGGCGTCCGGGGGCGTTCTCGAGACCCCACCCCAGTGCTTCATCTACAGAGTCTGGTGCCATCAAAAAAAATGAGATGCTTGCAGAATAACCCAGTGTAGAATCCTCTGTTTCTGCTGGCTTTTGGCCAACCAGCTCTGTGGCCGTTTTGCCAATGCATAATTCAACTGCTGTGTTTTTTTCACATCTTCCCTTTATTCGGACTTTCCAAGATACGCAACTTGGCTTCCAAAGTGATAGGTCCATGCAAGCTGGTCCTTTATCGGGCATCGCCGTGTGATGGGGTGGCCCGGCCATGGCGCCGAGAGCGGGTGCAGCTGCCACCAGGCTCCTGCCTCAGAGTCAGGCAGGAGGCCCCGGGAATCCTGCCTGTAGACCCCCACCTCACACCTGCCTGCCAGCCTCTCACCCTCCCCTCTCTCTGGGGGCAGAACCCGCTGCAAGGACAGCAAGACAGGCTCACCGCGGCCCCGAGGAGCAGAGCCAGGGGATGTGCGGCAGGAAATCCCCGGCTGCTGACAAGTTGGTGAGAAGAGGGCGTTCTCGTACTTTCCGCCTTTCTGCTGTGGCGTGGGACCACCTCGCTTCCCAAGCTCGTATTTGATCGGCGCTGCTCTTACACTTTCTCCTGGAAGGCCTCTACCCACGTGCTGCATTGATGAATCGGTCAGTTAGAGTAAATCCTTCCAGATCGTCATGTTCTTGGGGGAAAGCTCCCCGAAGACTTTGGGAACGGCCATCCGGTGTGCAGAGTCCCCGGGAGGCCCAGCGGCCCTGGGAGCTGGCCTGTGTGTGGCTGGGCCAGTGACGCCAGCAAGGATGGACAGTGACACCGGCCACCTTTCTAGCAGGGAGGGCTGGTGGGGGTGGGGGGCTCCCGCCATCTCCTCCATGGGGTTGGTGGTCCTGGCTATGTGGCCCTGGCAGGCCAGAGAGGCAGGTTTCTGAACAGCCTTCCGAGGAATGTGTCCCGCCCGGCCCCTCTGCCCCCTCGCGCCCTTCCCCAGCCCCTCAGCCAGGGAGCTCCATCTGAGCGCATCGCCCTTGCTGTGCCCGCCCCTCAGCTCCCTGTCTGCTCAGAGCTGGAGCCAAGGCTGCGGCAACGACTCAGGACACCCAGAGCCCTCCGGCCAGCCTCCCCCGCCTCTCTGCTTCAGCCAGGCTGTCCCGAAACCCCAGCTCTGATGTACTCCAGGCCCTTTGCACCTGCGTGCCCTCTGCCTGGAAGCTTCTCCTACAGACACTCCCAGGCTGCACCCTGATAACCCCCAGCCCTTCCCTGGGCACCTCCTCAGGCAGCAATCTCTGGAGGGCCCTGTCCTCGGGCTGCTGACCACAGTGCCCTGTGCCTGGACAAAGCTGAATTTGTCTGTGAAAAAGCTTTGTGCCCGAGTCGCCAGCATTTTCTGTAAGGGTATCAGCCATCCTGACGCAGCCCTGTGGCCCTACGTGGGGCAGCACCCATCACCCAGGGCTTGCAGACACGTGGCACCTCCTGGCCAGCATGGCCATGTCAGCATCTGTCATCTGCATCTGTGAGATCTCCAGGGGACCCGTGTGCGCAGCCTCCCAGCGCCCCAGGAGCCCCCAGTCTCCAGCACAGGAGTCACCCTGAAGGGGCCCCCCGGCCAGGGTGTGCTCCTCCCCTCGCCTCCTCCCAGCCCCCCGCGGTCAGTGGCCGGTTTCCTCCATCCCTGCGGAATTCGTCCTGGGAGGATGTGCAGCAGGGCGGGGTCCATTATCAGCAAGAGCAGCTGAGCTGAGGGGCCTAATCACCCGCTTCCTTTGGGCCGCTGATCCCCTAATAGCCTTCTTCAGCTTCAGGCCAGCTGTCTGCCATAACAGGCGCCTTCGGAAAGACTTTACATTTTCGTGGTATCAGCAGGAAAATAGGAAACGACTTGAAAAACAGAGCTCCATGAAACAATGGCTCAAGGAGACCCAGGCTTGGATAAACAGTCAGGATGCCCTCTGGAATCTGCGGATTGAAACACACTCCGGAATGCGTGTGCTGTGCCGTGGGAGATAAACAACCTAAGAACGAAGCGGCTGGGGCCCTGCTCCAGCTGCAGGCTGACACAGGGGCCCGGGGTTGGGGGAGGGACGGGGAGGGCCGAGTGGCAGGGGGCCTCAGCTGCCCAGCATGTGCGCTGCTCGCCTCGAACCGGGCTGGTGCAGGGAGCCAGGGGCTCAGGGCCAGTGCCATGGAAAATGGAGCCTCCTGGCCAGAGGGGGACTGCACCAGGGTCTCCGTGTTTCTGAGACCCCTCTGCAGGCAGCCATGCCCTGGGGTTTGTCTGGTGCTTTTGGAAGGGCTTCTGTGATTTCCTGTGGGATCAGGGGATTTTAGAGCTGGGTTTAAAGATGCAGTTACCCAAGAAATACAAGACCCTGGCATGTACCCACGGGCTCCTCTGCACTCTGTCGGGCATGGGTCACACAGCCGGGCTGACGGGCACCTGGTTGGCCGCCGTTTATTCTCAGCATGACGGAGCCCAGGTGTCCCCACTGTGCTGCGCTGTCAAATTCAACCTCTAGGTCGGCCCAGGTGGTGGGGGAGGGTGGTGAGCCACTTCCCTTGGAGATTGGGGTGCGGCCAGCCCAGGAAGGGGAGGCACTGCCCAGGGCAGCTTGGGCCTCTGAGGCTGACCTTGTGGGCGAATGGGGTGTCTTGCTCCCCAGAGTTCCATTGTCATCGGGCCATCTCTGCCATGTGGTGAGTCCCAGGCTGACCAGCTGAAGGGACATCTTGTCCAGTCCAAAAGCTGTGACCAGCACTGACCCCTTTTGGAGTCAAACCCAAAGCCTTGTAGGACAGAGGACAGGTGTGCCCCAGGGCCTCTGTGGCAGGCCTGGCCCCTCCCCCATGACAGGACGGAATCAAGTCCTGCCCTCAGCGCAGCCTGCATACCTGGGGGCCTCCTGTGCGCCTGCTCCTTCCTCCCCTTCACCTGCCTCGCAGTTCTCGTCCGTGAACATCGAGATGAAGGATTTGGCAATGCTCACGTGTATGACACAGCTTTCCCTAGTTCACAGTGGCTTGCAAGTATGTCTTTGTGATATCTCCTGCCTGTTCTGAACACAGGGAGCCCTCCATGACCTGCCCCCCACGTGCACGCTTGCATCCAGGGAAGGACTAGGAGTTGCACGGATGCAGAGCGCTTGCCTGAGCTGAGGCATGACCGGTCACGACCGGTCACAGGGCCCGGGCCTGAGCCCACAGCCTCTTTTGTTCAGACATTGAGGAACCATGATTTGCAGATGATAGAAAAGGGAAAAACAGGGTAGATTAAGAACAGGGAGGAGGGATGTGTAGACAAAGATTTGAGAAAGGAAGTCGGGATGGTCTTGGAGTTCTGCACCTGGGTTCTCTGGGGCCTGTGAGTTCAGTCCACATGGTGAGATCCTTGCTTCAGGGAGCAGCTGGTCCACCCGGGGACCTGGCAAATTGGCCGGGTTCGCCAGAGGCTCCCGACAGCTCTGCACATGGGGCTCAGGCTCTCGGGACGCGGGAGCTGAATTTTCAGGTACTTGAAGATGCTCAGGCGCTTGGGCTTCCTTCTCAGGGTGAGTGTCCTACGTCCCCCATCTGGACCTCCCCCCCTGCCCTGCTCCAGGGGCTGGCTCTTCACCAGCTCAGAGTGAAGACAGCCATGGGGCCCCTGCGCCCTGATTCACAGATGGACCACACTTCCCAGCATCCCGTACGGTTGGGCAGGGCTCTGAGTCCTGGCCAATGGGATGTGGGGGAGCGATTTGGGATCCTCCAGACCTGGCTCAGGAAGAGCCCCCTGCACCCTCCCCTGCCCTTCCTCCCTCCTGCTGACCCCAGAGTGCCCTTGACCCTCCCTGGCAGAGTCCCCTCCCCTCCTGGTGGCAGCCAGCCTTGCTCTGACTGCCCAGGGCCACCGGCACAAGCCTGGGCTGCTCTTCGCCCTCGTCTCCTCTAGGCAGCCAGCCGTCCACCAAGCTGACCATGTCCGCTCCCAGAACCTTGGCCACCCCGGAACCTCTGCCGGTGCTGGCTGTGTCTGGTGTCCTAGCTGCAGACTTGAACCCCACCCTGCCCTGGGCCCCCCAGACCCGCCTGTGAGCACAGCCCAGGCTGCCAGCTGTCCCCAAACAGCCCCCTTCCACTTGCGGCCACTCAGCGAGGCCTGTGTGCCCTTCGGCCGGGACGAGCTGCAGGGTGTCCACGGAGGGGTCCAAGCTCCCTTACAGGACCAGGTGGGAGAGGACCCCGCAGGCCGGCACCTCCGGTCTCAGGCTCTCCGTAAAAACAGGCGTCGTGCACTGCTTTTTCCACAGGGTCATGTCTCCATCACTGGGTTTTCTCTGGCATGAGGGGGAAGCATTTTACGTAGGGGAGAGGCCACCAGAACAGCCAGGTAACCCCAACGCCCCCCTCCCTTCACCTCACATGACCCTGGCCCTGTGTTAGGGCCAGTGGTGGGGACGCTTCTGACTTCCCGTTAAATGGGAGTGAGAATTGTCTGGGGTGATGAATTACCCAGGTGACCCTGCCAAACATGAAGTGTGCTCAGGTTCTAAAATAAAGCCGGTAACACGTCCTGGCGCCCTGGAGTGGGTCTGTGACTGTGCCCCTCTTCCATCCCCATCTGGCTTTCCGGGGGCGGACGGGATAGGGTACCAGGACCTGGCCTCCCGGACAGCCCAGGCCAGGGTCACAGAGCCTGGAAGGCCACTCAGGAGTCCCTGGGTGCTGTGTGCACCCCCGGGGTTTCGCGTCCCTGTGTGGAAAGGAGCGGACTGCACCCACATCAGGCCCTGCCCTAGGGCAAACCCCGCGGCCCGGCCATCCTCGGTCCTGATCTCGTGGCTCCGCCGAGGCCAAAGACCAGATGGACGTCCTGCCTCTGTGTGCAGGACCAGAGCCAGTGCGGCGCGTTCCTGGCCATGGGGTGCCCGGTGCCTTACAGCGCGACCTGGGCGGCCCGCTCTCTGCCGGCGGGTGAAGAGCCCGTTTCGGAGCCGGAGCCGTCAGTCCAAAGCCGTGAGCGGTAGAGGCCTGAACCAACCCCCGCCTCTGCCGACCACTGCCAGGGGCGCTGGGGCAGGATGGGGGCTACAGGGACAGGGGCCCTGCAGGGAGCGGCCACCAGGAGGCCTGGAGGGGCTGGCTTTCAGACCAAGGGCGGGGGGCGTCTGGGGTTCATCCTGCCAATGAAGGGGTTCGAGTTGGAGGTGCTGAATGGTTCTGGGGGCCATGGTCATGTGGTTTGTCCTCTGCCATCACCATTGCTGTCACTGTCACTGCCACACCACTGTCACCATTGCCATCACCATCACTGTCATCACTGTCACTGTCACCGCCACTGTCACTGTCACTCTTAACATCACCATCACCATCACGTCACCGTCACCATCACCATCACATCACTGTCACTATCACATCACCTTCACCATCACCGTCACGAAACCATCACCATCACCATCACGTCACCGTCACCATTATGTCACCATCACCACCATGTCACTCACCATCACCACCACCATTGTCATGGTGCCATTGTCCTCAGTCCTTCAGGATGGGACTCAAATGCCACCTTCTCAGGAGCCCTCCTGGTGCATCCTGCTGAGTGACACGGCCCCTCGGGTCCCCGCTATTCCCGTGCTAACGCGCGTGCCAGCCTGGCCTCTGGACGCCGGGCTCTCATGTCCGCTTCCCGCCACGCCCTGCATGGAGGGAAAGAGGTGACTTCGTTCGGTCACGCATTTTTGTGCCTAGGAAATCCCCTGACCTGTAGTTGGTGCTTGGTCAGCTGTCACCGGCAGATAGGGAGGGAGGGCCTGAAATCGCCTAGAC
Source organism: Manis javanica (assembly GCF_040802235.1). Classification (NCBI taxonomy): domain Eukaryota; kingdom Metazoa; phylum Chordata; class Mammalia; order Pholidota; family Manidae; genus Manis; species Manis javanica. Next base: position 1,388,330 of record NC_133167.1, read on the forward strand.
TTGAGACTCCTGTTCACTCTCGGCCTTGGCGGCCCCGCTTCTCCCCACAGACACCCACCGAGGTGGGCATGAGAAGCAGCCAGCCATGCCCCAGGCCCCGTCATGCCTCCACACCGTTTATCCTCCCTTGTTATCTTTATATTTTTTTAAATTTAAACCTGTTTTTCAGAGGGATACATTCCACACAGTGAGTTGGATGAGTTTTGGCAAATGTGTGCACTATGTACAACCACCCAGTCAGGACTCGGAACCTGCCTGTCACCCCAAAATGCCACCTGCCCTGGGCAGTGCCTGCCCACTTGCGGCAGCCAGACCTCTGTCTGCGGGCCAGCCTGGCCGTGTGGCCCTTCCTCTGTGGGCACCCCACCGCCTGCGCTCCTGTGCTCAGGCCTCTGGCTTCACATGATCGTAGGGCTTCCTCCGCGGTGCTGTCGGCTGTCCCCGCTCCCTGTGTGAATGAATGCACGGTGGGTTTGTTCATCTGTTTGGGACGTTTGGTGAGGGGTGTCCCCAGCGTGGGGTGTGGGCTCACACACTCACTTCTTGTGGGAAGTACCTCGGAGGGGAATTCTTGGAGCTCCAGTGCCTTAGATTCCTGGGGCTGCCTTAGCCAAGGGCTGTGCCCTGGCTCGTGGCTCGCCAGCAGTATTCCGTGTCCTTGGCTGCTATTTTGCCTTCATCCTCACGTGGCCCTCCCGGATGCTCCCCTGGGCCCAGATGTCCTCCTTTCATGTGGACACCAGTCACTGGGTCAAGGTTCACACACTCCAGTGAGCCCTCAACTCAACTAGTAACATATACCACAACCCTTTCCAGGAAAGGAGGTCACATTCTAAGGTACTGGGAGCCAGGACTTCAATTTTATGGGGACACAATTCCCTAATAATTGGGGGGGGGCGTGAATCTGAACTTTATGAGACGCTGACCATCATCCCCATGAAGTGGCTTCCCTGGTTGTGAGGCTCCTGACATGCACGCGTGCCACTCTCTGCCCTTCCTCCTGGTCCCTGGGGATCTTCTGACCAGCAGCCACATTCCTGAGAACTTTGGAAGCTGGCCTTCCATCTTTGCATCTAAACACAGACACCATTCTCGGCCATTTGAAGCCCAGGCGAGTCATGAATTCACTGTCCGAGCCCCAGACCCCTCGGCTTTCTCAGAATGACTGCCCTGACCCTTATTCACCCGGACATACTCGTGGCACGAGAGTCCCCTGGTGTCACCTGGAACCACTCCGTCTCTGCCGCTCAAGCCCCCATGGGCCAGGCAGTGCTCACCCTCTGACACCCGCTCTGGGGCCTTGCTGAGAACCCAGCTCCCTACGACTCGGGCACTGTGGGTTAGGGGTACTGGGAACCCAGCTTAACTCACCGGCTCACCCACCTGGCAAATCCAGAACTGACGGTTTCGGGTGTAGCGGGAGCCATGGGCTCAAGGGAGGCAGGCGGCTCTGCCCGGGTCCCCTCCTTCCCTGGCGGCGGGGACGCGACCAAGCCCAGCAGTGGGGGGGCCGGCTGACCCCCCACTGAAGGTACCTCTGGCTCTGCTCTCACCCACTGGGCATTTTCGCCCGCACAGAGTTTTTGACTCCACGGTCATGAACCATCATACCGATCAGACTTATACCAACAGTGGCTGATGTCCATCAAGGAAGCATTTTCCGAAGCTGAT